>NC_143428.1:14693333-15369166 GCF_059467195.1 Physcomitrium patens
GGTAATACCAAGATAGATTAAAATATCTTATTTATATTATATCAATGAACATACATAGGAGCCAACAAAAAAACTTACAAATGTAATAAAAAAGATTGAGGCTTTTCATCAATAACATCCATCAAAATTAAGATGAAGAATAATAAATCTTTATTATAAAAGAAACAAGATTCAAAGAATATAGCATTCTATCTTCTATTCTTGTTTATAACTTTTATATATTTGTGATATTAAGAAGATCGAGAACCAAGAACCAATAGATTCAACTCAAGAGCTTTCTCTTATTAACTTACTAGATGAGATATTGTAATTGTCACAACCTTTAAGACAACATAATTAAGATGAAGATCCTCAAGAATGACATGTCTTTTCTCAAATAGATGGCAAGATATAACATATTTGATATCACAACCTTAAAATAGACATGTGATATTTGATGATTTTATTAGAAATAAGAACAATTCTTGATGATGTTCCAAATATTTTATTTGAAGGGAGTTACAAAGGCCACAACAATGATCAAATAACAAGATGGTCATTGTACCTTGCTATAAGATACTATCAATAGCTAAAAAGACTTATCAACCATCTTTAAAGAGAACAAAGATTAGAGTATGTAGGAAACACAATTTGCCACATTTTAAATTTTTTAACATATGATGACCACTCTTTGTGGAACTTGTTTTTAGAAGGAGAGATAATGTCATGAATATACATATTTATTCTAATATTTATCTATATTATTAAGTAGAAGTACATAAAAAAAATTTATTATATAATATTATCTAAAATAGCTTCTTAGAAGCTTCATAGATGGTGCTTTGATTTTACATATGTTTGTAATTGATTAATAGGTTAGAAACTTGGTCAATAAGTTAGCCACATGTCAATAGCTTGCAAAATAAGTTAATTTTGTGGCATACATATAGAAAACTTACCTTACAAGTTAAGATACATGTCTTATAAAGTCAACATATTTTAGAGGTCATATAGGACATTGCCATGTAGCTCCTAGTTAAGAATATATATAGAATTAAGAATGAAGCCTTCTACACTCTTATTAACATCTTTCTAGTTCTAAGTCTTGTTTTCAAGACTTTCTAATCTTCTTGTCTTTAGCAATAGCCATTTTAGTTTAATACTATATCATCTTTGACTGATTTTTTAGACTTTTTGAATGACATAAGAGTGTATTGAGGTTTTTTTTCTTTGACATGTTCTTGGTTCAAGTTATTCTTTTCTTTAAGATTGACAACATAAAATATTTAATTGAAATGGTCTAATTGATGAAATATTATCTTTTTGACTATCTATATCTAATTATATAAGATAAATAATAGATATATGATAATTTTAAATTAGAATAGGACTATTTTACTGCTTATTAGTTTATATAAGAGTTGAATATTTTTTAAAAAATTAAACTATTTTATTCCTTCTTACAAAAAAATTACAAAGTCTAAGATACACTATATTGAAGTATATTAGGTAGAAGTATTATCTAAAAAACGTTTTTACTTTAAATCTAAAAATATATTGTTGGTGAAAATCTTATATTTTTTGTAACATATTTACTAAACTTGAAATAGACTTACACATGTATTCACTAATATTGTAACTGCATCAATGCACAAATTATTCTAGGTATCTTCATTTTTATTTCAAATCAAGTACTTCTTCTACCTCAAATTCTTCATAGTTATTTATATCAATATGTCTGAATTACTGTAAAGAAGAGACCAATAAGATGAAGGAAGAGATTATACTTTCCTTGTGTATTCAGATATTGAAAATAGAGACTATCCATTCAGGAGGTAATTGAATGTGTGACCCTAACGTGAACGCTTAAGCAACTAGTCATTCTCCATGTTTGAATCCTCCTAAACAGGTTTATTCCATTGGATTAATTTGGAATAAGTAAAACGAGCAATCACATTTTGGCACTACTGCCGAGGAGTGATAATAGCTTTAAGTGTTAGGAATTAATTATCAAACGTGTGAGAAAATTGGTAATGGAAGACAATTTCAATAGTGTTTGAAGAAAGAGTATGGTTATTAAGAATGAGAATTTAACAACAAAGAGAATAAAGCAATCAAAGAAAAGAATAGAGCGATAATAAGCAAGAAATTTGTTACGTAATGAGCGAGATTATAAATTGAAAGAAAAACATCGATAAAGTTGGATTAAGTCGTGGTTGCATGTCTATCAGCATATTTGATCGTACCCAGAAGACGATCGACTTCTAATATTTCAAAAATACATACCATTAAAAAAATTACCAAGTGCACTCGTGGGAAGCATTGCTAATAGTCCAGCATATCTCTCAAAGCCGTTAACAGAAAATGAAGAAGGCACAGAGGAATTAGTTATCCCACAAGGTATTTTCTCAATTGGAAATACATTCGATTCTAACAAGACTGGTCCTGAAGATTGACATAAATCACTTGGCAATAAAGACCAATTCAAAGTATATCAAAACCTGTCGTTTTCACTTCATATTCAACCAGTAAAATTATTTGGGGATAATAATAGTCAATCGGGAAGGCCTTAAAGTCCGAAAAAGACTTTTGCGAGAGACAATTTTTATTTTAATAAGGAATTAAGCGGAACACCGGCATCTTTAATGACGTCAAGAAGACCAGCCATTCCGATTGTAGTACAAATGGATGCAGTGGGCAATCGAACGACTAGCGTCGTGCTATTACCTATTTTTCAGGGTTTACCAAGTGTGGATTCACATCAACATTTGTCTCAATTCTTGATGGCGTGAGTAGCGAATAATGGCAGAACTAAAGATATTTGGTTAAGATGGCTACCAGCGACATTGAAAGACAAAGCATTTGAGTGGTATAACTGCCAACCTGTGGGACAATTTATCAATTGGGAGGCATTGAAAAATGCAATTTTAGCCCATTTTTGACCAATTGGTTTTGAAGAACGTCTTATAGAAAAATTAATGAACAGCAGAATGGTACCAGGAAAAGCGATACAGTCATATTATGGTCGCATAGCAGATATACTTCAAAAATGGCCAAATAATCAAATGCTAGAATCGTTTGGGTTGTCCATATAAATTAATGGACTACACCTACCAAAATTGAAGATGTTTGTAAAGGAGGCCCAATTAGTCACCATTGCATCATCTCTTGAGTGAGCAAAAGTATGGAAGGAATGTCCCCGGCAGCGGCATCAAAATATGATTGCTCGTTTTACTTATTCCAAATTAATCTAATGAGAATAAACCCGTATAGGGGGATTCAAATATGGAAAATGACTAGTTGCTTAAGTGTTCACATTAGGGTTTTACAATCAATTACTTTTTGAATGTATTGTCTCTATTTTCAATATCTGAACACGCAAAGAAACTATAATCTCCTCCTTCACCTTATCGATCTCTTTATTACAAAAATTCAGTCATACCAATAATTGCTATTTCCACCAATATATTCACCCTCATAATCTCCAACTGTAATACTGTACCTTCACAGCTTTCAGCACACAATTACCCTCATTCCAATCACTGGAATTCTTCACACAGAACTGCCATTCACAATACGATGTTTCACACAAATATATACTTATTTTCTCTGCTGACTACAATCAGATTTCAGCATTCAATCTTTCTTCTTTTCAAATAATACCAATCACATTTCCATTCCATAATTCACTTCACAATATTCAGAAACTCCCAATCCTCTTATTCAAAGAAAATAACAAACAAAAGAAAAGAAGTAGCACCAAGCTTACCCCGGCTCACAATTATCACAGCGATGGCCCTCGGCTCATGACTATCATAGTTTGGCACCTTAATTAACTTCTATAACTCCTATATAGTTTCTCCTGTTTCTCTAGATTCTAATCGTAATTCTGTAATTAATCGCTCTTAAGAACTAAATCACTCATCCATCCTCTTGAATTTCCTATTATATGGATTATTAATATATTTTATCAATATCTTTCAAAAATAAATTAATATCTATTCTACATAGTCTCACTCCTATCTGTATAATGTCCTCGCAAACACTCAATTGATACCTATCTAAAAATTATCTAATAAAACTCTATAAAAATTGCGATCCCTCTAGCCTATTTAATTAATCAATTGCCGCAGTATTTGTTATTGGTTCCACCGATTCTGGTTCCAACTGCAAATCTTTGTCCTCCTCCAATCCTTCCATCGATTCCTGCCTCAATTGAGCTGAAAGGTCTTCATTGTACTCACCCAGTACATAGACTTGAGCATCCAATTTCAAGATCTGGACATCCCGAAGTTCCAATTGTTGCTGCTGCTGACTCATCCATTCTAGAACATCTTCAATCGACACTTGTGACTGGCTCCTCACTGTTAACTCTTAACTCGAAGTACTACTCTCGAAAATACAAGAAATATAAGAAAATGGCACTCCAACCAATCCAAAATAACACCAGAGAATGACTTTAACTGGTGCCCCACTCCTATTCTTTTATTACTTGGTGATAATGACAACTTGTTACCCATACTGTCTGTGAAAGGTAATGAAAAGTAATCTTTCTTGGTGGCCGCATTTAACTTTCAAAAATCTTGACATATCCTGATTTTTCCATTCTTCTTCGATACCATCATGATTGACAACATCCATACACTATGCGGAATAGGATAAATAAAATCCATGTCGAGAACTTTCTTCAATTTTTCTTTCTCTAAAAGGGAATATTTTGGATTAAGGCAATGTTGTCTCTACCGAATTGGCATAACACCCTCCTCCAAAATAATCTGGTGCTCACACACGTCAACTAGAATCCCTTTCAAATCCACATTTGACCATGCAAAGGCAGATTTGTGACAAACAAAAAACTGTTTCCAAGCATCCAATTCTATACCTATAATACCGACATATATTTTAATTAGATGTGGCATTTCGTTGGTGTCCAGGTTAATAGATTGACACAAAGGGTCTTCAACAACATCTGATTTAATTGTCTTCTCCTGATCTGAATATCCTATATTATCTGACATATGAAAACCACCCAAATCTGGTTCCAATGTGCTGACGCTATTGACTGCAAAATTTTTCATCCATTCGATAATAGCATGATCCGAGTTAGTCGCATCCTCCTGATGTAGTAAATATTCGCCAGGACCTCCACATTGGTAGACTCCTGCCTTTGCTGTTGAAGTGTTTTGTCCTACCCCAAATTACGGTGAACCTATAGCATCGTCATCTACCTCAATCGATTGACTCTCGTTGTCCGATGTAAATTTTGATTCTGACAATTAAGATTCTCCATGATATTGTATCGGATACATTTGTAAAATAATCTGGTCATGGCCTTTTCCATTTGTCAATGTGCCTCGGTCCCAATCGTTCTTAGCTTTGGCTTGATAAAGCCAAGGTCTACCTAATAAAATGGGATACGATAATGTAGAACTCTGTAATCAAAATATAATATAATTGATTTTGTATGTCAATCCCACGATTACAGTGGTAATATTTCATAAGATTCCCATTGGCTTTACCCAACTATGATTTGTCATTCGCAAGACCAATGTGGTAGGTAGCAATTGTTTTAGATCCAAGTCCTCCATTGTATCCGCATTCATTAAATTCACACTAGAGCCACCATCGACTTGTACCCCTAGAAATAAAATGCTATTAATTGATACATTGATTGTTGGTGCTCCCAGATCTGGATTTAAGCTAACTTCATGAATTTTTTTAGTGCAAGATCTTTGTCGTATTAGCACTGAATTTAATGTAGATCAATATTCCGGTGCTATAGCCAAAAGTTGCTTTATTGTAATTGAAGGCTGAATAACATCCAAATCCTTCAAAATATCATAGGATTCCATATTGAGAGTAATTTCCAATATTCTTTTGCATTTCATTGGTTTTGATTTTACTCCGTGAGGTAAGGTATTCTTCTGCCCTAGACTCGGAATTAGAACAGCAGCCGAGGCTTTCTTGGAATTCCCGCCCCCAAGAGAATCTTTTAATGGATAGGACGTTTCTTGGAACTGCGTAGACATCGGAACTGCTTAGAATGGAACTGAAGCTTCCATAATTGGAACCTCATTGGGTTGTTCCACCGAGTCAGGTCTCATACTGGGTACGAAGCTCGTAACAGGACCTGGATTGGATTATCCCGGTAAATTGGTACGTAGAACCAAATTAGGTTCCTCAGTTTGTTTAGGTCTCAATATTGGGATACGTCTCAATCCTGATATTGGTTTGTTTAGCCCCATGGATGGCATTACTTGCTTTCCTACGATTGGTTCATCCATGTCTTGAATTGGATTCTTAACTTTTTGTTGGCCTCTAGTAAGCACTGCGTTCACTACCTTGACATGATATACTGGTGCGTCTCGTTGAACATGGCCTTTGTCCTTTGCCGGTTGGCTTGTTTGTATTTTTTGGTCCCGATTATTATAATTAAAGGGTGTATTACACTGCTGATAAGTGTGACTAGACTGCTTACAATTTCTACATATTAGAGCATAGTAATCACTAGCCCTTAGATTAGGACATTCACTCGCATAATGTCCAATTTAACTACAACGATAGCAACGAAGTGGTCTCCTGCCAATTCCTTCAGGGATAATGGGTGTCTCTGTTGGTATATAACGGCTAGGTCTGTTCCATGTCGGATGAATAAAGGATCCTGGTTGACCCATTGTTACTGTAGAATCTGGCATTGGCTTCGTCATGGGTGGATATTGATGGTATCCTGGTTGGTTCATCGCCAATCTGTGAGTATTGGATACACCTTCTTGGTGAAATTCAGAGTTTAGAAAATTAGAATAATTTTAGTTTTGTTTATTCGCTTGATTTCCATTTCAACCAAACTTATTATTCGTTTGTACTTGATTGACATCCCATGAAGTTGGTTGAGTTATTATTTACTTATTGAGTTATTGTTGCTTTCGTAAATTCCAACAGTTGGTAGTAATATGCTTGCCACCACAAAAGGTACATTGTATAGTCATTTGGGGTAGTGAAGGACATTCTGTTACTAAATGACCTTGCCCCTTACAATTGCTGCACCAGACATTGGGATGCATATTGATTGGTTTATGCCTTTTTTCTTTATCCTTGGTCAGATTCACAGCCAATTCATCCATTTTTTTTGTCGATGTTAACAGAAATGATTCATTGAAATCCCTTGATACCAATGCATTTGGCAATTCCTTCATAGGTGTTGGTTTTTGATATGCAGAATAAGGCACATACAGGTGTAATGATGATGGTGGTATAGCCTGCAATCAAACGACATTTACGATTCCCTGTGGATTTGTACCATAAACTTTCGATGTGTCATTCCAATTTATCATTTGATAACCTCCTTGAGATGGAATCATTGTGGCTCCAACTGTTAACTTCTAGTCATAGTGACATTCCTCTCATACTTTCGCTTGCTCAAGAGATGATGCAATAGTGGCTGATTGAGCCTCTTTTACAAAAATCTTCAATTCTGGTGGGTATAGTCCATTGACCAATATGGACAACACAAATGATTTTGGCATTTGGTTATTTGGCCATTTTCAAAGTGTATCTGCTATGCGACCATAATATGACTGTACCGCTTTCTTTGGTACCATTCTACTATTCATTAATTTTTCTCTAAGACGTTATTCAAAACCAATTGGTCAAAAGTGGACTAAAAATGTATTTTTTAATGCCTTCCAATTGATAAATTGTCCCACAGGTTGGCGGTTATACCACTCAAATGTTGTGTCTTTCAATGTCGCTAGTAGCCATCTTAACCAAATATCTTTAGTTCTGCCATTATTGGCTATATATGCCGTTAAGAATTGAGACAAATGTTGATCTAGATCCCCACGTAGCAAATCTCAAAAAGTAAGTAATGGCACGATGCTAGTCATTCGATCGCCCACTGCATCCATTTGTACTGCAATCGGAATGACTGGTCATCCTGACATCATTAAAGATGCTTGTGTTTTGCTCAATTTCTTATTAAAATAAAAATTCTCTCCCACAAAATTCTTTTTCGGACTTTAAGGCCTTCTCGATTGACTATTATTATCCCCAAATAATTTTACTAGTTGAATATGAAGTAAAAACGACAGGTTTTGATATACTCTAAATTGGTCTTTATTGGCAAGTAATTTATGCCGATCTTTAGAACCAGTCTTATTAGAATTGAACGTATTTTCAATTGAAAAAATACCTAGTGGAGTATCTAATTCCTCTGTGCCTTCCTCATTTTCCGTTAATGGCTTGGAGAGGTATGGTGGACTATTAGTAGCGCTCCCCGCAAGTGCTCTTAGTAATTTTTTTAATAGTATGTACTTCTGAAATATTAGAGGTCGATCGTCTTTTGGGTACAATCAAATATGTTGACAAGCATGCAACCACGGCTTAATCCAACTTTGTCGATGCTTCTTTTTCAATTTGTGATCTCGCTCGTTACGCAATAAATTTCTTGCTTGTGATCACTTTGTTCTTTCCTTTGATTACTTTATTCTCTTTGTTGTTAAATTCTCATTCTTAATAACCATACTCTTTCTTCAAACACTACTGAAATCGTCTTCTATTACCAATTTTCTCACACGTTTGGTAATTAATTCCTAACATTCAAAGCTATTATCACTCTACGGTAGTGGCGCCAAAATGTGATTGTTCATTTTACTTATTCCAAATTAATCTAATGGGAATAAATCCGTATAGGGGGATTCGAACACTGAGAATGATTAGTTGCTTAAGCGTTCAAGTTAGGATCACACAATCAATTATCTCCTGAATGTATCGTCTCCATTTCTAATATCTGAACACACAAGGAAACTATAATCTCCTCCTTCACCTTATCGATCTCTTCCTTATAGCAATTCAGTCATACCAATAATTGCTATTTCTACCAATATATTCACCCTCATAATCTCCAATTGTAATACTGCGCCCTCACAACTTTCAGCACACAACTACCCTCATTCTAATCACTGGAATACTTCATACAGAACTGCCATTCACAATACGGTGTTTCACACAAACATAGACTCATTTTCTCTGCTGAACTACAATCAGATTTCAGCATTCAATCTTTCTTCTTTTCAAATAATACCAATCACATTTCCATTCCATAATTCACTTCACAATATTCAACAACTCTCAATCCTCTTATTCAAAGAAAATAACAAACAAAAGAAAAGAGATAGCACCAAGCTTACCCCAGCTCAAAACTATCACAGCAATGGCCCTTGGCTCATGACTATCACAGTCTGGCACGTTAATTAACTTCTACAACTCCTATATACTTTCCCTTGATTCTCTAGATTCTAACCGTAATTCTATAATTAACTGCTTTGAAGAACTAAATCACTCATCCGTCCTCCTGAATTTCCTATTATATGGATTATTAATATATTTTACCAATATCTTTCAAAAACGAATTAATATCTATTCTACACAATACTATATAGTAATGGTTGTAGTTTTTTTAATATGTTTTATTTTTAATACAATTTTAAAAAATAGATGTAAAAAATAAGAAGTACCTCCATAGATGGTAGTAAAAAATAAGTTAATTTTCTTTCAAATAGAAAATGGTCTTAATCTTCAACTCTCCAAATTTTTACATGGTCAAATAGTTCTTATATTATATTACAACAACCATATTTTTTTACTAATTTAAAATGTGATTTATTCTTTGTTTTTCATATCAACTAGCTTTATGGTGTATACCTAAGCTTCTTTCAATTGAAGCTTCAAATAAGCTTAGATATTTGATATTTAGCTTCCAAAATTATTTTTTATTAGATTTTTAGATCTATCAATAGATAATACATTTAATTTTTAATGATAATCATAAATTAATCATTAATTTAAAAATTAAAAATATCTAAAGTTAAGATTGAATAAAATTGATTAAAAAAATAAAATCTACTAGAATTAATATAATTTTAATTTGAATACAAAAATTCTTAAGTATCAAGAGTTTTATTTATTATTAATTGTATATTGCCTTTCTTTCTTTTGGCATGAGGTTTGGTTGCCTTATTAAAATATATAATAATTCATTTTTCTTTTTAAATAAAAAATTTGATGTTAAAATCAAATTAATATAAAAATATATTTCAATAGATTTAATGAAAATTTAAAATATAATTTGATATAAAATAATTAATATTTTTTTAATTTGTATACACAATCAATGAATGTAAAGTGCCTCCAAGAAAATAGTACCATTTTTGGAAAAAATTTATAATATCAAGAAGTTCTTTGTTGTACATCTTGTAATATATCTTCATAACTAAGAATATTTTAAAGTAGAGTCTAATTGCATGAAATCTTCTATTTTTTCTAAGTTGTGACAAAAATTCTCTCAATTCAATGTCTAAGGCATTAGTTTTGATAAAAAAAATGGCTTAAAAAAGTCTAGATGAATCAAAATAAGAGATGTAGTAAATGTTGTCTTCAAGCATTCTAAGACTTTTTTGACTTTTGATCTCCATTTGAGTTAATTTTTATATGTCAATTTTATAAGTAGAGCATCTATTTAAAAACAATTATTAATAAAGATGTTATAGAAGTTTTCAAATTAAAAAAAGCATTGGACTTTAAATGGTGATTTTAAAATTATTTAATTATTGATAGCCTTATTTTTTTTGGATCTATCATTAAGTATTTATTTAATATGATATATCTAATAAATCCTATTTAAAGTTCATAATCTATATATTTTTCTTAATTTGATATATAGTTTATTGTCTTATAATTTTTATAAGACGAGATAGAAAATTATTTATGTTTTTATAGAGTGTTAGAAAAAGTATAATATTATCAAAATAATACATAATAAAGTCATCAAAGAATTTATAAAAAATATTTTTTATTAAGTATTTGAAAATAGTTGGTAAATTTATAAAATCAAAAGACATAACATTATATTTAAAGAACTTATATTTTACACAATAAGTGATCTTCTATTTGTTACCATAGACATAAATATTTACTTTGATTTAAAAGGTTTAAATAATAATAAATAGAAATAAATAAATTTGATATTATCCTGTAGAAAAGATTTTTACAAGTTTTATAGATGCGAATTTGACTTTATATGTGCCTATGGATGATTTATGGATTAGAAACTTGGCCAACAAGTTAGCTACTTATAGCGAGAATTTGCTATAATGCACACATGTGAAACTAATCATGTAAGTTATATACATGTTTTGTAAGTTGAATATGTATAAGAAGTCCTATAGAGTATTATAATATAGCTTCTAATTAGAAAGCATATATAGAAATAGGTAAGAATGAAGCCTTCTTTATACTTATTAATATCATTCTTATTTTTAGTCATATTTTAAGAGTCTCTAATCTTTTTATCTTTGATAAGAATTATTTTAATTTTAATATTATATTATCTTTGAATAAGTATCTACTCTCTTTAAGTGACACAAGAATGTATTGACGTTTAATTATTTGCGATTCATATCCTTGAAAAGCTTACAAAAATACTAATTTAATATTATTATTTTATTTTAGAAGTGAATAGATTATCTTACTTCTCTTGTTGTGCTTTAAATTTTTTTTAAAGATTTTTTGGTCTTTTTATTCAAATTTTAGAGTGGAAATTTCATATATTACAAACCTTAATTATAAAAATATTTTTTGTGCTTATAATTGAAGTTAATAATAAAATTAATATTTAATTAAAAAATTATGAAATTATCAAGAGATAAGAGATTCATTCTTTATCTCAAATTAAAAGGTGGCTCCAATTAAGAACTACTTTTAATTTTAAGTACATACTAGAAGAAGTAATAAATAAATAAAAAAAAATAAAAAATACGTAAAATAAGTGTAATCAAACAATTAAACACTATAAAATTAGTCATAATCTATTCATTGGATTTTAATCCTATAAAAAATATAAATATTTTTTTTAAAAATAATTATTATTTAATATATATTTTTTAAAATGAAATAAAAACTAAAAAAAATTTAAATCATAAAAAATAAATTATTGATGTTTAAATATAAAATATAAATAATAATTAAATTAAATGAATAGTTTTTGTTATAAAGATAAATTCATTTAAGAAATCAAGAATTTAAGCCATATTAAGGTTCTATTATAAATATATATCTACTATAATTATTACTTTGGTAATAAAAATAGGTAGAAGTAGGTAAAAATAGATTAATTTTTGGAGATCCTATAGAATGTTATCACATAGATACTAGATAGATAGTATATATAGAAGCAAGAGTGTAGCCTTCTTCATTCTTGTCAATTCCTCTCTTTTTTCTAGTCTAGTTTCAAGAGTCTCTAGTTTCCTTCTCTTTTGGCAATAGCCATTCTAATTTTATTTTTAATATATATATTTTTCTATTTCTATTTTTTCATATTTCTTTAAAAAAATTATTATTTATTTATTTACTTCCATTTAATTCTTGACTTTGAAAAATTAACAAGAGTACACTTATAATATCAAAGTTTTGGCTTTTCTTAATTAAGAGTAGATTATCAATTTTCTTGATAAGACTTAAGCATATTAGGATTTGGAGATTACTCTCTTGTAAATTAATATTACTCTTTGTATTTTTTTTCTTTGTTTTCAACTCTTCTCTTCTATTTGACTTGATTGATATCAAACATCTTTCCTTCTTTATATATTATCATGGTAGAACTTCTTGAATTGAAGAGTAAAATGGCACAAATGCAAGAACAATTGAAAGAGTTAAAACTTACAATGCATCAAATTAATTTATCACGACAAGAAACAACAAAAATAGTAAGGAGTGAAGATATAGAGATGATTGAAATTGCTTCAATATTTGTACCAAATTATGTCTCTTCTCGTACGATAGAACATCCTTCCAATATTAGAGAATTAAGATTTACACTATCCAAGAAGTTTGATAGGATAAGATTCAAATTTTGAGGATCTATTAATTAAATATAACTTGTGATTGAACTTCAACCTCAAAGCTATCCAACTCCAAAATCATAAATTAGATTCATTGATACACTTCTTTCACATTTAGCATTATCATGGTTTTCATCTTTTTTTGAACAACAAGATCCAATATTAGATAATTTGGAAGCTTTTTTGACAAAGTTTTGATTCATGTATAGAAAAAATGATGTAATTCATATTATAACTAATAAGATCCATATTTTTTAAGAAGACAATCAATTCATAACGTTATATGCTTCACAATTTTGACAACTTGTAATTAATAACAAGTAAAATGATAATATACTTGTTAGCTAATTTTTTTATAGATTACAATATAAGGTCAAAAAATTGATACTCAACTTATTTGATCCTCAAACATTAAATCAAGCAATTGACTTTGTTGTAAGGTGTAACAATTGACTTTTTAAATTATGATTTGAGAGTCACACAAGTATATTACAATGCCATTATAATTCAATGAGAATGTTAATGTCTTTGGAAGTAGAAAATATGTAAATTAATGTGATATGTTTCAAACTTCTTATTGAATAAGAAAAGACTTATCATTGTCAAAAAAAATTATGCATCTATTGTAGAGAATCTAAGCACATTATTCACCATTAACTAAAAAAGCAACACAACCACAAAATAAATAATATGGCTATCAAAGAAGATAATATGTTTGAAAACAAGTTTGTCCAATTACAATGGGATCATGCGGCTAGAACCTTGTAAAACACCTAGTGAAGGTCCTATTTTGTCTTCAAAACTCTCTCCTTATTTTATGATAAATGTTATTTTATGACCTAAACATCACAAAGCCTTTTTTTTGTTAAATTCAAGAGCCTCAATATGTTTCTTAGATGAAGAATTCAGTGAAAGACATAATATACTTAAAGTGAAGAAAACTAAACTTGTTCATGTAGAAGTCATAGATGGTCATCTATTTTCTTTAAGAAATGTGACTCATGAAATCCTTCCTATAGAAGTAACAACTAATGGTCATAATAGCTTTGTAATATTTGATATCATTAAATCTCTCTCTAATCCAATCATTTTAGATTTATCATGGCTAAAAAATATAATCCAAAAATAGATTGAATTTTTTATAGTCTTGAATTTTTGAAAATATAATTAAAAATATATTTGATCAAGTAAAAAGTCATAAGTCTAATATAATTAAAATTATATTTGTAGATGCAAGAGCTTTCTTACATGTTACAAAACAAGGATTACCTTCTATTATTTATGCTACACTTGTTTCTAATGGTAGAAAGACTTTAAGAAGCATTTTAAGTCAATATCAAGATTTTTAAGATGTATTTAAGAAAAAAAATTTAGATACTCTATTATAAAATCATGCCTATGACTGCTTAATTGACCTTCAAAAAAGAGCTCAATTGCCATTTGGATCAATTTATAATTTATCACAAAATGAGTTGGTTGAATTCAAGGAGTATATTTAAGAAAATTTAGCCAAGAACTTCATGCACTATTCCAAATCTCGTAGAAAAGCTCGAATTTTATTTGTGAAGAAAAATGATGGATTATTATAGCTGTGTGTTGATTATTGAAGACTTAAGAAAATCACTATTAAAAATAGGTACTTGCTACTTTTGATATCTAGACTTTTTGATGAATTGAATCAAGTTAAGATCTATATAAAAATAGATCTATGAGGAGCATATAATCTGATACACATTAAAAAAGGAGATAAATGGAAGATTGTATTTTGAACAAAATATGGACATTTTGAATACAATATCATACTTTTTAGACATATAAATCCATCAATAGGTTTTCAATATGTAATGAGTGATATTTTTTGAGAATTTTTAAATGACTTTGTTGTCTATTACCTAAACAACATCTTCATCTATTCGAGAAACATAGAAGAACATAAACTTTATATTTGTTGTGTGTTACAAAAACTAAAAAAAAGAAGACTCTATGTCAAGATAGAAAATTATATACTTTCTACTATTTAGGTTAATTTCTTAAGATACATCATTTCAATGGATAGACTTATGATAGATCCTAAAAAAGTTTAAAATATTATAGATTAGAAGATTTCAAAAATGGTAAGAGATATGTAATATTTTTTGAAATTTTCCAAGTATTACTATATAATCATTAAGAAATTCTCTCTAATTATAGTTCTACTTACATGTTTGACTTATAAAGACAAATATCAATAGAATCAAGAAGTAAAAGCATTATTTGTAGCTTCAAAAATAATCTTTATTTTTACACTAATTTTGTAATATGTTGATTTTTTTAAGCCATTTTGTATAGAAAAAAATACATCAATTTTTTTTTGAATGCCATATTAATATAAATGAAAATAAATGATAAACTTCATTAAATATCTTTTCATTCAAGAAATTTTTTAATAACTAAGATCAACTACAAGATTCACAATAAAAAACTTCTTGTAATTCTAGATTTGTTTCAAAAATAGTACCATTATCTAGAAGGTACTTTTAATCCAACTACTATTTATATCAACCACAAGAATCTTTAATACTTTATATTAGCAAATATTTTGAATTTTTGCTAAATCTATTGAAGCATGTCTTTGTCAAGATTTGATTTTAAGATCACTTATCGACTCAAAATATAATAAGGTTCGTAAGACATCTTTTTTAGATGTTCTTATTTTATACCAAAAGAAAGAGATGCATCTTTTGATCAAAAAAGAAGAATTCTCTTAAAGCTAGAGCATTTTCATCTTCAAGGAATAAAATTAACATTGATTATTGATTCATCCCTTCTCAAACAAATTCAATTAAGTATGTCTTTTAATTATCTTATTTTTTATATTATAAATCCTTCTTCTAAGTCTCATGATATTTCTAAGTTTGAATTTAAAAACAACCTACTTTATTTTAAAAGATATCTATTTATTTTAGAAAAAAAAGCATATTTATGTATTCTTCAAGCACATCATGACTTTCTAGTGGTTGGATATTTTGGAGACAACAAGTCTTTAGATACTATATATATAGAGATTTTTAGTGGCCTTAAATGTGAAAAGTAGTAAAAGACTTTTTCTAGTCATATGACGCTTGTTTAAGATCAAAAACTCCTCATTATTGATCCTATAGACTTTTGCAACCTTTATCTATTTCAAAAAAACCATGGTCTTTTATTTCTATGGATTTTATTATAGATCTTCTAGTTTAATATTCTTATGACTTTATATTTGTGATAGTAGATCATTTCATCAAGATGGCATATATTGTACCATGTACAAAATCTATCATAGGTGAAGAATCAACTAAGCTTTTTCTTGATAATATCTATTAATATTGTGGATTGCCTAAGGATATTATATCGGATAAGAAAACTCAATTTATATCAAGATTTTAGAAAATAATTTTTAAGATTCTAATAGTCGATATGATATAATCTTCAACTTTCCATCTTCAAATTGATGGACAAACAAAGTGTGTAAATCAAGTTTTAGAATAGTATTTAAAGTGTACTATTAACTATCAATAAGATGATTAGACAATTCTTTTGCCATTGGAATTTATTTATATTAACATAGTATATTTTTCTATGAAAAAAATACCTTTTTTTTATTAATTATGATTATCATCTACAAATTAATGCTTTTGACTTTTCAAAAGTTGATAATCCTATAATTGAAGATTTGACAAATCATTTATATGAGCTATGTACAATAATAAAGGTGTGACTAAAAAAAGCTCAAGAATAACAAAAGAACAACATAAATACTTATCACAACAAACAATCTCATTTCCATATTGATAATAAAACATAGTTATTTTATTATAATATTAAAACTATTTGTATTTATAACAAGTTAGATTATTGTAGACTTGTACCATTTTCTATTTGTGAATAAGTCAATCTAATTGCTTATCAATTACATCTATCAGAGTCTATGAAAATCCATTTTATATTTTATATATCTCTTTTAGAGCCATATAAGATAATGAATATCTTGAAAAGAAGTCAAATACCATCTTCTCTTATAGAAGTGGATAATAATTAAGAATTCAAGGTAGAAGAAGTTGTAGACTCAAGGCGATGCCAACATAAGTTGAAATATTTTATTTATTGGTATGGATACAATATTAGCAAACATGCATGAGAGTCAATAAAAAAAATCTTACAAATACATTAAAAAAAGGTCAAAGCTTTTGATCAATAATATTTGTCAAAATCAAGATGAAAAATAACAAACCTTTGTTATAAAAGAAACACAATTTAGAAAAGATTGCATTCTACCTTCTATCCTTGTTTGTAGTTTTTATATAATTGTGGTGTTAAAGAGATGGAGGAATAATAGCGAGCAGATTCAACTTAAGATCCATCATTTATTGACTTATTGGATGAGACATTTCAATTATGACAGCCTTCAAGATGACATAATAGAGATGAAGACCTTCAAGAATGATATGTTCTTCCTCAAATAGATGGCAAGATACAATGTATTTAGTATCATGACTTGAGAAGAAACTCTCAATATTTGGTGATTTTATTAGAGGTATGAATGATTCTTAATGATGTTACAAATATTTTGTTTGAAAAAATTTACTAAGGTTTCAACAATGATTAAAGAATAAGGTGGTCTTTTGTTTTAAAATAGAACATTACCTATGATTGAGAGGACCTATTAACTGCCTTCAAAGAGAATAAAGATCAGAGTACATGATAAATATAATTTTTTGTAGCTTAAACTTCCTCAACATGTGATCACTGCTCCTTATAGAATTGTCTCTAGAAAGAGGAATATGATATGGATATATATATATATTTAATATAATTATTATTCATATAATATGAATAGGTAGAAGTAGATAAAAATAGATTAATTTTATAATACCTTCTAGAAAAGCTTTTTAGAAGCTTTTTAGATACTATTTTGACTTTACATGTATTTGTAGTTGATTGATAGGTTAAAAACTTAGTCAAGAAGCTAACCACGTATCACATGTATTGGTAGCTTATCAATTGATCTAACTATGTGGTATCCATATAGAAAACTTATCTTGCAAGTTAAGATATATGTCATGCAAAGTCAATACGTTTTTGGAGGTCCTAAAGAATATCGTCACATAGATCCTAAGTAGATAGTATATATAGAGGCAAGAGTAAAGCCTTTTTTATTCTTATCAACTCTTCTCTTGTTACAAGTATAGTTTCAAGAGTCTTTAGTTTTTTTTTATTTTTTGGCAATAGCCATTCAAGTTTCTTTTTTAATATACATATTTTTCTATTTTTATTTTGTCATATTTTTTTGAGAGAGTCTCACTTATTTTTTTTCTTTCATCAAGTTCTTGTCCTTGAAAAATTCATATGTAGTATTTATAATTGTTTTAGAGAGGCTATAAAGCCTTAGTCTTATTATCCTATGTATACTTAAAGTGCTACAACCTATATAAAACTTCTGTACCTTCTTTTATACAAAGACTATATTAGCTATTGGACTTCTTATTTCTCACTAATAGAATTAATATTTTTAAATTTTTTACTTTATTGTGGTGTTTGAAAACATCCAATTATTCTAGAAATCTTATATGGCCATCAAATAATACTCAATTGTTTTATAATGGCAACTCAAAATGATAAAAAATATTTTTAATAATATTTTAAAAATTATTCTTAAAACTTCTAATCAATTCTAAATATATTTTAAATAAATTCTAAAAGTCTCTATAATATTTTCTAATTTTAATATCAAATTGAATCTATTTTTTTCAACTTTGGTGATTTTTTATAGTAATAAAATAATTTTAAATTAACTCAAATTTTTATTTTTTATATAAATAATTTAATAGATATGAGTTTTATTTTATGATTTTTCTAACTACTAATTAATATTTATAGTTTTTTTTAAATATTACATATATATAAGGCCAATATAAATATTAATCTCAATAACTAAATATTAATATTTAATAATAAACAAAAATATCAATTCAACTAAGATAGTTGCTTCTAAGACTTACTAAGATTATATTCTAATATTTTTTCTCTAATAAGATTCTTGTGGCTAATAGATCCATCTAAATTTTCATAAATACTTAAATAATAAGAAGATTTTTATCTTAATAATTTTATATCTAAATAATCTATAAATAAAATTTAACAATTCTACAAATTAAAATTTATTAATGAAACTTATACATGTAAATGAGGTTTGATAGAATATTGTAATCGTCGTTTGACTTGGATTCAAAACAACAAGATATTTGATCAGTATAAGTGGGTTCGATCTCGAGGAAAGACTCGTTTTATGAATTGGATATGTTTTGTCACAATTGATTATGTATTAATTATCTAAAACTTCCAAAATTCTCTTCTTCATCTCAATTCAATCCCTTCACAATCTCTACAATCGTTCACTGCCCTGCAGCTACTCAATATCACTGACATTCCTGACATCTACAAGATGCTTAATCTCTTTTCATAGTACTTCAATTCTCAATTCCTTTATTTTTACTCAATCTTCTAGTGCTACTATCACAATGCAATAATCTCTATTATCACAATCACACTTTTTTTTTCCAAATTAATTAATTCGAATTCATAATTTTCAATATCTCAATCACACTTTCAGCAATCTTTTTTTTAAATCCAATACTAAAAAAAAACACAAAAGTAAAGAAAACAAAATGGTAGCTCCAAGCTTTACCCTGGCTCACGATTATCACAGTCTGGCCTCCATTCCTTCTTCCTCAACCTCTTTATCCTACCAAAATATGAATCGTCATTCAGCAGATTCTACAGGTTGTGAAACTTTGGCTTCTTAACTACATATGTTCCTAACTTTCTACTATTAATAACTAATCGAACTAACCATTCATCTAAATCCCAACATTACTACTATTTAATCGATAACGAACTAGAAAAGTCATTTATACATTCTACATAGCTCCACTCCTTACTGTGCAGCGTCCTCGCAAACCACCTCGTACTATGTTTTACAATATCACCACATCATTGGCTTCCTCCAATGTCTGAACCTCTGGCCCGCCTTGGTCCGTTTCATCATTTCCATAAGTGAGATTGGTTTCGACTTCTTGAGCTTCTTCTCCAACTCCCTCTCCCACCTACTCTCCGTTCAATAAAGCTGTCAAGTCCTCCTTAAGTGCTCCCAATTTCCGAACGTAAGACTCCAAAAGTGCAATTTTGGTGTCTCGCTCTTTCAGCTGCTCCTCTAGGGCATGCACCTGTTTCTCTAATTCCCGTAAAGATGTACTTGTTGGATTGACCTCTCCTTGCTGCGTGGTAACTGTAATCATTTCTACCTCCAATTTGGCAATCCTTCTCTTCAATTGCTCGTTCTCCGTCTTCTAGTTCTCCGATTGTCTCTGAAAATTGTCCTCCAATTTGGATCTCCTGGCTTCTAATTCTGCCACCCTATTCTTCTCCTCCTGGTATTGGTTCCGCAACTCTATACACTCCTGCTTGATAAGCTCCATCAGACTCTTTGCCAACTTGTTCTCCTTGGCCCATTCCGCTTGGATTTCCTTGAATTGGTGCTCTAATCTTGAATATTTGAGAGCGTCCGTTACTGAAGCACGTTGTAAATTCCCAATCTTCTTCTTTTGATCCTCAATGATCTTATCCTTCTCCTCCAGTACCTGTCTAAGGCTAAATTCATTGCCCATTTTCTCAACGGCCATCTGTAATTGAGTAATTTGTACCAAGATTAACTCCTTGAGTTCTCTTGCCTGCTGGCCAGCTCCCGATAAATCCACCCGTTGATAATACTCTACCAGTACTGGTGGAGTGACGGCCATATTGGTACTGGGATGACCCAATTCTCTAGATGACGAGATGACATTGGTCCGTTCGTAATTTCTAGCTTGGCTGCACTCTGCTATTGCCGCTTCCTTGACTTGTTTTGATGGCAATGGCGTTGACTCTACTCTTGTCTCTCTTGCTATAGTGTCTAGTCTCTCCACCATTGAAGGTTGCTTCAGTTGATATCTAATTGCTTCACACACGTAGTTGGAGCATAACATCGTGGTAACCTTCCCTGTTCTTCTTTTCAAGTCCAATTCCGCATGGATTCTGGTCGCAACATACGCTGCCCAGTTGAAGACCATCCCCTCTAGCATCGCAATTGCTGAAAACAATAACCTCCTTGCCATATACGTTGAATGTCGGTTCAGCCCTAATCGCTTCTTCACAAACCGCATCTATTCTCCCAGCTCCGGCGTAAGCGCATCCGTTGTCTTCCACCCTTGATTTTTCTCAAACGCTTCGTTTTCCGACTTGAAGTACTTGCTTGGAACAAAATCAGACTCCAAGTCTCCCGATACCGGTAGCTCACCCATGGGAAGATATAGAACCTTGTTCAACGTCACCTCATCTATACCAATAATTCTCCCATAAACCACACTAGACCCGTCTTCCAGATCATAATTCGTCACATATTCCGTTAACAATGCTATATCTATTGGTGGTAGCCTCTGTAAAAACTTCAGAAACCCATACATCTGCGCAGTGCGAAACTCTCGTTGTCTCCTTTGTGACCAAAAAATGTCCATAGCGACCGGCTCCATGCTGGTCACTATCACGCACTCCATTGGTGGCAATGCTCCCTTCGTCTTGATATTATGCTGTCGCTCCTCTCTCGTAGCTGTCCTCTTCTTATGCTCAATCACCATCTTCGCTACTCACGATAATCCTCTAAAACCTGTGCTTAGCAATGTGAATCAAGAAATTGTAATGTAAACAATGCCAGCCAAGAGCTCCACTCCTAACTTCTACCCTGGTTCTCCTCCTGATATGACTTAACCTAACAGGCCTATAAAAACCTATCCTATTAGTGTCTTCCTGACGGCTCACCTTCACTCAACCCGTCCATAATCTCATCATCACACGCTCTTCCCTTCCCATCACAACTCTTGCGCTGTCACTTCAATACTAAATTGGCTTTCTCTCTCCCCCCTCCATTGATATAAAATCCATCCCGGATTTATGTAGCATACAGACGTAGCCGATTCCCATTTATATACGTGGTAAATTTAGCACCCATAAAGTCTTCCAATTGAACTGAGCCATTGGGAAAACCCTCAATGACTCTGTACAGCCCATGCCACCGAATATGAAATTTTCCTAGAAAATTTTTAAAACGACTGTCATAAAGCACTACCAAATCATTGGACATAAAAAATTTTGGTTTTAATTTACTATCATAATAACTTTTCCATCGCCTTTGAGTGGCCTCCTGTCTCAATAGGACATTGGTTCAAGTTTCATCCAACTGCTCCGATTGTGGGAAACGAACTTGTAACGACTCTGTATCCCCCAATCATTCCTCCAGTGCAATGCGCAAACTTTGAACTTTGAATTCGATAGGTAATATTGCTTCCTGACCATAAACTAATTGGAAGGGTGTGGCATTAGTCGTAACTTTATATGCAGTACGGTATGCCCACAAAGCGGCAAACAATTTAGTGTCCCAATCCGTGCCTGCACTAGATATTGTCTTAATGATAATTGTACATAATATGCTGTTGGTCTTTTCTGTTTGGCCATTTGCTCTGGGATGATACGGTGTCATCTTGCGGTATTTAATCTCATATTTAGCAGTCAATGCTTCAATTGTACTATTAATGAAATGGGTTCCTTGATCACTGACCAATTCTTTTGGACAGCCAAACCGTGTAATAATATTTTCATATAAGAATGTGGCTACATCACTAGCACTATCAGATTTTGTTGCCTTCGCTTCGGCCCATTTGGTAATATAGTTCGTGGCAACCAATATATACCGTTTTTGTCTATGACGAGAGGCAGGTGCAATTGGGTCCACAAAATCAATACCCCATTTTTTAAAAGGTGCCTGTGCCAGAATTGGAACTAACGGCATCGCGGATGTATCCATAAGAAGACCAATTCGCTGGCACGGGTCACAACGACGTGCAAACTGGTGAGCATCCGCAAACATTGTCTGCCATCAATATCCCGCCTGTAAAACTTTGCGTGCTGTACTATCGCCTGTAAAATGTCCACCACAACTATCCAAATGACATCCTTCCAATATAAAGCGTGCTTTATTCTGATAAACGCAATGGCGTAAAATATCGTCTTTCCCTTGTTTATATGAAGTTTCTCCAATCATAGTATAAGGTGCGCTTTTCAAAACCAATCTTCTCTTAAGCTTCTTTGTAAAATGGAAAGGAAAAGTTTAAAAAGTCAAATATTGTATCAATTTGCTATATTCCGGCGTAATTAGGTCGACAAGAAATAACTCAGCGTCAGGTAATGCATCAGGAATGGGTTCATTTCCCAATATATTAGACAGTCGCGATAGATGGTCCGCATTGGCATGCGACTTCTCCGGCCGTACATTAATAGTAAAATCAAATTCTTATAAATGCAATACCCATCTTGCGATGCGGCCACTCAATTGGGGCTTGTTAATCATATATTTTAAAGTGTCATGATCCACGTGGAAGACAAATTTATATCCAAGAAGATAATGCCGAAACTTTTGGACAGAATAAATCATTTCCAAAGCCTCTCGCTCAGTTGTAGTGTAATTCCGTTTGGCAGCCACCAACTGATGGCTTGTATAATAAATAGGATGATCGTGGCCCTTATCATCCTTCTGGATCAATACCGAACCAATCGCTACATTAGAGGCATCAACATAAACCTCAAAAGATTTTGTCCAACAAGGGGCAACCAATATTGGTGCAGAAACCAATTTTTGTTTTAATGTTTCAAACACAACTGTACATTCCTTGGTCCAAATTGGTTCGAGGCTGTCCGGTAGTTGCTTTTTCAACAAATTTGTCAATGGAATACAGATAACAGCAAATAGATAAATAAAACGTCGATAATAGCTAACATGCCCAATAAAAGTACGAACACCTGTGACTATATCAGGTATTTGGAGTTCTAATATAATTTTTATTTTATCCGGATCGGTAGCGATACCTGTTTCCAATCCGATATGACCCAATAATTTTCCTGATGATACCCCAAATTTATATTTTTCTGAATTCAAAGAAATTCTAAATTTAGCATATTTACCTAAGTGTTAGGGACATATTCCTTAGAACTTTCTAGAGAGAAGTTTCTAGAACCTTCTAGAAAACAAGCCTCCGGAACCTTCTAGAAGAGAAGCCTCTGGAACCTTTTAGAGAGAAGTTTCTAGAAGCTTCTAGAAAAGAAGTCTCTGGAACCTTCTAGAAAAGAAGTTTCTAGAAGCTTCTAGAAAAGAATCCCCTGGAACTTTCTAGAAGCTTCCTAGTTAATAGAAGTAGCTCGAGAAGTTTCTAGAACCTTCTAGAAAGGAAGCCTCTGGAACCTTCTAGAAGCTTCCTAGTTAATAGAAGTAGCTCAAGAAGCTTCCTAAGTAGGAGTATATATAGGGATCGAGGCTGAAGAGTTCTTCAATCTTGACAACACATCTCTTGGAGTTCTAGCTCACCTTTCTGGTATTGTTCTTGTACTCATCTGTTTAATCTAGTTCTGCCACTTCTTCTTGAACTTCTTGTTAGATTTCAAGTCTGTATTTTGTGTCCGTGATAGTTTGTCAAGACTACACTAACTTGAGATATCAGAGCTAGTTCTTTCTTAGTAGAGTGTGGATTACCCCTCTACTTGAAGGTATACTAGCATTTTTTAGAGGTTGCGGATTACCTTCCTCTAAACTGATACTTCTTCTGTTACAATATTGGAGTCTTATTCTTCTTGGAGAGAGTGGATTACCTCTCTTCTTAAAATTCTTAAGGCATTTTATAGGTTGTGGATTACCCTCCTATAAACCAATATTGCCTCTTATAGGGTTATTTATGTCCTTCTTTTAGAATGGCCAGAGGTCAAGACATTAGTATGACAGAAAGTTCGGAGTCTAAGTTAGATGCTATTATGAATGCCCTCGCTACGTTATCACAAAGAACTGCAGAGATTGAAGGAGTGGTGGCAAGGCTTCATAATGATGGAGTATCTGGGATAGCACAATCTAAACTACACCAGCCTCAAATTTCAGCACTTGAAAAAACAACTTTACCTCAGGTTCGACAAGAACCACTAGTTCTACAACATAAGGAGCCTCGAGTTAGCCTTCCAGATAAGTTTGATGGAACACGTTCCAAGTTTCGAGGATTCATCAATCAAATCAAGTTGATAACAGTTTTACAACCCGAACGATATTCAACAGAGGAGTCACGTGTTGAGCTTGTTGGAACCTTACTTACGGGACAAGCTCTATCATGGTTTGCTCCTTTGTTTGAGAAACGATCATCTATATTAAACAACTTCGAAACCTTTTTGGAAGCATTTACGAAAGCATTTGGTGAACACGATAAGATTCGATGGGCTACAATTAAGATTCGGTCGCTACGACAAGGGATGCGTTCTACATCAGTCTATGCTTCGGATTTCAGGTAATTAGTATGCGACATCAATTGGGATGAAGAAGCGTTGATGAGTCAATTCTATTGGGGTTTAAGAGATGATGTGAAGGATTTGCTGTTAACTCTTCCTCATCCACAAACGCTCAATGAAGCCATTAGCCAAGCTGTGAAGTACGATAATCGCCTATTCCAACGTCGCCAAGATCAACGCTCAAGACAACATACAATTTGCCATGCTCCAATTATGTCAGCAAGCGGTGTGAATTCACATTCAGAGGTGGAAGACATGCAAATTGATGCGGTACGTATCAAATCTCTTACTATAGAAGAAAAAAAGCGACATATGGAGGAAAATTTATGCTTGTATTGCGGTGGAAAAGGCCACAAAGTCAGAAACTGCCCCAAAAAGCAAAATCGAGGCATAGTCAAGACTAGGGGAGTATTTGTTCAGGAAAACGAGGATGCCCAGCCACAGTAGGAACCATGCGGTTGGACAATGAAATATCCCAACAACAATCAGGTTCCTTTCTTTCTGCCCAACCTGCACTTTGTTTTACAATCCCTCTATTTATCGGCCCTCAAAAACTGAGAATCTTAGTACTACTAGACTCAAGAGCATCTGCTTGTTTTTTAGATGAAGAATTTGCAAAGCGTCATAAGATCCCTTTAGTACAAAAATCAAAACCTGTTCATGTTGAGGTCATAGATGGACGACCTTTATTGTCTGGTAGCATCACCCATGAATCAAAACCTATAGAAGTAACGTTTAAAGACCATAGTAGTCATATTATTTTTAATATTATTAGAACCCCATCAAATCCTATTATTCTTGATCTTTCTTGGTCGGAAAAACATAATCCATTGATAGATTGGAGGTTGCGGAAGATGACTTTTTCCACAAAACCACCCAAAAAAAAACCTAGTAAAAAACCTCGAAGAAAGAAATCCTTATTCATTGGAGCAAGAGCGTTTATAAGATCATCTAAGGAAGGCACTCTATTTGACATTTATGCGGCTCCAACTACCGAGGAGAAGATCTCAACAACAAGTATACCGGAGCAATATAAGGATTTTGAAGACGTGTTTCAAAAGAAGAACGCCGACATACTATCGAAACACCGACCATATGATTGTGCCATAGACTTGTAAGAAGGAGCACAACCACCTTTTGGTCCAATCTACAATCTATCGCAAACAGAGTTGGCAGAGTTGCAAAAGTACATCGACGAAAATCTAGCCAAGAACTTCATTCGTCATTCAAAATCATCAGCTGGAGCACCCATCTTATTTGTGAAGAAGAAAGATGGATCATTACGGATATGTGTGGACTATCGAGGCCTCAACAAGGTAACAAAGAAAAATCGTTACCCATTACCCTTGATTTCTAGTCTCTTAGAACAACTTGGACGTGCGAAGATCTTTACAAAAATTGATCTAAGGGGAGCTTATAATCTCGTACGAATCAAGGAAGGAGATGAGTGGAAGACAGCATTCCGTACAAGGTATGGTCATTTCGAATATAATGTCATGCCTTTTGGTCTTATCAATGCTCCAGCGGTTTTCCAACATATGATGAATGACATCTTTCGATAACACCTTGATGATTTGGTTGTCATCTACTTGGACGATATTCTAATATTCTCTAAAAACGAGGAAGAGCATGAAGAGCATGTTCGTTTGGTCTTGGAAAAACTACGCAAGCGAAGACTATATGCCAAATTAGAAAAGTATTTATTTCACCAGACGGAGATGGAATTTTTGGGATTCATTGCGACTACAGAAGGTTTGAAGATGGATCCCAAGAAAGTAGAAGCAATCATGTCTTGGGAGGTTCCGAAGACGGTTAGAGACGTACAATGCTTTCTTGGTTTTGCTAACTTCTATCGGATCTTCATCAAGAATTATCCTCAAGTTGCAGCTCCTTTCACTCGATTAACATGCAAAGATAAGTTGGAATGGGGACCTTTGGCGGAGAAGGCGTTTCAAGATTTGAAGACAGCATTTACTACAGCTCCAATTTTGGTACATCCAGACTTTACAAAGGCCTTCTATTTAGAAATTGATGCTTCAGATTTTGCTTTGAGAGCTGTACTTTCACAAATGAGTAAAGATAAGAAGCTCCATCCAGTTACATTCTATTCTCGGAAGTTCTCTACTGCTGAAATCAATTATGAGATCCACGATAAGGAACTTCTTGCTATAGTGGATTCTTTCGAAGAATGGCGTCACTTTCTTGAAGGAGCTGCATATCCAGTAACCGTATATACGGTGTCGTGTTGTAACACGAGTATATAGTGAAAATAAAAAGAAAGGGGAATTTTATTAATATTCAGTTACTTTGAATATTGGAAGCAACGACCAACTCCTGTACAAATACTGAGTAGCGAGGTTCAGTCACCCCGTTACAGTCAGCCGAGGCATACTAAAATGCTCCATTCAATTCCAGTAACGGGAGTCAGCAGGAAGAGAAGGACCAATTCACACGACGGGTTCGAGGAGCCAATTGGATCCAATTTCGATAATCCAATCCGGGTCCTCTTACTCAATATGAGACCTGAATTGGTCGGGCAACCCAATGCAGACCTAATTACGAGAACATCTAGGTCTTACTACGGGTCTTAGCCAATCTAACGCGAGGACCAATTTGATCCAATTACGGGAACATCCAGGTTACTACGAGCATCTTTACCAATATAGGACCTGAATTGGTCGGGCGACTCAATGTGGTCTCGATTACGGGGTTCGATTCTGTTTCAGGCTGTCCTATTCTCCGTGCCGTTTCAGGGAACGTTGTTTTTGGTAAATGGATTTCTTCAAGGTAAAAACGGAGGAGAAAGCTTGACGGCGAGAGCCAATTTTGGATCCAAGCTTGAGGTTGGAGCCAATTCCGGATCTAAGACGGAAGATTGAAGAAATTCAGAGGATAAGGTTAGGAGGAGAAATCGGGGGGGAAGGAGTTTTCAAGCTTTTGCAAGGTTACCAGTTCGGGTTTTCATTGGAGGTTTTTGAAGATCAGGGGATTGAAGAGGAGCTTGATGCTTCGGGTCCGGGAAGAAAAGACAGAGAATTGGGATTTTCTTCTTCATAAGGTTTCGGGAAGACTGAGGCAATCGTTGCTGAAGTCAGTGTTGTAATGGTGAATCGGGATTTTTTTTTAATGAAGTGGGTTTGATTACTCTTGACTGTTTTGTAAAATCGAGTTACGTCTGTGATTGAAGAATTAAAAGGATGTCTATAGGATTGAGTATGCGGAGTGCATGAAATTTATTAAATTAATCTAACAAGACAATCAGTGGATACAAGATCCTAAGTACAAAGCGGTATCGGAGATTAGCAGATTGGGTTGTTCAGGGTTCTCTGTAACGTCTAGAGACCTACCGGCTGGGGCAAAAAGGACTTCGACAAGCAGTCAAAGGGCATCCGTATAGATTTACGGTGTATTCTTACAGTCGTTTATATTCCAGCAGTCAAAAACTGATAGACTGCTTGACTATTGGCGAATCTCCGTACTATCTTCTACAGCCAGACGCCCAGCGCGTTCTCGAGCAGGAAAGCACATAATACGACATAAGTGGTGAACCCGACGTGAAAGCTTGAGGTAGAAGGTATTGGATTTCGGTTGATTTTATCTTTATTTTTATGGAAAACGAAAATAAAAATTTTGAAGGATTTTTGGGAGAAATTTCTGGTGGGGAGTCTTCTAAAGGACAAGGTATGCACATGGATCCGTCTATTGCTAGTTTGTTTCAAGCCTTCTCATTGTCAATGCAGCAACAACAAAGCAATGATCGAAAGGAAGCTTTGGCAACTAAAGCATTGCAAGCAGTGGTCAATAAAATTGATCAATTTGATGGGAGGAATATTTCAAGGTATTTAAGATGTTATGTTCGTGAAATGGAATTAAATCGGGTTTCTGAGAAGAAAATGGTTGCACTATTTGGACTTGCCATGATACCAGAGATAAGAGACCACATTACATCGATTACGGATCGTTATGAGAATTCATGGGAGGATTTTTCACATGCATTGAAAGACGAATATTTCTTGGAAGATGCTGATCGCGTTACTAAGAAGCTCTTTCTGGGATGGATTGAACGGCCCAATAAGAATTTGCAAGCAACAGAGCTACTAAGGGAATTTGAGAGGCAGTACTCTCAATTATCGAAGGTAGAAAAATTGACATTGGAGCCGAACAAAGTTGATCTATTTCTTCAAGCTGCTGATGGAGAATTGCAAGAGAAATTAGAACCCCTTCTTGAAGACAAAGAAGAAGATGAAGGATTGACAACGAAGTGGAAGAACGTTGAAGATGCAGTGGGGTTGCTTACAAAAAAAAAAAAAAGGAAGGATAGGAGCAATATTCCAAAAACAATACAAGCACCCAAAGCTCCAGTACGTACAACACCACCGACAATGCCTATAGTTCAACCTTCGACATCCTAGTCAAAGAAAGCAGATATGGGTATGGAAGAAATTATACGAGGAATGCGAGATCTTTGAATCAAATTGGCAAGACTTGAAGAGAATACTTCTATAAACAATTCGAAGAATGTTTCAAAACAAGGATATGTACAAAGATGCATTTGGTGTGATGATGCTTCACACACTAGAAAAGATTGCAATGAATTTAATAATATGATACGGCAGGGAATTATTTGCTGAAAAGATGGGAAGATAGCATTGAAAGATAGGGAGGATCTTCTTCAAACCAATTTTGGCAAGGGAGGAATGAGAGCATTGGTTCAAGATTACTTAAAAGAGCATGAAACAGTAGTACGAGAAAGTGCAAGTTATGGTACTAGAGTAGATGATGAAATTGGTAGAAGTACGGAAACTAGTGAGTTTTGGGCTTCTGCCGTTTCTATAATGCAAGAAGGGAAATTACCTCGAGAAGCATTATTGAGAACTGCAGCTACATTACGAGGTAGAACAGGTTGGGAGGATCATGTTGAGTCTCCTTCTGTTCATGCATATATTGCTAAGAGCCACAATGAAGCTTTGATGGAAGAAAAGAGACGAGGAAATTTTGATGATATTAGAGAAGGAAATTCTTGTAAGAGGCAAACTCGAGGAGACAAGGCTCGGGAGGCAGCTTCACAAGAATTGCGTGTAAAGGATACCTTAGCATCATTGGAAGGAAAAACAACGGAGACAAAAGATAAGGGCAAATCAATTGCTTATAAGCTACTTTCTGACATTGAAGCGGCAACAAATTTGGAAGGGGTGTTGGAAGAACGTATATTAAACGCTAAGGTGGAAATCACATTGAAAGAAGTCTTGGGAATTGCAAAGAAGGAGTTTCATGATGTTATCATTGACAGCATTAAGCGAAAGAGGCAATTAATGAGCGAAACTGGAGTGAGTCATGCTATTGATGCAAGAATATGTAGAGATGAAGAAGAGGTTGATATTGGTTACAAGCAACCAACAAATGAAAAGAATGGGTATAATCAGCGAGTACGTTTCGAAGATTCTAGTGACAAGGGAATGGAAACTTTGAGCCATTATTCTCGAAAGCATTGGGCAAGGGCAACTACTGAGGTATTGGTGAAGGTAGGAGATATAGAAGAACCAATAGTTGCTTTGGTGGACCATGGTTCTGAAATAAATCTCATGTCTAAAGATCTTTATAAGAAGCAAAAATGGCCAATTGATATGGAACATGGATGGGCAATACGAGCAGCTAATAACACACGAGGCGAATTATATGGAGCTTGTCCAGATGTCAAAATTCGGATTGGGGATGTTGCGACGGAGCAACATTTCTTCGTTCAAGATACAACGTCTTATCCATTGATTTTAGGACAACCTTATATCACGGCAACACGGATGGAAACAAAGGTACTTGATGATGGTTCTGCTTATGCAAGGGTACGGAGCGAAGATGGGAGGAAAGTTGTACAATTTCTAACAGTACCTCCTAACCATGAACAGAATCGAGATAGGTTGAGGGAGAAACCATTGCCAAAGATTGTTGAAGGATTTAAGGATTTTGGAGAGGTACCACTATAAAGCGAGATTATGGAGGTACAAAAGAGGAGGTACTCTCGCGAGATGAAAGTGCCTTTGATGCGAGTTTTATTGGTATATTGGAGAATGGAAATATTATGTATAAGAAAGTTGATGATTTTAAAAGAAAAGAAAGAAAAAGATTATATGATATTGAAGGACAGTTACACAAGATAGGTACATTGCAAGATGATGAGAGGATTTTAGGTGTTTATGAAGAAAATGGACTGGAAGATTCATTGGAATTCATTACATCTATTGGGTTAGGGGATAATGATAAGATTGTTGAGATTCATTCGAAAGAGGTTTATACCATGCTTGAATCTTTTCAAGCACCAGAAGTCACAGTAGAGACGAGATATAAAACGGCAGATAAGAAGGTAAAGCCTGCTGTCGGACCATTACCAGAGGATTCTAAAGAACAAATGAGAGAAGCATCAAAAGAAGCGAGTTTAAGAGATCCAATGAGTATTGGACATCAGTTTACTGAAGAGACTTTTGAAGAATTGAAGATTGGTTCTGATGGTTCTTTATTGCCGGAGGAAATTACTTGCTTCAAAAAGATGTTGGCTAAACAAGGTAGATCGTTTGCCTTCGAATCTCATGAAATCGGGTATGTGGATCCAAATATTATAACACCTATGGTTACCTTCACTGTACCGCATGTACCTTGGAATCTAAGACCAATTCCAGTACCGAGGGCACATTTACCTAAATTGGTGGAACTATTGAAAGAAAAGATAAAGATGAAAATATTAGAACCTTCATTTGCGCCGTATTCTAGTCGATGGTTTACGGTACCTAAGAAGAATGGGTCACTGCGGTTTATTCAAGATATGCAGCCGGTGAATGCTGTAACTGTCAGGAATGCAGGAATTGGACCTATTGTGGATGAATTTACTGAGGCGTTTGCTGGAAGGGCGATCTATTCAATGGGTGATTTGTATTCAGGTTATGATCAATTTCAACTTGCCAAAGGAAGTAGAGATATGACAACGATGAGAACACCGCTTGGATTGGTTAGAATGTGCACTCTTCCTTAAGGCGCGACCAACTCTGTTGCGCATATGATGAATGGGATGAATAAGGTATTGAGAGATTTTATCCCGGAAAAGACTATGCCTTTTCTGGATGATGTTCCTATAAAAGGGTGCACAGAAAGAGACAAGGATGAAACTTTAGATATGAGGGGGTGTCGCAGATATGTTGTTGATCATATACAAGATTGTGAAAAGATTTTAACTCGGCTTGGAGAAGTTCATCTTAAATTATCGGGTATGAAGTCCGTATTTGGAGTGCGAGAGGTTGTAATTGTTGGACATTTATGCGGATCTTACGGAAGAAAACCAGATCCGACTAAAGTTGATGCAATTGGAAGGATGAAAGAGGATTGTGGTTCTTTAACAGAGGTTCGCAGGTTTTTGGGTGCATGTGTATTTTATCGAATCTGGATCCCTCATTTTGCTCACATAGCGGATCCATTATATGAACTATTACGCAAGGGTTACCGATTTGAATGGGAAGAAAGGCATATTCAGGCAATGCAAAGATTGAAGAAATTATTGATGTCACCTCCAATATTGAAGAAGGTTGATTATAAGTGCAATAGACCAGTGATTCTTACTGTAGACGCTTCTCCAATTGCCGTTGGATGGACTGTGGGTCAAGATGATTCGAATGGGAGTAGATTTGTAGTTCGGTTTGGGGCTAAAGTTTTAAGTATTCGTCAGCGTGCATATTCGCAAGTCAAAAGAGAACTTTGGGGAGTCGTTTCGGCTATGAAAGCTGAAAAGGACTATTTGATTGGGGCAGTAGTAGTAATTGAAACAGATTGCTTGTCATTGCTTAGAATGATTATTAACTGTTCAACGCCAGATATTGCAATGTTGAGATGGATTGCTTATATTAAGTCACTAAATCTAGAATTTAAGCATATCACTGGAAAGGACAATTTAGTAGCAGACATGCTATCTCGAGCAAGATACGAGAGGGAGGACGAAATGGTTGAAGACATTGATGATGTCGGATTGAAATTCTATTCAATATCAAATCTCAACAGAGAAGACAAGCTATTTCTTGAAGAATCTTATGAAGGAGAATTATTGGATATTGGTCATTATTTGAATACCTTGACTAAGCAGGGGAATTGGTCTACAGAAAAATTCAAACAAATAAGAAAAAAAGCATATGGATTTTTACTTCGAGATGGATTCTTATGGAAGAGACCAAAGAAACGAATTGGGATGCCACAACGAGTGATAGGCAAAAGGGAAGAAAAACTAAAATTATTAAAAGAGTTTCATGATAGTTTATGGGCAGGGCATAGAAGAATCTGGGCTACTTTTGCTAAACTCAAGGAACGATATTGGTGGAAAAATATGTATCGAGATGTGCTCTCATTTGTAGAGTCATGTGAAATCTGTCAATCGTATTTTAATATCTGACATCGAGATGGTCTTCATCCTACGTATCCTCTGGCTATTCATTTTAAATGGGTTGTTGATTTGGTTATTATGCTGGTTGGGTTATGACAGATGAGATATTTGGTTTTAGCTCGAGAAGATTTATCAAATCAAGTAGAAGGAAGAGCATTGAGGACAAAATCTACAGACAGGATTTGTAGGTTTTTGCTTGAAGATGTCATTTGCTGCTACGGATGCGTAGGAAAAATCACTGCAGATCGTGGAGAATTAAATGCACAAGAAGCTCGTAAGTTCTTTGAGAGATGTGGAGTTAAACTATCACTGACTATTGCTTATAATCCGGAAGGGAATGCAAAAAGCGAACGGGGTCACCCACCGATTGTGAAAGCATTAGTTAAAGCTTGTAATAGGAAAGTTAAAGAGTGGCCACGGCTTTTGTCATTTGCATTATGGGCTGATCGAACAACACATAGTTCGATGACAGGATATATGCCAGTAGAACTTATGACAAGTCAAAAACCAATTATGCCGATTGAAGAAAAGGTACTTACTTGGAGTATGCTACCATGAGAAGATGGATTGACAAGAGAAGAACTTCTGGCTATTAGGATTCAACAATTGGAGCAAAGAACGGAAGATGTCCAGATAGCATTGAGAAGGTTAAAAAGAGCAAGGTTACAAAACAAGGCGCGATTCGATAAGCAACATCGATTGAGACCAAAAGCAATTGAGGAAGGTGATTGGGTACTTGTTTATGACAATAGTCTGGATAATCAACATAGTACTTTGAGGAAATTTTCAAAACGTTGGTTTGGACCATATATAGTAACAACTGTTCATGATAATGCGACTTACTCATTACGGGAGTTAGATGGTACAAAATTGAAAATACCAATTGCAGGGAAGAGAGTAAAAATATTTAAACGAAGACACGCAGAGATGAATATGGAAGACCTTAATGAAGGTACAGAGATTCCGCAGCAAGAAGATGAAAGTGATATGGATAATGAAGGTGACGAAGACGAACTAGACAAAGACGTAGGAGATATATTCTGAATCAAACAGCAATTGGGTAAATTGGTGCATACTGGAGGATGCACAGGTTCAGAGGGGGTGGATGTCGTGTTGTAACACGAGTATACAGTGAAAATAAAAAGAAAGGGGAATTTTATTAATATTCAGTTACCTCGAATATTGGGAGCATCGACCAATTCCAGTACAAATACTGAGTGGTCAGGTTCAGTGACTCCGTTACAGTCAGCCGGGGCATACTGAAATGCCCCGTTCGATTCCAATAACGGGAGTCAGCAGGAAGAGAAGGACCAATTCACACGATGGGTTCGAGGAGCCAATTGGATCCAGTTTCGATAATCTAATCTGGGTCCTCTTACCCAATATGAGACCTGTATTGGTGGGGCAACCCAATGCAGTCTAGTTACGGAAAATCCAGGTCGTACTACGGGTCTTAGCCAATCTGACGCGAGGACCAATTTGACCCAATTATGGGAACATCCAGGTTACTACGAGCATCTTTACCAATATAGGACCTGAATTGGTCGGGCGACTCAATGTGGTCCCGATTACGGGATTCGATTCTGTTTCAGGCTGTCCTGTTCTCTGTGCCGTTTTAGGGAACGTTGTTTTCGGTAAATGGATTTCGTAAAGGTGAAAACGGAGGAGAAAGCTTGATGGCGAGAGCCAATTTCGGATCCAAGCTTGAGGTGGGAGCCAATTCCGGATCTAAGACGGAAGATTGAAGAAATTCAGAGGATAAGGTTAGGAGGGGAAATCAGGGGGGAAGGAGTTTTCAAGCTTTTGCAAGGTTACCAGTTCGGGTTTTCATTGGAGGTTTTTGAAGATCAGGGGATTGAAGAGGAGCTTGATGCTTCGGGTCCGGGAAGAAAAGACAGAGAATTGGGATTTTCTTCTTCATAAGGTTTCGGGAAGACTGAGTCAATCGTTGCTGAAGTCAGTGTTGTAATGGTGAATCGGGATTTTTTTTTATTGAAGTGGGTTTGATTACTCTTGACTGTTTTGTGAAATCGAGTTACGTCTGTGATTGAAGAATTAAAAGGATGTCTATAGGATTGAGTATGCGGAATGCATGAAATTTATTGGGTTAATCTAACAAGACAATCAGTGGATACAAGATCCTAAATACAAAGCGGTATCGGAGATTAGCAGATTGGGTTGTTCGGGGTTCTCTATAACGTCTAGAGACCTACCGGCTGGGACAAAAAGGACTTCGACAAGCAGTCAAAGGGCATCCGTATAGATTTATGGTGTATTCTTACAGTCGTTTATATTCCAGCAGTCAAAAACTGATAGACTGCTTGACTATTGGCGAATCTCCGTACTACCTTCTACAGCCAGACGCCCGGCGCATTCTCGAACAGAAAAGCACGTAATACGACAACGGATCATAAGAATTTGGAGTATTTCATGACGGCTCGAGTTTTAAATCGGCGTCAAGCTCGGTGGAATATGTCGCTATCAAGATTCGATTTTATTATCACTTATCGACTTGGAAGACAGCAAGGACTATCCGATGCTTTATCAAAGAGATCGTATCTTGCACCAAAGGCTGGAGAAGCATCGTTTGATCAACAATGTACAATGTTATTGAAGTCATAGAGATTTCAACTTTGTGCTACTATTGTATCATTTGATGCTGACTTCCTAAACCAGGTATGTGCTATGACCATTAAAGATTTAGTAGCCATTGATATCAAGCAATGTACCAATGACGACAAGTTCAAGGTGGAGGGAGATCTTTTATACTTTGAAGAGCGATTGTACATTCCAAAAAGACTAGCACGACTCCGAGTTCTTCAATCTCGCCATGATTTTCCAGCTGTGGGACATTTTGGATTCAACAAGACCTTGGAGCTTATTTCCCGAGATTTTTGGTGGCCCCAAATGTAGAAGGATGTGAAAGATTTTGTCCTCTCTTGTGACATCTGTTCAAGATCTAAGAATCCTCGGCATCGCCCTCATGGACTTCTATAGCCATTGCCAATTCTACGTCGACCATGGTCTTCAATTTCTATGGACTTCATCACGGACTTGCCATCATCAAACTCATTTGACAGCATCTTTGTCGTGGTAGATCGGCTTACGAAGATGGCACACTTTGTTCCTTGTAAGAAGGCATCGTCCAGTGAAGTCACAGCAAGACTCTTTCTCGATAATGTGTATCGATATCATGGACTACCAGATGATATCATATCAGATCAAGGTACCCAGTTCGTGTCAAAGTTTTGGAGATCTCTCTTTGGGATATTGAAGGTGGATATCAAGCTTTCTTCAGCTTTTGATCCTCAAACTGATGGCCAAACGGAACGGGTGAACCAAGTCTTGGAGCAGTACTTACGATGCAGCATCAACTATCACCAAGACGATTGGACTGCATATCTATCACTAGCCGAGTTTGCATATAACAACACCCTCCATGTGTCGACTCAACAAACACCATTCTTTTTCAACTATGGGTATCATCCGAAGCTTGATTTATTGAGTCCGTCAACAAATAATAATCCAGCAGCTGAAGGATTTGCGAAGCAACTATCAGAGCTTCAAACTATGTTGAAGCTTCAATTACAATCCACTCAAGAATCTTATAAGACGTCTGCAGATAGATTTCGGAATCCAGCACCTACTTTCAAAGTTGGAGACAAAGCCTGGCTTCTTCGACGAAATATCAAGACCAAGCGACAATGTGATAAGTTGGACTATCGAAGATTCGGACCATTTATCATCCAAAAGCAAATTAATCCAATGGCATACCGGCTGGAGTTACCGGCTTCTATGAAGGTACATCTAGTCTTTCATGTTTCTCTGTTGGAACCTTATCGAGAGTCATCTTTTCCTGGAAGAGTGCAATGTCCGCCACCTAGTATTGAAATCGAGAACCACGAAGAATACGAGGTTGAAAAGGTATTGGATTCACGGCGAAGGTGAGAAAAGTTAGAATATCTTGTTCATTGGTGCGGCTATGATATTAATGAGCAAACGTGGGAGCCAGTTGAAAATCTTGCGAATGCGCCACAAAAGGTACAGGAGTTTCATCAACGACATCCCGATAAACCTAAATCAATTCGATGATAGCTTCTTTCTGAAGCTTGTTCTCCCAACAATATAAGAAAAGGAGAGAGCACCAGCAAAATTCATAGTTGATGTAGTTATTTTCTCCAAGATAGATCGTAGTTTGGTCTTTTGATATGGATAGCCAAGAGATAGATACTATGCCAGTCAGAGTATTACAATCGAGTAGCTCACGAAGGCGACCCCGAGATGAAGAACTACATGTACCACGACGACGATGGAGGATACCGAGTAACCGATCACTGGTGATCGTATTTGAGATCGAGCCTGCTTACGATGGTCAACCAAAAGGCGTGTTTGCAGGACAATTTCACAATGAGGACACGGAAATTCATGCTTGGTCAAAAGTCGAAGGCGTGGGCCACTACCGTTGGCTTCAAGGGTCGATGAACCACTTGCCTCGTGAACAATAGTTGGAGTTCATAGCAGAAGTTATGCGACAGATCTTCATTTTCTTGCGTTGGTACTGATCAACAACATTGCTTCTCAGAGACCTCGAAGCTAAAGGAGGGGGTGATGTTAGGGACATATTCCTTAGAACTTTCTAGAGAGAAGTTTCTAGAAATCTTCTAGAAAACAAGCCTCTGGAACCTTCTAGAAGAGAAGCCTCTGGAACCTTTTAGAGAGAAGTTTTTAGAAGCTTCTAGAAAGGAAGTCTCTGGAACCTTCTAGAAGAGAAGTTTCTAGAAGCTTCTAGAAAAGAATCCCCTGGAAATTTCTAGAAGCTTCCTAGTTAATAGAAGTAGCTCAAGAAGTTTCTAGAACCTTCTTGAAAAGAAGCCTCTGGAACCTTCTAGAAGCTTCTTAGTTAATAGAAGTAGCTCGAGAAGCTTCCTAAGTAGGAGTATATATAGGGATCGAGGCTGAAGAGTTCTTCAGTCTCGACAACACATCTCTTGAAGTTCTAGCTCATCTTTCTGGTGTTGTTCTTATACTCATCTGTTTAATCTAGTTTTGTCACTTCTTTTTGAACTTCTTGTTAGATTTCAAGTCTGTATTTTGTGTCCGTGACACTAAGCACCGGCCTAATTTTTCTAAGTATTCTTCTCTAGTGCTGAATGTGCAGAAATCATCTAAAAAGATTTCCATTGAAAACCGCAGCTCATCTTGGAATGCTTGCATCATCACCCTCTAAAATGTAGCTGGCGCATTATAAAGTCCGAAAGGCATGACCTTATAAGCAAAAGTTCTTCAATCCTTAGTAAACGTGGTCTTTAATTGATCCTCGTTTACAATTTGTACCTGATTATATCCGGAAAAACCATCAAGAAACGAATAACATTCTTGGCCTGCTACTGCGTCTAAGATACTATCTGTATATGGTAAAAGAAAGTAATCCTTCTTTGTAGCAGCATTCAACTTTCGAAAATCTTGGCAAATTCAGACTTTCCCGTTCTTCTTGGGAACCATAACTATCGGCAAAACCCATTCTCTATGTAGTACAGGATATATAAATCCCACCTCTTGAAGCTTATCCAATTCCTCCTTTACCATCAACGAATATTTAGGATTCAGTCGATGTTGCCTTTGTCGTACTGGTATAGCCGTGTCCTCCAATTTTATTCGATGCTCACAAACTTCAGCTGGAATACCCTTTAAATCTTTATAAGACCAAGCAAAAGCTGATTTATGTTTTATAAAATAATCTGTCCAAAGCTCTTTAGTTTTATCCATTATACCATCGTAAATTTGAATCAATTTGGGATTATCTTTTGTGCCTAGATTTATTGATTGACAATTTGGTCCATTAAGAACTTCAGCGGTAATCTTCTGCTCTGTTTCGGGATCTTTCATAAACTCCGACAAATTGAAGCTTTCCAATTCGGGATCTATAGCACCAACTTGATTAACATCTCTTCGCTGCATCCAGTGTGCAATCATATGATCTGAATCATCAATAACGTCTGGAGGAACAAAATATTCTCCTGGTCCTCCACAATGGTAAATATTCCTATTTTGTACTGCAACTTCCCGTGCCTCGACGGCCTTTGATTTTGAAACAACCAGTTCTTCTTCCATATACTCCTGTTCGCAGTCCGATGTATATTCTGGACTGGTAATTTGAGTTTCTCCGTGATACTGGATAAGATACATTTGGAGCACTATTTTATCCTTACCCTTTCCAATTGTTAGCGTTCCACGACCCCAATCGTTCCGAGCTTCAGCTTGATATAGCCACGGTTGACCCAACAAAATTAGATATGACAATACTGTGCTTTGCAATCGGAATACAATATAATCAATTGTGTATGTAATCCCCGCAACAACTGTATCAATTCCTCGTAAAGTACACATAGGTCGGACTCGACTTGAATCTGCCATTCGCAAAACAACCGTAGTTGGCATTAATTAGTCCAATCCCAATTCTTCCATTGTATCCACATTCATGAGGTTAACGCTAGCCCCGCCATCCACTTGTACACCCTGAACTAATACTCCATCAATTGATACATCAATAGTCGACGCGCTTGGATCCGGATTCAAACTTACTTCACGAATTTCTTTTTGAAGATTTTTTCATCGAATCAAAGAAGAGTTTAAGGTGTTACGGCATTCTGGTGCTATTGCCAATAATTGCTTTATTGTGATTGTTAGTTGAATTGAATCTAAATCCTTCAGAATATCATAGGGTTCCATATTGGTCATGATTCCCAATGTCTTTTTTTTCTTACGGATTTCGGATCCCGGTCCCCGTATATTGGTACTTCCAATATCAGGAATTGGTACTTCCTAGATTTTTGGTTGCAACTGCTCCTTGAAAATTGGATCCTTTAAATGGTGCGACTGTCCACCGTATTGGTTTAATATTGGTACTTGTAAAATTGGTGGACGCACCAATATATTGGTCGAATTGGGTTGTGACGGTGACGCTTCGTCCAATAATGGAGCAGATTTTGGTATTGGTCTATTGACCGGGGCTGGTATCGATTTCTCCAATATTTGAATTGATTCTTTGCCTTTTTGCTGATTTCTTGTCAATACTGCGTGAATCGCTTCCACTCGATGTACCAGAGATTCCTGTGGTTTGTTTGTTTCTTCTATAATTTGCACTGTTGATGTCATGTGCTGGTCCCTACTATTTGGATTAAAAGGCACATTACATTGGTAGTGGTAATGACCAGATTGCTTACAATTTGCACAAAGAGGTGCGTATTCTTCGATAAATCTTGGGTTGTTGCAATCACTTGCATAATGACCCAATTGGCGGCATCAAAAACAACGAACTGGTTTTCTTCCTATCCCGTCAGGTACATTGGGAGTCTCCGTCGGGACATACCTTCCAGGTCGGTTCCATGTTGGTGCAGTAAAGGATCCAGGTTGACTAGCTGTCGCCATTGCTGAATTGGTCTGTTGTATTGGCATCGATGGTTGATTTCCCATTTGATTTTGGCCACCATTCTGCATATTGGTCCCGTAGAGCTGATTATAGTTAGGATTTTGGAAATTTCCGAAACCACGATTTACTCTATTATTTCTATTTCCATTCCATCCACCCGTATTTCCTGTTTGCACTTGATTTACATCCCATACAATTGGTTGTATCATTGTTTGTTGTCTTGGTAAGTACCAACAATTGGCAGTATTATGCTTTCCTCCACAATACATACACTGTCCCATCTTCTGATGAGGCAAGGGGCATTCCGTATCAAAGTGTCCATGCCCTTTACAGTTATTACACCATACATTAGGTCTCATATTAGAAGGTTTATGCCTTTTCTCTTTATCTTTAGTCATATGCACGGCTAATTCTTCCATTTTCTTCATTAGATTTAATAATAGAACTTCGTTAGAATCGTTAATTGTTGCATTCATCGATACTTCAGGTTGTCGATATGCCATCGGCAAAGGATAAGTTACCACGGGTGGTATCGCCTGCAAAGGAGTGGCATTAACTACTCCTTGAGAATTGGAATTTCTCATACTAGGCGCAATCATTCGTGGGTAGCTCCCTATCATCGTATTGGTCATTGGAACTTGATTTCCTACACTAGAAATCACTGTGGTTCCCACCATCAACAATTGATCATAATGGCACTCCTCCCACACCTTTGCACGTGCTAAGGACGCAGCTATCGTAACTAGTTGAGACTCTTTAACAAACATCTTCAATTCTGGGGGATGCAACCCATTCACTATTATTGACAATATAAACGCGTCTGACATTTGATTGTTTGGCCATTTACGTAATATATCTGCAACTCGGCGATAATACAACTGCACCGATTCTCCTACAAATATTTTACTATTCAGCAAATTTTCTCGAAGACGATCTTCGAATCCTATTGGTCGAAAATGACTTAAGAAAGCATTTTTCAATGCTTCCCAATTAGGAAATTGTCCCACTGGTTGTCGAATATACCATTCAAATGTTGTATCCTTTAAAGTCGCTGGTAGCCATCGCAGCCAGACATCTTCAGTTCTGCCATTATTGGCTACACACGCTGTCAAAAATTGGGACAGGTGTTGATTGGGATCAGAACCCGGCCATCCATTAAACGTGGGTAATGGAGCCACGCTGGTGGTGCGATCTCCAATTGCTCCCATCTGTACCGCTATTGGCACTGCGGGTACTTCTTCTGCCATTGGTGCTTGCGCTAGTCTTCTTGCTATATTAATATGAATTCTTCTTTTTGTTCCAATTTGATATTTGCTCACTCTTCTTTCTTGTAAACTATCGCTATTATTCAATTCTTCTGTACTTAAAATTCTTATAATTATTGAACTTGACTCTGACGCTTCGTTACTCACGGTATCTCCTACAAGCTCTCATGGTAATTTCTCCAATGGTATATAATGGTGCAATATTGCACTTCTTTCGAAACTTAGATATGCTCGAATACTCGCACATGCATGCAACCACGGCTTTATCCAACTCCATCAACGTTTCTTACGTTGAATCCCTTCTTGTTGTTGTCGTAATAAATTTCTGAAATAAAATCGCTCTTGTCTTTCTTTTACTTGTTGATTCCCTCTGTGATTATCATAGTCGTAATCACCGCTCATACTCCTTTGATCTCGTCTTTTGTACCATCAATTCTTTAACATTTCATACTGTTGTCAATCCCCGGCAATGGCGCCAAAAATGTAATCGTCGTTTGACTCGGATTCAAAACACCAAGATATTTGATCAGTATAAGTGGGTTCGATCTCGGGGAAAGACTCGTTATATGAATTGGATATGTTATGTCACAATTGATTTTGTATTAATTATCTAAAACTTCCAAAGTTCTCTTCTTCATCTCAATTCAATCCCTTCACAATCTCTACAATCGTTCACTGCCCTGCAGCTACTCAATATCACTGACATTCCTGACATCTACAGGATGCTTAATCTCTTTCCAAAGTACTTCAATTCTCAATTCCTTTACTTTTACTCAATCTTCCAGTGCTACTATCACAATGCAATAATCTCTATTATCACAATCACACTTTCTTTCTCCAAATTAATTAATTCGAATTCATAATTTTCAATATCTCAATCACACTTTCAGCAATCCTTTTCTTAAATCCAATACTAAAAAAAAACACAAAAGCAAAGAAAACAAAAGGGTAGCTCCAAGCTTTACCCTGGTTCACGATTATCACAGTCTGGCCTCCATTCCTTCTTCCTCAACCTCTTTATCCTACCAAAATATGAATCGTCATTCAGCAGATTCTACAGGTTGTGAAACTTTGGCTTCTTAACTGCATATGTTCTTAACTTCCTACTATTAACAACTAATCGAACTAACCATTCATCTAAATCCCAACATTACTACTATTTAACCGATAACGAACTAGAAAAGTCATTTATACATTCTACAAATATAAACAAAATTTTGAAGATTTCTATAGTAAGTCAAGATCTATTGAACATTAAATCTTTTTTAATATCCTAATTGATTTAATCGAATTGAATTTATAGACATATTCATATTTCAAATTGTACTTTGTAGATTTATATTTTAATATTTATAATTTTTATGTAATCTCAATTCATTCTTAGAGGTGATTATGGCTAGATTGAAAAAAGTGATTGAAAAGCAATAGTAGAGAGAAAAAATTCCTATTTTTATAACAAAGAATATGATCAATTACTATATATGTTTTTAAATTCCAAAATTATCTTTACAATATGGATTAAAATGATAGAGCCTTGATTAATTAATTTATATATGAATTAAAATATAATATAATTTATTATAAATAATCTATTAAATAATTACAAAACCACTTTTTTGTTAGATTTAAGGGCCTTGGTTTATTTTATAAAAAAGATTTTTTTAAAAAATAATAAATATTAAAAAATAAAATTATGCATGTAATATTCATAGATGGTTTTTTTTTCTTCTAAAAATATTACTCTTAAAACCATTCCTTGAAATGTAGTAATTAAATGACATAAAAACTTAGTAATATTAAATGTAATTAGATTTCTTTTTAATCTAGTTATTTTAGGATTATTATGGCTAAAAAAGTATAATCTTTAAATAGATTATATTTTTTATTATTTTAATTTTTTTCATAAAATAATATAAAATTTTATTATTGAAATAAAAAAATAAAACTCTAATATAATCAAATTTTTATTAGTAGGTACAAAAGCTTTCACGTAAGCTGCAAAATAAGGATCATATTTTGTTATTTATGCAATACCCAATTTTGATAGTGAAAAGACTTCAATTAATATTCTAAGTCAGTATTAAGATTATTAAGTTATGAAGATATCCTTTCACAACATTTCTTTTATAATTGCTCAATTAATCTTTAAGAAGAAGCTCAATAACCATTTAGATCAATCTATAATTTATTACAAAACAAGTTGGCTACACTTAAAGAGTACATTGATAAGAAACTTGCTAAAAACTTTGTATACCATCCAAAATCTCTATCAAGAATTCCTATCTTGTTTGTAAAAAACAAAAAATAGAAAAATAAAATTATTAAAGATGTTTATAGATTGTTAAGAATTTAATAAGATCACCATCAAGAATATGTATCTTTTATCTTTGATATCAAGATATTTTAATCAATTAAATCAAGTAAAAATCTATACTAAAATAGATCTACAAAATGCATACAACTTCATATGTATTAAAGGAAAATATGAATAGAAGACTATATTTTGAATCAAATCTAAGAATTTTGAATTTAAAGTCATGCCTTTTAGACTTACAAATGTACCAACTACTTTTGAACATCTATTGAATAATATCTTTAAGAATTTTTAAATATTTTTTTTTTTATTATATAAAAGATATTTTAATGTAATCTAAGAATATAAAAAAGTATAAATTTCATCTTTATTGTGTATTACAAAAACTTAGACATATAAAACTATATTTTAATATAAAAAAATGTATATTTTACACAAATTTAATTGACTTTATAAGATATATGATTTCAAATGATGGCCTTATGATAGATCTCAAGAAAATCCAAAATTTTAAAGATTAGAAGATTCCAAAAAAGTATATAAAATATTTAATATTTTTAAAAATTTACTAATTACTATTGAAGTATTATTAAGATTTTTTTTCAAGTTGCAACTCCAACTATATGTTTGATTTGTAAAGACAAACTTGAATGGAATAAAGAGATTGAAAAAAAACTTGAAGCTTTCAAAAGAGCTTTTATAACAACTTTAATCTTCTATTGTATTGATTTTTTTAAAGCATTGTTTATGAAAATAGACACATTAAACTTTGCTTTAAGTGCAATATTATTACAAAAATTAGTAGATGATAAACTTTACTTAGTAGCTTTTCATTCAAGAAAATAATTTAAAAAATCATTATATATATATATATATATATATTTTAAAATATCAAATAAAATTTTAAAAAAGTAATAAAAGACCTTTATAAATAAAAGTTATACAAAAATTTCATCACATGATCTTGATTGTGGAAAAAATATTATTTAATATTATTGAAATATCTAATTTTATGATTTTTACAATCTAGTTACTTTCAAATAAAAGAATATCCTCAATGATCTATATTAATTTAAATGAAAAAATATATGGTTGAAATTAAGAATTTGAAAAGAGACAATGTTAATTTGGCTAGTCTATTAAAGATATTTGGTAATTAATTTATAAAATAATCAAGCATTTAAGGATACCTTCCTACTATGTAATTTAAGACTTTTTAAATAAACTCTATATAAATTTTGAAATTATTCTAAAGCCAAAATAAAATATGGAGTTAGATCAAATTTATAATTAAAAAGCTAGAAACTAACTCCAAAAAAGCTAACTCTTGGCCAACATTCTCATAGAAGCAAATTATTTTTAAAAAATATATTATTTTAAAATATAAAATATAAAATATAATATGGTCGTTACCACAAAGCACAATTTTATAGAAAACATGAAGGCAAAAAAATGACTTTTTATTTAATAGAGAAACATGAATGAAAAAAAAGTTTATTTGGTAATATAGTCCAATCTTTTGGTACATTGGTAGAATGATACAGAAACAAACTTTAGATATAGTGAACAAAAAAAGTTCATAACTTTAAAATAAAGCTTTGTCATTGAAACAAAATCTAAATGGCTAAGAGTGTATCAGATGTTACTCACCAAAAATTGGTAAGGTGGAGTTTATTTCCTCCTTATGGAAATATTTTAGCTCATATTTTATAAAATATTTTATTAATAAATAATTTTAAAATTTTAAAATTTTAAATAATAATTGTAAAAAAATTAATAAATAAATGTAATAGAAAGTAATATAATATTATAATATATAAATTAATTAATTATATATATAAAAATATATCTTTAATTGATAATAACTCTTTTGGGTACATTAAAAATATTATGTGTGTGTATATATATATATATATATATATATATATATATATAATAAAATTTATAAAATAAGATGATATATTACACTCATTATTTATAATTTTAAATTAAATAAAAATTTAAAAATTATATTATAATTGGTCATTATATAATAAAAAATTAATAAATAAATCCAAAAAATCTTTTTCAAAATTCTAAGTTCCACTTACATCAACTATCTTTAACAACATAAAAAATATAGAATAGAAGAATACTACACTTTGTATACATATAAATGACCTTTAAATTATTTTTTTATATAATTCAATGAAATCATATTATAACTAAAATCAAAATATTATTAAAAAAATATATTTTTTAGATATTATAAAAGAATAAAAACTTATCAGTTCATATTTTGTAAATCAAAATTAATAAAATTTATGATACAATTTTTTGTATTATAAGAGTGACTATGAGTATTTAAATATATATCCAAGTACAAGTTATAGATTGAATTTAGACATATCTTCCACATATTTTGATCAAGATAAAATAGAATATACTAAAACATATTATAAAACCTAAGAATATATTGTAAAAGACATATATCTATATAAAATCTAAAAGATAACATACTTATGAGTTATTAAAGAAGAAAAAAATAATGAAAGAAACAATAGTTATCAAATTAAAAACAAAATAAAACAAATGATTATAGTCAAATACAAAGAAATTTTAAAAAATTAAATTAATATTAAAATACAAAAAAAATATTGATAAGATTGAAAATGGTCTTAGTCTTACATCCTTATATAATAGTTACAAAGAGTGTCTTGTAGAAGCTTCCAAGTAAATGCATGAGTTATGGCATAAGCGTCAAGTTGTAAGTTGCTTCTAATGCAACTTTCTAAAATTAAGAAACATGTGGGACAAATTTGAATGGCATTGTGACTTATCTATAAAATTCTAAATATCTAATTTTTATTAAAAAAAGATCTTGAAAGCTTCTTAAAGAAGATATTATCTTTGCAACATGTTTCTATCTACTCTTATTTATTTCTATTTACAAATATTTACTTAAATAGTATGAGCATTTATTATACATATACAAAATCTCAACACTTCAAAAAATCAACAAAGATATTTTAAAATTTGTAGTAAATATAAATAATCTATATTAAAAATAGTATCTTTGCAATTATTTGTGATATTTTAAGTACAAGTAGTGAGTACTTAAGAATATTAGAAAATTTATATTTTTTTGAATTTCTACAAAGAACAAACTAATGTAACTCTTTTTTTGCCAATATATTAATATATTGTAAAATCATGTATTTTATTTATATAAATAAGTAGTAAAAAATATAAAATATAAATATCAATATATTTAAATAATAGAAAAAAGAATTTTACTTCATTAGTTTATTTGCATCTATGTCTAAATTCAATACTAGTAAAAATATTGAGGCAATTAGAACAACAATAGACTTTGATATGTATCAAATAGATATTAAATTTTATTTGTTAAAAGAAGAAAACATATATATGTATATACACACACCAATCCAATGAATTTGTGCAAGGCAAGGACTACCTTATATGAAACTTAATGATATCATTAAATTGCTTTAAAAAGTCACAAAGAACATGGTACCAAAATTTATTTATTTATTAAATATATTTTAAAAACAAAGTACAAGTAGATTATGTTTTTATATGTGATGTAATTAAAAACTTCTTAAAAATTGTAATTCTTATCCACATGATTTAATTATCAATGCATAAAATTACGAAAGTGGCACTAATTTTAAGGCTGCTGTGATTTATATTTTCCTGGTTATGGAAGGATAAGGCCATCGGTACCAGTAGACAATGAATATAGCACTCGTTTCGTGCTGTTGAAGAATTCCTTACGATAATTGAACCGCTTACTTGAAGAAAGAACAACTGCAACATGCTCCAGTGGATTGCGTTTTCACAACCGCAACGGTCGCGTCTTCAGCTGCTGTTGATAAACTGAATTAGAATTGTAACCAACAACCCATCACTGCGATCTTATGGGAAAGAGTTTCCATGGGATGGGGCCTATGTTTGTAAATTCCTATCTCTGTAAACCAATGAGCATCCTGCATGCGCGTGGAGAACAGTAAGTTAGAGTCTACCTGTCAATAGATTCACCAGTAAGTTGGCGTTAGTGAGATGGAGGACGGACACCTGCCAGCCAGCCAAGGGAGAGGGAGTTGGTACCGACTGCCACCTGGTCGCGCGACCATGTTAACATCGATCAGGACATCATCCCGATTGGAAGCTTCGCGTGGCGTGGTGCGTGTTGTTTTGGTGCGGAGTTGGATCAGCTCCCCGAAGCTGACACTGTCGTGTTCGGTGCTCAGTCGCGGTTTCCAGCTCGTTCTACTTGGTTTTCCGCGCTCTGTTGCTGGAATTTCAGTTTTCGTTTCGGGATGCTTTTGGTGAAACTGGGCCTGATTAAAAAAAGTAGTTCAGAAATTTGAAACTTGGTCCGCAGTGAAAATGACGGTATGATTCGTTATGTTGGGGTTTTTGTGAGATCCTTGGGCGGATTATAGGTAGAATTAGCGTATAAGATTAGTCGGGCTGACTGTGACGTGGGTGTTCAGACGAAAAGTTTTAAAGGTATGGGAAACGCGGCGAAGTTAGGGTTGGTGGGTTTGTTAGCTACGACGGGGGGGCTGTATGTTGCAATCAATAATGCTTATGGGGGCGACAAACGAGCCATGATGGACAAGTTACATGTGCTAGCAGATGGGCTGGGGCCGTCTGCAATGCCCGTGTTTATTTGTGTGCACACTATAGCCATCGCTTTGTGTTTTCCTTACGCCATTATCTTCGAAGCTGCCGCGTCCTTCCTCTTTGGCTTCCTCCGAGGTATCCTCTGCGTGTTTTGTGCGAAGGTTATGGGCGCAGCTCTTGCATTTTGGCTTGGAAGGTTCGAACATTATTTCTCATCTTCAAATTTATTAGCATACTTTCTGTATTTGAATCAGCGTTATGCTTTGTTAATATAAAGCCGTCGCTTTCTTTTTGAGGCGAATCCTTCCTTCGTAAGGCTGAATAGCTGGTGACCTAAAAATCACCTCCAGACACTCAAGTTGCGATGTTCTGATAGTGTTGTGTAGGTCACGGATCTTGCAGACTTGTGTATGACACTAATTTTGCACCTAGAACCGAGTTGTTGGTCCTTACAATGAGGGTTTAACGTGGACTGGTGCAAATTAGGTCTTAATATGTCCTGTTGAGTGGCGATGGCTGGTGATGTCTACGCAACATCTATCACTCCAATATGTCATTTTTTGCCGAGAGTTTTAACTACTTACAGTTCTATTGCTATTGGAGTGTCTCTTTATATTGAGAATTGTACAACTTTTGCGTACTTAGTGTGACCAAGTGGATTGACTTGGAATATACAGCATTAAGACGTTGTCTTCATGAGAGCTTCAATCAGTTAAAGCACTGGCGACCTTTTTTTGATTGCAGGGCTTTATTCCGGAGCTTTAGTTGGGCGAACAATACGGTGAAGAAGAACAAATACTTCAATGTTTTAAATAAAGGTGTAGCACGAGACGGCTGGAAGTTTGTTCTCCTGGCACGATTTTCGCCCGTTCCATCTTATATTATCAACTACGGTCTCGCAGCAACAGATGTTGACTTCTTTGTGGACTTTCTCCTTCCAACGGTCGCTGGAGGCCTGCCTATGATTATTCAGAATACTTCGATTGGAAGTTTCACTAGTGCTGCCACACAACTCGGAGCCGATGGTGCTGGTGCGAAACCTGGGATGTTGTCCTACGTTCTTCCTGCCATCGGCATTATTTCTAGTATAATGATCACGTGGAGAATCAAGAAATATGCAACGGTTGACGCGTTCGGTTCAGGTGATGACTCTTCAGCAGCTATCAAAGAGAAAGAGAGAATCGTTGTGAAGGATAAAGGTCAGTAACTAAAACTTGCGAAAATAATTTGCCAAATTCAATCGCTAGTGAAGAAGATATGCTGATAGTGCACATCGTGTCTTCTCTGTTAATAATTCCTAATGTCACATAATCCTTTATTTCACAAAGGGTGGATCATTTATATATTTTTAAAATAGCAGTTATGACCGCTCGGATACGTTAAAATTTCACCATTTTGTCCTTTCTTTTCGCTTACTATCATACCATTAGGGATTAATGTAGTCGAACACACTGAAATCTGCTCAAATAAGCTGGGATATATCCTTTTGTTAGCTAATCATCTGCTATTATGTCAAACTAAAACAGTAATTTTAGGCATCCCACTCCATAATTTAATTGAGTCACTACATTTTAAGAGGGCCCTGGATTTTCAAGTGGTTGCTTTGAACGTTTTATCTTGGAGTTTGCTGGAGTGACCATTCAAAGATTTAGTATCTTCAGGCGGTGCAAGACTTGCAAGAGTTTGCTCATGATTAATTAGATCCTTCGTAGCTTTATTCTCCAATCTGCTTATTTGAAGTACTTCGAGCTGTCATGAGTAAATCCAACACATGTGCACCATTTTCGAATCCAATCTGTTTCCTGTATCAACCCCTCCCATATCATGGATGTTATCTATCAGGTTATTAAAAAGATAATGAAAGAGCGTCATGTGGTTCTGACAAAAAGAGTCGATTGTGTCCAGGTTGGGCGAAACCAACTGGTGGCGATAGCCTCGTGCATCCCACTATTCATGGTCTTCATATGAGGACAGTCAAACATCTGGCAGAGTAGCTATGACATCTGCACTTCCTTGTCCGGAAGGAATTCTCTGCTTTCTAATGTGAATGATGGGAGGATTTCAATATGTGAATGATGGGAAGATTCACCTATGACTTATCTCACTACTACTGCAATTTGAATGGGAAAGGAATTCCTTCAATTTCTTTAGAAAAACTTCGACTAAGGTTTGATCAGAGTAGTACATTCAGAATGTAAAAGGGCGGATTAAATAGGAATTAATCGAGGGTATTTACAAAAGAAGCCTCTTGCTCCTTCAAGCTACAGTGTTGTTAGATACGTAATTTTAACAATGGTGTTTCTTGTGTAGAATAGAAGTTGAGATACTAGAAAACGGCATCATAATGGATATCATTTGTTTATTCAAATGAATATTGACTAATACACAAAAGGTATAAAGGAATACTTGTTGATTTTTGATTTAATCAAACTCTTGTATTTTAGATAGAAACTCATTTTACTTTTATTTTTATTTGTCATAGTACTTTTATTTGATATTGGTTAAAAATTTTAAACTTATTGTTTTTGTCAACATGTGATGCCTATCTTTTATTAATACTTTTATTAACAAATCGACAAGTATGTCTTTTGTTGTACAATATTTTATGCCAATTGCTTCCATTTTAATCTTTTTTCTTATGAAGTACTATTGAATGTCTATGTGCTTAGTCCTTAATTAATGCTTTGGATTCTTTAAAAAACAATGTATTTTTAATTGTCACATTTTATTAGCATTGCTTCCAATAACACAAATCCAATGTCATCCAAAATTTATCTTGATCAAATTGCTTCTATTATACCATGACTTGTTATTATGTGCTTTGCTTCTATAATAGACCTTGTAATTATTGATTGTTTCTTACTATTCCATAAAATTTTTCATTCCAACAAATAATTCATACTTTATTGTTGATCTATTATTTGTATCTCCTATACAATCTTCATTACAATATCCATACAATGCAATGTTGTCACTTTTAAGATAATTTTTGCAGTTTAAAGTGCCTTTATAATTACTCATGATTTTTGCTATGGTAGCTCAATGGATTGGTATAGCTTTTGGCATGTATTGACTCATAATACTCATAATATATAAAAGTTTAATCTTGATGCCAACTATTGTATATAAGTGAGTATTTAAGAAACATAAGTTAAAAGTCTCAACACATAATATTGATAAGAATACACACAAAGAAAAGAGTAGAATAAGATAGCTATTACTTACAACACTGATTATATATAGGTGGTAGTTGCTATCCTTATTAATAATTACTATCCTTAAACATTTACATCCATTCAAAGATATATCAAATATATTATTTGATATTTTATCTATTGCAATAATATCTTTTATACTCATAAGATCTTTTGCCAACTCACCTACTTCAATAATATTCTATGGCATATATTTTATATTCTTATCTGATCTATAAATATTTTCTAGTTGATCTTTTATTCTCTTAACCTTGTCTCTTGGTCCTTGACCTTATCTTATATTTATTGACCTTTCAACATATCAAAAGATTATCTTTTAATAATTAATAACTTACTTAAGGTAATATCTTTTATAATATAATTTATTCTATTTATATTTTTATTAATTTATTTTAATATTCCTACTTTGTTATTAGAAATATTAAAATAAATAAATAAAAAAGAAAATAAAATAATTTATCTTGTAGAAAATTTTATTTTAGATAAATTGCTAATAGTCAAAGAATTGAATCTTGATATATAAAAAAGATATTTTATGGATATAAGATGAAATCAAGGACTAAGAGTCAAAATTAAGAGTATAAAAAATCAACTAAGAAATATTTTTAAACTATGTCAAAATAATTAGTATTTGACATAGGATACTTTTTTAGTAATTGATATGCTAAAGAATTCTAGAACCAAAAGATATCCTTCTAGTAACTTAGATGCCAAAGGATCTTATAACCTAATATATAAAAGTCAAAGAGTAGAAGTTATATTTTAGGGAAGCAACCACCATTTATAAGTAATGGATATTAGAAGTGAGAGATATCTTATTCCATACTCTCTTTGTATTCAACATTATTAATGCTATGTGTTGTGACTTCAAAGGTCTTTTTTCTTTAATAGGTTATAAATCTAGTCACCTTTAGTTGTGAAGTTTTGAAGTTCTTTGAATTTTTTCTTGTTGTAAGGAGTAGATCTTATTCTTTTTGTTAATGTTAGGGTTTGGTATCTTTTAATCCTACTTTTGCATCAAGTCGTTAATGTTGTTTTATTCTTGCTTGCTATTAAGTGCATTCATAGTCTTGAAGGTTGTTAAATATTTAGAATGATGTTTTAAAATACTAGTGTTGTCTTTATTTCCTAAATTACATCATTTGTATATTAACATTGTGTTTTCATATGCTTTCATGTCAACTTCTTCAAAGATCCTCAAATAGTGATAAGAACTATTTTTTGAGATAAAAAGTGCTATGTAAGATTAGAGGTTATTAAAGAGTAGCAAAGCTTATTTAAGAGATATAGATAGAGTATAAGACTTATAAGAAGTCTTATAAGTGAAGTTCAAACATATTAAAGAGTGAAATCACTAATTTATTGATAAAAAAGACATTCTGGGTTTTTAAGGCAACAACATCTTCTTATTAATTTTAAGAATTCTATCTTTTTATTTCTTGATTTTCTCTGATATATCTCTTCTTTAGATATAGCTTCAAGTGATGATGAAGGCTTAAAAGTGATTTAGAAGTGACAAATTCTACCACTTAAAGAATAAAATAGAGCTTTTAGTGGCTTTATTCGACCTTTGAAATATTATTGATGAAAGTGAATAGTTTCCAAAGAAAAATGCTAATGTTATAGTAAAGAAATAAAAATATAATGAAAGAAAGTTCATTAAAAAGATTGCAAGAAATCTTTATGATGCCAATTTTTCACATGTAATTACTTACAATAAATCATCGATTGCACCATGGCTTGTTGCCATAACTCAACTTCTATTGTTGACCTTGCAATTGTAATTCCATGAGATAGCTCCCATTTCAACAAAAAAACACATCCTATTATTGATCTTCTATCATTTGCATTTCTAACCCAATTTTCATTACAATAACCATACAAAGTAATGTTATCACCTCTAAAACACAATTTGAAATGCAAAGTGCCTTTTAAATACCTCACGATTCTTTTGATGGTTGTTTAATAGATTGGTTCAAATTTTGAAAAATATTGGCTCATAACATTCATTGCATATGCAAGATCCTTCTTTATACCAACTATTGCATACATAAGTGAGTCGACTACTGCATTGTATAAAATACTTGATTTAATAAATAATTGTTGTTAACTATTATAGTAGACAATTTTCTAATAATCTTGTTATAAAAAGGCAAGAAAAAAGAAGACCTTAAGCTTCTTGCCATCCTGGTATGGAATTCTTTTTCATAATTGAGATTGTATAGATTCACTCATATATATGATAATTTTTTATAATAATTAAAATTAAAAATAGTCTTATTTTAAATCTAAAAAATCCTAAACCTATCAGCAAGAAAAATAAATGAAAGCTCAAATAAATAAAGACTTAACGATTAAACAAGCAACTTCTAATTTTAATGTTAGAAGATGTTTTTTTTTAAAAAATCCATTTGAATTAAATCTAGACAAAAAAATAGGAAAAAAAAGTTAAATTTTAATTCTATTAATTTAGTTGTAGAGATAAATTGAGAGAGAGAAGGATCAACACCTCTTTTTTTTTCTAATAGAATATGAAAAAGAATCTACATCCACTCCTATATCCATCAATTTTTTGATTCAATCAAAAGATTTTTCAATTATAATTTCTAAAGATTTACAAACAGCTCCTATGCCTTACAACCTCCCTTTATTTAAAAAGATTAGAGATGATGATCCATTGGCACATGTAGAGAGGTTCATAAAACTTCTCATAACAAATTTAATAACCAACCTTGATTATTATCTTGTATGATTTTCAAGTATCCTAAAAGATAGAACTTACAAATAATATAGAAACTACTTTTTTAAAATCTTTAATAATTGAGACATATTCATAAAAATATTTTTAGAAAATTTTAGAGCAAAAGTGGGGCAAAGTAATGCCCTCATGATCCATTTGTTTTTGAAATAAGAAAAAGGAGAAGATATTATTGAATATATTTGATAATTTAAACTTATAATAACTTGATTTGTATAAATTCTTCTTACAAATGATATCTTCATTCATTTCTTCATTTAAAGATTTAATAGTAAAAGAATAATCTAAGAGATCATCAAAAAAAAGGCCAAATAATTTATAAGAAGTTAAGAAGATGGTTCATTTAATTGAGGACATTAATAAGTAGCAAGCATAAATGTGACAGAATGAAGATTATAGAATACTTAGTTTTATTTCTATTCATGTCTAAGATATAAAAAACTTCTAAAAATATTTGTATAGAATTGTGAAAAAATAATTTAAATCCATCAACCACTATCAAACATCTTTCAAGGTTAGAATACTTGGATTTAATTCTGAGGTTGATTTACTTTCTTTCTTCAATTGTACAACTTCTTAACATAGACTCTGAACTTCTTTCATAAGTGTAGAATTAATATTTCCATAATTGACACTCATAACGTGTAAAATTTCTATCCTGAGAGTATTAATAAGTTCTTAAAGATCAGTAATAGTTTCAAATCTATTCTCACTTTTGCAAAGTGTAGCATTCATGATGTTTCCTTCCCTTTCAAACAACTTAACAAATTCATAAGTCAAATTAAAAGAAAGTAATTTGCAACCTCTAATATCAAATGAAAACTAAATAGTTTATTTAAAAATAGATAATGTAAAATCTTCAAAATATAACAATAGAAGTAAGATAATTTATTCATTTTTAAAAATAGATAAGAATAATAAATTGATAATCTTATAAAATTATCAAGGATATGAATTTCAAAGAAAAAAAAATTTCAATACATTTTTGTATCACTCAAAATATTAAAGAATTACTTAAAAATAATATAGTATTAAATTAGAATGGCTATTGCTAAAGTCAAGAAGCTTCTAAAAAGCTATTCTAAAAAAAATTATGAAATAAATATATTTTTACGTACTTCTATTTAATAATATAGATAAAAATTAGGATATATATATATATATATATATATATATATATATAAGACATTACTCTTTTATATAGAGACAAGTTCTACGAGGAGCTATTATCATATGTTAAAAAATTTAAGATGCAATAAATTATATTTACCACATATATTGATCTCGTTTTTATTATAAATGGTTGATAGGTCTTCTCAACCATTGATAATATTTTATACCAAAATAGAAAGACTACCATGTTATTTGACAGTTAAGTCCTTCATAACTTTTTTTAATTAAAATATTTGAAATATTGTTTGGATTCATTTCTACCTCTAATAAAATCACCAAATATCAAGTATCTCTTTCAAGGTTGTGATATAAAATACATTGCATTTCATCATCTATTTGAAGAAAGACATGTCATTCTTAAAGATCTTCATCTCAATAATCTTGTCTTGAAGGTTGTGACAATTATAATGACTCTTCTTGTAAGTCAATAAATGAAAGCTCTTAAATTAAATCTATAGATTATTGGTTTTTTATCTTCTTAGTAATACAAATTTACAAAATTTATAAATAAGAATAGAAGATAGAATAATATCTTCTTTAGAACTTATTTCTTTTATAGCAAAGATTTGCTATGCTTTTTGTTGTTTTTAATAAATATTGATGAAAAGCCTCAATATTTATTGTTGTATTTGAAAGTTTCTTTGTTAGCATTCATGTGTATCAATAAATAAGATATTTTAATCTATTTTGGTGTTGCCTTAAATCTAAGACTTCTTCCATCTCAAACTCTTGATTATTACCTATTTCTATAAAAGGAGGTAGTATTTGTCTTCTTTTTGAAATATTTACTGTCTTATAAGGATTAAAAAAAGATATATAGAATACGGAATGACTCTTCATAGACTCTTATATATGTAATCAATAAGCAATAGGATTGACTTATTTACAAATAGAAAAAGGTCCAAGCCTACCATAATCCAATTTGTCACAAAGACAAATAGTCTTGATATTGTGACAAAATAATCATACCTTCTTACACATATTAAATTATAGTTATTCCTTATAATAGACATCTATATTGATCTTTTTTTATTCTTAAGCTTTCTTTAATTGTACCTTAATTTTTATATAAAATATTAATTAAAAATTTTCTAAATCTTGTGCTTTAAGATTATTAATTTTAAAAAAATCAAAAGTATCAAGTTATAGATGGTAATCATAATTGGCAAAAAAATGTGTTTTTTGAATAGAAGAATATATCAAATTATTTTATGTAAATTCAACCAATGGCAAAAGAGTTGTCTAATCATCTTAATGATAGTTGATGGTACTTATTAAATACTACTTTAAAACTTAATTCATTCATTTCATTTATCTATTAGCTTCAAAATGAAAAGCCAAGGAAATCTTTATATCTAATATAAAAAGAATTTTCTAAAATCTTGATACAAATTCAGTCCTTCTATTTGATATAATATCTTTGGAAAATCCATGATAGTAATAGATGTTGTCAAGAAAAAGCTTAGCTATTTCTTCACTTATTATAGATTTTTTACATAATATAAAATATACTATTTTGATAAAATAGTATATTACTATAAATATAAAATTATAAAAATCTAAGACTAGAAGGTATATAATAAAATCTATAGAAACAAAAGACCATAATTATTTTGAAAAAGGTAATGGCTGAAGTAGTCTTTAAGATAGATGACAAGGAGTTTTATATCTTGAAAAAATATTACATGATTTTACAAAGTCTTTGACTACCTTCTACATTTGAAGCCACCAAAAATCTCTAAATATTAGCTTCAAAGTCTTATTGTATCCAAAATGTCTCATTGCTAGAAAATTATGACATGTTTGAAGAATACATAATCTTGCTTTATCTTTAAGAATATATAATTGTCCTTCAAAATAAAATATTTTAAAACTCAAACTTGAAAGTATCATAAGAATTTAAAAAATCATTCTTAATATTATAAATAAGAGGATCAAAAGATATATTTGATTGAATTTTATTGACAAAAATTGAATTAATATTCAATATTGATTTTATTTCTTGAAGATAAAAATACTCTAGCATTAAGAGAATTTTTCTTTGTTGATCAAAAGCTACATTTTTTTTCTTTTAGTACAAGATAAAAATATCTAGAAAAGACACTTGACAAACCTAGCAGTTTTTTGAATGAATAAGTAAACTTGAAATCAAAACTTGATAAAGATATGCTCTAATGGACTTGACAACAATTCAAAACGTGTATGGTATCGTATTGTTACACAACCATATGGTGAAAGATAATAATATGGATCTTATTATAGAAGAGCCAAGTTAAAAGAAAAGATAAAAAATATGGATAAAAGATAGAAAGGTAGTAAAACTTTTAGTAGTAATGGTGCCCTTTTAGAAAAAAATAGCTTCTATTTATTTTGTAGGGCCAAAAATAAGGTAAAATAAGGTAGATTAAAAAATTAAATGATGTAGACATCTTTAGGAAGAAATTAAGAGTAAATTCTAGCAAAATTTACGTAGAAAAATTAGATATTGATACCCAAGGAGGACCGGTTATCAACTTAGGTCAAAATCAGACCTTGAGGCACAAACCAAGTATCTACAAAAACTCGGGACTCTTTGGCAGATTGAAGAGTAGGGTTTGATAGAAGATTGGATAAGGTTTCTATGAGCATTGGTTTTGGATGATTTGGATCTGTATTGACTTTGTAAGAGCTTTGTAAAGTCAAGGTTTGTTTTGGATGACATGAGTTTTATAAAATAAAATAAGGTTTATATTTTAGATGATTTAAAGAGTTTTGTAATAGATCTATAAGTGAAATTTTGTACATAAATGTTTATAGTTGTGTTCAATATATATTGTAAATTTGAGCTTGATCTAACGGTTGAATTAAGGATTATTAAGGTTTAAGTTGGTCAAGGTCTCAAAAAGTAGAATTTTAGGTCCAATGAGGATTTTTAAGATTTCTTACAATCTACTAGTTGGATTAGAGTGAAATTTATGTGAGAGGATATTAGACTTGTTTTCGTATGTATATGAGAATTTTGAAATCAATCAAATGGTGAAAAAGAGAGATATTGGCTCTGGAAGATTGGTATCAAGGTTGGAGAAGGAAGTTGACCAATACCTGAGCACATTTTTGAGGTTATTGTCTATTTGGTAATTTTGATCCTTTTCAAATTTTTTATGCTTTTTTTCAACTTAATTTTTAGAAAGTGTGCAAAATTTGAGTTAAGATCAATGGTTCATTTATTAGTTATTGAGGTTTAAATCTATTATAGGATTTAGGATTTGGTTTAGGATTTGATTAGGGTTTGGTTTAGGATTTAGGATTTTTTTTAGGATTTTTTTAGGGTTTGGTTAGAATTTTATTTAGGGTTTGGTTAGGATTTGGTTTAGAGTTTAAGATTTAGTTAAGATTTGATTTAGGATTTAGGATTTGGTTTAGGATTTGGTTTAGGATTTAAGATTTAGTTAGAGTTTGATTTAGGATTTAGGATTTTTTTAGAGATTGGTTAGAGTTTGGTTTAGGATTTGGTTAGGATTTGATTTAGGATTTAGGATTTGATTTAGGATTTAGGATTTTATTAGGATTTTTTTAGGGTTTAAGTTTTAATTAGTTTTGGCCTAAAGTTTGAATGAAGTCCAATAAGATTTTAACTAGGATTAAATTAAGATTGAATTGAGATGTATTTGAGATATATTTATGATCATTCTAATATTTCTTTAAGATTTCTAATTTTTTCTTTGAAATTTCTTTGAGGTTTCTTTGAATTTGATTAAAGCTTACTTAGCATTATTATGGTCTAATTAGAGTTTAATTAGTATTTTATTAGAGTTAAGATTTTTTTGTTGCAATTTCCATTCTACTTTCCATAGCTAGGTACCCGAAGCATTCTTAAGCAAGACTTCATGTATTACGACAACCGACATAAAGTACTTAAAGTTCTTGTGATCTATATATATAATGACTAAATTAGAAGTACATTCTAAATAATAATGCCATTCTTAAAATGAATTTATAATTACAAGAAGTTCTTTATCATGGATTTCATAGTTAATCTTGGCTATTATAATTTTTTTGAATAAAAAACTATTGAATGGAGCTTATCATTTATTTCCATTCATAATAAAGCAACACTTATAGCAAAGTTTGATGTTTCTATTTTTTAAAGAATACCTTAAAAAATCAACACAATAAAAAATTAGTATAGAAATAAATATTGTCTTTAAGGCTTCAAAAGACTCTTTAGCTTCTTTTTTCTATTCAAGTTTATCATTACATGTCATGCATATAAGAAGAGACGCAACTTGAAAAAAATTTCTTAATGAAGATTTTGTAATAATTGGAAAATTTTAAAAAATATTAGACATCTTTTACTGTTTTTAGAATCTTCCAATCTATGATAGTTTGGAATTTTTTTGGATCTATCATAAGTTCTTCATTAGAAATGATGTATCCTAAGAAGTCAATTTGAGTAGTGCGAAATACACACTTTTTCATCTTGGCATATAATCATATATCTTTAAGTTTTTATAATATATAATAAATATGAATTTTATACTCTTTTCTATTTTTATAATAGATTAGAATATTGTCTATATAATAGATAATAAAATCAGTAAGAAACTCACAAAAAATGTCATTTATGAAATGTTAAAATGCAACTAGTGTGTTTGTGAGTCCAAAAGGGATGACATTATATTTGAAATGTCCATATCTTTTTTGAAAAGCAATCTTCTATTCATTTCCTTTGTTGATGTAGATCAAGTTGTATGTTCTTCATAGATCTATTTTTGTATAGATCTCTACTTTATTCAATTAGTTGAAAAGTCTTGAAATTTGAGATAGTACATACTTATTCTTGATGGTAATCTTATGAAGTCTCTGATAATCTTTGCACATACATAGAGATCTATCTTTTTTCTTTATAAATAAGATAAGAGCTCTTCTTGAAGATTTCAAATAGTATATGAAGTTTTTAGCCAAGCTTTTTTCAATCTATTTCTTTAATATAACCAAATAATTTTACAATATGTTATAGATTAATCCAAATGGTGGATGAAGTCCTTGCAAATCAATTAAACAATCATAGATCAATACTTTAGAAGAATATATTTATATATATATATATATATATATATATATTTTCAAAAATATCTTAAAAATCTTGATACTAATTAGAAATACCATTTGACATCTTTTCACCATCAAAAATAAACATGGCATATATTGCAAAAGATGATTTTTTTTTTTTTGCTATAATAATAAAAGCTTTTGTATTACATCAATAAAAGTTTTGTATTAAGGCTAAAACTTTGTGATTTTTTTGGTCCTAAATAAAATTCTATTGTAAAATAAGATGAAGGATCTAAAAAAAGAATAAGACCTTTATTAGAAATTAGATAAGATTTTAGCTGCTTGATCTCTATTATAGTTAAAAAAAATATTTTTTAATACATTGTCTTCTTTGATAACCATACTATTCATTTTGTCATTGCATTGCTTCTTTGGATAATGTTGAGCAGTGTGTTTGGCTTTTCTATAATATTAGTACAAGTTTTTTTGATGATGTCGAGTTTATTTGGACTTTGTGAAGAATTTAAAATATATTATATCAATTTATATTAGTTGTGGCCTCAATGAATAAGTTTCTAAAAACTTAGGAATTGCTATCATTACTTGACTTGTTTTTCTCTAGTCAAATCATTGTTCTTGACATCTTTCAAATAATCAATTATCATATGCAATGGCTTGAACAATGAAATGTTTAAAAAGATTTTGCTTTTGGCATTGTTAATAATAAATCTTTGATATTATCCTTCAACTCATATCAAAATTGATTAATGAGGGCTTTTTCATTTCAATCCACATCACAAACAAGGTTTTGAAATTCAATAGCATATATAGTAGTTGATCATGATACTTATCATAAAAATAAGAACTTAGACTTTGCTACTCTTTTTTGATCATTTTTTTCTAAATTTGGCCATAAAAAATTTTAAGAATGAATTCAAATCATAAAAGAATCATGAATCCTTTTCCATCAAAGGTACAAATTAAAAGAGAGCAATTCTACATAGAAGTGCACCTATGAATCCAACTTGAGTAAATCCATTAAGGTATTAGAATGAATGCAATCTTAGATAGAACTTGATTTTGTTGTAATTTTTTTAAAAATATTGATATTTTTCCATTAAATTTCTTGGACATATTAATCCTTCTTCCTACTGTATCTGTAGAAGCAATTTTTTTTGGATTTAGTTATAAAGTTAATTTACTTCAATTATACAATTTTTTAATGTAAACTCGGATTTTTTTTTATAGGCATAGCATTAATGTTTTTGTAGTGCGTGAAATTTCTATGCTAAGAGTGTTGACAATATTGAAAAAATACAATAAGCAAAATATAAGTAAGTAGAAATTAGCAAGGTTGCAAACAAGAGAAGTGTGGAATGAGATATCTCTCACTTCCAACACATTTTATTTATAGGTGGTGGTTGCTAACCAACAAGACAACTTCCATCTTTTTGATATTACATCCATTTCTACTTCATTCAACTAAATTCTAGGTTCTTTCTTAACCTAGTAGCCACATAAATCTTAACTGCCATCTTAGTTACTTTCGTTCATCCTTTTGTTGCCCTTTAACTATTAGCAACTTACCTAATGTAATATTTATCTACTTTATCATATCTATGGTAATACTTATTTATTTTAATACTCCTACTTTGTTATTGATTAAAGACTATTAATCCTAATACCTTTGTTAATTTCTGATGGCTATTCTTCACTAGTAATTTCGTGAGATGTTGTTCTCATTGTGTTCAAGCTTTAATATACCAAAGCAATTGAACTAATAGAGATGGGTTCGAACATGGGAAAAGAATGGTTATATGAATTGGATCTGTTCGTATCACAATTGACTATACTCTGGCTATCTGAAATCAATTATCAACTACAAAATACCAAGGCTTATTACTTCCATCTTAATTCAATCCATAATCCATTTTACAACTATCAATTCAACAATACTTCCATATTCTTATCCGTTTATCTTTCATTTACTCTCTTTGTAGTTTATATATATTCAATTACTGATCTTCAGCTTACCTATTGTATTTAGTTTCTTAATTCATCACAAAGAATTCAATATTTTGGATTACGACTCTCATAGTTTAGCTTCGATCTCTCTTTCTTCAATCTCTTTATTCTACCAAAAAGATGATCCGTCGACGAGCAGATTTCAATGGTTATGATCTTTTGAATTCTTAACTATTTATTCCACTAACAACCTACTGTTATCAACTAAAGTACCTAACCATCAGTATAATTCTCAAGGTTATCAATAATCAACTAGCAATTTACCACAAAGTTTATTTGCCTATTCTACATGAGCAAATAAGCAACCACGTCTTCTATTGTACAATACTTTATGTCAATCACTTCAATTTCAATCTTCTCTCTTATGAAGTGATGTTGAATGTCAATGTGCTTAGTTCTTGAGTGATGCCTTGGATTCTTTGCAAAAATAAGACATCCTTGGTTATCTCACTTTATTAGAATTGCTTCTATTTGTATAAGTTTAATATCTTCTAAAAGTCATCTTAGCCAAATTATCTCTATTGTACCATGACTTGTTGCCATATATTTTGTCTCCATTGTGGACCTTGCAATTGTTGGTTGTCTCTTGTAATTCCATGAGATTGCTCTCATTCCAACAAAGAATACATATTCCATTGTTGATCTTCTATCATTTGCATCTCCAACCTAATCCACATCACAATAACCATATAATACAACTTTATTCCTTCTAAGACACAATTTAAAGTTTATAGTACTTTTTAAGTACCTCATGATCCTTTTGATGGTTTCTCAATGGATTGGTTCAATCTTTGATATGTGTTGATTCACAAGACTCACCACATATGCAAGATCCATCCTTGTACCAATTATTGTATACATGAGTGAGCCTATTGTTGTCTTTTATACAACACTTTTTATTTTATCTTTAACCTCAATAAATTCCTCATTTATAAGCTTCTTCAACTTCAAGTTGACTTCTAAAGGTGTTCCAATGGACTTGCAATCCTTCATATTGAATCGTTTCAACACTTTTTCAATATACTTACTTTAGCTCATTATAATGGTCTTGTTATCATAATCTCTTATAAATTCTACTCCTAAATAATAGTTGAGTTCTCCCAAGTCATTCATCTCATACTCTTCTTTTAACTTTATATTCAAGAAAGTCGTCTTCACATCCATTTGATGCATCTCTAAGGCCATTGCTGTTCCAATTGCCACAATAGTTCTAATGGTGGTGAATTTGACCACGGGAGCAAATGTCTCATTGAAATCATCACCAACAACTTGATAGAAGCCTTTGACAATTAATCTTGCCTTATATCTCATAACATTACTTATTACATCTCTTTTGGTTCTAAACATCTACTTACAACCAATCAAAGATTGATTTTAAAGAAGTTGAGTCAATTCTCATATTTTATTATCCATGAGTGATTTATATTCATCTTCCATGGCCTTCTCATACTTCATTCCATCTATGGACTTCATTGTATCACAAAAATTCAATGGATCAATAAGAAGTACAACATTAGTATGTTTTTCACTTATTTTAGAAAAGATATGGTTCTTCCACCATTCACCAAGTTTTTTTTTATTTTTCAAAGGATATCTCCTTTCATTTGAAGAAGATTCATCTTGTTGTATTCTATGCTTGCTTCCAAGTTTTTTTTTTTTTTTAAATCTTGTCTTTTCTCACTTAAAGGCTGATAATCCTCATCATCATCATCATCTTCAACATCTTAAAAATCTTCATTGCTGGTCCTAAGAATTATAGAAGCCTCCTTCTTCAACTTCTTTATCTCTTCATCTTCATTGTTATCATTATCTTCTTCTTTATTTACTAAAATTGAAGATGTGTCTATAAATACATTATTACTTCTACTTGGAGACATCTTCAAGTACTCACAAGCACTCTTACGTTCCAAAATTTTTACATTATGACTTTTGATGATCTTCTTGGTATTCAAAATTATTAGCTTATATGCCTAGATACCTTCATAATATCCAAAAAACATACATTTTGTATCATTTGTATCAAATTTGGACCTCATACAATCTGGTATCTTTACATAGCTAATACATCTAAAAGTCTTCATGTCTGAAATATAAAGTTTCTTCCCATTCTAAGCTTCTTCGGGAGTTTTTGATGTAGGTGCACTTGTAAGGCACTTATTCCTTATATACACTACTATTACCATAGCTTTTTCCAATAGTCAAATCTTTTTTTTTTTGCATGTAGCATACTTCTTGTCATCTATACAATGATGCGATTTGCTCTTTCAGCAACTCTATTTTGTTGTAGAGTGTATGAAGTAGAGGTTTATTTTGTAATATCTTGAATCTTTAAAAATTCATCAAAATGCTTTGATATGTACTCACCTCCATTGTCCATGCTCAATACCTTGATCTTACAATCTTGTTGCTTTTTTACAATTGCCTTAAACTCCTTGAATCTAGAAAAGTACGCATTCTTATATTTGATGATGTAAATCCACTTTTTCTTTGAAAAATCATCAATGAATAAGACAAAATATCATGTTCCTCCTATTGATAGTATCCTCATAGGTCTACAAACATCCAAATGTATAATTTCTAATAACTTGCTCATACATGTTGCTACTCTACTTGAAAATGAGGCCTTTTGTTATTTACCTTAAGTACAACCTTTACAAGCAAGTATATTGGCATTATAGCTAAATTGACCAAGATACATGCTACTTACCATAGATTGAAGTTCCTTCATACTCTTGGCATTCAAATGACTAAGGCGTCGATGTCAAATGCCAAACTTATCTTGATCAAGTGGAAACTTGACAAATATGGCCACTTCAATTCCATTCACCATCTTGTATTTGATGAAGTAAAAGTTACCATCTCTAAAGTCCTTGGCAATATCATGTCCATCCAATGTCTTCATAAAGCACCCATTCTTATCAAATTATACCTTACAACCATGTAAAATTAATTTATTCACCAAAAAGAGGTTTTTCTTGAATTTGAATACATGCAAGACATCCTTCAATCATATCTTCTTTGTTTATCATCTCACAACAATCTCTACTATAATGGAGCCTATTCCAATAGCTTGTACGATGCCATTGTCTTCCATAAAGTCATTTGTTACTGAAATCTCTTCATAAATATCAAATAAATATTTGTATGGTATCATAGGCAAGTCTTGCTATTACGTAATCCATTGTAAGTTCCTTCAACTTAATGGATTCTAATGCCACAATAAAGTAGTTATAAAACTCGAGAAGACTAATCAACAAGGTCATGACAATATCTCCTTCTTCTATAGGCTTGTCAACAATTGCTAATTGATTTGCAAGAGCCTTTATTTTATTGTTATGAGCCCTGAGATCTTCACCTTCTTTAATCTTACAAGTAAAGAACGTCATCCTTATAAAGATGATGTTGGACAAATTCTTGTTCTTATATATGTTGCAAAGAGTCTTCTATGCTTTTGCTAGTCCTTTGCTAGAGATGATGTAGAAAAAATTGGCTTCATCCAAATTGGTGGCAATTATGCCAAAAGCCTTCTTTTCACATCTTTTAAAGTTTTTTTTTTCTTGAGCATCTGCATATATACTTGGGACCTCTTCACTTTCATCTATAATATCTCAAAGGTCCAAAGATGCTTATAAAAGCTCCATTTTGACCTTCCAATGGTAGAAATTCTCTTCTCTAAACTTTTTAATTACTCTCAAATCTTCACCTTTATTAAAAGCCATGTCTAAAAAAGATTCTATCATAAAATATCAAGAAAAGGAGTCAATATGAGCTTGAAATTATCAAAATAATTTAATATTAGCAGAATCTCATAATGCCTTCTTGTGAACAAAGTAGTATTTTCTTACTCAAAATACTCTCTATCAAGATCTTTTTATAGCATCTTAGACTCTCAATCTTAGGAGATAAGAACCCACAAAGTAATTTTAGAGATTTATAAGATCAAAGTTAGTACCTCTTTATATCCAAAATATAAGTTTCAATCTTAAAAATCTAATATTAGCAAATACCATAAGATCTATTCTACACAAGTACAACTATAAAAAAATGATACAAATTCACTTGAATGGCATAACAAAGTGTGAGTGGACCTATAACCTATTGAAGAAATATAACAAGTAAGACATAAAAAAGTAGAAATCAACAAGATTGCACACAAGAGAAGTATGGAATGAGATACTTCTCACTTTCAATACCTCTTATTTTTAAGAACCATATACAAGACAACGATTCAAGATCAAGAAATATAGTTACCTAGACATATGAACAATAATTGGATATAAGGCAAGAAGATCCTAACTAAACCACAAGAAGTGAGTTGTTGAGAGTGAAGATTTCCTTAGCCTTGGCTCCTATATATACTAGGTCCTAGGAAGCTTCTTGAAAAGTTTTTATGAAATTTGAGAACAAAACAAGCCTAAGATCCTTCTTCAGCAACTTTCAAAATCATCTAAAGCCTCTTAAAACCTTTTAGGACCTCCTATGACCTTCTAGAACTTTCTTAGAATCTATTGGAACCTTCTAAAATTTTTTGGAACCTCTTAGAACCTTCTAGGATCTCTGTGATTTCTCGTTTTACTTATTCCGGAAGAACCTTCCCAAAATAAACCCATATAGGGGAATTCGAACACGGGGAGTGACTAGTTGCTTGAGCATTCACGTTAGGGTCACACAATTAATTACCTCCAATGTATCGTCACTATTTCCATTGTCTAAGCACATAAGAAAACGATAATCTCTCCTTTCACCTTATCACTCTCTTCCTTGTAACAATTAAGTCATACCAATAACTATTATTTCCACCAATATATCTTCACTCTTATAATCTTTAACTGTAATACCTCAACATCACAGCTTCAGCACACAATTACCCTCATTCCAATTACTGGAATTCTTCACACAGAACTACCATTCACATTACAGTGTTTTACACAACCACAGATTCACTCTTTCTGTTGAACTACATTCAGATTTCAGCATTCAATCTCTCTTCTTCTCATTCAATAACATATAATTCCATTCACACTTTCATTCCATGATTCACTTCACAATATTCAAAAACTCTCAATACTCTTATTTCAAAGAACATAACAACAAAAGAAAAGAGGTAGCACCAAGCTTACCCCGGCTCACACTATCACAGTAATGGTGGTTTCTTCCTCTCTTTCATCCTCCTTATCCTACCACAAGATACCAACTGCTACATCTCTAATGAAAACTCCTTTTCCTAACTATTCATCCATTTTAACTACTGAACTACCTTTCTAACAGTCATCTATCCCTGTTTACACTATAAACTAAGTATCTACAAATCAGCAAATAACTACTTATTCTACAACCTCCTATGACCTTCTAGAACTTTCTTAGAATTTATTGGAACCTTCTAAAACCTTCTGGAACCTCTTAGAACCTTCAAGTACCTTTTTAGAATCTACTGGTACTTTTTAGAACCTTTTAGAATCTTTTAGAATCTTTTGGAACCTTCTTCAGTTGTATGTCGATGACATCATCTCTTCTTTTAGCTTTGAGGTCTCCAAAAAAGAATGTTGCAATAAGTTAGTATATGGGCAAGAAATTGAAGATCTGTTGCATGGTGTTTATTATATATTTTAGTTATTTTTTGCAAGGTAAATGGTATATAGGCCCTTGTAGCCATTGATAGTATCTCAAGCCTTCTACTTATAAGCAAGCATGAATTTTGGTATTTTTATTATAGAATTGTCCTACAAACATTCCTTCTAGACATCCTTCATAGGCATGTTCTATCTCAAATATAATTATCAGTAATCTATTATTAGATATCCTTTGACATCTTCATAGTTTAGTTTTTTCTTCATCTTGAGGTCATCTCTATGAGTTACTTAGTTGAGATGGTATGATTGACAAGGTATTTATCTCTTGACTATCTATATCGTATAAAGTACATAAGATCAAAAGAATATAAATAGGCTATGGTCATGAATTCAAACTATTGACTCATATTATTCTAAATATTTGACAAGAATTGCCTCTTCAAAGGTTGCCTCTATCCTTTCTTTATGAAGCCAAGAACTAAGAATCTTCATGGTGAAGCTATCTTATCAAGCTACTGTTTTTCATTTTGCTGCTTTTGGTTTGGATAGATGTCGTTGATGGAACCTTCAAATCTTCATTTGTGCATTTATAAGGTTGCCAATTGTTTTCCATTTGTGATTATTGATATCATATCCACATTATTTGACTAGATATTTAAACCTTCTATGTCTTATACTTGAATCTAATATCTCTTTGTAGAATAGATATTAGTTCATTTCTGTAAGATATTGGTAAAATAGACTAATAGTCCATAGAATAGTCAATTCAAGAGGACGGATGGTTAATTTATTTTTTAAAAGTGGTTAATTACAAGATTACGATTAGAATCTAGGAATAGGGAGTAAGTGTATAGGAGTTATAGAAGTTAGTCTGAGTGCCAGACTGTGATAGTCATGAGCTAGGATGTTTTAGTGGTTCAGAATATGGTTAATTGTATGACCCTAACAAGTAAAATTCATGTACTTAGTCTTTCTCTTTGTTTGAATTCTCCTATACAACTTTATTCTGAAAGAAATTGTAGAATAAGTAAAATAACAATCACATTTTGGCACTGCTAATGGGAATAGACAATACCTCTGAGTGTTAAGAATTAATTGCCAATTTAGTTAGATGGTAGATAAGAAGCAAATTCAGTAGAATATAATGAAAGAATATGGTTATTAAGAATGAGAACTTAACAATAAAGAGTATATGGTAGTCAAAAGAAAAAATAGAGAGATCTCAAGCAAGAAACTTATTACGTAATGAGCAAGAACAAAAGAAGTTAAAAAAGAATCATCGACAAAGTTGGATTAAATCATGGTTGCATGCCTATCGGCATATCCGAGTATACTTAGAAATTGATCGACATCAAATATTTCAGAAGTATATATGTAGAATAGATATTAATTCATTTTTGAAAGATATTGGTAAAATATATTAATAGTCCATATAATAGGAAATTCAGGAGGACGGATGAGTGATTTAGTTATTAAAAGTAGTTAATTACAGAATTATGGTTAGAATCTGGAGAATGAGGAAAAAGTATATAAGAGTTGTAGAAGTAAATTAAGGTGCCATCACTATGATAGTTGTGAGCCCGAGTAAGCTTCAAGTTATCTCTTTTTTTTTGTTTGTTATTTTTTTTGAATAAGAAGATTGAGAGTTTTTAAATATTGTGAAGTGAATTATGGAATGGAAATGTGATTGGTATTATTTGAGAAGAAGAAAGATTGAATGCTGAAATCTGATTGTAATTCAGCAGAGAAAATGAATCTGTGTTTGTGTAAAATACCATATTATGAATAGCAGTTTTGTGTGAAGAATTCCAGTGATTGGAATGAGGGTAATTGTGTGCTAAAAGCTGTGAAGGTGCAGTATTACAGTTAGAGATTATGAAGGTGAATATATTGGTGGAAATAGCAGTTATTGATATGACTCAATTACTATAAGGAAGAGACCGATAAGGTGAAGGAGGACATTATAGTTTCCTTGTGTGTTCAGATATTGCAAATAGAGACGATACATTCAGGAGGTAATTAATTATGTGTGAGCCTAACGTGAATGCTTAAGCAACTAGTCATTTTTTGTGTTCAAATCCCCCTATATGGATTTATTTCCATTAGATTAATTTGAAATAAGTAAAACGAGTAATCTTATTTTGGCGCCGCTGTCGAAGAGTGATAATAGCTTTGAGTGTTAGGAATTAATTACCAAACGTGTGAGAAAATTAGCAATGGAAGACGATTACAGTAGTGTTTGAAGCAAGATTATGGTTAATAAGAATGAGAGCATTGCATCGAGGAAAATAAATCAGTTGAGAGAAAGACAAGGAAGAGCACAAGGAAAGAACTTGCTTAGAGAGGAGAAAGAACGTAATTTTAAAAGGAAGCATCAACATAATTGGATTAAATCATGGTTTCTAGCTTGTAGGTACATCCGAACATATCAAGAACTGGAGAGACTGTTAATTTTGCAGTCGTATGTACCGTTAGAAAAACTGCCCAAAATACTCGTGGAAAATTTTGTTAACATTCCAGTGGAAATCTTGAAGCCATTAACTGAAAGAGAAGGAGGCATAGAAGAATTTGGTACTCCATTGGGTATTTTTCCTGTAAGGGGTACCGATGAAACGAGTAATAGTGGGTCTTCAGATTAGCACAAATTGATCGCCAATAAAAATAACTATATTGTATTTCAAAATTTGACGTTTTCACCTACAATTCAACCAATAAAATTATTGGCAAAAAATAACAGTAAATCGAGGAGCACTGAGAGCTCAAAAATTAGAATAAAAAAAAGTAAGGATTATTTTAAAATGGAATTTAGTGGAACAAGTAATTCAATGGCGTCAGGAGGCCCAACCGTTCCGATTGCAGTACAAATGGATACAGTAGGTGATTGTACAACTAGTGTCGCGCCACTACCTATTTTTTGGAGAATTCTGGATGCGGATCCCGATCAACATTTATATCAGTTTCTTATAGCATGTGTAGCTAATAATGGTAGAACTGAAGATATTTGGTTAAGATGGCTGCTAGTGACATTGAAAGATACAACGTTTGAGTGGTATAACCGCCAACCTGTGGGACAATTTATCAATTGGGAGGCATTGAAAAATATATTTTTAGTCCATTTTTGATCAATTGGTTTTGAAGAACGTCTTAGAAAAAAATTAATGAATAGCAGAATAGTACCAGAGGAAGCGGTACAGTCATATTATGGTTGCATAGAAGATCTACTTCGAAAATGGCCAAATAATCAAATACCAAAATCATTCATGTTGTCCATATTGGTTAATGGACTGCATCCACCAGAATTGAAGATGTTTGTAAAAGAGGTCCAATCAGCCACCATTACATCATCTCTTGAGCGAGCGAAAGTATGGGAGGAATGTCACTATGACTAGAACTTTACAATTGGAGCCACGATGATTCCATCTCAAGGAGGTTATCAAATGACAAATTGGAATGATGCATTTGAAGGTTATCTGGGAAGGAATGATTATGGTACAAATCCATAAAGAATTGTAGATGTCATTCGATTGCAAGCTGTACCACCATCATCATCACACCCATTGTCGAATTACGTACTTTCTTGCTCGAGAACGCACTGAGCATCTGGTTGTAGAAGGTAGTATGGAGATTTGCTAATATTCAAGCAGTCTATCGGTTTTTGACTGTTGAAATATAAATGACTGTAAGAATATACCGTAAATCTATACGGATGTCCTTCGACTGCTCACCGAAATCTTTTTTGTCCCAGCCGGTAGGTCTCTAGACGTTACAGAGAACCCCGAACAACCCGATCTGCTAATCTCCGATACCGCTTTATACTCACGACCTTGTATCCAGTGACTGTCTTGTTAGATTGATCCAATAAATTTCATTCACTCCGCATACTCAATCCTATAGACATCTTTTTAATTCTTCAATTACAAACGTAACTTCGATTTCACAAAACAGTCAAGAGTAATCACACCCACTTCATTAAAATCCCAATTCACCAGTACAACACTGACTTTAACAACGATTGTCTTAGTCTTCCTAAAATCCTATAAAAAAAAAAAATCCCAATTTTCTATTTTTTTTTCCCCGCCCCGAAGCATGAAGCTTGCTCTTTGACCCTTCTCCCCCCAAAAACCTTCTTCTTTCCCCTTTAACCCTAATTCTCCCCTCTTTCAAATCCTAGCCTTTGAATTTCTTCAATCTTTCGTCTTGGATCCGGAATTGGCTCCGCCGTCAGAGCTTTCTCCTCCGTTTTTACCTTTAAGAGATCCTTTCACCGAAAGGACGTTCCCAGAACGGCACAAAGGACGAAATAGCCTGAAACGGAATCAGAGCCTCGTAATCAGGACCACATTGAGTCGCCCGACCAATTCAGGTCTCATATTGGCTAAGAGGCCCGTAGTAAGATCTGGATGTTCCCGTAATTGGACCGCATTGGATTGCCCGACCAAGTCGGGTCTCATATTGAGTAAGAGGTCCGTAATAGGACCTGGATTGGATGTCTTGAAATTGGATCCAATTGGCTCTTCGAACCAGGCTCACCCATTGTTGAATTCGTCTTTTTTTGTTCTACTGACTTTCATTATTAGAATCAAACGGAGCATTTCATTACTAGTAAGTATGCCCTGACCGACTGTGACGGAGCGACTGAACCTGGCCTCCCAGTATTTGCACTGGAATTGGTCGTCGCTCCCAATATTCGAGGTAACTGAACATTAATAAAAGTCCCCTTTCTTTATATTTTCACGGTATACTCGTGTTACAACACGACACCATATGCGCCTTATTCAGCATATCAAAAACCTACACCTACAAAAGAATTACCAAATGCATTGGTATCAAAGGATCCCAATGAGTCATTGATGTTAACATCGACAAAAAAAATGGATGAATTGGCTGTGAATCTGACCAAGGATAAAAAAAAAAAGCATGAACCAATCAATATGCGTTCCAATATCTGGTGCAGCAATTGTAAGGGGCAAGGTCATTTAGTAACAAAATATCCTTCACCACCCCAAATGACTATACAATGTACCTTTTGTGGTGGCAAGCATATTACTACCAACTATTGGAATTTACGAAAGCAACAATAACTCAGTAATCAAATAATAACTCAACCAACTTCATGGGATGTCAATCAAGTACAAACGAATAATAGGTTTGGTTGGAATAGAAATCGAGCGAATAAACAAAACAGGAATTATTCTAATTTCCTCAACTCTGAATTTCACCAAGAAGGTGTATCCAATACTCACAAATTGGCGATGAACCAACTAGGATACCATCAATATCTACCCATGATGAAGCCAATACCAGAGTCTACAGTAACAATGGTTCAATCAAGATCCTTTACTCATCCGACATGGAACAGACCTAGTCGTTTTATACCAATAGAGAGACCCAATATCCCTGAAGGAGTTGACAAGAGACCACTTCGTTGCTATCATTGTAGACAAATCGGACATTATGCAAGTGAATGGCCTAATCCAAGAGCTAGTGATGACTATGCTTTAATATGTGGAAATTGTAAGTAGTCTGGAGACACTTATCAGCAATGCAATGTGTCCTTCAATTATAATAATCGAGACCAACAAATGCAAACAAGCCAATTGGCAGAGGACAAAGGCCATGTTCAATGAGACTCACTAGTACATCGTGTCAAGGTGGAGAATGTAGTGTTTACCAGAGGCCAACAAAAAGTCAAGAATCCAATTCAGGACCTGGATGAACTAATCGCAGGAGAGCAAGTAGCACCGTCGATGGGACTAAACAAACTAATATCAGTATTGGGACGTATCCCAATATTGAAACCTCAACAAACTGAGGAATCCAATTTGGTTCCATATACCAATTTATCGGGACCATCAAGATCGATCCCAACTTACCAAGTATCAATACCTGTACAACCCAATAAAAGATCTTACGCATTAAAGAAACCTTTAGTGGTAGAAAAGTTGGCAAAGTTACTAGCGGCAATCTCAATTGCCAGGAAGGAATTGCTGCCAAATGGAGTAAAATCGAAACCAATGAAATGTAAAAGAGCATTGGAAATTACTCTCAATATGGAACCCTACAACATTCTGAAGGATTTGGATGTTATTCACCCTTCAATTACAATGAAGCAATTTTTGGCTATAGCACCGAAATGTCGATCTATATTGAATTCAATGCTAATACGACGAAGATCCCGCATTAAAGAAATTCATGAAGTTAGCTTAAACCTAGATCCGAGAGCACCAACAATCGATGTATCAATCAATGGCATTTTAATTCTAGGGATAGAAGTCGATGGTCGCTCTAGTGTAAATTTAATGAACACAGATACAATAGAGGACTTGGATCTAAAGCAATTGCTACCTACGACATTGGTCTTGTGAATGGCTGATCATAGTCGGGTAAAGCCAATGGGAATCTTATGAAATATTACCACTATAATTATGAGATTGACATACAAAATCGTTTATATTATATTTTGATTACAGAGTTCTATGTTATCGTATCCCATTTTATTGGGCAGACCTTGGCTTTATCAAGCCAAAGTTAAGAATGATTGGGATCGAGTGTCACGGCCATAATCATGTAAGCTAATAATTACATATAGAAATAGGTAGAAGTAAGTAAAAGTAGATAAAAGTAAGTTAATTGTATAATATTTAATATAGAAGCTTCCTAGAAACTTCTTAGACGCTGCTTTGACTTCATAGGTGTCTTTAATTGACTTTTTGGATTAGAAACGTGGTCAACAAGTTGGCCATGTGCCACACATGTTGTTAGCTTGAAGATCAAGCTAACTATGTGGCCCACACGTAGAAAAACTTGCCTTGTAAGTCAAGGCATGTGTCCTACAAAGTCAACACATATTGGAGGTCCTATAGAACGTCGCCACGTAGCCCCTAGTTAGATAGTATATATAGAGACAAGAGTGAAGGCTTCTTCACTCTTGTCAACTCTTTTCTTGCTTCTAGTCTAGTTTCAAGGGTCTCTAGTTTTCTTGTATTTTGGCAATAGCCATTCCAGTTTCTTTCTTAATATACATATTTCTATTTTGTCCTATTTCTTTTTGAGAAAAGTCTCACTTACTCTTTAGCTTTCATCGAGTTCTTGTCCTTGACAGATTGACAAGAGTACACTTACAATATCAGAGCTTTGTTTTTTCTTGAGTAAGAGTGGATTACCCCTTTCTCTTGACAAGACATAAGCGTATTAGAAGTTTGTGGATTACCCACTTCTAAACTGATATTGTTCTTAGTATCTTCTTTGTTATCAAGTCTTTCTTTTCTTTTGTCTTGAGCAATATCAAACAAATTTTTCTTCTTAGTGTCATTATGGCAGAGCTTGTTGAAATGAAGAGTGCAATGGCACAAATGCAAGAGCAAATGAGGGAGTTAATGCTTGCGATGCATCAACTCAATTCACCAACACAGGAAAGAACAAGAATAGCAGAAAGTGGAGATATAGAGATGATCGGAGCTGCTTCAACATCTACAACAAATCACGTTCCTTCTCCAATTATACAACACCCTATAAGCACTAGAGAACCAAGAATTGCCTTACCTGAGAAATTTGATGGTACGAGATCAAAGTTTCGAGGGTTCATCAATCAAGTACAATTGGCAATTGAACTTAAACCGCAAAGCTATCCAACTCCAGGATCACAAGTCAGGTTTATTGGCACTCTACTTTCTGGTTCTGCATTATCGTGGTTTTCGTCTTTTCTTGAACAACAAAATCCAATATTAGACAATTTGGAAGCTTTTTTGGCGGAGTTTCGATCTATGTATGGTGAACACGATGCAACTCGTGTTGCAACAAATAAGATCCGAATTCTGCGACAAAGAAATCGCTCAGTAACAGTGTATGCTTCACAATTTCGACAACTTGCAATTGACATCAAGTGGAATGATGCTGCACTCATCAGTCAATTTCTTTATGGATTGCAATACGAAGTAAAGAAATTGATGCTCAACTTACCTGATCCTCAAACTTTGAGTCAAGCAATCGATTTTGCGGTAAAATGTGATAATCGACTTTTTGAATTTCGATCTGAGAATCATTCACGGGAACCTCAACGTTATCACTCAATGGCAACATCAACATCTTTGCCAAACGTACATTCGGAAGTAGAAGACATGCAAATTGACACGGTACGTTTTAAACCTCTAACTGAACAAGAAAAGATTCGTCGTCGTCAAGAAGGATTATGTTTATATTACGGAGAACCTAAGCACACTGCTCAACATTGTCCAAAGAAACGACGCAACTATAAAATGAGGGGTACGACGGTCAAAGAAGACAACATGTCAGAAAACGGATTCGTCCAACTACAATAGGGACCGTGCAGCTGGAACCTTGTACAATTCCTAATGAAGGTCCTATCCTCTCCTCAGAATCCTCTCCTTGTTTTATAATAGACTTATATTTAGGACCTAAGAATTACAAAGCCTCTACTTTATTAGATTCGGGAGCCTCAGCATGTTTTTTAGATGAACAATTTGTTAAAAGTCGTAAAATACCCTTTGTACAGAAACCTAAACCAGTACATGTAGAAGTCATAGATGGTCGTCCCTTGTCTTCTGGAGATGTCACTCATGAAACTCATCCTATAAAAGTAACAATAGACGGTCATGATAGCTACATAGCTTTTAACATAATTAAATCCCCATCCAATCCAGTTATTTTAGGTTTATCTTGGCTAGAAAAATATAACCCTCGAATAGATTGGAATTCGCGTAAACTTGACTTTTCTCAGAGTGTTATTAATAGTTCTACCAACCAAGTAAAAAATTATAAGTCTAGTATAGTAAAACCCGTACTGATAGGTGCAAAAGCATTTATACACGCAGCAAAAGAAGGATCAACTTTTGCTATTTATGCTGCACCTATTTTTGAAAACGTAAAGACTTCAAGTGGCATTCCAAGTCAATATCAGGAGTATCAAGACGTTTTTGAGAAAAAAAATGCAGATATTCTTTCTGAGCATCGTCCATATGATTGTTCAATCGACCTCAAGGAAGGAACTCAGCCACCATTTGGACCAATTTACAGTTTATCGCAAGATGAGATGGCTGAACTCAAGACATATATTGACGAGAATTTAGCAAAGAATTTCATACGCCATTCAAAATTTCCAGCAGGAGCTCTAATTCTATTCGTAAAGAAAAAAGATGGATCTTTACGAATGTGTGTTGATTATCGAGGACTCAACAAGATCACAATCAAGAACAGGTATCCATTACCTTTGATATCAGGACTCCTTGACCAGTTGAATCAAGCTAAGATCTATACAAAAATAGATCTAAGAGGAGCATATAATCTAGTACAGATCAAAGAAGGAGATGAATGGAAGACTGCGTTTCGAACCAGGTATGGACATTTCGAATATAATGTCATGTCCTTTGGACTCACGAATGCACCAGCTGCTTTTCAACATCTCATGAATGATGTATTTCGTGAATTCTTAGACAATTTTGTCGTCTGCTATCTAGACGATATCCTGATCTATTCCAAGAACGTCGAAGAACATGAAATACATGTTCGTCAAGTATTACAAAAACTTAGAGATGCAGGATTGTACGCCAAGATGGAAAAGTGTGTATTTCACACTACTCAAGTTGACTTTTTAGGATACATCATTTCAAATGATGGCCTCATGATGGATTCTAAAAAAGTCCAAACAATCGTGGATTGGAAGATTCCAAGGACGGTAAGAGATGTCCAATGTTTTTTGGGATTTGCCAATTACTATCGGATCTTCATCAAAGATTTCTCACGAGTTGCAGCTCCACTTACGCGCTTGACTAGTAAAGATAAATTCCAATGGAATCAAGAAGCGGAAGCAGCATTTGAAGCCTTGAAGACATCGTTTGTCTCTGCACCAGTCTTATATCGTGTTGACTTTTCCAAGGTATTTTTTATGGAAACGGATGCATCAGATTTTGCCTTGGGTGCAGTTTTATCACAAATGGGAACAGATGACAAACTCCATCTGATAGCTTTTCATTCAAGAAAATTCTCAGCAGCCGAGATCAATTATGAGATCCACGATAAAGAACTTCTTGTGATGGTGGATTCCTTTCAAGAATGGCGTCATTATCTAGAAGGCGCTTCTAGTCCAGTCACTGTGTATACAGATCACAAGAACCTCGAGTATTTCATGTCAGCACGCGTGTTGAATCATCGTCAAGCTCGTTGGAGTATGTCTTTGTCAAGATTCGAGTTCATTATCACTTATCGGCCAGGAAAACAACAAGGTTTATCTGATGCCCTATCTAGACGTTCTTATTTTGCACCAAAAGAAGGAGATGCAGCTTTTGAGCAACAAAGAACGGTCCTCTTGAAACCGGAGCAATTTCATCTCCGAGCAATGAAATCAACATTGACTGTTGATTCAACTTTTCTCAAGCAAATCCAGTCCAGTATGTCCTCAGACCCTCTTGTTTATGATATCGAGAATAATTCTTCCAAGTCTCATGATCCTTCTAAGTTTGAGTTCAAGAATAATCTATTATATTTTGAAGGACGCCTATATGTTCCAGAAGGAGAAGCACGTTTACGTGTTCTTCAAGCACGTCATGACTTTCCAGCAGCAGGGCACTTTGGATATAATAAGACTTTGGAACTCATATCAAGAGATTTTTGGTGGCCACAAATGTGGAAGTCAGTCAAAGACTTTGTACAATCATGTGATATTTGTTCAAGATCAAAAATTCCTCGTCATCGACCTTACGGACTTCTTCAGCCATTACCTATACCAGAACAATCATGGTCTTCTGTTTCTATGGATTTCATCACAGATCTTCCAAGCTCAAGATCTTATGATTCTATATTTGTGATAGTAGATCGTTTCACCAAGATGGCACATTTTGTGCCATGTACAAAATCTATCACAGGTGAAGAAACAGCTAAGCTTTTCATTGATAATATCTATCGCTATCATGGATTACCTAAAGATATCATATCGGATAGGGGAACTCAATTTGTGTCAAGATTTTGGAGGACCCTTTTCAAGATTTTAAAAGTGGACATAAAGCTATCTTCGGCTTTCCATCCTCAAACTGATGGACAAACAGAGCGCGTAAACCAAGTCTTGGAGCAATATTTAAGGTGTACTATCAACTACCAACAAGATGATTGGACAATCCTTCTGCCATTGGCAGAGTTTGCTTATAATAATACGGTACATTCTTCCACGCAACAAACATCTTTCTTTGCCAATTATGGCTATCATCCACGACTTGATACTTTTGATTTTTCAAAAGTTGATAATCCTGCAGCAGAAGATATGACAAATCGGTTGTCAGAGTTACATGCAATAATGAAGACACAATTGAAGGAAGCTCAAGAACGACAAAAGATAAACGCAGATCTATATTGTAAGGAGCAACCACAAATCAACGTGGGTGATAAGGTATGGCTACTTCGTCGCAATATCAAGACTACTCGACCTTGTGACAAGTTGGACTATCGTAGGCTTGGCCCCTTTTTTGTTTCTGAACAGATCAACCCAGTTGCATATCGGTTATATCTACCGGAGTCAATGAAGATCCATCCTGTATTCCACGTATCTCTTCTTGAACCATATAAGACAGTGAATATACAAGGAAGAAGACAAATGCCACCGCCTCCTATAGAAGTAGATAATAATGAAGAATTTGAGGTGGAAGAGATATTAGACTCAAGGCGGCGCCGAAATAAGCTGGAATATCTTGTTCATTGGCGCGGATATGATATTAGTGAATGCACATGGGAGCCATCCAGGAATCTAGCAAATGCATCAGCTAAAGTCAAAGTTTTTTATCAACGACATCCATCAAAACCAAGATGAAAATCTCTCTTATAAAAGAGACAAGATTGAGGCAAGATAACATTCAATTTCCTATCCTTGTTTGTAACTTCTTTACATTTGTGACGCAAATTAGATGGAGAGCCAACAACCAGCGGATTCAACTCAAGAACCTTCGTTTGCTTACCTGCCGGATGAGACATTACGATTGTCACAACCTTCGAGACGACGCAATCGAGATGAAGATCTTCAAGAACGACATGTTCTTCCTCGAATAGATGGTGAGATACAACGCGTTTGGTATCACGATTTGGGAAGGGACTCCCGATGTTTGGTGATTTTGCTAGAGGTAGGAACAACTCCTGATGGTGTTCCGAATATTCTATTCGAAGGAAGTTATGAAGGCCTCAATAATGATCAAATAACTGGGTGGTCTTTCCGCCCTAGTATGGGACACTACCGATGGTTGAGAGGCCCTATCAATCATCCTCGAAGAGAACAGAGATCAGAATATGTGGCGAATATAATTCGTCGCATCATAGATTTCCTCAACATATGATGACCGCTCCTCGTGGAACTCGTCTCTAGAAGGGGGGGTAATGTCACGGCCATAATCATGTAAGCTAATAATTACATATAGAAATAGGTAGAAGTAAGTAAAAGTAGATAAAAGTAAGTTAATTGTATAATATTTAATATAGAAGCTTCCTAGAAACTTCCTAAACGCTGCTTTGACTTCATAGGTGTCTTTAATTGACTTTTTGGATTAGAAACGTGGTCAACAAGTTGGCCATGTGCCACACATGTTGTTAGCTTGAAGATCAAGCTAACTATGTGGCCCACACGTAGAAAAACTTGCCTTGTAAGTCAAGGCATGTGTCCTACAAAGTCAACACATATTGAAGGTCCTATAGAACGTCGCCACGTAGCCCCTAGTTAGATAGTATATATAGAGACAAGAGTGAAGGCTTCTTCACTCTTGTCAACTCCTTTCTTGCTTCTAGTCTAGTTTCAAGGGTCTCTAGTTTTCTTGTATTTTGGCAATAGCCATTCCAGTTTCTTTCTTAATATACATATTTCTATTTTGTCCTATTTCTTTTTGAGAAAAGTCTCACTTACTCTTTAGCTTTCATCGAGTTCTTGTCCTTGACATCGAGGCACATTGACAATTGAAAAAGGTCCGGACAAGATTGTTCTACAGATGTATCCGGTACAATATGATGGAGAATCTGAATTGCCACAATCAAAATTTACATCGACCAACGAGAGTCAATCGATTGAGAAAGATGCTGATACTATAGGTTCACCAAAATTTGGTGTAGGACAAAATACTTCAACTGCAAAGGTAGGAGTCTATCAATGTGGAGGTCCGAGGGAGTACTTGATATACCTGACGGACTTGGAAAACTCGGATTATCTTAGTATTGATTGGATGACCAAATATGATGTGCACCATGTTAGTGCCCTGGATACAGGATTCAATACTTCGTACTTGTCAAACTTACCGACTGACTTTAAACCAAGGTGGGGATTGAAACAGAACATCGCCATTGAACTTTTATGTCAAACTATCAACTTGGCAACCACAGGAGAACTTGGACAGTATAGGTAACATATTGTCATTATCACCAAGTAGTAAAAGAATAGGAGTGGGGCACGAGTTAAAGTCATTTTGTGGTGTTGTTTTGGATTGGTTGGAGTGCCATTTTCTTGTATTTCTTGTGTTTTTGAGAGTAGTAGTTCCATTTAAGAATTAACAGTGAGGAGTTGGACATAAGTGTCGATTGAAGATGTTCTAGAATGGATGAGTTAGCAGCAGCAACGATTGGAACTTCAGGATGTCCAGATCCTGAAATTGGAAGCTCAAGTCCATGGACTGGGTGAGTATAATGAAGATCTTTCAAATCAGTTGAGGCAAGAACCGATGGAAGGATTGGAGAAGGACAAAGATTTGCAGTTGGAACCGGAATCGGTGGAATCAATAACAGATAATGTGGCAATTGATTAATTAGATAGGCCACTGGGATTGTAATTTTTGTAGATTTTTATTAGATAATTTTTAGATAGGTATCAATTGAGTGTTTGCGAGGACATTGCACAGTTGAAAGTGGGGCTATGTAGAATAGATATTAATTCGTTTTTAAAAGATATTGATAAAATATATTAATAGTCCATGTAATAGGAAATTCAGGATGATGGATGAGTGATTTAGTTATTAAAAGTGGTTAATTACAGAATTATGGTGAGTATCTGGAGAATCAAGAGAAAGTATATAGGAGTTCTAGAAGTTAATTAAGGTGCCATCACTGTGATAGTTGTGAGCCGGAGTAAGCTTGGTGCTACCTCTTTTCTTTTGTTTGTTATTTTCTTTGAATAAGAGGATTGAGAGTTTCTGAATATTGTGAAGTGAATTATGGAATGGAAATGTGATTGGTATTATTTGAGAAGAAGAAAGATTGAATGCTGAAATCTGATTGTAATTCAGCAGAGAAAATGAGTTTGTGTTTGTCTGAAACATCATAATGAGAATGATAGTTTTGTGTGAAGAATTCCAGTGATTGGAATGAGGGTAATTGTGTGCTGAAAGCTGTGAGGGCACAGTATTACAGTTGGAGATTATAAGGGTGAATATATTGGTGGAAATAGCAATTATTGATATGATTGAATTGCTATAAGGAAGAGACCGATAAGGTGAAGGAGGAGATTATAGTTTCCTTGCGTGTTCAGATATTGAAAATAGAGACGATACATTCAGGAGGTAATTGATTGTGTGATCCTAACGTGAACGCTTAAGTAACTAGTCATTTTTTGTGTTCGAATCTCCCTATATGGGTTTATTTCCATTAGATTAATTTGGAATAAGTAAAACGAGCTATCACAATATAGCATTAGAGAAATTACCAAGAACACTCATAGAAAATTTGGTTAATAGACCAGTGTTTCCTTTGAGGCCGTATTGCGAGTGGGAGAATTAAAGAATTGGATACTCTATTGGATATATTTCCAATAACAAAAGCTACGAATTCCATCAAAATTGGATTCTATAGAGTGGCATAAATTCAATAAGTACAAATTTAGTATATTTCAAAATCCATCATTTTCACCTCCAATTCAATCAAATAATATAGTAAGGGACAATAATAGCAAATTAAAAAAACTTGAAAATTCAGAACAATCAATTAGGAGAGGTGTCAATTGTTTTGACAAAAGATTAAGTGAAACATTATTCTCTTCAATGGCGATTGATAGTCTTGCGGTTTTAATAGTAGTATAAATGGGTGACATGAGTGATCGCACAACGAGCATGACTCCATTACTTACTTTTAAGGGTTTTTTGGCTACGGATCCCAATCAATATTTGTTTTAGTTTCTACTATCATGTATAGCCAATAATAAGAATTGAAGATATTTGGTTATAATGGTTGCTAACAACTTTGAAGGGCACACCATTTAAATGATACAATCGCCAACTAGTGGATCAATATCTCAATTAAAAAGCATTGAAGAATGTATTTTTAATCGATTTTTGCCCAATTGGTTTTGAGAATCTACTTCGAAAAAGATTAATGACTAGCAAAATAGGTCCAGGAGAGGCAATGGAATCATACTATGGTTGTGTGGCAGATATACTCTGTAAGTGGCCAAATTACCAAATTCTAGAGGCTTTTGTATTATCCATATTGCACCCATCCAAACTAAAAATGTTTGTAAAAGAGGTTGAATCAAATATAGTAATTGCATTTATTAATAGAGCCAAGGTTTGAGAGGAATGTTATTATGATCAATTTTTAACTGTGGGTGCCATGATGATTCCAGTTCAAGGCAGCTATCAAAATCCAACTTAGAATGGATCAATGGGTAGATATCCACGGATGTTAGAAAGAGTGGCCAATTCTAGTGCCAATATTCAAGGGCCAGTTAATATCATGTCATTGCAAACTATACCATCGAGTGTGACAACAGTGTATGTTCCATATTTTTTGTATCAATAACAAGCGTTAACTACGATAGAGTTACCATTAATATCAGCTCTAAAAGATTCTAATGGAACCTTGTTATTGAACTTGATGAAAAAAATGAAAGAAATGGCCGTTAATATGGCCAAGGATAAGGAGAAGAGGCACAAGCCTACCAATACTAAGACCAATGTATGGTGCAATAATTATAAGGGCCACGGTCATTTGATAACAAAATGTCCTTCACCCTCACAAATGATGGATCAATGTACATTTTGCGGAAGAAAGCACTTAACAGCTAATTGATAGAATTGACAAAGACAACAATAATTTAGTAATTAGACCATGATTCCATCAACTCAGTAGGAAGTCAATTAAGTTCAAATGAGAAATACGTTTGAATGGAATGGAAATCGATCTAATTAATAAAATTGAGCATTCAACAACTTTCAAAGTTCCAATTTTAATCGAAAGTCTGCATTAAACTTCGAGAACTATGATAAGAAGCAGCAAAGGTATGAGCAATATGCTCCACTGGTATCATCAAATCAAGTACCTTTCGTACTGATGAGACAACTAGGATTATTTTTTAATCCTACATGGAACAAGCATAGTAGATATATACCAGAGGAAACACCAAATATGCTTGATGGAGATGCAAGAAAAGGAACGAAAAAATTTGAATTTATCAGGATTTTTGGAAACTTAATGCAGCCACGAAGAAAGATTACTTCCCATTACCTTTCACGGATAGTATATTGGATATCATAGTAAGTCACGAATATTATTTGTTCCTCAATGGATTTTCTAGGTATAATCAAGTTCAAATTGCACTGAAAGACTAGCTCAAGACAACTTTTTTTACAAATTGGGGCACATTTGCTTGTCGCGTGATGCTTTTTGGATTATGCAATGTCCCAGCCATGTTTTAGAGAGTAATAATTCAAGCCTTCAAAGACTATCTCCAGATATTTATGGAAAATTTTTTAGATGACTTTTATGCATTTAGTACAAAACAAGATCATTTTAGTTGTTGAGGCAAATGTTTGGCTCAGTGCGCTAAGTTTGGAATATCGTTGAACTCAAAGAATTGTCAATTTGGCATTTCGACAAAAAAATTATTGAAACATATCATCTTTAGCTATTGTATTACTATGGATCTTGACAAAGTGCAACATATAATGAACTTACCTAGACCAGAGACAATCTCCAGTGTTCGAGGATTTGTCAGCCATGTCAGTTATTATCATCACTTTATCTGTTCGTTTGCAGTTATTTGTCAACTTTTAACGAACTTATTGAAGAAACCTCTATCAGATGGGACTAGTATGCTCTGGACCATGGAATGTACTATGGCCTTTGAGGCATTAAAGTAAAAATTGGTCTCTGCTCTAATATTGGTGGCACCTCGTTGGATGACGTATTCCTATGTATACATTGATGCATCCAATGTGGCTATTGGATCAGTGCTAAGTCAGAAGGATGACCAGGGTCTAGATCATCCTATCTATTATATCAGTCGGTAATTGGTGGCTGTCGAACGTAATTATACTACTATTGAACGCGAAGCATTGGATATGATATACTCGATTCAGAAGTTTCAGCACTATTTGCTTGGATATCCATTTGTATTTTATGTGGATCATGATGCCCTCAAATTTATGATTAATAAGCCTCAATTGAGTGAGTGCATTACTCGATGAGTATTACTTCTATACGAATTTAATTTTATGATTATTGTACAACTTGAAAAAAAATATGCAAATGTTGATCATTTATCTCGGTTGTCGAATATTTTTGGCAACGAGCCTATCCTTGATCCTCTTTTTAATATCAAATTATTTGTGGTGGATGTGATATCCCCCGAGTACAGTGAAATCATTCAATTTTTGATCTTCCACTCTTTTCTCCCGACTTTCCCCGATAAGCTTAAGAAGCGACTCATTTTGAAGAGTGCCCCGTACACGATGATTCACAATGCTTTGTATAAACAAGGCAAAGATGGCATTTTAAGACGGTGTATCTTTCCAAGTGAAGTACAGTGGATACTAGAGGATTGCTATTTGGATAGATATGGTGATCATTTTGCGGGCGATAACACTATTTGCAAGGCTTTAATTGCAAGATATTGGTGGCCCACAATGTTTTCTGATGCATACCAATTTGTTCGTCGTTGTGATTCCTATCAACAAATGGATCAATCCACAGGCACTTCAGCCATGCCATTAATACCATCTTGGCACAGACACTTTTTAAAAAATGGAGTATTGATTTTATCAGTCCCATCATACTAGCATCAAAACTGGGCTAGAAGTGGTTTATTTTAGTCGCCATGGACTATGTAACAAAATACATAGAGGCTATTGCTACCCACCACGATAATGCCAGTACGGTGGCTACTTTTTTTTATGAGAATATTATAATTTGATTTGGATATCCGAAAGAATTGGTAAGTGATCGTGGCACCTATTTCATAAATACTACCATAGCCGCCTTAACAAACACATATGAGATTAAGCATCAAAAAACTACTCCATATCATCCTCGCATAAATGGATAAACAGAAAAGACCAACAAAATTTTCTGCAAGGTCTTGACTAAGATAATTTTGAGGGCGGGTGCCGATTGAGAGATCAAACTCTTTGCGGCTTTGTAGGCGTATTGTACCACATATAAAGTAACTGCCAACACTACTCTGTTCCAACTAATTTGTGGGTAAGAAGCAATTTTACCTATGAAGTTGGAGATTCAAAGTTTATAAATTACCTTGGATGAATGTCTTAGTGACAACGAGTCATTTCACTCTTGGTTGTCAAAATTGGAAGAATTGGATGAAATACGAGCTACAACTCTTTTCAACATGGAAGCCACTCAAAGACGGAGGAAGAGTTAGTATGATAATAAACTACGTCCAAAGATTTTTATGCCCAATGATTTGATATTTATAATATGATTGCCGATTTTCTCATTTTTTGGGCAAATTTTAAGTTCGTTGGTATGGGCTGTATCAAGTGATTGAAGGCTTTTCTAATGAGTCTGTTCAATTAGAGGATTTCATGGGCCATCGATTGAGTACCCGCATTAACAAGAATCCATTACGGTTATTTAATACATTAAATCCGGGACGGATTTTTATTTTTTTGGAGGAGGTGATTTTGAATGGACTCATGATAGACTTAGGTATGATATAAGTGCATTAGGGTGTAGAGGCGGCTAAAAGAATAGTTAGTAATTATTAATGTGTGAGATGAGACGGAGGTAAAAAATGGACAATATGGGTAACATGTTGTTATTATCACTAAGTAGTAAGAAAATAGGAGTGGGGCAACAATTAGAGGTCATTCAGTGGTGTCGTTTTGGGTTGTTTTTTTTTTGAGATTGACATTTCTTGTGTTTCTTGTATATTCTAGAGTAGTAGTTCCAGTTAAGAGTTTGAGAGAAGGAGCATCATGGTAATTGAAAGTGTAAAGTGAACTACAGACAAAGAGGACAGTGGCTAAAATGTGAGAGCTAGACACCCATCAAAACTACCTTGTGTGATAATTGTTATCAATATAGAGCCGATAAAGTTAGATATTTGTTGGATGCCAAGAAGAATAAAATACTTTTAGAATGCACAGTTGTTCCAATTTTTGCACCAGTCAGATTGTTTACCATCAATTAATGTATCATTAAAGGAGGAATATATCCTAAATTATGACCCGAAGGATGGATTGAGTGTTATACAAGGATGAATTATCGAGATTGATGGAACAATCCTAGAAAAGGTGTTATTTCTTTTCATTAGAGAGATTGCGATAGGAGTTGATGACTCAAGCGACTTCAATCTATGAAGATATTTCAAGGGAGGTATGTTGGCTTTTGAGAGGAGCCAAGGTTGGCAGACTATTGAGGTAATTTCACTGGAACTTATGGAATGATTCTATTTTGTGGTAAAGTGGTTAAGATTGTACCAACATCCTACATATATGTCCAAATGGTTATTGTATGCAGTGGTAGTGGCGCTTGAAGGGATAGTATTCAATTGAACAACTTATATAGCCACTCGTATTCATACAGAGATAGGAGCCAAGTGGAAATTGGAGAAGTTCACATATTTGATTTGTTCCAATTATGTCTATGGTGTGATTGCATACACATTGCATCAAACACCACCTATAGAGAAAATCCAATATCAGTGCTAGTGCCTCCACAAAGAGAATAAAATTCGTTGGTATAGAATGTTAATACAGCAAATTGTGATTGTCATTTTACTTATTCTAGAAGAAACCTCCTAGAATAAACCCGTATAGAGAAATTTAAATACAGAGAAAGACTAAGCGCATGAGTTTCACTTGTTAGGATCACAGAATTAATTGTATTATGAACCACTAAAATTCTAAGAAATACTACAATGCTTCCTCCCAGTAACAATATTCCTTCATCAATTGATAACAACAATGTGCAATCCTGCACTCTCAAAAGACCTCTCAAAAGTCAATAAATTTTATCCAACAACAGGAATAATAGACTTCACTCCAACCAATTTGAATTCACATAATTCCTGTAATCATAGACTTTGTCTGTCAAAACACACACATACAACTCTCAATAAACAAAAATCATAATCTTCCATCCATAATCAATCTTTCAATAACTTTTCATATAATTCAATCACTCAGTACTCCAATTACATAATCAATAATTCATAAATCAATCTCTGATTTATTCCACAGACTCACTTCTCAGTATTCAGAAACTATCCATTATTCTTCAACAATAAAGAAAATAAAAAAAAAACAAAGAAGAAGCACCAAGCTTAACCTCGACTCATGACTATTATAGTTTGGCATTTTCTTCCTCTCTCTCATCCTCCTTATACTACCTCGAGATACCAACTCCTACACTATGGATGATAACTACTTTTCATGACTATTCATCCATTCTACTTGTTGAACCACCTTTCTAGCAGTTATCTATCCCTGTTTACACTATACACTAGATATCTACATTCTGAAAATAACTACTTATTTTACATACCTCCACTCCTAACTATGCAACGTCTCCACAAATACAGTATTGATAAACTAAAACCATTTTTTATTTTTTTTTATTTTTTTATTTTTTTTAACCGGATTATTCAATCTCTTCAATTTCTGGCGCTGGCTCCATTTGGTCTTGTTCCAATACTATATCTTCTTTCTTCGACTCGTCTTGAATCTTTACTCTTAATTGAGCTATTAAATCTTCATTATACGCTCCCAATTCTTGAACCTGAGCTTCCAATTGGAGTATTCTGGCATCTTTAGCTTCCAGTTGTTGTTGCTGTTGTTGCAATTTCTCTTTTAATTTTTTAATTCTTACTCTCGTTGAGGTAGATGTCTGTGACTGACCAATACTGATCAAATCACTCTCCAATTTTGTTACTATTTCCTTCAAAATAATAATTTCTGTATATAGCTCATCCGTTTTGTTTCGATATTGGTCATCCAATTGTTTCTTTTTAAGCTCCAATGCCTCCTTCTTCTCTCGTTCCATCTTCAATTGAGCGTTCATCTTTTCCTGTTCCAATCTATATGATTTACAAATTTGTAGTAATTCTAGCCTTTGATTTTTCAAGTTATGTTGAATTCTTTGTTTCTCCTTTTACTAGTTTTCCACTCTCTCATCCAATCCATCCTTCACTCGCATCTTGGATTCTGATTCTACCTTGATGACTTGTTCATGTTCTCTGATTTTATAATTTTACTCCAATATTGTTTTCTTGCTCGCTTCCACTTGTCTTTTTAAGCTACCTTCATCTTCGAGCTTACTCATCGTAAGTTGCAGTTGGAAAATTTGATCCAATATAACTTTCTTAAGATTCTACCCTTCCGTTACACCCCGTTGAAATCCTAATTGGTTGCTTTCCTTTGGAACTGGTATTGGTGTTGTCATCTCTATTATTGGCCGAATTGGAACTCACTTTAGTGTAGATATTGGTCTTGCTTTTCGTTGTCATATTATAAATACTTACAGTATGTAAAAATAAGTTAAAACATATTATATGTTGATAAATCTAGATGTATGTTAGAGTGGCTAGTAGATTAAATTAAAAGGAGTTGGAATAAAAAACTTTACTTTGTTTCTTTATTTCTTTTGATTTTGACATTAAATATATATATATATATATATATATAGGACCTAAATGTTTAGTATAAAGCCTTGGGAGAAGGTAGAAGCCTAAAGATGAAGATTTAAACTAATAGGAGGTTAATTGAGAGGGATGAAACCAAAGCATGGTTGGATGAAGGTAGAAATAAGGATCTTCATCCCCATTGGTCGAAATCCATGTCCAATGGACTTTTAGGAGGCTGCCCGCGACCTTGATAAGGGTTTCGGCGACTTAAAAGAGGTCATTAGGAAATCAAAGGCAAGGGTTGTAAAGTTTAGGATCTTGGCTACAATTTTTGTGCAAATTTTATAGGGTTTGGAGTTAGGGTGAATAAGTTATAGCCGTTTGAAGTTAAGGTGTCAATTTGAGACCTACTGTTACTCTATTGAGTTTAAGAGGAGTCTTACGGAAGCTTTTGGAGATCGGTAGGTGCGGCTGGAAGAGCAACTTCGAGACATACATTTTATGTGAAGAAAATTTTGCATTTGGAGTTTATGTGAAGGAGTTATAGGGAGTTAAAGACAACGCATTCAAATCAAAGGCAGTAAGTGAGTGGTTTTGTTCAAAGTAGTGTTAGGAGCCATAACTTGAGTTTTCGAACGAAATTTTGGCTCAAACTTTGGAAGAATGTAAACATTTGTGTTAAGAAGCTATCTATATAAGTTTCATGGCATTTGCACGTACGGTTTGTGAGATATGAAGAAAATTGTGCGCGGGTATATAAAGAATAGGGTTTGAAGCGATTGTTAGGGTTTTGAGGATATCTCAAGATCTGCGACGAATTTGCGGTTGAAATTTGTTGTAAAAATTAATAATAACATATCAGTACTTCATGTAAATTTTTATCTTGTTTGGACGGTTGGATCAAGAGTTATGAGCTGTTGAGGTTCGGGTGAATTTCCACATAAGGATATACAAGGTTTTAGAGTACTTCTACCATAATTTGGGTGTTGTTGGTTATTTAAGACTTAAGTATTTGGTGTAATTGTCCCAAAAGGAAAAATTATAAATATAAAATTAGGGTTTCCTTATTTTACACTTGATTGAGCTATTAGTGACAGCCAAAAGCCCAGCGCTTTCTTGAGGCAAAACCTCTCTACTCTGACACCGTTCTGCTGCTTTACTGGATTTTTCTACTTCATACACCATTACCCCTAGACTAACTATTCCCGTTTGTAAACTTAGAATTACTGGTTGAAATTCTTGTTTCAATGTATACTCAATCACTGAGTTTACATAATTAGAACATAATAGTGAAGCAAACTTTCTTGTCTTCCACTTAGCTCCTATTTCTGCATGTATCCTTATGGCCACATAAGCTGTCCAATTGAATACCATGCCTTCCAATGTTTCTATCGCGGAAAACAGTAATCACTTTGCCATATAGGTGGTATGCCGATTTAATGCTAACCACTTCTGAACAAACCGCATCCATTTTATAAGTTCGGACGTAAGTACCTCCTGGACCTTCCATCCTTGATTTCGCTTGAGAGACAACATTCCTCTTTTGAAGTAGCTTCCTGGCTTGAAGTCATTTGATGCATCTCGTCCCACCTCAAGCTCTCCGGTTTGTAAATGCAAGACCTTGTGTAAGATATTCTCATCTATGCCAATAAGGACTCCTCTTACTATACTCGAACCATCTTCTAGATCATAATTTTCTAGATATTCTACTACTCGTTCTACATCAATTAGTGGTAGTTTATTCGACCCTCACAAAAACGTAAATAAATGTGCATTTCTAAAATCTTTTTACCTTTTCAATGATTAACAGATATCTAACTTCATCGGTTCCGTATTGGTGATAACTACAAGAGACAGCGATTCCAAATCGCACTTAGAAAGTCATATTGCGATGATTTTCCAATTGTTTTGGTGCTCTCTTCACTCTTTCTATCGACATGACGAAAATCAAACTCTCAATACTTCCTCGCGCTAATACTACTACTGATTACTATCGTAAAGCTTATAGTTCAAAGCACAATGTCTGAAATTTACAACAATGAAACCTTCTATGAATGCCCCACTCCTAACTGCTTACTTGAGGTCCGAATCAAGAATGTCTAATCTAGTATACCTTAATCTCAAGTCTAATCAAGAATGTCTAATTTCTTGACTAGTCAATTTCAGTATCCAAAACTAACCATCAATCGTTTCTTAGCTATCATAATCTTTTCAATCCTGTCGGGTAATCATTATTACAGAGACTCCCTCCCGCCACTAAGTAAATCCATCTCGGATTTATATATAATATAGACGTAACCGGTTCCCATTAACACATGTTGTGAAGTGGATTCTCAAAAAATCTTCCAATTGAACTGAAACATTAGAAAAACCTTCTACCACCCGATATGGCTCATGCCATCATACTTAAAATTTATCGAGAAAGTTGTTAAAGTGGCTATCATAAAGTAGCACCAGATCATTGGACATAAAATATTTTGGCCGTAACTTACTGTCGTATTAATTCTTTCTACGGCACTGCATAGCTACCATGATCAAGAAAGCCATAGCCCGAGCTTCATCCAATTTCTCCAATTGAACTAACCTATATTGAAGAGATTCTCTGTCTTCCATACGTTCATCCAACGTAATTCGTAAACTTTGGACTTCCAATTTAATTGATAGAATTACCTTCTGATCGTATACCAATTGAAATAGGATAGAATTAGTAGTTACTTTATATGTAGTACGGTATGCCCATAAAGCTGCAAACAATTTAGTGTCCCAACCGGTTCCCACTCCTGAAATAGTCTTTGTTAAGATCTTACATAGGATACCGTTGGTCTTTTCTAGCTGTCCATTGGCTCGTGGATGATAAGGTGTAGTTTTGTGGTGCTTGATCTCATACTCCGCTGTTAATGCTTCAATTGTTGCATTAATAAAATATCTTCAGCGATCACTAACCAATTCTTTTGGACAGCCAAAACAAGTGATAATGTTCTCATATAAAAATGTTGCTACGATATTGACATTATTAGTTTTCGTTGCCATTGCCTCCGCCCATTTGGTGACATAATTGGTGGCTACTAGAATATAACGTTTATGTCCATTTTGAGAGGCAGGTGCAATTGGTCCTACAAAGTCAATGCCCCATTTTTTGAATGGTGTTTGTATCAAAATTGGTACCAATGGCATTGCAAAAGTTCTAATAGGGCGATCAAAAATCATGACCAATGGGCTTTGAAGAGGCTGCCCGAGGCCAAATTCAGGATTAGGGTTAGTTTCTCAAGGCCATTCGAACTTTCGAGGTTGAGGTCAGAAGGTTTAGGGTTTTGGATATGGTTTTGGTGCAAAATTTGTATCATTTAGGGTTTTTATGAAGAAGTTATAGACGCTCAAAGTTAAGGTGTTAGTTTTTGGACCTACTATCCTTCTTTGGGGCATTGCGCACGCAGACAGAGAGCAAACAAAGATCGGCGACTGAAGTTGGAAAGAACACTTTTTTGCCTACAATTAATGCCTACTTTTTGTCAAATTCAAAGCTTTGATGAAGGAGATATTGGCAGATAAAGTTAGCGCTTGGAATCTAAGGGTTGTAAGTAGCTCGATTTACTTGTACTTGTGATTTGAGCTATGTCTTAGATAATTTGATGAGGTTTTGACTCAAAATTTCTAAGATTGTGTATAATGTTGTTATGAAGCTTTCTACATAAGTTTTGTGGAATTTAGAGTTTGGGTTTTTGAGATACAGGGAAAATAGTTTTTGGATGCTTGTAAGTTAGGGTTTTGTGTACCTGCTAGAATTTCTAAGATGCTGAAAGATCGGTGATAGATGTACGGTTCATTTTTGTTGTGATAAGGGTTAAAAATAGCATCTATCTTATGTAGAAGTTTGAAAGAAATTGAAAGGTTGGATCGAGATATATGAGATCCTAAAGTCTGATGTAAAAAGGTCTTTGTGGGAAGAAAAATGTTTTGAAGGATATTAATATATTTTGAGTTTTTATACAAAGCAAAGAGGATTTTTTGGGAGCTAAGGTATAATATGCAAGTGAAACCTGAACTCTCTACAGCTATATACCTGGTGTATTCTTAGATAGAAAATCACGCCAAACGACAGCGCAAAATGTCCTCCACAACTGTCCAAATGACATCCTTCCAAAATTGTACGAACTTCACTTTGAAAGATGTAACAGCGTTAAATTCCATCATGCCCTTATTTGTACAAGGTATCTCCAATCATGGTATATGAAGTACTTTTTAAAATCAGATGCTTCTTTAATTTTTCATTATAGGAAATTAGAAAATTTTGAAACCTTAGATATAAGATCAATTCACCATATTGTCACGGACACAAAATACAGACTTGAAATCTAACAAGAAGTTCAAGAAGAAGTGGCAGAACTAGATTAAACAGATGAGTACAAGAACAACACCAGAAAGGTGAGCTAGAACTCCAAGAGATGTGTTGTCGAGACTGAAGAACTCTTCAGCCTCGATCCCTATATATACTCCTACTTAGGAAGCTTCTAGAAACTTCTCTTCTAGAAGGTTCCAGAGACTTCCTTTCTAGAAGCTTCTAGAAACTTCTCTCTAAAAGGTTCCAGAGGCTTCTCTTTTAGAAGGTTCCAGAGGCTTGTTTTCTAGAAGGTTCTAGAAACTTCTCTCTAGAAAGTTCTAAGGAATATGTCCCTAACATCACCCCCTCCTTTAGCTTCGAGGTCTCTGAGAAGCAATATTGTTGATCAGTACCAACGCAAGAAAATGAAGATTTGTCGCATAACTTCTGCTATGAATTCCAACTGTTGTTCACGAGGCAAGTGGTTCATCGATCCTTGAAGCCAACGGTAATGGCCCACGCCTTCGACTTCTGACCAAGCATGAACTTCCATGTCCTCATTGTGAAATTGTCCTGCAAACACGCCTTCTGGTTGACCATCGTAAGCAGGTTCGATCTCAAATATGATCACCAGTGATCGGTTACTCGGTATCCTCCGTCGTCGTTGTGGTACATGTAGTTCATCATCTCGGGGTCGCCTTCGTGAGCTACTCGGTTGCGATACTCTGACTGGCATAGTATCTATCTCTTGACTATCCATATCAAAAGACCAAACTACGATCTATCTTGGAGAAAATAACTACATCAACTATGAATTTTGCTGGTGCTCTCCCCTTTTCTTATATTGTTGGAAGAACAAGCTTCAGAAAGAAGCTATCATTGAATTGATTTAGGTTTATCGAGATGTCGTTGATGAAACTCTTGTACCTTTTGTGGCGCATTCGCAAGATTTTCAGCTGGCTACCACGTTTACTCATTAATGTCATAGCCGCACCAATGAACAAGATATTCTAACTTTCCCCACCTTTGTCGTGAATCCAATACCTTTTCAACCTCGTATTTTTTGTGGTTCTCGATTTCAATACTAGGTGGCGGACATTGCACTCTTCCAGGAAAAGATGACTCTCGATAAGGTTCCAACAGAGAAACATGAAAGACTAGATGTACCTTCATAGAAGCCGGTAACTCCAGCCGGTATGCCATTGCATTAATTTGCTTTTGGATGATAAATGGTCCCAATCTTCGATAGTCCAACTTATCACATTGTCGCTTGGTCTTGATATTTCGTCGAAGAAGCCAGGCTTTGTCTCCAACTTTGAAAGTAGGTGCTGGATTCCGAAATCTATCTGCAGACGTCTTATAAGATTCTTGAGCGGATTGTAATTGAAGCTTCAACATAGTTTGAAGCTCTGATAGTTGCTTCGCAAATCCTTCAGCTGCTGGATTATTATTTGTTGACGGACTCAATAAATCAAGCTTCGGATGATACCCATAGTTGAAAAAGAATGGTGTTTGTTGAGTCGACACATGGAGGGTGTTGTTATATGCAAACTCGGCTAGCGATAGATATGCAGTCCAATCGTCTTGGTGATAGTTGATGTTGCATCGTAAGTACTGCTCCAAGACTTGGTTCACCCGTTCCATTTGGCCATCAGTTTGAGGATGAAAAGCTGAAGAAAGCTTGATATCCACCTTTAATATTCCAAAGAGAGATCTCGAAAACTTTGACACGAACTGGGTACCTCGATCTGATATGATATCATCTGGTAGTCCATGATATCGATACACATTATCGAGAAAGAGTCTTGTTGTGACTTCACTGGACGATGTCTTCTTACAAGGAACAAAGTGTGCCATCTTTGTAAGCCGATCTACCACGACAAAGATGCTGTCAAATGAGTTTGATGATGGCAAGTCCGTGATGAAGTCCATAGAAATTGAAGACCATAGTCAACGTGGAATTGGCAATGGCTGTAGAAGTCCATAAGGGCGATGTTGAGGATTCTTAGATCTTGAACAGATGTCACAAGAGAAGACAAAATCTTTCACATCCTTCCACATTTGGGGCCACCAAAAATCTCGAGAAATAAGCTCCAAGGTCTTGTTGAATCCAAAATGTCCAGCAGCTGGAAAATCATGGCGAGATTGAAGAACTCGGAGTCATGCTAGTCCTTTTCGAATGTACAATTGCTCTTCAAAGTATAAAAGATCTCCCTCCACCTTGAACTTCTCGTCATTGGTACGTTGCTTGATATCAATGGCTATTGAATCTTTAATGGTCATAGCACGTACTTGGTTTAGGAAGTCAGCATCAAATGATACAATAGTAGCACAAAGTTGAAATCTCTCTGGCTTCAATAACGTTGTACATTGTTGATCAAACGTTGCTTCTCCAGCCTTTGGTGCAAGATATGATCTCCTTGATAAAGTATTGGATAGTCCTTGCTGTCTTCCAAGTCGATAAGTGATAACAAAATCGAATCTAGATAGCGACATATTCCAACGAGCTTGACGCCGATTTAAAACTCGAGCCGTCATGAAATACTCCAAGTTCTTGTGATCCGTATATACGATTATTCGATGTGCAGCTCCTTCAAGAAAGTGACGCCATTCTTCGAAAGAATCTACTATAGCAAGAAGTTCCTTATCGTGGATCTCATAATTGATTTCAGCAGCAGAGAACTTCCGAGAATAGAATACAACTGGATGGAGCTTCTTATCTTCACTCATTTGTGAAAGTACAACTCCCAAACCAAAATCTGAAGCATCAATTTCTAAATAGAAGGCCTTTGTAAAGTCTGGATGTACCAAAATTGGAGCTGTAGTAAATGCTGTCTTCAAATCTTGAAACGCCTTCTCCGCCAAAGGTCCCCATTCCAACTTATCTTTGCATGTTAATCGAGTGAAAGGAGCAGCAACTTGAGAATAATTCTTGATGAAGATCCGATAGAAGTTAGCAAAACCAAGAAAGCATTGTACGTTGTCGTATTACGTGCTTTCTTGCTCAAGAACATGCCGGGCGTCTGGCTGTAGAAGGTAGTATGGAGATTCGCCAATAGTCAAGCAGTCTATCAGTTTTTGACTGCTGGAATATAAACGACTACAAAAATATATCGTAAATCTATACGGATGCCCTTCGATTGCTTGTCGAAGTCCTTTTTGCCCCAGCCGGTAGGTCTCTAGACGTTACAGAGAATCCCAAACAACCAAATCTACTAATCTCCGATACCGCTTTGTACTTATGATCTTGAATCCATTGACAGTCTTGTTAGATTAATCCAATAAATTTCATTCACTCCGCATACTCAATCCTATAGATACCTTTTTTATCCTTCAATCTCAGACGTAACTGGATTTCACAAAACAGCCAGGAGTGATCTCACCCACTTCATTAAAAATCCCGATTCACCATTACAACACTGACTTCAGCAACGATTGCCTCCATCTTCTCAAAACTCTATGAAGAAGAAAAATCCAATTCTCTGTCTTTCCTTCCTCGACCCGAAGCACGAAGCTCCTCTCCAATCCCCTTGGTCTTTAAAAACCTCTCATGAAACCGAACTAGTAACCTTCAAAAAAAAAAAACTTGGAGCTAGCTCTTCGATCCCAAAAAACCTTCCCTCCCCTCTGATCCCTCTTCCCCTAACCTTATCCTCTGAATTTCTTCAATCTTCCATCTTAGATCCGAAATTGGCTCCCATTGTCAAAGCTTAGATCCGAAATTGGCTCCCATTGTCAAAGCTTAGATCCGAAATTGGCTCCCGCCGTCAGAGCTTTCAAAATGGCACAGAGAATAGGACAACCTGAAACAGAATCGAAACCCCGTACTCGGATCCACATTGAGTTGCGTGACCAATTCAGGTCTCATATTGAGTAAGAGGACGCGTAGTAACCTGGATGTTCCCGTAATTATTCTGCATTGGATTGCACGACCAATACAGGTCTCATATTGGATAAGAGGACCCGAAGTAAGACCTGGATTTTCCCGTAATCAGACTGCATTGGGTTGCCCGACCAATGCGGGTTTCATATTGGGTAAGAGGACCCGTATTGGATTCTTGAAATTAGATCCAATTGGCTCTTCAAACCAAGCTCACCCATCGCGTGAATTGGTCCTTTCCCTTCCTGCTGACTCCCATTATTGGAATCGAATGAAGCATTTCAGTATGTCCCAGCTTACTATAATGGGGTGACTGAACCTGACCACTCAGTATTTGCACTGGAGTTGGTCGTTGCTTCCAATATTCGAGGTAACTGAATATTAATAAAAGTCCCTTTTCTTTATATTTTCATGGTATACTCGTATTACAACACGACATCCACCCCCTCTGAACCTGTGCATCCTCCAATATGCACCAATTTACCCAATTGCTGTTTGATTCAGAATATATCCTCTACGTCTTTGTTCTGTTCGTCTTCGTCACCTTCATTATCCAAATCACTTTCATCTTCTTCCTGCAGAATCTCTATACCTTCATTAAGGTCTTCCATATTCATCTCCGCGTGTCTTCGTTTAAATATTTTTACTCGCTTCTCTGCAATTGGTATTTTCAATTTTGTACCATCTAACTCCCGTAATGAGTAAGTCGCATTATCATGAACAGTTGTTACTATATATGGTCCAAACCAACGTTTTGAAAATTTCCGCAAAGTACTATGTTGATTATCCAGACTATTGTCATAAACAAGTACCCAATCACCTTCCTCAATTGCTTTTGGTCTCAATCGATGTTGCTTATCGAATCGCGCCTTGTTTTGTAACCTTGCTCTTTTTAACCTTCCCAATGCTATCTGGACATCTTCCGTTCTTTGCTCCAATTGTCGAATCCTAATAGCCAGAAGTTCTTCTCTTGTCAATCCATCTTCTCATGGTAGCATACTCCAAGTAAGTACCTTTTCTTCAATCGGCATAATTGGTTTTTGACTTGTCATAAGTTCTACTGGCATATATCCTGTCATCGAACTATGTGTTGTTCGATCAGCCCATAATACAAATGACAAAAGCCGTGGCCACTCTTTAACTTTCCTATTACAAGCTTTAACCAATGCTTTCACAATCGGTGGGTGACCGCGTTTGCTTTTTGCATTCCCTTCCGAATTATAAGCAATAGTCAGTGATAGTTTAACTCCATATCTTTCAAAGAACTTACGAGCTTCTTGTGCATTTAATTCTCCACGATCTGCAGTGATTTTTCCTACGCATCCGTAGCAGCAAATGACATCTTCAAGCAAAAACCTACAAATCCTGTCTGTAGATTTTGTCCTCAATGCTCTTCCTTCTACTTGATTTGATAAATCTTCTCGAGCTAAAACCAAATATCTCATCTGTCATAATCCAACCGGCATAATAACCAAATCAACAACCCATTTAAAATGAATAGCCAAAGGATACGTAGGATGAAGACCATCTCGATGTCAGATATTAAAATACGATTGACAGATTTCACATGACTCTACAAATGAGAGCACATCTCGATACATATTTTTCCACCAATATCGTTCCTTGAGTTTAGCAAAAGTAGCCCAGATTCTTCTATGCCCTGCCCATAAACTATCATGAAACTCTTTTAATAATTTTAGTTTTTCTTCTCTTTTGCCTATCACTCGTTGTGGCATCCCAATTCCTTTCTTCGGTCTCTTCCATAAGAATCCATCTCGAAGTAAAAATCCATATGCTTTTTTTCTTATTTGTTTGAATTTTTCTATAGACCAATTCCCCTGCTTAGTCAAAGTATTCAAGTAATGACCAATATCTAATAATTCTCCTTCATAAGATTCTTCAAGAAATAGCTTGTCTTCTCTGTTGAGATTTGATATTGAATAGAATTTCAATCTGACGTCATCAATGTCTTCAACCATTTCGTCCTCCCTCTCGTATCTTGCTCCAGATAACATGTCTGCTACTAAATTGTCCTTCCCAGTAATATGCTTAAATTCTGGATTTAGTGACTTAATATAAGCAATCCATCTCAACATTGCAATATCTAGCGTTGAACAATTAATAATCATTCCAAGAAATGGCAAGCAATCTATTTCAATTACTACTACTGCCCCAATCAAATAGTCCTTTTCAGCTTTCATAGCCGAAACGACTCCCCAAAGTTCTCTTTTGACTTACTAATATGCATACTGACGAATACTTAAAACTTTAGCCCCAAACCGAACTGCAAATCTATTCCTACTAGAATCATCTTGACCCACAGCCCATCCAATGGCAATTGGACTAGCGTCCATAGTAAGAATCACTGGTCTATTGCACTTATAATCAACCTTCCTCAATATTGGAGGTGACATCAATAATTTCTTCAATCTTTGCATTGCCTAAATATGCCTTTCTTCCCATTTAAATCGGTAACCCTTGCGTAACAGTTCATATAATGGATCCGTTATGTGAGCAAAATGAGGGATCCAGATTCGATAAAATACACATGCACCCAAAAACCTGCGAACCTCTATTAAAGAATCACAATCCTCTTTCATCCTTCCAATTGCATCAACTTTAGTCGGATCTGGTTTTCTTCCGTAAGATCCACATAAATGTCTAACAATTACAACCTCTCGCACTCCAAATACGGACTTCATACCCGATAATGTAAGATGAACTTCTCCAAGCCGAGTTAAAATCTTTTCACAATCTTGTATATGATCAACAACATATCTGCGATACCCCCTCGTATCTAAAGTTTCATCCTTGTCTCCTTCTCTGCATCCTTTTATAGGAACCTCATCCAGAAAAGGCATAGTCTTTTCCGGAATAAAATCTCTCAATACCTTATTCATCCCATTCATTATATGCACAACTGAGTTGGTCGCGCCTTGAGGAAGACTGCACATTCTAACCAATCCAAGTGGTGTCCTCATTGTTGTCATATCTCTACTTCCTTCGGCAAGTTGAAATTGATCATAATCTGAATACAAGTCACCCATTGAATAGATCACCCTTCCAACAAACGCCTCAGCAAATTCATCCACAATAGGCCCAATTCCTGCATTTCTGACAGTTACTGCATTAACCGGTTGCATATCTTGAATAAACCGTAGTGACCCATTCTTCTTAGGTATCATAAACCATCGACTAGAATACGGCGAAAATGAGGGTTCCAATATTTTCATCTTTATCTTTTCTTTTAATAGTTCAACCAATTTAGGTAAATGTGCCCTCGGTACTGGAATCGGTCTTAGATTTTAAGGTACATGTGGTACAGTGAAGATAACCATAGGTGTTATAATATTTGGATCCACACACCCAATTTCATGAGATTCGAAGGCAAACGATCTACCTTGTCTAGCCAACATCTTTTTGAAGCAAGTAATTTCCTCCGGCAATAAAAAACCATCAGAACCAATCTTCAATTCTTCAAAAGTCTCTTTAGTAAACTCATGTCCAATACTCACTAGATCTCTTAAACTTGCTTCTTTTGATGCTTCTCCCTTTTGTTCTTTAGAATCTTCTGGTAATAGTCCAGTAACAGGCTTTATCTTCTTATCTGCCGTTTTATATCTCGTCTCTAGTGTGACTTCTGGTGCTTGAAAAGATTCAAGCATGGTATAAACCTCTCTCGAATGAATCTCAACAATCTTATCATTATCTCCTAACCCAATAGATGTAATGAATTCCAATGAATCTTCCAGTCCATTTTCTTCATAAACACCTAAAATCCTCTCATCATCTTGCAATGTACCTATCTTGCGTAACTGTCCTTCAATATCATATAATCTTTTTCTTTCTTTTCTTTTAAAATCATCAACTTTCTTATACATAATATTTCCATTCTCCGATATACCTATAAAACTGGCATCAAAGGCACCTTCATCTCGCGAGGGTTCCTCTTCTTTTGTACCTCCATAATCTCGCTTTACAGTGGTACCTCCCCAAAATCCTGAAATCCTTCAACAATCTTTGGCAATGGTTTCTCCCTGAACCTATCTCGATTCCGTTCATAGTTAGGAGGTACTGTTAGAAATTGTACAGCTTTCCTTCCATCCTCGCTACGTACCCTTGCATAAGCAGAACCATCGTCCAATACTTTTGTTTCCATCTGTGTTGCCGTAATATAAGGTTGTCCTAAAATCAACGGATAAGACGTTGTATCTTTCGCTTAATGCTGTCAATGATGACATCATGAAGCTCCTTCTTTGCAATTCCCAAAACTTCTTTCAATGTGAATTCCACCTTAGCGTTTAATATACGTTCTTCCAACACCCCTTTCAAATTTATTGCCGCTTCAATGTGAGAAAGTAGCTTATAAGCAATTGATTTGTCCTTATCTTTTGTCTCCTTTGTTTTTTCTCTCAATGATGCTGAGGTATCCTTTACAGGCAATTCTTGTGAAGCTGCCTCCCGAGCCTTGTCTCCTCGAGTTTGCCTCTTAGAAGAATTTCCTTCTCTAATATCATCAAAATTTCCTCGTCTCTTTTCTTCCATCAAAGCTTCATTGTGGCTCTTAGCAATATATGCATGAACAGAAAGAGACTCAACATGATCCTCCCAACCTGTTCTACCTCGTAATGTAGCTGCAGTTCTCAATAACGCTTCTCGAGGTAATTTCCCTTCTTGCATTATAGAAACGGCAGAAGCCCAAAACTCACTAGTTTCCGTACTTCCACCAATTTCATCATCTACTCTAGCACCATAACTTGCACTTTCTCGTGCTGCTGTTTCATGCTCTTTTAGGTAATCTTCAACCAATGCTCTCATTCCTCCCTTGCCAAAATTGGTTTGAAGAAGATCCTCTCTATTTTTCAATACTATCTTCCCATCTTTTCAGCAAATAATTCCCTGCCGTATCATATTATTAAATTCATTGCAATCTTTTCTAGTGTGTGAAGCATCATCACACCAAATGCATCTTTGTACATATCCTTGTTTTGAAACATTCTTCGAATTGTTTTTTTAGAAGTATTCTCTTCAAGTCTTGCCAATTTGATTTGAAGATCTCGCATTCCTCGTATAATTTCTTCCATCTCCATATCTGCTTTCTTTGACAAGGATGTCGAAGGTTGAACTGTAGGCATTGTTGGTGGTGTTGTACGCTGTCGTGTTGTAACACGAATATACAGTGAAAATAAAAAGAAAAGGGAATTTTATTAATATTCAGTTACCTCGAATATTGGGAGCATCGACCAACTCCAGTACAAATATTGAGTGGTCAGGTTCAGTCACTCCGTTACAGTCAGCCGGGGCATACTGAAATGCTCCATTCGATTCCAAGAACGGGAGTCAGCAGGAAGAGAAGGACCAATTCACACGACGGGTTCGGAGAGCCAATTGGATCCAATTTTGATAATCCAATCCGGGTCCTCTTATCCAATATGAGACTTGAATTGGCCGGTATCGTGTTGTAACACGAGTATACAGTGAAAATAAAAAGAAAGGGGAATTTTATTAATATTCAGTTACCTCGAATATTGGGAGCATCGACCAACTCTAGTACAAATACTGAGTGGTCAGGTTCAGTCACTCCGTTACAGTCAGCCAGGGCATACTGAAATGCTCCGTTCGATTCCAATATCGGGAGTCAGCAGGAAGAGAGGGACCAATTCACATGACGGGTTCGAGGAGCCAATTGGATCCAATTTCGATAATCCAATCCGGGTCCTCTTATCCAATATGAGACCTGAATTGGCCGGTCAACCCAATGTAGTCTAATTACGGGAAATCTAGGTCTTACTACGGGCCTCAGCCAGTTTGAAGCGAAGACCAATTTGACCCAATTACGTGAGCATCCAGGTTACTAAGGGCATCTTACCCAATATGGGACCTGAATTGGTCGGGCGACTCAATGTGGTCCCGATTACGGGGTTTCGATTCTGTTTCGGGCTGTCCTGTTTTCTGTGCCGTTTCAGGGAACATTGTTTACGGTAAATGGATCTCTTAAAGGTAAAAACGAAGGAGAAGGCCTTGATGACGTGAGCCAATTTCGGATCTAAGCTCTGACGGGGGGAGCCAATTCCGGATCTAAGATGGAAGATTGAAGAAATTCAGAGGATAAGGTTAGGGGAGAAGGTAGTTTTAGAGAGGGAGGTTTTTTTTTCGGGGGAATCGGAGGGGAGCTAGTTTTCAAGCTTTTGCAAGGTTACCAGTTCGGGTTTCATTGGAGGTTTTTGAAGATCAAGGAAATTAGAGAGAGGAGCTTCATGCTTGGGGTCGGGGAAGGAAAGACATAGAATTTGGATTTTTCTTCTTCATAGAGTTTTGGGAAGACTGAGGCAATCGCTGCTAAAGTTAGTATTGTAATGGTGAATTGGGATTTTTAAATGAAGTGGGTTTGAATACTCTTGACTGTTTTGTAAAATCGAGTTACGTCTGTGATTGAAGGATTAAAGGGGTATCTATAGGATTAAGTATGCGGAGTGAATGAAATTTATTAGGTTAATCTAACAGGACAGTCAGTGGATACAAGATCGTAAGTACAAAGGGGTATTAAAGATTAACAGTTTGAGTTGTTCGGGGTTCTCTGTAATGTCTAGGGACCTATCGGCTGGGGCAAAAAAAAAAGACTTCGACAAGCAGTCGAAGAGCATCCGTATAGATTTACGGTACATTGTTGCAGTCGTTTATATTCCAGCAGTCAAAAACTGATAGACTGCTTGACTATCGGCGAATCTCCATACTACCTTCTACAGCCAGACGCCCGGCGCGTTCTCGAGCAGGAAAGCACATAATACGACATAAGTGGTGAACCCGACGTGAAAGCTTGAGGTAGAAGGTATTGGATTTCGGTTGATTTTATCTTTATTTTTATGGAAAACGAAAATAAAAATTTTGAAGGATTTTTGGGAGAAGTTTCTGGTGGGGAGTCTTCTAAAGGACAAGGTATGCACATGGATCCGTCTATTGCTAGTTTGTTTCAAGCCTTCTCATTGTCAATGCAGCAACAGCAAAGCAATGATCGAAAGGAAGCTTTGGCAACTAAAGCATTGCAAGCAGTGGTCAATAAAATTGATCAATTTGATGGGAGGAATATTTCAAGGTATTTAAGATGTTATGTTCGTGAAATGGAATTAAATCGGGTTTCTGAGAAGAAAATGGTTGCACTATTTGGACTTGCCACGATACCAGAGATAAGAGACCACATTACATCGATTACGGATCGTTATGAGAATTCATGGGAGGATTTTTCACATGCATTGAAAGACGAATATTTCTTGGAAGATGCTGATCGCGTTACTAAGAAGCTCTTTCTGGGATGGATTGAACGGCCCAATAAGAATTTGCAAGCAACAGAGCTACTAAGGGAATTTGAGAGGCAGTACTCTCAATTATCGAAGGTAGAAAAATTGACATTGGAGCCGAACAAAGTTGATCTATTTCTTCAAGCTGCTGATGGAGAATTGCAAGAGAAATTAGAACCCCTTCTTGAAGACAAAGAAGAAGATGAAGGATTGACAACGAAGTGGAAGAACGTTGAAGATGCAGTGGGGTTGCTTACAAAATAAAAAAAAAAAGGAAGGATAGGAGCAATATTCCAAAAACAATACAAGCACCCAAAGCTCCAGTACGTACAACACCACCGACAATGCCTACAGTTCAACCTTCGACATCCTGGTCAAAGAAAGCAGATATGGGTATGGAAGAAATTATACGAGGAATGCGAGATCTTTAAATCAAATTGGCAAGACTTGAAGAGAATACTTCTATAAACAATTCGAAGAATGTTTCAAAACAAGGATATGTACAAAGATGCATTTGGTGTGATGATGCTTCACACACTAGAAAAGATTGCAATGAATTTAATAATATGATACGGCAGGGAATTATTTGCTGAAAAGATGGGAAGATAGCATTGAAAGATAGGGAGGATCTTCTTCAAACCAATTTTGGCAAGGGAGGAATGAGAGCATTGGTTCAAGATTACTTAAAAGAGCATGAAACAGTAGTACGAGAAAGTGCAAGTTATGGTACTAGAGTAGATGATGAAATTGGTAGAAGTACGGAAACTAGTGAGTTTTGGGCTTCTGCCGTTTCTATAATGCAAGAAAGGAAATTACCTCGAGAAGCATTATTGAGAACTGCAGCTACATTACGAGGTAGAACAGGTTGGGAGGATCATGTTGAGTCTCCTTCTGTTCATGCATATATTGCTAAGAGCCACAATGAAGCTTTGATGAAAGAAAAGAGACGAGGAAATTTTGATGATATTAGAGAAGGAAATTCTTCTAAGAGGCAAACTCGAGGAGACAAGGCTCGGGAGGCAGCTTCACAAGAATTGCGTGTAAAGGATACCTCATCATCATTGGAAGGAAAAACAACGGAGACAAAAGATAAGGGCAAATCAATTGCTTATAAGCTACTTTCTGACATTGAAGCGGCAACAAATTTGAAAGGGGTGTTGGAAGAACGTATATTAAACGCTAAGGTGGAATTCACATTGAAAGAAGTCTTGAGAATTGCAAAGAAGGAATTTTATGATGTTATCATTGACAGCATTAAGAGAAAGAGGTAATTATTGGACGAAACTGGAATGAGTCATGCTATTGATGCAAGAATATGTAGAGATGAAGAAGAGGTTGATATTGGTTACAAGCAACTAAGAAATGACAAAAATGGGTATAATCAGCGAGTACGTTTCGAAGATTCTAGTGACAAGGAAATGGAAACTTTGAGCCATTATACTCGAAAGCATTGAGCAAGGGCAACTACTGAGGTATTGGTGAAGGTAGGAGATATAGAAGAACCAATAGTTGCTTAAGTGGACCATGGTTCTGAAATAAATCTCATGTCTAAAGATCTTTATAAGAAGCAAAAATGGCCAATTGATATGGAACATGGATGGGCAATACGAGCAGCTAATAACACACGAGGCGAATTATATGGAGCTTGTCCAGATGTCAAAATTCGGATTGGGGATGTTGCGACGGAGCAACATTTCTTCGTTCAAGATACAACGTCTTATCCGTTGATTTTAGGACAACCTTATATCATTGAAAGAAAAGATAAAGATGAAAATATTAGAACCTTCATTTGCGCCGTATTCTAGTCGATGGTTTACGGTACCTAAGAAGAATGGGTCACTGCGGTTTATTCAAGATATGCAGCCGGTGAATGCTGTAACTGTCAGGAATGCAGGAATTGGACCTATTGTGGATGAATTTACTGAGGCGTTTGCTGGAAGGGCGATCTATTCAATGGGTGATTTGTATTCAGGTATGATCAATTTCAACTTGCCGAAGGAAGTAGAGATATGACAATGATGAGAACACCGCTTGGATTGGTTAGAATGTGCACTCTTCCTCAAGGCGCGACCAACTCAGTTGCGCATATGATGAATGGGATGAATAAGGTATTGAGAGATTTTATTCCGGAAAAGATTATGTCTTTTCTGGATGATGTTCCTATAAAAGGGTGGAGAGAAGGAGACAAGGATGAAACTTTAGATACGAGGCGGTGTCGAAGATATGTTGTTGATCATATACAAGATTGTGAAAAGATTTTAACTCGGCTTAGAGAAGTTCATCTTACATTATCGGGTATGAAGTCCGTATTTGGAGTGCGAGAGGTTGTAATTGTTAGACATTTATGTGGATCTTACGGAAGAAAACCAGATCCGACTAAAGTTGATGCAATTGGAAGGATGAAAGAGGATTGAGGTTCTTTAACAGAGGTTCGCAGGTTTTTGGGTGCATGTGTATTTTATCGAATCTGGATCCCTCATTTTGCTCACATAGCGGATCCATTATATGAACTATTATGCAAGGGTTACCGATTTGAATGGAAAGAAAGGCATATTCAGGCAATGCAAAGATTGAAGAAATTATTGATGTCACCTCCAATATTGAGGAAGGTTGATTATAAGTGCAATAGACCAGTGATTCTTACTATAGACGCTAGTCGAATTGCCGTTGGATGGGCTGTGGGTCAAGATGATTTGAATGGGAGTAGATTTGCAGTTCGATTTGGGGCTAAAGTTTTAAGTATTCGTCAGCGTGCATATTCGCAAGTCAAAAGAGAACTTCGGGGGGTCATTTCGGCTATAAAAGCTGAAAAGGACTATTTGATTGGGGCAGTAGTAGTAATAGAAACAGATTGCTTGCCATTGCTTGGAATGATTATTAACTGTTCAACGCCAGATATTGCAATGTTGAGATGGATTGCTTATATTAAGTCACTAAATCCAGAATTTAAGCATATCACTGGAAAGGACAATTTACTAGCAGACATGCTATCTCGAGCAAGATACGAGAGGGAGGACGAAATGGTTGAAGACATTGATGATGTCGGATTGAAATTCTATTCAATATCAAATCTCAACAGAGAAGACAAGTTATTTCTTGAAGAATCTCATGAAGGAGAATTATTGGATATTGGTCATTATTTGAATACCTTGTCTAAGCAGGGAAATTGGTCTACAGAAAAATTCAAACAAATAAGAAAAAAAGCATATGGATTTTTACTTCGAGATGGATTCTTATGGAAGAGACCGAAGAAAGGAATTGGGATGCCACAACGAGTGATAGGCAAAAGGGAAGAAAAACTAAAATTATTAAAAGAGTTTCATGATAGTTTATGGGCAGGGCATAGAGGAATCTGGGCTACTTTTGCTAAACTCAAGGAACGATATTGGTGGAAAAATATGTATCGAGATGTACTCTCATTTGTAGAGTCATGTGAAATCTGTCAATCGTATTCTAATATCCAACATCGAGATGGTCTTCATCCTACGTATCCTCTGGCTATTCATTTTAAATGGGTTGTTGATTTGGTTATTATGCCGGTTGGATTATGGCAGATGAGATGTTTGGTTTTAGCTCGTGAAGATTTATCAAATCAAGTAGAAGGAAGAGCATTGAGGACAAAATCTACAGAGGAGATTTGTAGGTTTTTGCTTGAAGATGTCATTTGCCGTTACGGGTGGGTAGCAAAAATCACTGCAGATCGTGGAGAATTAAATGCACAAGAAGCTCGTAAGTTCTTTGAAAAATGTGAGTTAAACTATCACTGACTACTGCTTATAATCCAGAAGGGAATGCGAAAAGCGAACGCGGTCACCCGCCGATTGTGAAAGCATTGGTTAAAGCTTGTAATGGGAAAGTTAAAGAGTGGCCACGGCTTTTGTCATTTGCATTATGGGCTGATCGAACAACACATAGTTTGGTGATAGGATATATGCGAGTAGAACTTATGACAGGTCAAAAACCAATTATGCCGATTGAAGAAAAGGTACTTACTTGGAGTATGCTACCATGGGAAGATGGATTGACAAGAGAAGAACTTCTGGCTATTAGGATTCGACAATTGGAGCAAAGAACGGAAGATGTCCAGATAGCATTGGGAAGGTTAAAAAGAGCAAGGTTACAAAACAAGGCGCGATTCGATAAGCAACATCGATTGAGACCAAAAGTAATCAAGGAAGGTGACTGGGTACTTGTTTATGACAATAGTCTGGATAATCAACATAGTACTTTGCGGAAATTTTCAAAATGTTGGTTTGGACCATATATAGTAACAACTGTTCATGATAATGCGACTTACTCATTACGGGAGTTAGATGGTACAAAATTGAAAATACCAATTGCAGAGAAGCGAGTAAAAATATTTAAACGAAGACACGCGGAGATGAATATGGAAGAACTTAATAAAGGTATAGAGATTCCGTAGTAAGAAGATGAAAGTGATTTGGATAATGAAGGTGACGAAGACGAACTGGACAATGACGTAGGGGATATATTCTGAATCAAACAGCAATTGGGTAAATTGGTGCATACCGATGGATGCACAAGTTCAGAGGGGGTGGATGCCGTGTTGTAACACGAGTATACAGTGAAAATAAAAAGAAAGGGGAATTTTATTAATATTCAGTTACCTCGAATATTGGGAGCATCGACCAACTCTAGTACAAATACTGAGTGGTCAGGTTCAGTCACTCCGTTACAGTCAGCCAAGGCATACTGAAATGCTCCGTTCGATTCCAATATCGGGAGTCAGCAGGAAGAGAAGGACCAATTCACATGACGGGTTTGAGGAGCCAATTGGATCCAATTTCGATAATCCAATCCGGGTCCTCTTATCCAATATGAGACCTGAATTGGCCGGTCAACCCAATGCAGTCTAATTACGGGAAATCCAGGTCTTACTACGGGCCTCAGCCAGTTTGAAGCGAAGACCAATTTGACCCAATTACGTGAGCATCCAGGTTACTAAGGGCATCTTACCCAATATGGGACCTGAATTGGTCGGGCGACTCAATGTGGTCCCGATTACGGGGTTTCGATTCTGTTTCGGGCTGTCCTGTTTTCTGTGCCGTTTCAGGGAACGTTGTTTACGGTAAATGGATCTCTTAAAGGTAAAAACGAAGGAGAAGGCCTTGATGACGTGAGCCAATTTCGGATCTAAGCTCTGACGGGGGGAGCCAATTCCGGATCTAAGATGGAAGATTGAAGAAATTCAGAGGATAAGGTTAGGGGAGAAGATAGTTTAAGAGAGGGAGGTTTTTTTTTCGGGGGAATCGGAGGGGAGCTAGTTTTCAAGCTTTTGCAAGGTTACCAGTTCGGGTTTCATTGGAGGTTTTTGAAGATCAAGGAAATTAGAGAGAGGAGCTTCATGCTTGGGGTCGGGGAAGGAAAGACATAGAATTTGGATTTTTCTTCTTCATAGAGTTTTGAGAAGACTGAGGCAATCGCTGCTAAAGTCAGTGTTGTAATGGTGAATCGGGATTTTTAAATGAAGTGGGTTTGAATACTCTTGACTGTTTTGTAAAATCGAGTTACGTCTGTGATTGAAGGATTAAAGGGATGTCTATAGGATTAAGTATGCGGAGTGAATGAAATTTATTAGGTTAATCTAACAGGACAGTCAGTGGATACAAGATCGTAAGTACAAAGAGGTATTGAAGATTAACAGTTTGGGTTGTTCGGGGTTCTCTGTAATATCTAGAGACCTATCGGCTGGGGCAAAAAAAAAAGACTTCGACAAGCAGTCGAAGAGCATCCGTATAGATTTACGGTACATTGTTGCAGTCGTTTATATTCCAGCAGTCAAAAACTGATAGACTGCTTGACTATCGGCGAATCTCCATACTACCTTCTACAGCCAGACGCCCGGCGCGTTCTCGAGCAGGAAAGCACGTAATACGACACCGGTCAACCCAATGCAGTCTAATTATGAGAAATCTAGGTCATACTATGGGTCTTAGCCAATCTGACGCGAGGACCAATTTGACCCAATTACGGGAACATCCAGGTTACTACGGGCATCTTTCTCAATATAGGACCTGAATTGGTCGGGCGACTCAATGTGGTCTCGATTACGGGGTTCGATTCTGTTTCGGGCTGTCCTGTTCTCTGTGCCGTTTCAGGGAACGTTGTTTCCGGTAAATGGATTTCTTAAAGGTAAAAACGGAGGAGAAAGCTTGACAGCGAGAGCCAATTTCAGATCCAAGCTTGAGGTGGGAGCCAATTCCGGATCTAAGACGGAAGATTGAAGAAATTCAGAGGATAAGGTTAGAGGAGAAGATAGTTTAGAGAGGGAGGTTTTTTTTTCAGGGGAATCGGAGGGGAGCTAGTTTTCAAGCTTTTGCAAGGTTACCAGTTCGGGTTTCATTGGAGGTTTTTGAAGATCAAGGAAATTAGAGAGAGGAGCTTCATGCTTCGGGTCGGGGAAGGAAAGACATAGAATTTGGATTTTTCTTCTTCATAGAGTTTTGAGAAGACTGAGGCAATCGCTGCTAAAGTCAGTATTGTAATGGTGAATCGGGATTTTTAAATGAAGTAGGTTTGAATACTCTTGACTGTTTTGTAAAATCGAGTTACGTCTGTGATTGAAGGATTAAAGGGGTGTCTATAGGATTGAGTATGCGGAGTGAATGAAATTTATTAGGTTAATCTAATAGGACAGTCAGTGGATACAAGATCGTAAGTACAAAGGGGTATTGAAGATTAACAGTTTGGGTTGTTCGGGGTTCTCTGTAACGTCTAGAGACCTATCGGCTGGGGCAAAAAAAAAGACTTCGACAAGCAGTCAAAGAGCATCCGTATAGATTTACGGTACATTGTTGCAGTCATTTATATTTCAGCAGTCAAAAACTGATAGACTACTTGACTATCGGCGAATCTCCATACTACCTTCTACAGCCAGACGCCCGGCGCATTCTCGAGCAGGAAAGCACGTAATACAACAACGTACTGGAGCTTTGGGTGCTTGTACTATTTTTGGAATATTGCTCCTATCCTTCCTCCTTTCTTTTTTTGTAAGCAACCCCACCGCATCTTCAACGTTCTTCCACTTCGTTGTCAATCCTTCATCTTCTTCTTTGTCTTCAAGAAGGAGTTCTAATTTTTCTTGTAATTCTCCATCAGCAGCTTGAAGAAATAGATCAACTTTATTCGGCTCCAATGTCAATTTTTCTACCTTCGATAATTGAGAGTACTGCCTCTCAAATTTTCTTAGTAGCTCTGTTGCTTGCAAATTCTTATTGGGCCGTTCAATCCATCCTAGAAACAGCTTCTTAGTAACGCGATCAGCATCTTCCAAGAAATATTCGTCTTTCAATGCATGTGAAAAATCCTCCCATGAATTCCCATAACGATCCGTAATCGATGTAATGTGGTCTTTTATCTCTGGTATCGTGGCAAGTCCAAATAGTGCAACCATTTTTTTCTCAGAAACCCGATTTAATTCCATTTCACGAACATAACATATTAAATACCTTGAAATATTCCTCCCATCAAATTGATCAATTTTATTGACCACTGCTTGCAATACTTTGATTGCCAAAGCTTCCTTTGGATCATTGCTTAATTGTTACTACATTGATAATGAGAAGGCTTGAAACATACTAGCAATAGATGGATCCATATGCATACCTTGTCCTTTAGAAGACTCCCTACCAGAAACTCCTCCCAAAAATCCTTCAAAATTTTTATTTTCGTTTTCCATAAAAATAAAGATAAAATCAACCAAAATCCAATACCTTCCACCTCAAGCTTTCACGTCGAGTTCACCACTTTTTTTGTATTACGTGCTTTCTTGCTCGGGAATGCGTCGGGCGTCTTGCTGTAGAAGGTAGTATGGAGATTCGCCAATAGTCAAGCAATCTATCAGTTTTTTACTACTGGAATATAAACGATTGTAAGAATACACCGTAAATCTATACGGATGCCCTTCGACTGCTTATCGAAGTCCTTTTTGCCCCAGCCGTTAGGTCTCTAGACATTACAAAGAACCCCAAACAACCCAAACTGTTAATCTTCCATACCCCTTTGTACTTACGATCTTGTATCCACTGACTGTCTTATTAGATTAACCCAATAAATTTCATTCACTCTGCATACTCAATCCTATAGACACCTTTTTAATCCTTTAATCACAGACGTAACTCGATTTCACAAAACAGTCAGGAGAGATCACACCCACTTCATTAAAAATCCCGATTCACCATTACAACACTAACTTCAGCAACGATTGCCTCTGTCTTCCCAAAACTCTATGAAGAAGAAAAATCCAATTCTCTGTCTTTCCTTCCCCGACCCGAAGCATGAAGCTCCTCTCTCTAATTTCCTTGATCTTCAAAAACCTCCCATGAAACCAAACTAGTAACCTTCAAAAAAAAAAAAAAAATTGAACCTAGCTCTTCGATCCCAAAAAACCCCTCCCCCTTTGATCTCCTCTTCTCCTAACCTTATCTTCTGAATTTCTTCAATCTTCCATCTTAGATCCGGAATTGGCTTCCATCGTCAGAGCTTAGATCCGAAATTAGCTCCCGCCATCAGAGCTTTCAAAATGGCATAGAGAATAGGACAGATTGAAACAGAATCGAAACCCCGTACTCGGATCCACATTGAGTCGTCCGACCAATTCAGGTCTCATATTAGGTAAGAGGACCCGTAGTAACCTGGATGTTCCTGTAATTACTCTGCATTGGGTTGCCCGAACAATACAGGTCTCATATTGGATAAGAGGACCCGGAGTAAGACCTGGATTTTCCCGTAATCAGACTGCATTGGGTTGCCCGACCAATGCTGGACTCATATTGGGTAAGAGGATCCGTATTAGACTCTCAAAATTAGATCCAATTGGCTCTTCGAACCAGGCTCACCCGTCGCATGAATTGGTCCTTTCCCTTCCTGCTGACTCCCGTTATTGGAATCGAATGGAGCATTTCAGTATGCTCCAGCTCACTATAACGAGATGACTGAACTTGACCACTCAGTATTTGCACTGGAGTTGGTCGTTGCTTCCAATATTCGAGGTAACTGAATATTAATAAAAGTCCCTTTTCTTTATATTTTCACGGTATACTCGTGTTACAACACGACAACGTCTCTAACCGTCTTCGGAACCTCCCAAGGCATGATTGCTTCTACTTTCTTGGGGTCCATCTTCAAACCTTCTATAGTCGCAATGAACCCCAAAAATTCCATCTCCGTCTGGTGAAATAAATACTTTTCTAATTTGGCATATACTCCTCGCTTGCGTAGTTTCTCTAAGACCAAACGAACATGCTCCTTATGCTCTTCCTCATTTTTAGAGAATATTAGAATATCGTCTAAGTAGATGACAACAAAATCGTCGAGGTGTTCTCGAAAGATGTCATTCATCATATGTTGGAAAACCGCTGGAGCATTGGTAAGACCAAAAGGCATGACATTATATTCGAAATGACCATACCTTGTACGGAATGCTGTCTTCCACTCATCTCCTTCCTTGATTCGTACTAGATTATAAGCTCTCCTTAGATCAATTTTTGTAAAGATCTTCGCATGTCCAAGTTGTTCTAAGAGACTAAAAATCAAGGATAATGGGTAACGATTTTTCTTTGTTACCTTGTTGACGCCTCGATAGTCCACACACATCCATAATGATCCATCTTTCTTCTTCACAAATAAGATGGGTGCTCTAGCTGATGATTTTGAATGGCGAATGAAGTTTTTGGCTGAATTCTCGTCGATGTACTTTCGCAACTCTGCCAACTCTGTTTGCGATAGATTGTAGATTGGACCAAAAGGTGGTTGTGCTCCTTCTTACAAGTCTATGGCACAATCATATGGTCGGTGTTTCGGTAGTATGTCGGCGTTCTTCTTTTGAAACACATCTTCAAAATCCTTATATTGCTCGGGTATACTTGCTGTTGAGATCTTCTCCTCGGTAGTTGGAGCCGCATAAATGACAAATGGAGTGCCTTCCTTAGATGATCTTATAAACACTCTTGCTCCAATGAATAAGGATTTCTTTTTTCGAGGTTTTTTACTAGGTTTTTTCTTGGGTGGTTTTGTGGGAAAAGTCATCTTCTGCAACCTCCAATCTATCAATGGATTATATTTTTCCAACCAAGAAAGACCAAGAATAATAGGATTTGATGGGGTTCTAATAATATTAAAAATAATATGACTACTATGGTCTTTAAACGTTACTTCTATAGGTTTTGATTCATGGATGATGCTACCAGACGATAAAGGTCGCCCATCTATGACCTCAACATGAACAGGTTTTGATTTTTGTACTAAAGGGATCTTATGACGCTTTGCAAATTCTTCGTCTAAAAAACAAGCAGATGCTCCTGAGTCTAGTAGTACTAAGGTTCTCAGTTTTTGAGGGCCGATAAACAGAGCGATTATAAAACAAAGTGTAGGTTGGGCAGAAAGAAAGGAACCTGATTGTTGTTGGGATATTTCATTTTCCTGTCGCACGGTTCCTACTGTGGCTGGGCATCCTTGTTTTCCTGAATAAATACTCCCCTAGTCTTGACTATGCCTCGATTTTGCTTTTTGGGGCAGTTTCTGACTTTGTGGCCTTCTCCACTGCAATACAAGCATAAATTTTCTTCCATACGTCGCTTTTTTTCTTCTACAGTAAGAGATTTGATATGTACCACATCAATTTGCATGTCTTCCATCTTTGAATGCGAATTCACATCGCTTGTCGACATAGTTGGAGCATGGTAAATTGTATGTTGTCTTGAGCCTTGATCTTGGTGACATTGGAATAGGCGATTATCGCACTTCACAGCTTGGCTAATGGCTTCATTGAGCATTCGTGGATTAGGAAGAGTTAACAGCAAATCCTTCACATCATCTCTTAAATCCCAATAGAATTGACTCATCAACGCTTCTTCATCCCAATTGATGTCGCATACTAATTGCCTGAAATCCGAAGCATAGACTGATGTAGAACGCATCCCTTGTCGTAGCGACCGGATCTTTGTTGTAGCCCATCGAATCTTATCGTGTTCACCAAATGCTTTCGTAAATGCTTCCAAAAAGGTTTCGAAGTTGTTTAATATAGATGATCGTTTCTCAAACAAAGGATCAAATCATGATAGAGCTTGTCCCGTAAGTAAGGTTCCAACAAGCCCAACACGTGACTCCTCCGTTGGATATCTTTCGAGCTGTAAAATTGTTATCAACCTGATTTGATTGACGAATCCTTGAAACTTGGAACGTGTTCCATCAAACTTATCTGGAAGGCTAATTCGAGGCTCCTTATGTTGTAGAACTAGTGGTTCTTGTCGAACCTGAGGTAAAGTTGTTTTTTCAAGTGCTGAAATTTGAGGCTGGTGTAGTTTAGATTGTGCTATCCCAGATACTCCATCATTATGAAGCCTTGCCACCACTCCTTCAATCTCTGCAATTCTTTGTGATAACGTAGCGAGGGCATTCATAATAGCATCTAACTTAGACTCCAAACTTTCTGTCATACTAATGTCTTGACCTCTGGCCATTCTAAAAGAAGGACAAAAATGACCCTATAAGAGGCAATATTGGTTTATAGGAAGGTAATCCACAACCTATAAAATGCCTTAAGAATTTCAAGAAGAGAAGTAATCCACTCTCTCCAAGAAGAATAAGACTCCAATATTGTAACAGAAGAAGTATCAGTTTAGAGGAGGGTAATCCGCAACCTCTAAAAAATGCTGGTATACCTTCAAGTAGAGGAGTAATCCACACTCTACTAAGAAAGAACTAGCTCTAATATCTCAAGTTAGTGTAGTCTCGACAAACTGTCACGAACACAAAATACAGACTTAAAATCTAACAAGAAGTTCAAGAAGAAGTGACAGAACTAGATTAAACAGATGAGTACAAGAACAACACTAGAAAGGTGAATTAGAACTCCAAGAGATGTGTGGTCGAGACTAAAGAACTCTTCAGCCTCGATCCCTATATATACTCCTACTTAAGAAGCTTCTCGAGCTACTTTTATTAACTAGGAAGCTTCTAGAAGGTTCCAGAGGCTTCCTTTCTAGAAGGTTCTAGAAACTTCTTGAGCTACTTCTATTAACTAGGAAGCTTCTAGAAAGTTCTAGGGGATTCCTTTCAAGAAGGTTCCGGAGACTTCCCTTCTAGAAGCTTCTAGAAACTTCTCTCTAAAAGGTTCCAGAGGCTTCTCTTCTAGAAGGTTCCAAAGGCTTGTTTTTTAGAAGGTTCTAGAAACTTCTCTCTAGAAAGTTCTAAGGAATATGTTCCTAACACATATTCGGGTATAATGACATCCATAGCAAATAACTTTGCATCCAATAGAGCATCATTTATCGACGCATTACCTAATATATTAGATAAATAGAATAAGTGATCCGCATTGGAAGGTTTCTTGCTGGGTCGAATGTTAATTGTAAAGTTGAATTCTTGGAGAAGTAACATCCATCAAGCAATTCGTCCACTCAATTGAGGTTTATTTATCATGTACTTAAGTGCATCATGATCAACGTGGAATACAAATGGATATCCAAGTAGATAGTGGCAGAATTTTTGTACAAAGTAAACCACTCTGAGGGCTTCTCATTCGATAGTATTATAATTTCGTTCTATAGCAACGAATTGTCGGCTCGCATAATATATAGGATGTTCTAATCTTTTTTCATCCTTTTGACTGAGAATGGATCCAATAGCAACATTGGACGCGTTCACATAGACATAAAACGGTTTTGTCCAACTAAGTGTTATAAGAATTGAGACAGATATCAATTATTATTTCAATTCGTCGAATGCAAAAGTACAATCTTCCGTCCATATTGGACTAGATCTGTCTGACATAGATTTCCTTAACAAGTTGGTTAACTGTTGATAGATAACTCCAAAGGATTCAATAAAACACTGATAGTAGTTAATATGGCTGATAAAATCGCCCACGCCCATCATCGTATCTGGCTTTGGTAAACCCAAAATACGAATAACTTTATTAGGGTCCATAGCGATACCTTCAACAGAGACAATGTATCCTAATAGCTTCCCCGATGGTATGCCAAATTGACACTTCTTTGAATTTAGAGATATCCCATATTTGTCGCATTAATTCAAACAGTTATCTGGACATGCTAGATATTCAGCCATTGTGCTAAATGTGTAGAAATTGTCCAGAAATATCTCTATTGATAAACATAGATAATCTTAAAACGCTTGTGTCATTACCCGTTGAAAAGTAGCCGAGGTATTACATAACTCAAATGGCATTACTTTAGAGGCGAATGTACCATAATCTGTGGTAAATGTAGTCTTCAACTGGTCCTCTTCAGTAATTTTAATTTGATTATATCCCAAAAATCCGTCTAAAAATGAATAACATTCATGTCCGACCACTGCGTCCAAAATACAGTCTGTAAATGGTAACGAAAAATAGTCCTTCTTAATAGGCGCATTTAACTTCCAAAAATCCTGACATATCTTGATTTTTCCATTCTTCTTTGGTACCATCACAATTGGTGACATCCATGCACTATGCGGAATAGGATAAATAAAATCCACATCGAGAAGTTTATCTAATTCCTCTTTCACTAAAAAAAAATATTTTAGATTAAGCTGGTGTTATTTTTGACGAACTCGCATAATACCCTCCTCCAAAATAATGCGATGTTCATACATGTTGGCTAGAATCCCTTTCAAATCCGCATACGACCACACAAAGGTAGATTTGTGACAGATAAAAAACTATTTTTAAGCATCCAATTCTGTACCTATAATATCAGTGTCGTATTGTAAAATCTTACAGTATGTAAAAATAAGTTAAAACATATTATATGTTGATAAATCTAGATGTATGTTAGAGTGGCTAGTAGATTAAATTAAAAGGAGTTGGAATAAAAAACTTTACTTTGTTTCTTTATTTCTTTTGATTTTGACATTAAATATATATATATATATATATATAGGACCTAAATGTTTAGTATAAAGCCTTGGGAGAAGGTAGAAGCCTAAAGATGAAGATTTAAACTAATAGGAGGTTAATTGAGAGGGATGAAACCAAAGCATGGTTGGATGAAGGTAGAAATAAGGATCTTCATCCCCATTGGTCGAAATCCATGTCCAATGGACTTTTAGGAGGCTGCCCGCGACCTTGATAAGGGTTTCGGCGACTTAAAAGAGGTCATTAGGAAATCAAAGGCAAGGGTTGTAAAGTTTAGGATCTTGGCTACAATTTTTGTGCAAATTTTATAGGGTTTGGAGTTAGGGTGAATAAGTTATAGCCGTTTGAAGTTAAGGTGTCAATTTGAGACCTACTGTTACTCTATTGAGTTTAAGAGGAGTCTTACGGAAGCTTTTGGAGATCGGTAGGTGCGGCTGGAAGAGCAACTTCGAGACATACATTTTATGTGAAGAAAATTTTGCATTTGGAGTTTATGTGAAGGAGTTATAGGGAGTTAAAGACAACGCATTCAAATCAAAGGCAGTAAGTGAGTGGTTTTGTTCAAAGTAGTGTTAGGAGCCATAACTTGAGTTTTCGAACGAAATTTTGGCTCAAACTTTGGAAGAATGTAAACATTTGTGTTAAGAAGCTATCTATATAAGTTTCATGGCATTTGCACGTACGGTTTGTGAGATATGAAGAAAATTGTGCGCGGGTATATAAAGAATAGGGTTTGAAGCGATTGTTAGGGTTTTGAGGATATCTCAAGATCTGCGACGAATTTGCAGTTGAAATTTGTTGTACAAATTAATAATATCATATTAGTACTTCATGTAAATTTTGATCTTGTTTGGACGGTTGGATCAAGAGTTATGAGCTGTTGAGGTTCGGGAGAATTTCCACACAAGGATATACAAGGTTTTAGAGTACTTCTACCATAATTTGGATGTTGTTGGTTATTTAAGACTTAAGTATTTGGTGTAATTGTCCCAAAAGGAGAACTTATGTATATAAAATTAGGATTTCCTTATATTAAGCTTGATTGAGTAATTAGTGACAGCCAAAAGTCCAACGCTTTCTTGAGGCAAAACCTCTCTATCTCGACACCGGCATATATTTTAACTAGTTGTAGCATTTCATTGCTGCCCAAGTTAAGGGATTGACACACAGGGTCTTCAACAACCTCTAATTTAATTGTCTTCTCCTGATTTGAATATCTAATATTATTTGACATATGAAAACTATCCAATTCTGATTCTAATGTGCTGACTCTATTGACTACGGGATTGTTCATCCATTCGATAATAGCATTTTTGGAGTTTGCTGCATCCTCCAGATGAAGTAAATATTCACCAAGACCTCAACATTCGTAGACTCTTACCTTTGCTGTTGAAGTATTTTTTCCTATGCCAAATTAGGATGAAGCTATAGCATCGTCATCTTCCTCCGTCGATTGACTCTTGTTGTTCGATGTAAATTCTGATTCTGGCAATTGAGATTCTCCATGATATTGTACCGGATACATCTATAGAACAATCTTGTCATGGCCTTTTTCAATTATCGATGTGCCTCGGCCCCAATCGTTCTTAGCTTTGGCTTGATAAAGCCAAGGTCTGCCTAATAAAATGGGATACGATAACGTAGAATTCTATAATCAAAATATAATATAATCGATTTTTTATGTCAATCCCGTAATTATAGTGGCAATATTACGTAAGATTTCCATTGGCTTTATCCGACTATGATCTGCCATTCGCAAGACCAATGTTGTAGGTAGCAATTACTTTAGATCCAAGTCCTCCATTTTATCCGTGTTCATTAAATTCACACTGGAGCCACCATCGACTTGTACCCTTGGAATTAAAATATCATCGATTGATACATCGATTGTTGGTGCTCCTGAATCTAGGTTTAAGCTAACTTCATGAATTTCTTTTGTGCGAGATCTTTGTCGTATTAATACTAAATTTAATGTAAATCGACATTCCGGTGCTACAGCCAAAAGTTGCTTCATTGTAATTGAAGGCTGAATAATATCCAAATCCTTCAGAATGTCATAGGATTCCATATTGAGAGTAATTTCCAATACTCTTTATCGTTTCATTGGTTTCGATTTTACTCCGTTTGGCAGCAATTCTTTCTTGGTGATTGAGATTGTCACTTGTAATTTTGCCAACTTTTCTACTACTAAAGGTTCTTTTAATGTGTAAGATCTTTTATTGGACTGTACAAGTATTGATACTTAGTCAGTTTAAGAAATTAGAATAATTCCTGTTTTATTTATTCGCTCGATTTCCATTCCAGCCAAACCTATTATTCATTTGTACTTGATTGACATGCCACGAAGTTGGTTGGATCATTATCTGGTTATTGAATTATTGTTGTTTCTATAAATTCCAATAGTTGGTAGTAATATGCTTGCCTCCGCAAAAGGTACATTGTATAGTCATTTGGGGTGGTGAAAGATATTCTGTTAGTAAATGACCTTGTTCCTTATAATTGTTGCACCAGACATTGGGACGCATATTGGTTGGTTTATGCATCTTTTTCTTATTTTTTGCTAAGTTGACACCCAGTTCCTCCATTTTTTTTATCAAAGTTATCAATAAAGCCTCATTTGGATCCTTTGGTCCAATTTTACTTGATAACTCTTTCACAAGTACTATTTTTTGATATGGGGAGTATAGAGAATATGGAACTGTAGATGTTGGTGGTATGTTCTATAATAGAACAGTATTCACTACTCCTTGCAGATTAACACTAAGGTTTGTACCATAATCCAGCATTCTTAGATAATTGCTCTCAATTTCACTCTAGCTTGGTATTGGATAACCTGCTTGAGTGAAAATCATTGTAGCTCTAGTGGTTAAGAATTGATCATAGTAACATTCTTCCTACACCTTTGCTCATGCTAGTGAGGAAGCAATAGTGGTTGGTTGGGCCTCCTTCACAAATAACTTTAATTCTATTGGGTAAAGTTTGTTAACTAATATGGACAAAATAAACAAATTAGGCATTTGGTTATTTGGCCATTTACTAAAAATATTTGCTACTCGGCCATAATATAATTGTACCACTTCTCTTGGTACCATTTTGCTATTCATCAATCTTTTCCTAAGTCGCTCTTCAAATCCAATTGGTCGAAAATGGATTCAAAATGCCTCTAAAAGTAGGTAATGGAGCCACGCTAGTTGTGCGATCTCCCGCCGCACCCATTTGGACTGCAATTGGAATTGTTAGTCCTCCTGACGCCATTGAATTTTCTGTTTCACTGAACTCCATTTTAAAATAATCACTGCTTCTCCTTATTCTGATTTTTGGACTCTCAGTGCTCCTAGATTTACTATTATTTTTTGCAAATAGTTTTATAGATTGAATTACAGGTGAAAATGTCAGATTTTGATATATTTTGAATTAGTCTTTATTGGCAAGTGAAGGAGATTAGGAAGAAATTAATTGTATTCCGAACCAATAAAATACTAAGAAACACTACAATGCTTCCTCCTAGTAACAATACTCCTTCATCAACTGATAACAATAATATGCAACCTTGCACTCTCAAAAGACCGCTCAAAACTCAATAAATTCTATCCAACAACAGGAATAATAGACTTCACTCCAACCAATTTGAATTTACAGAATTCCTATAATCATAGACTTCCTCTGTCAAAACACACACATACAACTCTCAATAAAAAACAATCATAATCTTCCATCCATAATCAATCTTCCAATAATTTTTTATATAATTCAATTACTCAGTACTCCAATTACATAATCAATAACTCATAAATCAATCTCTGATTTATTCCACAGACTCACTTCTCAGTATTCAGAAATTATCCATTATTCTTCAACAACAAAGAAAATAAAAGAAACAAAGAGAAAGTACTAAGCTTAACTTTGGCTCATGACTATCACAGTTTGGCATTTTCTTCCTCTCTCTCATCCTCTTTATACTACCCCGAGATACCAACTCCTACACTATGGATGATAACTACTTTTCATGACTATTCATCCATTCTACTTGTTGAACCACCTTTTTAGCAGTTATCTATCCCTGTTTATATTATACACTAGATAACTACATTCTGAAAATAACTACTTATTCTACACAAATGTAATACACAAAACTAGGGAGTCAAGTCGTATAGTGGCACAAGGGGTCGTTCTAGTTATTGAATCAGAATGGATTCCAATCTGTTTCCAGGCCGAGGAAGAGAATGAAACTTTAATTTCGATGGATATTAATCAGTTGATATTTCCATAGGATTGATTGTCTGGAGGAATATTTCTTAAGATTGCTTTATTAAAGCACATTTTTCAAATACATTATATGATGAGAGCATTGGATATAGAGGGCAGTAGCAAACAAGATTTAGAAGACACCAAGAAGGTGATATCAAAGCAAAACTGAAGAATTAAAGACTAAGAACGGACTATAAAAGAAAGTGGGGAATCTAAGCTAGTATTGCAGTAAAAATTGGTTCACCAATATGAGTCTTAGACAAAAGAAAAAGAACACATCTTACAGATTGTGGAAGAACAAGAAGACGAATCGATCCAGAATCACAAGACATGGGATTTAGAATTGAAGAAACTCAAATATCAATTGCAAGCAGAAGGAGACAAGGTAGAGTTATTGATGAAAGAAAAAGTGGCATTGAGTGACCAATTCAAATGCGAAACGAAGAAGTTGAGGTCCAAAATTAAATTTTTATAAACAAAGGTGGTAAAATTGACAGAAGAGTTAATAGTGAGGAGTTGGTCAGAAGCATCAATTGAAGATGTTCCAAAATAGATGAGTCAACAGCAGCATCAATTGAAACTCCGTGATGCCTAGATCTTGAAATTGGAGGCTCAAGTCCATGAATTGGGAGAGTATAATGAAGATCTCTCAAACTAATTAATGAAGGAGTCGATGGATGGATTGGAGGAGGAGGAAGATTTGAATTTAGAACCAAAATCAATGGAACCCACATTAGATAATGCAGAAAATGATCAATTAGATGGGTCAGTGGAAATAGTAACTTTGTAAAGTTTTCTTCAGTAGTTTTTAGATAGGTAATAATTGTGTGTTTACGAGGATGCTGCACAGACAAGAGTAAAGCTATATAGAATAGATATTAGTTTGTTTCTATAAGATATTGATAAAATAGACTAATAGTCAATAAAATAGTCAATTTAGGACAACAGATAGTTAACTTAGTTATTAAAAGTGGTTAATTACAAGATAAGGGTTAGAATCTAGAAATAGGGAGTAAGTATATAAGAGTTGTAGAAGTTAGTCTGAGGGTCAGACTGAGATAGTCATGAGCCGATGTTATATGGCATGATTTGCTATTTGGAAATACACTAGATATCTAGCTGTAGAGAGTGTAGCTTAAAGCATTATATTAATCTTATCTTAGCTTCCAAAAATCCTTTATTTTGCATAAAATTCAAAATATAACAAAATCCCTTCAAAACATATTTTTTCCGCAAAGGATTTTTTTGTTGCAAAATTTAGAAATTCATATCACGTGATCTAACTATTTAGTTTGTCTAAAATTTATAAGATAGGTAGAATTCACTCTTAAATTTTATTAAAAAAAAAAACCAACTACAAATTCACTCTCGAACTTCTAAAATCTAAGAAATCCTAGTAGATGCTCTAATTCCTAGTTTATAAGCATCAGAGCACTATTTTCTTAATATCTCAAGAATCCAAAATTCAAATGTCTTTAAACTGATGTACAAAGTTTATTAACATGAAATTACACATTGCCTAAAATTTTGAGCCAAATCCTTATCAAATTGCTCAAGATATAGCTCAAGATACAACCACTAGTAAATTGGATCACTTACTACCCTTGGATTGCATGCATTGACTTCAAAATCCAATAACTCCTTCACTTGAACTTAGAATCTAGTAAGCAGTATGTAAAAAGTGTAGCTGCAACAGTACTCTCTAGTTGAGGTCACCGATCCTCAATTGCTGTCTGTATGCATGTGTTATGACAAAAAGAGTGACAATAGCTCCCAAATCAACACCTTAACTTTGAGCGCCAATATCTCCTTCAGATAAACTCCAAACCATACAAAACTTGTACCAAAACCATAGCCAAAAATCTAAACTTGCTGATCTTAACCTTTAAAGCTCAAATGGCCCCAAGAAACTAACCGTAATCCCTAATATGGCCTCGGGCAGCCTCCTCAAAGTCCATTGGTCATGATTTTTGACCAATAGGAATGGAGATTTTTATCATTCATCTCCATTCATCTATATTGATGCCCAAATTACTCCCTTTGCTACCAAAATCCTTCTTCAATCCTTTTTCTTATAAGATTTATATAATTTATGCTCTAAACACCAAATAAAAGAATCAAAAAAAGTTTTTAAAGATCACCAATGTCTAACAAAGGTGACTCTAAATATTTAGAAGTTACTATCAATCAAAACCAATCTTAAAAGCCACTATCAAAAGGAAATTAAAGTTATACAAATTCTATAGTAATCTTTTTAAACAACCTCTTCTAAAAGTAATAATCAAATTATATTCTACGATCAACTAAAATCTACTAACATGGCTCTTACCATGTTACTTAGTAAATTATATATTAAGTATATAATTACATTATTTTCATATAATAGCCAAATTACAATACGATATCCACCCCCTTCTAAACTTATGCATCCTCCGGTATGAACCAAAAAGAACCAAAGTTGTGGTCGACATCATATTACCTCCTCAATAATAACTTCTTTAAAATCCAATTCTTCTTCTTCATACCTAGATAGATCAAATTCTTCTTCAACATCTTTGAGGACTAATTTTTCATCCTGTTGTTTGAAAAGTTTTATACGTTTTCTTGCAATTAGAATTTTAAATCTTGTTCCATGTAATTCTCTTAATGCATATGTAGTATTATCCAAAACATATACAACTACATAAGGTCCAAACCAACGCTTAGAGAACTTTTTAAGAGCATTATGTTGGTTATCCAAGCTGTTGTCATATATTAAAATCTAATCACCTTCATGAATATCTTTTGGCCTCAACTTATGTCGCTTATCAAATCTATCTTTATTCTTCAAGTGTGACTCCCTCAGTCTTATTATTACTTTTTTTACATCTTCAGGTCTTCTTTCTAGTTGATGAATTTTAAATACATGAAGTTCTTCTTTAGATATATTGTCTTGCCAAGGCAAGATACTCTAAGTAGGTATTTGCTCTTCAATTGGCATAATGGGCTTCTATCCTTGCATTAACTCTATTGACATATATCCTATCATTGAACTATGAGTTGTACGATTAGCTTAAAGAAAAAATGGTAATAATCTTGGCCATTTTCTGGCTCTTTCTTTGCAAGCTTTAATAATGGCCTCTATAATAGGAAGATAACGTCACTCACTCTTAGCATTACCTTCCCGATTATAAGATGTAGTAAGTGCTAGCTTGACTCCACATCTCTTAAAGAACTATCTAACCTGATGTGCATCTAATTCTCTATGATCAGTAATAAATTTTTTGAATACATCCATATCTACAAATCACATCTTCTAGTAAAAATCTACAAACTCCTTCAGTGGATTTTGTTTGTAGAGCTCTTTCTTCTACTTGGTTAGATAAATCTTTTCATGCCAGAGCCATGTACTACATTTGCCATATCTCCGTAGGTATAATAACTAGGTCCACAACCCATTTATAATGTATTATAAGTGGATATGTAGGATGCAATCCATCTCTATGTCGAATCTTCGAGTATATCTGACAGGTTTGGCATGATTCTACAAACTTCACCACATCTCTATACATGTTACGCCACCAATATTTTTCTTTGAGCTTGTTAAAGGCGGCATAAATACCTCTATGGCCAACCCACGAACTATCATGGAATTTATGGATTAATTGTTCTTGCATCTCTTTCTTGCAAACTACTCTTTGTGGCATTCTATTATCCCGTTTGCATCGCTTCGATAGGTAACTACCTTGTAACAAGTAGTTGTAAGTCTTCCGTCTAATTTATTTGAAATAAATATCATTCCATCCTGATTGTCTTGATAATGTGCTTAAATAGCGTCTAATATCAATCCATTCTTCTTCATATAATTCTTCTATAAATGATCTTGGATATTCATCTTCTCCTTATTGTATCCTAGAATAAAAGGTAGTACCTATACATTCAGTATCTTCAATCAAATCTTCTTTTTGTTCATATCTAGCTCGGGATAGTATACCTGCTACAAGATTATCCTTGCCTGTTATATGCCTAAATTCAAGATTCAATATTTTTTGCAAAGTAAAGGATTTTTTAGAAGCTAAGACTTGATAAGTATGTTAAAAATAGTTTATAAGCATGATTTTTGATTTGGTCCTTCACAACAATTTTTACAATAATGGATTCAATTCCAATGGCTTGTACTATGTTATTGTCTTCCAATCAAACTTTGGTTGTAAGAATTTCTTCATATTTATGAAATGAATACTTGTATAGTATCATGTATTCAATAGCATCCAAATCTAAAATCTATTTAAATATAGCAAATATGGAAGCTCTTAATTTCTATAAAAATAGTTATTTCCATCAAAGTTATCACAAGCAATGTTTGCATTCTTTTTATTTTTTTCTTAGCCTTGTAGCAATTCCTAAAAAAGGGACCTAATTTTTTACAAATATAGGAATTTCTCATATTATTTTCTGAATTTCAAAATATTTGTCTTTGCCTTGTCTTGAAAAAAGAACCAAATTGTTGTTTTGGAGTTTTTTTTTTTTTTTTTTTTTTTTTTTTTTTTCCTTTTGATCACTTTATAGATACGCCTTAACTTGACATAATTTATGGTAAGCTCTTTCATATTGATAGACTCCAATGTCATAATGAGGTAGTTATAGTACTATAAAAGGCTTATTAGCAATGTCAATATAATGTCCATACCATCAATTGGCTTGTCAACAACTATTAGATGATTTGCAAGTGCTTTTATCTTATTGACATGAAACATGAAGCCATGTCTTTCTTCCAACTTTATTGTTAAGAACTTCTTACTTATTGATAGAATGTTCGCAAGGTTTCTACTCTCATAGATGTTGTAAAAAGTCTTCTATGATTCTACTAGTTCATTGTAAGCAATTATATGTGAAAAATTAGCATCATCCAATTTTGATGCAATTATTCCAAAAGCCTTCTTTTCACAAAATTTTTACTTCTTTTTCACCTTAACATCAGTATTTTTACTTGAAGGCTTTCTACTTTCATTCACAATTTTCAAAAGATCCAATGAAGCTAATAAAAGCTCCATTTTTTTCTTCCAATAGTAGAAGTTGTCACTCTTGAATTTTTCAATCACTTTCAAATCCTCATCATTACTTAAAGCCATATCTAAATAATAGGTGTATAAAAGAAAATCAAGAAAAAAGAAAAAAAAACTCTCAAAATCAACAAGAAAGTGTTGCTACTTTAGAAACATAAAATACCATCTTTGTGAGTGAATTGGTAATATCACTCTTGAATCACTCTCAACTTCACTTATAAGACTTCTTAAAAATCTTATATTCTATCTAAATCTCATGTATAAACTTTATCAATCATCAATTATCCTTTTTCTCTCATAAAATACTTCTAACTTTACATAAACACTTAACGTTAGCAACAATCAAAAGATCTACTATTCACAATAAATAAGTCTTCAAAGAACTTAAAAACTTACGATTAAAGGTGAGTGAACTCATGACATATTAAAAAATAAGTACTATTAGTCACAATACTTAGCATCAATAAGGTTCTATATAAAGAAAGTATGAAGTAAAATATCTCTCACTTCCAACATCTAATATTTATAGGTGGTGGTTGCTACCTTATAAGATAACTTCCACTCTTTGATTTTTATATACATGGTTATAAGATCCTTTAGCATCTAACTTTTCTTGAGGGTATACTATGTTCTTAGAATCGTTTGGTATCTTATTAACCACAAAGGTATCTTATGGAAAATCCTTATTACTCTTACTTAGTCTTTGAATATTTCTTAGTTCATATTTTATCTACTTGACTTTGACTCTTCGTCTTTGACCTCATCCTATATCCATAGGATGCTCTTTTTAACCACTAAGAGTCAATCTTTTGACCATTAGCAACTTCTCTAAAGTAATATCTTATACGAGGTATTTTATTCTACTTTCACTATCATTAACTTATTTTAATACATCCAATATTATACAAAGACTATCCATTTTTATTGAATCTATTTTAATTATATGTCTTTAGCAAAAATTCTATATATCTTTAAGATCATTTGTTTATTCATCTACTTTCTTAACTTTCTTATATATCAAAAGCCAATTATTTAATTAATAGCAACTTACCTAAAGTAATATCTTGTATAATATTTTTTTATTATATTTAATATTTTTTATTTTCTTTAATATTCTTACTTAGCTATTAAAGATTAAGCACTATGATATTACAATACTTAGCATGAACAAAGATGTACTTAAAGAGAATATGAAATAAGATTTCTTTCACTTCTAACACTCAATATTTATAGGTGGTGGTTGCTACCTTAAAAAAAAATATTCCACTCTTTGACTTTTATACACATGATTCTATGATTCTTTAGCATCTTATTAACTACAAAAATATTCTATGCCAAATATTAATTACTATTACTTAATCTTTGGATATTACATAGTTCATACTTTATCCTCTTGACTTTGAATCTTGGTCCTTAACTCCTTCCTATATCTATAAGATATCCTTTTTAACTACCAAGACTCAATCATTTGACCATTATCAACTTATACAAGGTAATATCTTTTATAAAGTAACTTTTTTTACTTTTATTTTTACTTATTTACTTTAACACTTCTACATTACTATAAGTCAAGGCTTCTTATTGTAATGCCTTTATCAACATGTGATATCTATCTTTTATTAATGCCTTTATCAACAAATCAACAAGCATATCTTCAATTGTACAATACTTCATATTAATCACTTCTATTTTAATCTTCTTTTTTATAAAAAGATCTTAAATGTTAATATACTTGGTTCTTAAATAATGCTTTGGATTTGTTATAAATGCAAGACATCCTTATTTGACACATTTCAATAAGGTTTTACAAGCTTCGTCAAATTTAATTCCAATAGCTCTACCAATTTTCAATATAGAGAAAACCAATTTACATGCATTGGTGTCTAGGATTGGAAAGAAGAAATGGACATTGAGAATTATCACTAATACAGAATCATAAAATATTCTAAAAGATTTAGACAGCATACAGTCCATGATCTCTATGAAGCAACTATTGGCGGTAGTACCTAAGTGTCGAACTATCTTGAATTCCTCATTAATTCGTCGTAGATCTCAAAATAAAGAAATCTGACAAGTAAGTTTGAATTCCGATCCGGGTGCACCTACGATTGATGTTTCAATTGATGGAATATTATTATTTGGAGTGCAAGTAGATAGAGGATCTAGTGTAAATCTTATGAATGTTACTACAATGAAGGAGCTCAATTATGAAAGATTCTGGAATTGAGTAAAACATCAATCCAAGGACTCCTAAAATTCCACGATGTCAACCAATTAATTAAGGTACAAAGGAGGTTGTCCAAATCATTCAGATTTATGATGGTATAAAATACAAGGAGAGAGAAATTTAGGTGGATTACTTTTTAATGCATAAAACTGCTTTTGCATAATCGTATACGGATTTGAAAAGAATTCGAGTTAAAGTTTGTGAGCATCAAATTATATTGGAGGAGAACTCTACACCAGTACATCAAAGACAACATCGACTTAATTCAAAATACTCACTTATGGTAAAAGAAGAACTAAATAAACTCTTGGAGGTTGGATTTATCTATCTGGTTCCTTTCAATGAATGGGTTTCACCGATTGTTATGGTACCGAAAAATAATGGAAAAATTTGCATCTGTCAAGATTTTTGAAAATTAAATGCGGCTACTAAGAAGGATTATTTTTCTTTACCATTCATGGATAGTATATTGGATGCCATTTCTAGACATGAATTTTATTCATTTCTTGATAGATTCTTTGGTTATAATAAAGTTAAAATTGTAAAAGAAGACCAGTTAAAAATTACTTTTACTATGGATTAGGGGACCTTTGCCTATAAAGTTATGCCATTTGAGCTTTGTAATGCACCAACTACATTTCAAAGGGTAATGACATAAGCATTCTAAGATTATTTATGAATTTTAATGGAAATATTTCTAAATGATTTTTGTGCATTTAATATGAGACCCAAGCATTTAGAATGTCTAGGTCAATATTTGAATCAATGTATCAAATATAAAATTTCTTTAAATTCAAAAAAATATCAATTTGGTCTATCTTCTAGTAAACTGTTGGATCATATAGTTTCAAAGGGAGGCATTATTGTAGATCCAGATAAAATAAGATTATAGTAGAATTAAAGCAATCAGATACTGTTACTAGTATTCGAGCATTTATCGGCTATGTCAGTTATTGTTGGTGATTTATCTATCTATTTGCAGTTATATGCCTTTCCTTGACAAATCTCTTAAAAAAACCACCAATTGATAGGACTAGTCCATTTTGAACAAAGGAATGTATAATTGTATTCCAAACATTGAAACAAAAATTGATTTTAGCACCAATATTGGTGGCACCTTGTTAGACAAAACCATTCCAAGTTTATGTGGATGCATCTAATATTGCGATTGGTTTTGTACTAAGCCAAAAAGATGATCGGGATTTAAATCACCCTATTTATTATGTAAGTTGTCAATTGATAGCAGCTACAGAAATTATACAATAACCAAAAGAGAAGCATTGGAGATCATTTATTCCATACAAAAATTTCGACATTATCTTCATGGTTATAAATTTGTTTTCCAAGTCAACCATGATGCTTTAAAATATATGATTAATAAGCCTCAATTGAGTGATCGTATTGCATGATGGGATCTACTCTTATAAGAATTTGACTTTACTATTCAGGTAAGACCAGAAAAATCACATTCTAATACGGACCATTTATCTCGATTATCCAATATATTGGGAAATGAACCCATTAACGAAGTACTATCCAATGCAGAATTATTTGTGATAGATATAATTACTCCGGAGTATAGTGAAATAGTTCAATACTTGACATTTCAAAACTTCCTACCTAATTTAATGAAAAACTTAAATGACGCTTAATATTAAAATGTGCACCTTATACAATGATTGGTGAAGCTTTATGTAAACAAGGCTAGGATGGAGTTTTGCGATGCTGTATTTATCAGACTGAAGTGCATATTATATTGGAAGGTTGCCACTTGGATAGTTGTGGTGGATATTTTGCAAGAGTTAGCATAGCTCGTAAAGCTTTACAGGCTGGTTATTGGTGGCCAATACTTATTACAAATGCCTACCAATTCGTCTATTATTGTGACCCATGTCAGAGAACGGTCGACCTACTAGAACTCCAGCAATGCCATCTTATGCCAAATGATTTGATACTTCTTTATGATAGTCGATTTAAAACATTTTCAGGAAAATTTCAAATTCGATGGCATGGACCATATTGAGTTATTGACGGATTTCCAAATGGTTCAATATAATTGGAAGATTTATGGATATTAAATTTATGACATGGATTAATGGTAATCGGCTTAAAATTTACTATCCATAAACCCGAGATGGATTTTTTGTTACAAAAGCGGAAGTCGACTCAATTGATTGGACCATAGTAAGAAGTAAGAGGGGGGCTCTTGACAAGCATCGTGTTTTCTATTGTGGTTAAAGAATAGATGGCGAATATGGTATCTGAGAAAGCAAGGATGGAGACCAATTGGAAGGAACGACAAGAGTGGCTGCAGATAGTGGTTGCAATATTACAGACTAAACTAGCCACATTAGCAAAGGAGGCCAATAATTTAGTGTAGATCAATATGCCAGTTTCAGTGACAACACCTATAGAGATACTATTGAAATCGACAGAAGAATGGCATAAGATGTTGGAGGAATGTAATAACCGAATTGCTCGACTTGAGTCTCAGGGATGGAAATTGGGTTTGTTGAATGAAGATCTGATGGCATATTTGGATGGAGAACCATTGAATACAAGGATAGATGACGAAGATGTAAAGAAGAGGTCACCAATTCAAAGGGTAGTAAGCCAATGTCATTGACTGAAGAAGCCAACGCTGCTATATCTTTATAAGTTGAGGCTAAATAATATTTGCAAAGATGTTGCACAATTAGGAGTGGGACTATATAGAATAGGCTTTTTTTATAATTAGTCTACTACTAGCTAACTAAAAAAATATAGTCTTTATATTTTTTTCTTACTAAATGCTATCCTAGATTGCAGGTCTGCTACTAACAATCTATTTTCTATTTTTTTCTAAAATTCTAATATTAATTCATTAACTTTATATTTTAAATACAATAATTATATTTTTTATATTAAATATCAAAGTGAGTTAATTCAATGGCTCACAACGATTCAATATACAAGAATATAAGCCTATTGGAACACCCTTAGAGGCCAATTTGAAGTTAATGAAGCTCAAAAATGAAGATTTTATTAAAGTTGAGGGTCAAATGTAAGGTGTTCCACATAAAGCACCAATAGGTTCACTTTATATATGCAATGGTTGGCATAAGAGTGGATCTTGTATATATAGTCAATGTTGTTAACCAATACATAGCAAAGGCTAAATCAATCCATTAGATAACCATCAAAAAGACTATAAGATATTGAAAAGATATTTTTTATTTCAAATTGCGTCTTAGAGGTGATAACATTACTTTATGTAGTTATAGTGATACAGATTGGACTAGAAATATAAATAATAAAAGATCATTAATAGAATATATATTTTTTGTTGGAACGGGAGCTATTTTATGGAATTATAAGAGACAACAAATAATTGCAAGATCAATAATGGAGGTGGAGTACATGGTAGCAAGCTATGGTATAATAGAGGCAATATGGCTAAAACAACTTTTGATGAATATTAGAGTATTGTAAGAATATAAATTTCATTCTTCTATCCAAATTATAAGATAGCATCAATTAAGAGTTGCTTGTAATGGATAGTGTGAAGTAGAAGATGCAATGAACAAGAACAAAAGAAGAAACAACATTAACAAGATTATTTAGTTGACAATCTTTCTGTCAAGGCAATACAAAGGAAAGGAATTTCAAATTCAATTGATAAAATTGCTTCTATACTATAAACTAAGGAAAACAATATTCATTGAATTTTCACTTTAAAGGTTGTTCTATAAGCCCATAAGGTTGCAAAAAGCTTTGTATCCCAACTTCGTTTCGATGTTGTCACTATTTTCTTGAGAATATTAACCATAGTTTGGTTCATCCTTTCCATATGTCCATTGGTTTGAGGGTGATAAGGGATAGTTTTTCTATGTTCAATTTTAAATTGATTAGTTAAGTCTTCTATTACTTTATTTAAAAAATGCTTGCTCTTATCACTAATTAGAATTTTTGGACATCCAAATCTAGTGATGATCTATTCATAGAGGAATTTTACAGCCTGCTTGGCATTGTTGGCTTTAACTACCTTTGCCTTAGCCTACTTGGTCAAGTATTCAGTTGTTACTACTATGTGTTTTATACTACTAGTGGAATTAGGATGAATCTCTTTAATATAATTAATTTCCTATTTTTCAAAGGGAACTAAAGGTAAGGATACATGGAGAGGAAGACTCATCTTTAAGTCATTCTTAGCATATCGCTGACATGTATCACAAGCCTTGGTATATCTATGGGCGTTTTAGAATAATATAAGCCAATAATAGCTAGCTCTAAGGATTTTTTGGTTCATTAAGATCCTTAAAAAATGCCCCCCATATGCACTATCATAACATGCCGATAGAATGGTAGGAATTTCGTTGTCCATCACACACCTCTTTAACATCCCGTCAATTTTACATCTATATAATTTGCCTCCAATTATGCCAAAGTGTCTACTATAGATTTTTACCTTCTTACATTCTATTTTAGAAAGATGAGAAGGCAAGGATTGAGTTATAAAAAACTTGGTAATTAATTCATACCAAATTAGAGGAATTAAAATTATAAATAAGATTTCATCTATTAAGGTATCATCAATCAAGGCTTCACCCATTTGTTCTGACAACCGAGATAAATGGTCTGCTTGCTTGTGCATCTTTTCGGACTTGTATTCTATTGTATAATAAAATTCTTTTAATAGAAGCATCCATCTTATAAATCTATCACTTAAATCAACCTTATTCATAAGGTACTTGATTACCATATAGTCTATAAAAAAACACCACTAGATTTAAAAGAAGGTAATGTCTAAACTTCTTAATAGAAAAAATGATGGCAAGATATTTTTGTTCCGTGGTAGTATAATTCTTCTTTGCAAGATTCAATTATCTACCAGTAAAGGCTATGGGATAGTCCTTGCTTCTCTTTCTACTTGCTTGATATAACGTGCTCCCTATAGCTATTGATGAAGCATCACAAAGCACATAGAAGAGTAATGACCAATTGAAGGATCTTAAGATGGAAAAGGTACTAAGTTTTTTTTTAAGGATATCAAATGCTTCTTGGTATTTTTCACCTCATTCAAACTTCACATCTTTTTGTATTAGTCGAATTATATGCATGGACAGTGTTGCATAATCTTATATGACTTCTCGATACCACCCTATATGTTTCAACATCCTTTGTACTTCTGTTATCGTGGAAGGAGGTTTTAATTCTATATTAACTTTGACCTTTTTTGGATCGGATTTTCTATCCTTTTTTGACAGAACATATCCTAATAGAACCCCCTTTTGAACTACTAGGAATATTTTTTCAAGATTTAGTGTAATCTTGGTCTTTCAATAATATTGAAGATTAGTTCGGATATATTCCAAATGTTTTATCTTAGAAGACTAGGTACTAAAGTCGTCAATAAACACTGTCATTGACTTGTGTAGAAGATCACAGAAGGCATAGGACATGGCTCTTTGAAATGCCACTAGAGTATTATAAAATCCAAAAAGTATTACTACATAAATAAAACTACTCTATGATATAATAAAAGTAGTTTTGTGATGATTTTCTTAAGTTATGGATATTTGATTATATCCCAAATATCCATCCATAAATATATTAAGTTCATGACCTGCCACTTTTTTTAAAATGGTATTAATAAAAAAGAGATGAAAATGATCTTTTTAAGTAAACTTGTTTAATTTCCTGTAATCTATGCACACTCAAAGTTTCTCATTCTTTTTTTTGACTAAAATCGTAGGTGAAATTGAATCCTTAATTTCCACAGGTTGAATAAATCATGCTTAGAGGAGTTTTTCTAATTCTACCTTGACAATAAATTACAGATTGGGATTCATTCTTCTTTCTTTTTATCTCACAAGAATTGAATTGAGGAGAAGAGGGATTCTATGTTAGAGGTATGCCCTTAAGATCTTTATAAGACCATGCAAATACATTCTTATACTCCATAATTAATGATTTGTAACTTGTCAATTCATCTTCTATCAATTAAATCCCTACTTTGATGAGTTTTGGATCCTCCTTCTTCAAAGATACATCCATTAACTTTTAATCAAGGTTATGCATATAAACTTGTTCTGTAGGGCCTTTATATCAATCATTTAGAATTTGTAGATAAATAACTATGTCATTTCTAATTGTAAGACCATTAGAAGTTTGTTTAAATTATAAGGGTGGAGTAAGGTTGCCTTCCTTTATTAACTCATTCAACTCGTGAACATGAGTGCTATCAAAGTTTAATCCAAAGACATCTTTAAAATTGATGTCATCTATTAAACTTGCTAAATCCACTTTTACTTCAATTTTTTGCCAAGTGGCAAAATTATCTATGAAGTAAACAATTATAATCTCATCTCTTTTTGTAGGATGAATTTTTAACCATTGGGTGAATTTTCCATCACCTTTCCAATCATATAGTCATGGACCCATATAATTTAATGGAATAGATTGGATTATACTAGGATAAGTCAATTCTTTTTCTTCTAAATTAGCAAATCTCATTTTTTTTTCTTTTAATTCATTCTATGGTTGTAGGTTTAGAATCTCATCTTCTAAAGAATAAGATGAAGTTTTTTTCAAAAATAATCCTTGGGATTGAATGAAAATTTTTGTAAGGTTTTTTACCAGATCATAAATAATATGGAATTTTTTACCATCCCAATCAAACTTGGCACTTGTTGCCCTTAATCATGGTCTATCTAGAAGCAGTGGATATGAATTTTTGCTAGGATGCATGTATATAATATGTATTGTGAGGGAATACTCTTCAACTCCTATCATCATCCTACAACCACTAATTTGCTTCAAAGGAGTGTCTTGGCTTTGATTAACCATATTAATCACATATGAAGAAGGTCCAGTGATACTAAATCTCAATTTTTCCATAGTTCTTACTGGCATAATATTTGATCCACTACTTTCATCCACAATAGTATAAGATATGATTTTATCCACTATAGATGCTTTTAATTCAATTTTCTTTACTTCTTATGCCACTTGAATCGTTCTAATATGGGATTGAATTTTTTTCTTAGACCTTTGGCATCTCTTAATAGACAAGCCTCTTTAAAAGACTTTTTTTATTATTGGAGAAATCTCTAATAATTAACCAATAGTTATGTCAACATTGATTTTGTTCAAGTCTTTTTATAAGTCATAAGACTCCCTTTGATCATTTTTTTTTTTTTGAAGGAATGAGATATCACCTTCTAGTTTAGGAATCTTAGGACCTTCCTATTCTTCTGTAGAAGAAAATTCGTCTACAAGGATTTTTTCTTTTCCTATCTTAGTTTTTTGAATGGTGGTAGATTCTAAATTATAGGGTATTTTTCTTACCTTCCTCACATTATCTATTGCCACTCTTGTAACTTTGTTTAAATCAAAAAAATGAGGAGATTCTTTTGAATTTTTCTTACTATCTATTGAAGTAGGAGGAGGAGGATTGGTATATCTAAACCTTGTCATGACTGTCGAGGCCAGCAAATTAGGAAGTTCTTTATCCTTACAAGGTGCTCCTTTATGAAAAATGTAATGAGTGTGAGAAGAAAATGATTGGTCTCTAAGAGCTTGAGAACCTTGTTCTTCAATTGGTATTTCCAAATATCTTACATCTTATGGATTTCTTCCATCGTTTTCTTGGGCATATTGAGATTGATCCATGTTTAATGAAGTAAATCCTCTCTGTTTATTTAAACCTAAGGGAAGGTGTTGGATTTTATGATTATTATTCTAATTACAAAACATGTAAGAAGGTCTTAAGATATCATTTAGATTTAGATTTCTTATCCCCTTCAATTAGTCTTGAGCTTGCTATTGATAATTTTCTTATAGAAATTTTAAAGGAATCACCTTCTTAAGTTATTGACACACATTTATAGGATGGTTTCTCTCACAATCTCTACATACTATCCTATTTTCTATCCAAAAACTACATGGTAGATGTCTTTTTCTACAAAGGTGGTGTACCTCATATTTTTGTCATTGCAGGTTCTTAAAACCATAGTTGAAATTTTCTTAAAGTTAGAACTGAAAATTTGAACCTACCATACCTTAGTTTCTATGAAGTGGAGCATATAATTGTGGCCCTTCTTATTTTTTTTGGTGATTTTGCTGATTTGAACAAAATTGACTTGTATGCCCTGATTGGCCACATTGACTGTACCAAAGCCCTAAGGTGTGTCTACCAGATTCTATAGGAGGTGGAGCTTGGTTTAGATTTTGACTCTTAATTAAAAGAGTCATTTAATCTTGCAAAACCACAGTTCCTACAAATCTGATTATTATAAGGTCGAATTACCAAATATATTCAATGATTTCTTCCTCTTTTTCTTGTCTCAAAGAAGCTAAGGCTGTGAGGGCATTGCTTTGCTCTACTTCTAGCCAAAACTTTTCTAAAAATATTCTCATAAGCATGTCCTAGTTCTTAAAGGTTTGAGAGGCATGGTTTCTATACCATTCATAAGCTCTATATTATAGGGTACTTGAAAACCACACAAGATAATAACCCGGATTGGTTATTAAACTTATCGTAAGAAGTTCCATGAATCTTTCCATGTGTGCCAATCGATCATCATCTCTAGTTCCTTTAAATATAAGGAGGTTATGGAATATAAGAGCTTCTTGCAATCCCTTTGGAATTACAATGGGTAAACCTCTTAGTTGAACCAAGGGATTTATAGATAAAGAATTTAGAAAGCCTTCTCTTTTGTAATCTATCAAAGGAGAACTAGGTCTTAACTCTTTTCCTTCTTGATTTATTCCTCAAAATAAATTAAGAGATTCTCGATTCAACCTTTCTTCTCCTACTACTTGGTTAGGATTTAATTTCAATGGATTGATTACAAATATGTCTTGTGAGGTTATAGGTAAATCTTGTTTGTTGAATCATTGGACTTCAATTCTTCTAAATTGTGGCATAGATTTTTTAATAGCCTTCTCCAAGTTTTCAATGGATAGAACTAAATTAGATTGTCTTGATCTAGTAGAATAGTACATCTAACACAACTATAGATATAACATTCAGCTAGACTCATAATTTAAACATGTCTATCTCTACAAAATTCAGTTAAAATTTTTTGGCTTTTCTACCTACAATCCACTTATATTACCTTCTGACATGGAAGGAAAATAAAATAGAAACAACTAAAGGAAGAATGCTTGCTTAAGTATTATCCCAAGTAAAACTATTCTTAACTTTAATTAATATACTGAACTATTGTTGTGTAAGAGTGACCTTAAGCAATTTTAGTTGTGAAAAAGAATTCCGTATTAGGACGGCAAGGAGTCTAAGCTCTCTTTTTTTCTTGCTTTTTCACAATAAAATAATTAAAGAATTATCTACTATAACTGTTAACAACAAAGATTATATTACAAAAATAATTTGTTACAAACACTTCACACTACATTGAAGAAGAATTCACCTAGCTGCATCTTCAACAAACTTGTCTCTTCTTAACAAATTTCAAGAATACATGACTTCTTGCCTAGCCGATCTTGACTACATGTTCTAAGTAAGGATTTAAGATTTAAGGATAATGAATTAAAGGTTCTATCTACCTTCTCTCATCGATATCTATAAAAGAGAGTAAAGAATTACCTCTCTTGCGTCTTTCTCCTAGATTCTACCCTCCAACTTCTAGCTCTTGTTTCTTATATTCAAGCAATTTTCTAAAATTTCAAAGAAAGAATAATTGACAAAGTTTAAGGACTTACTTGATTGCAAGCTAGTAATATTTTTTTCCTTTCTTCTTATGCTTCTTCTCTTCAAAGCACAATTTGTATTAGCAAAATAACTTTGAAACTAAATAATTATTATTAAAAATATACTCACCTTGGATTATGATTTGAACTTGTTCGTCTTTTATTTATTTATGTAATTATTTATTTTTACTTGTTCTAAATTCCTTCTATCTAATCTTTCTATCTATTTCTTCTTCTTAAATCTCTTCTTCTTCTATTGATGAAGAATTTTCTTCAATTCTTCTTAAGCTCTTTCTATACTATTATCATGGACATATACATGTAAGCTAGTAATTACATGTATAAATAGATAGAAGTAAGTAAAAGTAGATAAAAATAAATTAATTCTATAGTATTTGCTATGGAAGCTTTCTAAAAGCTTTATAGATGCTGCTTTTACTTTATAGATATCTTTAATTGACTTTTTGGATTAAAAACGTGGTCAACAAGTTGGCCATGTGACACACATGTTGTTAGCTTGAAGACCAAGCTAACCATGTGGTCCATACGTAGAAAAACTTGCCTTGTAAATCAAGGCATGTCTTTTATAAAGTCAACATATATTGGAGGTCCTATAGAATGTCGCCACATAGCCTTTAGTTAGATAGTAAATGTAGAGACAAGAGTGAAGCCTTCTTTACTCTTGTCAACTCCTTTCTTGCTTCTAGTCTAGTTTCAAGGATCTCTAGTTTTCTTGGCTTTTGGCAATAGCCATTCCAGTTTTTTTTTTAATATACATATCAAGTTTTTTTTTATTTTGTCAACTTTTTTTGAGAGAAGTTTTTATTTGTTTATTTATTTTTGTCATGTTCTTATCCTTGATAGATTGACAGAATACACTTAGAATATCAGAGCTTTGTCGAATCTTGATTAAGAGTTGATTATTCATTTTTCTTCATAAGACATAAGCATAATGGAAGTTACGGATTACCCTCTTCCAAACTGATATTGTCCTTAGTATTTTCTTTGTTTTTAAGTCCCCTCTTCTATTTATCTTGAGCAATATTAGACATCTTTTTTTTTTTGAGTGTTATCATCGCAGAACTTGCTGAAATAAAGAGTACAATGGCACAAATACAAGAGCAATTGAGTGAGTTAATGCTTGCAATGCATCAATTCAATTTACTACTAAAAGGAGTAATAAGATTGGGAGGAAGTGAAGATATAGAAATGATTGGATCTGCTTTAATATCTACACCAAATCATGTCCCTTTTCCTATGGTGAAACGTCCTTCCAGTGTTAGAAAATCAAGAATTATACTATCCGAGTAGTTTGATGGAAGGAGATCAAAGTCTAGAGGATTTATCAATCAAGTATAACTTGTGATTGAACTTCAACCCCAAAGCTATCCAACTCTAGGATCGCAAGTTAGATTCATTGGTATACTTTTTTTAGGTTCAATATTATCATGGATTTTATCTCTTCTTGAACGACGAGATCCAATATTGAATAATCTAGATGCTTTTTTGGCAGAGTTTCAATTCATGTATGAAAAACTTGATGCAATTTGTACTGCAATCAATAAGATCTATATTTTACGACAAGGCAATCGATTAGTAATGTTGTATGCTTCACAATTTTTGACAACTTATAACTGATATCAAGTGGGATGATATTGCATTTATTAGCAAATTTTTCTTTAAATTACCATATGAGGTAAAATAATTAATGTTCAACTGACTTGATCCTCAAACATTGAGTCAAGCAATTGACTTTATTGTGAAGTGTGATAATTATCTTTTTAAATTCCGATCTGAGAACCGTACAAGTAGATCTTAACATTACTATAATTCAATGACAACACCAACATCTCTTCAATACATACATTCGAAAGTAGAGGATATGCAAATTGATGCGATACATTTCAAAACTCTTACTAAGCAAAAAAAGACTCATCGTCATCAAGAAGGATTGTGCTTATATTATGGAGAACCTAAGTACACTACTCAACATTGTCCAAAGAAGCAATCCAACCATAAAATGAGGAGTACGGGGATCAAAGAAGATAGCATGTCGAAAAACAAATTTGTATAGCTACAATAGGGACCTTATGGCTGGAACCTTGTACAATGCCTAGTGAAGGTCCTATCCTCTCCTCAAAACCCTCTCCATATTTTACAATAAATGTTATTTTAGGACCTAAACATTACAAAGCCTCTATCTTATTAGATTCAGGAGCCTCAGCATGTTTCTTAGATGAAGAATTTGCTAAAAGACATAGCATATTTTTAGTAAAGAAAACTAAACTTGTTCATGTAGAAGTCATAGATGGTTGTCCGTTGTCTTTAGGAGATGTTACTCATAAAATCTTTCTTATAGAAATAACAACTAATAGTCATAGTAGCTTTGTAATATTTAATATTATTAGATCTCTTTCTAATCTAGTTATTTTAGGTTTATCATAGCTAGAAAAATATAATCCTAAAATAGATTAGACTTCTCATAGTCTTAACTTTTATTAAAGTATAACTAAGAATGTAGTTAATCAAGTAGAATATCATAAGTTTTGTATAATTAAACCTACATTTGTAGGTGCAAGAGCTTTTTTGCATGCTGCAAAAGAAGGATCTTCTTGTGTCATTTATGCCACACTTGTTTTTACTGATGGAAAGACTTCAAGTGGCATTTGAAGCCAATATCAAGATTTTAAAGATGTGTTTGAGAAGAAGAATGCAGATACTTCTCTGGAACATCATTCCTATGACAACTCAATTGACCTTTAAGAAAGAGCACAACCGCCATTTGGACCAATCTACAATTTATCTCAAAATGAGTTGGCTGAATTTAAGGAGTATATTGAAGAAAAATTGGCCAAGAACTTCATACACCATTTCAAATCTCTAGTAGAAGCTCCAATTTTATTGGTGAAGAAAAAAGACGGATCATTACAAATATCTATTGATTATCAAATATTCAACAAAATCACTATCAAAAATAAGTATCCACTATTGTATTGTGGTTCGGCTATTATATGAAAATAATATAATTATGTACTTAATATATAATTTACTAAGTAACATGGTAAGAGCCATGTTAGTAGATTTTAGTTGATCGTAGAATATAATTTGATTATTACTTTTAGAAGAGGTTGTTTAAAAAGATTACTATAGAATTTGTATTACTTTAATTTTCTTTTGATAGTGGCTTTTAATATTGGTTTTGATTTATAGTAACTTCTAAATATTTAGAATCACCTTTATTAGACATTGATGACCTTTGAAAACTTATTTTCGTTCTTTTATTTGATGTTTAGAGCATAAATTATATAAATCTTATAAGAAAAAGAATTGAAAAAGGATTTTAGTAGCAAAAGAAGTAATTAGGGCACCAATATAGATGAATGGAGATGAATGATGAAAATCTCCATTCCTATTAGTCAAAAATCATGACCAATGGACTTTGAGGAGGCTACCCAAAGACATATTAGGAATTATGATTAGTTTCTAGGAGCCATTTGAGCTTTAAAGGCTAGGGTCAGCAAGTTTAGATTTTTGGCTATGGTTTTGGTAGAAGTTTTATATGATTTGAAGTTTATATGAAAGAGATATTAGCACTCAAAGTTAAGGTGTTTATATGAGAGCTATTGTCACTCTTTTTGTCATAACGCAAGCGTACGAATAGCAATTGAGGATCGGCAACCATGATTAGAGAGCACTTTTCTAGCTACACTTTTCACATACCACTTATTGAATTTCAAGTTCGCATGAAGGAGTTATTGGATTTTGAAGTCAATGCATGCAATCTAAGGGTAGTAAGTAATCCAATTTACTAGTGGTTGTATCTTGAAGTATATCTTGAGCAATTTGATAAGATTTTGGCTCAAAATTTCAAACAATGTGTAATTTCATGTAAGTAAACTTTTTATATAAATTTTATGACATTTAAATAATGGACTCTTGAGATATTAAGAAAATAGTGCTCTGATACTTGTAAACTAGGGTTTTGAGTGTATATTAGGGTTTCTTGGATTTTAGAAGATCAGGAGCGAATTTGCAGTTGGTTTTATTTTTTGTGATATCAATTAAGAATGAAGTCTACCTATCCTATAAATTTGAGACAAACAAAATGGTTAGATTAAGAGATATGAATTTCAAAAGTTTGAGACAAGAAAATCTTTTGCAAGAAAAATATGTTTTGAAGGGATTTTTTTATATTTTGAATTTTATGCAAAATAAAGGAGTTTTGGAAGCTAAGACAAGATTAATATAAAGGTTTAAGCTACACTCTCCATAGCTAGATATCCAATATATTCTTAGATAGCAAATCATGCCATACGATAGACCTAGTGAACCCGACATAAAAATTTTTGGGATACAGAGTTTTGAAGAAATATTTTGGCTTTCTATTATAGAAAGGGGGCAAAGAAGTGATAGGAGGAATAATACTAGAGAATCTCCATTACAATTTGATCCTATTAAAATTCAAATGTTTTAAGCATTTGCACTTTTTATGCAACAACAGCAAGCAGTGGAACGCAAAGAGGCAATGACTACTAAAGCCTTGCAATTTGTTGTTGGTTTATTGGATCAATTTGATGGAAGAAATATTTCGAAGTATCTTAAGTATTATTTTCGAAAGATGGAGCTCAATAAAGTATTGGAGAAAGTTATGTTCCTAATATTTGAGCTTGCAGTTGTACAAGAGCTCTGTGAGCATATAAAGGGAATTATTAAAATTCATGGAAAGAAATGAGAGGATTTTATCCTTCAGCTAAAAGAAGAGTATTCTTTGGATGATGTAGAAAGAGTGATAAGAAAATCATTTATAGAATGGGTCAATAAATCCAATAAGGAATTGGTTGCAACAGAGTTATTTTGAGAATTTGAAAGACATTTCTTCAATTGTCTCGAGTACACAAGCTTATACTAAAAAATGATAAGGTGGAGTTATTTCTTCGATTAGCTAGCATAGGAATTTACATAGGAAGTTGAAATTACTATTGGAAGATAATATAGAGGACAATGGACTTACTATTGATTAGAGGAAAGTCTCTGTAGTTATGAACATACTAGCTAAAAGAGAGTACCGTAGAGGTAAGGTGGTAGTAAGGCAAGAGACTAGACTTCCACTAACTACAATACCTTGTAGGCAATTGCCAGAACTAGCTATATTAGTAAGTACTATTCTAATTCCTATGTCTAAAATTGCACCACAAAAAGATGTGATTGATGAGTTGATAAAGAGAATGAAAGACTTACAAATCAAACTGACAAAGCTAGAAGAGAAAGAAGGATTATGTGAGAGCAAATGTGTATCAAAGCCAGAATATATATAAAGATATATTTGATGTGATAGTATGAAGCATCCTCGAAAGAAGTGTGGAGATTTTGTTGATATTTTGTGATAAAGAGTAATTTTATAGAAAGATGAAAAAATTGCATTGCGAGATACAAGTGAGTTTTTCAAAACCAATTTTGGAAAGAAAGAGATGAAAAAGGTTTTGGAAGAGCATTTATCTCAAAAGGCTATAGCATCAAAAGAAGCTATTACTTATGACATTGAGGCTGTAAGAGAGAAGGAGGATGTTTTTGACAAGCATATAAATACAAGGGATCTATAAAATTATACTATTATTAACATGAATAAAAGAAAAACTACAAGGTAGGAATTATTTAATACAATTATAATAATTAGAAATACCATAGGATGGGATGACCCTGTAGATACTATGTTTGTGCATGCTTATTTGGTAAAGTTCCAATATGAAGCTTTAATGGAGGTAAAAAGGAGAAGAAATGAAATAGAATTTTTTTTGCAGAGCCAACTAAGAAGAGGAGATCTCAAAGGCATGTAGAAACAATACAAAATAAAGAAATACCTATACCACATGCTAATAGACCATCCAGGGCTGGGCCATTGACATCGCACCTTAAAAAAGTACCACTGCCAAATGAGAAATAGAAAGAAAGGATGGAAGTTGATAAAGATAAAAAAAAGAGTAAGCATGTTACTTATAAGCTTCAATCAGATATTGAAGCAGCCACAGATTTGAAAGGAGTATTGGAAGAAAGAGTATTGAATGCCAAAATTGAATTTACTCTACGAGAAATTTTAGGCATTGCAAAGAGAGAGTTTCACGAAATCATCATAGACACTATTAAGCAAAAGAGGTAATTGATAGGAGAATCTGCTGTATCTAATGCTTTTGATACAATCTTGATTGAAGAAGAGGAACATTAATTGACAGAATATTATATCAATAGAAAGGGACAATTTGATTTGGATGAATATAAGGATGATGACAAGGGCCTTAGATACTATACCAAGGGACATTAGGCAAGAGCCACCATAGAGACTTTAGTAAAAATGGAAGACTTGGTAGAACCAGTAATTGCTGTCATTGACCATGGATCTGAAATTAATATTATGTCAGAAGAAGTCTATAAATGTAAAAGGTGGCCCATTGATATTAACTATGGATGGGTGATTCAGACAGCAAGTAATACATGAGGAGATCTTTATGGTGCTTACCCTAATATGAAGGTAAAAGTTGGAGATGTAACCATAGAAAAAAAAAAATTTGTTCAAGACACTACTTCATACCCACTAATTCTTGGTCAATCATATATTACAGCTGTGAAGATGGAGACCAATGTTTTGGATGATAGATCAGCATATGTCTGTATTAGAAGTCAAGATAGAAAAAGATAGTGCAATTTCTAACAGTACGTGTAAACTATGAGCACAATCAAGATTATTGACAAAGTGATTTATTACCAAGGATTAGTGAAGAGTTTACAGATTTTTGTAGAATACCACTATACAGCGGGAATGTAGTGGTACATCAAAGAAGGTATTCTTACATGAAAAAGAAAGTACCTTTTGTACAAGAGTTGTAAAATTATCTAAGAATAGATTTGTTATCTATACACTACTTAATGATCTACCAAAGTGAGAGAAAAAAGTTCTACAAAAATCTAAAAAAGACCTAAAAAGAATGGGTGTACTTGATGCAGATAATAAGATAGTAGCTATATATATGGAGACTGGTTTAGAAGATTTTATGGATGAACTTTTAGAGGTTGAACAAGGAAATGAAGATCAAGTGGTACAAGTATATTCAAGAGAGCTCTACTCAGCTATACAAGCATTTCAAGATTATGAAGTCAAAGTTGAAACTAGGTAGAAGACTGTGGAGAAGAAAATAAAACCTATAGCTATACCATTACCTAGTGATTCCAATCATCAAGTTCAACAAGCTTTGAGAAAGAAGGGCTTATAGGATCCTAAAAAATTGGCCATAAGTTTACCAAGAACACACTCAATGAGTTGAAAATAGGATCTGTAAATTTTTTATTACATGTTGAAGAACTGGAATTTAGAAATATATTAAGTACGTATGGAAAGGCTTTTACTTTTGAACCTTTAGAAATTTGATGTATTGATTCAAGTATTGTGGCACCAATAATTATATTTATAGTTGTACATGTTTCTTGGAATTTAAGACAAATTTTGGTACCTAAAGCACATCTACCTAAACTTATGGAGCTTTTAAAAGAAAAAATGTAAATAAAGATCTTAGAATCATCATTTGCACTATATTTCAGTTGTTGGTTTACAATACCAAAGAAAAATGGTATACTACAATTCATTCAAGATATGCAATGAGTGAATCAAGTAACTATTAGAAATACTAGAGTTGGATCAATTGTTGGAGTATTTATTGAGGCATTTACTGATAGAGCTATTTACTGTATTAGAGAACTTTATTCTAGATTTGATCAATTTCAACTAATTAAAGGAAGCAAAGATATTACTAATATGAGGATACTTTTAGAGTTGATTAAGAAGTGTACATTGTTACAAGGAGTAACAAAATCAGTAGCTTACATGATAAATGAGATAAATAAGATTCTTCACGATTTCATTCTAGAAAAGACTATGCCTTTTTTGGATGATATTTCAATAAAAAGATATGTGGAAGAAGAGAAAAATGAAACAATGGATCAGAAGGGGTGCCGTAAATTTTTATCTAATCATATTTCAAACTGTGACAAAATTTTATCTCGACTTGAGGAGGTTCACTTGACACTATCAAGAGCTAAATTTATCTTTGGAGTTCAAGAAGTTGTTATTGTGGGACATTTGTGTGGATGGTTTGGTCATAAACCTGATCCTAATAAGGTAGATGTCATACAATGAATGAAAGATATTTGTAGCTCACAAACAGAGGTACAGAGGATTTTAGGAGCTTGCATATTTTATTGTGTATGGATTCCTCATTATGTACATGTAGCTGATCCTCTTTATAGTTTGCTACAAAAAGAGAAGAGATTTAAATGGGAGAAGAAGCACATAGAAATATTTCAAAAGCTAAAATAATTATTATCTTCTCTACCTGTATTACGAAGGATAAGTTATAAAGATAGCAAATTAGTGATACTTATAGTTGATACTTATCTAATAGCTATTGGTTGGACTTTAGGATAAAATGATGAAGAAGAAAACAAGTTTGTTATTAGGTTTGGAGCTAAAGTATTAAGTGAACGACAAAGAAACTATCCATAGGTGAAACGGGAGCTATAGCAAATAGTTCCAACTATGAAAAATAAAAGAGATTATTTAATTAGGACACCAATGATAGTGAAAACAGATTGTTTGCCACTATTGGGAATGATTACCAACTATAATATCCCTGATATTCCTATGCTAAGACGGATAGTATATATTAAATCTTTGAATCTTGAATTTAGGCATATAGCAGGCAAGGATAATCTTGTAGCAGATATGCTATCCCGAGCTAGATATGAACAAAAAGAAGATTTGATTGAAGATACTGAATGTATAGGTACTACCTTCTATTCTAGGATACAATAAGGAGAGGATGAATATCCAAGATCATTTATAGAAGAATTATATGAAGAAGAATGGATTGATATTAGACGCTATTTAAGCACATTATCAAGACAATCAGGATGGAGTGATATTTATTTCAAATAAATTAGACGGAAGGCTTCCAACTACCTGTTACAAGGTAGTTACCTACCGAAGCGATGCAAACGGAATAATAGAATGCCACAAAGAGTAGTTTGCAAGAAAGAGATGCAAGAACAATTAATCCATGAATTCCATGATAGTTTGTGGGCTGGCCATAAAGGTATTTATGCCGCCTTTAACAAGCTCAAAGAAAAATATTGGTGGCGTAACATGTATAGAGATGTGGTGAAGTTTGTAGAATCATGCCAAACCTATCAGATATATTCGGAGATTCGACATAGAGATGGATTGCATCCTACATATCCACTTATAATATATTATAAATGGATTGTGAATCTAGTTATTATGCCTACGGAGATATGGCAAATGTGGTACTTGGCTCTGGCATGAGAAGATTTATCTAACCAAGTAGAAGAAAGAACTCTACGAATAAAATCCACTGAAGGAGTTTGTAGATTTTTAGTAAAAGATGTGGTTTATAGATATGGATGTATTTGAAAAATTATTGCTGATCATAGAGAATTAGATGCATTTGAGGCTAGATAGTTCTTTGAGAGATGTAGAATCAAGCTAGCACTTACTACATCTTATAATCCAGAAGGCAATGCTAAGAGTGAGCGAGATTATTCTCCTATTGTAAAGGCCATTATTAAAGCTTGCAAAGAAAGAGGAAGTAAATGGCCAAGATTAGTACCATTTTTTCTTTGGGCTAATCGTACTTCTCACAGTTCAGTAATAGGATATATGCCGACAGAGTTAATGCAAAGATAGAAGCGCATTATGCCAATTAAAGAGCAAATACCTACTTAGAGTATCTTGCCTTGGCAAGACAATATATCTAAAGAAGAACTTCATGTACTTCAAATTCGTCAACTAGAGAGAAGACCTGAAGATGTAGAAAAAGTAATTATAAGGCTGAGGGAGTTGCACTTAAAGAATAAAGATAGATTTGATAAGCGACACAAGTTGAGATCAAAAGATATTCATGAAGGTGATTTGATTTTGGTACATGACAATAACTTGGATAACCAACATAATGCTTTTAAAAAGTTCTCTAAGCGTTAGTTTGGACCTTATATAGTTGTACATATTTTGGATAATACTACATATGTATTAAGAGAATTATATGGAACAAAATTCAAAATTTCAATTGCAAAGAAACGTATAAAATTTTTCAAACAAGAGCATCAAAAATTAGTCCTCAAAGATGTTGAAGAAGAATTTGATCTATCTAGGTATGAAGAAGAAGAATTGGATTTTAAAGAAGATATTATTGAGGAGGTAATATGATGCCGACCACAACTTTGGTTCTTTTTGGTGCATACCGGAGGATGCATAGGTTTAGAAGGAGGTGGATGTCGTATTGTTGTTCGGCTATTATATGAAAATAATGTAATTATGTACTTAATATATAATTTATTAAGTAATATGGTAAGAGCCATGTTAGTAGATTTTAGTTGGTTGTAAAATCTAATTTGATTATTACTTTTAGAAGGGGATGTTTAAAAAGTTTAAAAAGACATTGGTGACCTTTGAAAACTTATTTTGATTCTTTTATTTGATATTTAGAGCATAAATTATACAAATCTTATAAGAAAAAAATATTGAAGAAGGATTTTGGTAGCAAAGGGAGTAATTAGGGCACCAATATAGTTGAATGGAGATGAATGATGAAAATCTCCATTCCTATTGGTCAAAAATTATGACCAATGGACTTTGAGGAGGCTGCCCGAGGACATATTAGGAATTATGGTTAGTTTCTTGGAGCTATTCGAGCTTTGAAGGCTAGGATCAGCAAGTTTAGGTTTTTGGCTATAGTTTTGGTACAAGTTTTATATGGTTTGGAGTTTATATGAAAGAGATATTGGTGCTCAAAGTTAAGGTGTTGATTTGAGAGCTATTGTCACTCTTTTTGTCATAACGCACGCGTACAGATAGCAATTGAGGATCGGCAACCACGACTAAAGAGCACTTTTGTAGCTACACTTTTCACATACTGCTTACTAGATTCTAAGTTCAAGTGAAGGAGTTATTGGATTTTGAAGTCAGTACATGCAATGTAAAGATAGTAAGTGATCTCATTTATTAGTGGTTGTGTCTTAAACTATATCTTGAGCAATTTCATAAGGTTTTAGCTCAAAATTTCAAACAATGTGTAATTTCATATAAGTAAACTTTTTGTATAAGTTTCATGATATTTGAGAATTGGATTCTTGAGATATTAAGAAAATAGTGCTCTGATACTTATAAATTAGGGTTTTGAGCATCTATTAGGATTTTTTAGATTCTAGAAGATCAAGAGTGAATTTGTAGTTGGTTTTATTTTTTGTGATATCAATTAAGAGTGAAATCTATCTATCTTATAAATTTGAGACAAACAAAATGGTTAGATCAATAGATATGAATTTCTTAAGTTCAAGACAAGAAAATCCTTTGCAGGAAAAGTATATTTTGAAGAGATTTTATTATATTTTGAGTTTTATGTAAAATAAAGAAGTTCTGGAAGCTAAGACAAGATTAATATAAAGATTTAAGCTACACTCTCTACAGCTAGATATCCACATAATTCACAGATAGCAAATCATGCCATACGACACTGCCACTTATAATCCTAGTCGCCACCTTTATAACTTTCATTCATCCTTTTACTGCTCTTTGACCATTAACAACTTATGTAAGATATTATCTTTTACGTTCTAAATTATCCTCCATTTATTTTAATACTCCCATTTTGTTATTGATCAAAGGCTTATAAATCTAATCTCGTTGTCAATTTATAATTTCTATCCTTCACCAATGGTTTTGTGAGTAAATCAGTAAGCATGACTTCTATTGTACAACAATTCATGTCAATTACTCCCATCTCAATCTTTTTTCAGATGAAGTGATGTTGAATGTCAATGTATTTTGTCCTTAAATGATACTTTGGATTTTTGGCAAAAGTAAGGCATCTTTGATATTCAGACTTCATTGGAGTTGCTTCCAATTGCACAAGTCAAATGTCTTCTTAAACTTATCTTAGCCATATTGCTTCGATTGCACCATGACTTACTGCCATGTATTTTGTTTCTATTTTAGACCTCACAATTCTTGGTTGTCTCTTAGAATTCCATGAAATTACTCCCACTCCAACAAAGAAGACATATCCCATTGTTGACCTTCTATCATTTGTATCTCTAGGCCAATCCGCATCACAATATCCATGCAATATAATAATATTACCTCCAAGGCAGAATTCTAAGTTCAAAATCTCTTTTAAATTATCTCATGATCTTTTTAATGGTTGCCTAGTAAATTGGTCTAGCCTTGGACATGTGTTGACTCACAACACTCTCCGCATATATAAGATCCACCTTTGTACCAAATATTGCATACATAAATGAGCCTATTATTGCCTTGTATGGAACATCTTTCATTTCTTCTTCAACTTCAGTAAATTCCTCATCCGTGAACTTCATCAACTTCAAATTAACCTCCAAAGGTATTCTAATGGACTTGCACTCCTCCATGTTGAACCGTTTCAACACTTCTTCAATGTACTTCTTTTGGCTCAATGTTATAATCTTCTCAGCTCAATCTCTCATATATTCTACTCCTAAGCAATAGATGAGCTCTCCCAAATTACTTATTTCAAATTCTTTTGCTAACTTTACCTTCAACAAATCCATCTTTTTTAAAGTATTGGTCAAGATGATCAAATCATCAACATAAATAATAACAATCAGCAAAAGGGCTTTTGATTGTATCGAATACATAGAATGATCAGCCTCACTCCTCACAAATCATTCATTCACAAAGAAGCTGTCGATATATTGATATTATGCCCTTGATGATGTTGAAGATTAGCAAGTTTTTGCTTAGTTACAACCACATAGAGATTAAGCATAGTATGTTGTTAATGATAAAAAGGCTGCAAAGAGTTAAAATAGGTTATTGTGGTCGCACCAAAGATTTTTTGGTCATGGCTAGGTTAAAAAAGAACCTAGGATTAAGATGGATGAAATAAAAATAGATGAAATATCAAAAAGATGGAAGTTGCCTTGTTGGTTAAAAAACCACTACTTATAAGTAAAGAGTCTTGGAAGTAAGAATAATCTTTCTCCACACTTCTCTAAGACTACAAATCTTGTTGATGCTAAGTGTTTGTAGCTTTTAGACTTCTTTTCTTCAATAGATGATTGCTTGACCTTAAACAAAGATTTTTTTAACTTATACATAAGGCGTTGTTTGCTATCTTCAACATATCCTTGAGATTGATCCGTGTAGATGTCTTCTTTCAATTCTTCATTCAAGAAAGCCATCTTCACATCCATTTGGTGCATTTCCAAGTCCATTGCTACTCAAATTTCCACAACGATTTTAATGGTGGTAAATTTGGCCATGGGAACAAATGTCTCATTGAAATCTATACTAGCAACTTTTGAGTAGCCTTTGGCTATCAATCTTACCTTATACCTCACAACATTATCCGTTGCATCTTTCTTTATTCTAAACACCCACTTAAACCAATTGAAGCTCGATTTAGTGGAAGTTAAATCAATTTCTATGTTTCATTGTCCATGAGTGATTTGTATACTTCTTCCATAGCATTCTCCTACATCAACGCATCCGTGGACTTCATTTCATCATATAAACTCAACGGATCAGCAAGAAGTACAACATTGGCATGTTCATTACTTACTTGAGGAAAAATGTGGTCCTTCGACCATTCTCCACGTTGTTTTCTATCTCTCAAAGGATATCTCCTTTTATTTGAAGAAGACTCGACTTCTAGCACTCCATAGTTACCTCCAACCTTCTTTTCTTTTAAAGATAGTCTTTTCTCACCTAAAGTTTCATAATCCTCATCACCATTATCATCAACATCTTCATGGTCTTCATTCCTAGTCTTGGCAATTCTAGAGGACTTTTTGTCCAACTTCTTTGTTTCTTCATTATTAAAGAATAAGCTCTTTGAAGACACAACACTTAGCACTATCAAGGTTGCACATAAAAAGAGAATCTAATATCTCTCACTTCAATTACCTATTACTTATAGGTAGTGGTTACTGCCCTGAAAGACAACTTCCTCTCTTTGATTTTTATACACGTGGTCCTAGGATCCTTTTGGCATCTCACGAGGCTCAAAGGTATCCTATGACACATACTAATGACTCATATATAGTCTTTGGATATTCCCTTGTTAATACTTTATCCTTTTGACTTTGACTCTTGGTCCATGACTTTGTCCTATATCCATTGCATGCCCTTACCATATACCAAGAGTCAAACCTTTGACTACTAGCAACTTACCTAAGATAATATCCTCTATAAGTTAACTTAATTTATTTTTACTTTAACACTTCTACTTTACTATTGGTCAAATGGATTTTAATCCTAATGCCATAGTTCACATGTGGTGTCTATCTTTTACTAATGCCTTTGTCAACAAATCAACAAGCACTTCCCAGTTGTACAATACTTCATATCAATCACTCCTATTTTAATCTTCTCTCTTATAAAGTAATGTTGAATGTCAATGTATTTGATCCTTGAATGATACTATGGATTCTTTATAAATACAAGACATCCTTGATTATCACACTCCATAAGACTTGCTTCCATTTGCACATCTCTAATGTCCTCCAAAAGTTGTCTCAACCATATTGCCTCCATTGCACCATGGCTTCCTAGCATGTACTCCGCCTCCATTATTAACCTTGCAATTGTTGGTTGTCTCTTGCAATTCCAAGAAATTGCTCCCACTCCAACAAAGAAAACATACCCCATTGTTAACCTTCTATCATTTGCATCTCCAACCCAATCCGCATCACAATAACCATGCAAACTAATGTTATCACCTCCAAGGCATAATTTGAAGTTCAAAGTACCTTTTAAGTACCTCATCATCCTTTTGATGGTTGTCCAATGGATTGGTCCAGCCTTTGACATGTGTTGACTTACAACACTCATAACATATGCAAGAATCACCCTTGTGCCAACCATTGCATACATAAGTGAGCGGACTGTTGCCTTATACGGAACACCTTGCATTTGACCTTCAACTTCAGCAAATTCTTCATCCGTGAGCTTCATCAACTTCAAGTTTGCCTCCAATAGTGTTCTAATAGGCTTACACTCCTTCATATTGAATCGTTTCAATACTTCTTCAATGTACTTGTTTTGGCTCATTGTAATGGGCTTTTTAGGACGATCTCTTATAAATTCCACTCCTAAACAATAGTGAAGCTCTTCCAAATCACTCATTTCATACTCCTTTTCTAATTTTGCCTTCAACCAATCTATCATCTTCAATGTATTGATTAAGATGATCAAATCATCAACATATAGGATGACAATCAATATGAACTCATTTGATTGCATCACATATAAGGAATGATCAGCCTCACTCCTTACAAATCCTTCACTCACAAAGAATGTATCAATGCGTTGGTACAATGCCTTTGGTAATTGCTTTAGCCCAGACAAAGATTTCTTCAACTTACAAAAAAGGTGTTGTTTGCCTTCTTCAACAAATCCTTGAGGTTGATCCATGTAGATGTCTTCTTTCAAACTTACATTTAAGAAAGCCGTCTTTACATCCATTTGAGGCATCTCCAAGTCCAATACTGCCCCAATTGTCACAATGATACTAATGGTGGTAAATTTGGCCACGAAAATAAATGTCTCATTGAAATCCACACCAGCAACTTGTGAATAGCCTTGAACAACCAATCTAGACTTGTACCTCACAATATTGCCCATTACATCCTTTTTGGTTCTAAACGCTGATTTATGACCAATAAAAGCTCGATTTGGTGAAAGTTCAGTCAATTTCCATGTTCTATTATCCAAGAATTATTTGTACTCTTCTCCCATAGCATTCTTTCACTTCAACGCATTCTTAAACTTCATTGCATCACATAAACTCAATAGATCAGCAAAAAGTGTAACATTAGCATCTTCACTTACTAAAAGAAAGATGTGCTCTTTCCACCACTCACCACGTGGTTTTCTTTCTCTCAAAAGAAATCTCCTTTTATTTGAAGAAGACCCTTTTTCTAGCATTTCAACCTTCTTCTTTCTCAATATACTAGTACCAACGTACCAAGTGCTACAATCCATATGGGATATCTCCTAGGACCAGCCCTCCCCTTGCACTCTAATGTACTATAGACCAACACCTTACCTTATGGGATATTCCTAATAACACTTGTACTCTATTGACCATTAGCAACTACTTAAAGAGTTCTTTCCTTCAACACTCCCACTTTGCTATTGGTCAATTACTTATCAATCCTAATGCCTTACTCAACTTGTTGTATCTTTCTCTAACTAAGGCTTTTGTCAACAAATCAGCCAACATGTCTTTGGTTTCACAATACATCATATCAATAACCCCCATTTCTATCTTCTCTCTTATGAAATGATGTTAAATATCAATGTGCTTGGTTCTTGCATGATGCTTTGGATTCTTTGTAAAAGTAAGACATCCTTGATTGTCATAACTCAATGGAGTGGCCTCCAATTGTACAAGTCCAATATCTTCCAATAACAACCTCAACCAAATTGCCTCCATTGCTCTATGACTTGCTGCCATGTACTCCGCCTCCATTGTGGACCTTGCAATGGTTGGTTGTGTCTTGCAATTCCAAGATATGGCTCCCATTCTAACAAAAAATATATAGCCCGTTGTTGACCTTCTATCATTTACATCTCCAACCCAATCCGCATCATAATATCCATGTAATGCAATATTATCTCCTCCAAGACATAGTTTGAGGTTCAAAGAGCCTTTCAAGTACCTCATGATTCTCTTGATGGTTGCCCAATGCATATGACATTGTTCTTCCATGTGTTGGCTTACAACACTTACCGCAAATGTAAGATCCATCCTTGTGCATACCATTGCATACAAAAGTGAGCCTACTGCTGCCTTGTATGGTATGCCTTGCATTTGATGCTCAATTTCAGCATACTCCTCATCCGTGAGCTTCATCAACTTCAAGTTGGCCTCCAAAGGAATTCCAATGGGCTTGCAATCTTCCAGGTTGAATCATTTCAATACTTCTTCAATGTACTTGTTTTGGCTCAATGTGATGGTCTTTGTTTCTCTACTTCTTTTGAATTCTATACCCAAACAATAATGGAGCTCTGTTAAATCACTCATCTCAAACTCTCCCTCGAATTTCTTCTTCAACCAATCCAATCTTACAATGGTATTGCTTATGATGATTAAATCATCTACATAGAGGATCACAACCAGTAAGAAGTCCTTGGCTTGCAATACATACAAAGAATGGTCAGCTTCACTCCTTACAAAATCTTCCTTCATAAAGAATGAATCAATGCGTTGGTACCATGCTCTTCGTGATTGCTTGAGTCCATACAATGAATTCTTCAACTTGCAAACAAGGTGGTGTTTATCTTGTTCAATAAATCCTTGAGGTTACTCCATGTAGACGTCTTCTTCCAATTCTCTATTTAAGAATGCAGTCTTGACATCCATTTGATGCATCTCAAGGTCCATTGATGCTCCGATTGCTACTATGGTTCTAATGGTGGTGAATTTGGCCACGTATACAAATGTCTCATTAAAGTCCACTCCAGCAACTTGTGAATAGCCTTTGGTAACCAATCTTGCCTTGTACCTCACAACATTGCCCATAGGATCTCTCTTGGTTCTAAACACCCACTTACATCCAATTGCTGATCAATTTGGTGGAAGTGGAGTCAACTCCCATGTCACATTATCTATAAGAGATTTATATTCTTCTTGCATGGCAATCTCCCACTTCATTGCATCACCAAACCTCATTGCATCACTCAAAGTCAATGGATCATCAAGAAGAGCAACATTGGCATAGTCTCCACTTACTTGTGGAAAGATGTGGTTCTTCCACCATTCACCTTGTGGTCTTCTCTATCGTGTTGGATATCTTCTTTCTTGTAAAGACGATGAGCCTTCATGCACCTCTTGCTACCTTGTATGGCTCATGGAATTCTTTGTCTTACTCATTGGTTGATATTCTTCATCTTCATTTTCTTCATTGTTCTAGTTGTATCTTGCTGGAATTGAAGTCTTTATAGTATTAGTCTCTTCTATCATGGCATCATCTTCTCCTTCTTGACTTTGAGAATGCTCTTCTTCATCTTCTTGTTTGTTTGTTGGAATTGAAGATGTGTCCACAAACACACCACTACTCCCACTTGGACACATCTGCCACTTTTCACTACCACTCTTATGCTCCAAGAACTCTACATCACGACTTTTGATGATCTTTTTGGTATCTAAACACATCAGCCTATATGCCTTGGTGACTTCACAATAACCAAGGAATACACATCTTGTGCCCTTTGCATCAAGTTTGTATCTCATACTATCTGGAATCTTGACATATGCAATGCACCCAAAAATCTTCATGTAGGATATGCAAGGTTTCTTACCAGTCCAAGCTTCTAAAGGAGTCATTCCTTCAAGTGCACTTGTGGCACACCTATTTCTTGTATACACGAAATTTACCACAGCTTCCGCCCAATATTCATATCCAAATTTTTGAGCATGAATCATACTCCTTGCCATCTCCACAATAGTACGATTTGCTCTTTCAGCAACTCCATTTTGTTGTGGAGTGTAGGGAGTAGAGGTTTGTCTTACAATGCCTTCATGCTTCAATAACTCATCAAAGTATTTGGACAAATACTCACCTCCATTGTCCGATCGCAGCACCTTAATCTTGTGCTCACATTGCTTCTCCACAAGTGCTTTCCACTCCTTAAACTTGGCAAAACACTCACTCTTGGCCTTGATGATGTAAATCCATACCTTCCTTGAGAAGTCATCAATAAATGTGACAAAGTACCTTACTCCACTCATAGATGGTGTCCTCATGGATCCACAAACATCCGAATGCACAAGCTCCAGCAATTGACTTGCTCTTGTTGCAACTCCATTAGGAAATGGTGTCCTATGTTGTTTGCCTTGAATGCATCCCTCACAAGTAAGATTCATAGTAGGATGGCCAAGGTCTAAGCCACTTACCATGGATTGAAGCTCTTTCATGCTTTTGGCATTCAAATGCCCAAGTCTTTGATGCCAAATGTCCACCTTGTCTTTATTTGATGGAAATTCAGCAAAGGCAGCAATCTCCACTCCATTGTTCCTCTTGTACTTGATAATATAGAGATTGCCATCCCTAGTCCCTTTTGCTACTTCTTTGCCTTCCATGGTTCTCACAAAACATCCATTCATGTTAAATTGTACTTTGCACCCATGAGTTACAAGTTTACTCACCGAAAGGAGGTTCTTCTTCATCTTTGGCACATGCAACACATCCTTGAGAGTGATTCTCTTGCTTATGCCCTTCATCACCACCTCCACTACAATGGTGCCTATTCCAATGGCTTGTAACATACAATTATCACCTAACCAAACCTTGGTTGCTCGAATTGGTTGATAAGTGTTAAATGAACACTTGTATGGAGTCATGTGTTTGGTACATCCGGAATCCACAATCCATTTGCTCATATCAAGCATGGAAGGAGTTTGTTTTGCCATGAATGCAAAGTCTTCACGTCCATGGTCATGAAAAGCATTGTTGGCATTCTCTCTTTCTCCTCTCTTTGCCTTGAAACAATTTCAAGCAAAATGGCCTGGTTTTCTACAAATATAACAAGTTTTAGGAGGATTATTGAGGTAAAAGATAAAAATGAATAGATAATAGTTAAAGTAGAATAAGTTACCTCGTAAAAGATATCACCTTAGGTAAGTTGCTAATGGTCAAAGGCTTGACTCTTGGCATAAAGAGAAAGCATCCAATGAGAAAAGGATGTGGTTATTGAGAAAAGAACACTATAAGCATAACACAAATAAGTAAAAATCGGCAAGGTTGCACACAAGAGAAGTGTGGAATGAGATGGTTCTCTCTTCCAACTCTCGTTATTTAAAGCTTGTGGTTGCTGTCCTAAAAAGACTTCTTCCACTATTGAACTTTTATACATTTACTCCGTGGATTCTTTGGCTCATACCACGAGGGTATCCAAGGATCCTAGGATCCTATGGCATCTTACATACCACGAGGGTATCCTATGCCATATACTAATTATTCTTACCTAGTTCTTTGGATATTCCCTAGGACAAACTTTATCCTCTTGACTTTGACTCTTTGTCCTTGACCTCATCCTATGTCCATAGGATGCTTTTTCTATATGCCAAGAGTGAAGCCTTTGACCATTAGTAACTTACCTAAAGTAATATCCTTTATGAGGTAACTTATTCTACTTTAACTATTATCTATTCATCTTTATCTTTTACCTCAACACTCCCACTTTGCTAATTGTCAAAGCCCTTAAAACCTAATGCCTTTGTCAACATATGATGTCTATCTTTGACCAATGCCTTTGTTAACAAATCAGCAAGCATATCTTCTGTTGCACAATACTTCAAGTCAATCACTCCCATTTCAATCTTCTCTCTTATAAAGTGATGTTAAATGTCAATGTGCTTGTTTCTTGAATGATGCTTTGGATTCTTTGTAAAAGCATGGCATCCTTGATTGTCACAATTCAATAAAGTTGCTTCCAATTGCACAAGTCCAATGTCCTCCAAAACTTGCCTTAACCATGTTGATTCCATTGCACTATGGCTTGCTGCCATGTACTCCGCCTCCATTGTGGACCTTGCAATTGAGGGTTACCTCTTGCAATTCCATGAAATTGCTCCCACTCCAACAAAGAATATATAGGCCATTGTTGACCGCCTATCATTTGCATCTCCAGTCCAATCCGCATCACAATAACGATGCAAAGCAATACTTTCACCTCTTAGGTCAAATTTGAAGTCCAAAGTGCCTTTCAAGTACCTCATGATCTTCTTGATGGTTGTCTAATGAATTCGTCCTGCTCTTGACATGTGTTGACTTACGACACTCACGTCATAAGCAAGATCCACCCTTGTGCCAACCATTGCATACATGAGTGACCCAACTGCTGTCTTGTATGGAACACCTTGCATTTGGCCTTTAACTTGTACAAACTCTTCATCCGTGAGCTTCATCAACTTCAAATTGGACTCCAAAGGTGTTCCAATAGGCTTGCAATCCTCCATGTTGAATCGTTTCAACACTCCTTCAATGTACTTCCTTTGGCTCTTTGTCATGGTCTTGTTAGCACGATCTCTTGCAAATTCCACTCCTAAGCAATAGTGAAGCTCTCCCAAATCCCTCATCTCATATTCTTTTTCTAACTTTACCTACAACCAATCCATCATCTTTAAAGTATTGGTTAAGATGATTAAATCATCTACAAAAAGAATAACAATCATCAAGAACTCTTTTGATTGTATCACATACATAGAATGGTCAACATCACTTCTTTGGAATCCCTCATTAACAAAGAATGTGTCAATTCTTTGATACCATGCCCTTGGAGATTGCTTGAGTCCATACAAGGATTTTTTCAACTTACAAACAAGATGTTGCTTGCCTTCTTCTACAAATCCTTGAGGTTGATCTATGTAGATGTCTACTTCCAACTCTTTATTCATGAAAGCCGTCTTCACATCCATTTGATGCATCTCCAAGTCCATTGCTGCCCCAATTGACACAATGGTTCTAATGGTCGTGAACTTAGCCACGGGAGCAAATGTCTCATTGAAATCAACACCAGCAACTTGTGAGTATCCTTTGGCAACTAGCCTTGTCTTATATCTCACAATATCACCCATTGCGTCCCTCTTGGTTCTAAACACCCACTTACAACCAATTGAAGATTGATTTGATGGAAGTTGAGTCTATTCTCATGTTTCAATGCTCATGAGAGATTTGTACTCTTCTTCCATAGCCTCCTTCCACTTCAACGCATTCGTAAACTTCATAGCATCACATATATTCAATAGATCAGCAAGGAGTACAACATTGGCATATTCTTGACTTACTTGAGGAAAGATGTGGTCCTTCTACCATTCACCACGTTGTTTTCTTTCTCTTGTGGGATATCTCCTATCATTTGAAGAAGATTCACCTTGATGCTCTTCAACCTTCTTTTCTTTTGAACCTTGTCTCTTTTCACTCAAAGATTGGTATTCCTCATCATCATCATCATCTTCAACTTCTTCATTGTTTGTCATCCCAATTGTATATACTTTCTTCTTCTTCTTCTTCATCTTCTTTGGTTCTTCATGTTGATTCAAATCTCCACTATCTTCATTGTCTTCATCTTCTTCTTCTTCTTTTGTTGCTGAAATTGAAGATGTATCCACAAACACACCATTACTCCCACTTGGACACATCTCCAAGTGCTCACAAGCTCTTTTATGCTCCATAAATTCAACATCACGACTTTTGATGATCTTCTTCGTATCCAAACACATTAGCCTATATGCCTTGGTACCTTCACAATATCCAAGAAACACACATTTTGTACCTTTTGCATCAAATTTGGACCGCATACAATCTGGTACCTTTGCATAAGCAATGCATCCAAAAGTCGTCATGTGTCAAACCCAAGGTTTCCTACTTCTCCAAGCTTCTTGTGGAGTCATTGATGTAAGTGCATTTGTAGGACACCTATTCCTTGTATACACAGCATTCACCAAAGCTTCCGCCCAAAATTCATGCCTAAGATTTTGAGCATGAATCATACTCCTTGCCATCTCTACAATAGTTCGATTTGCTCTTTCAACAACTCCATTTTATTGTGGAATATAGGGAGTGGAAGTTTGTCTTGTAATACCATGAATCTTTTAATACTCATCAAAATGCTTTGACAAATACTCACCTCCATTCGCTGTACGCAACATCTTCATCTTGCACTCACATTGCTTTTCCACAAGTGCCTTAAATTCCTTAAACTTGAAAAGCATTCACTGTTGGATTTAAGGATGAAAATCCACACCTTCCTTAAAAAGTCATCAATGAATGTAACAAAGCACCTTGATCCTGCTATTGATGGTGTCCTCATAGGTCGCCAAACATCAGGATGCACAATCTCCAACAATTTGGTTGCACGTGTTGCAACTCCACTTGGAAATGAAGCTCTTTGTTGTTTGCCTTGAATACAACCTTCACAAGTAAGATTTGTGCATGATTGACCAAGATCTAAGCCACTAACCATAGACTGGAGCTCCTTCATACTTTTGGCATTTAAATGACCAAGACGTCGATGCCAAATGCCAAACTTGTCTTGATCTTGTGGAAAGTCAGCAAATGCCGCCACTTCAACTCCATTCACCTTCTTACAATTGATGAAGTAGAGATTACCATCTCCAAAGCCTTTCTAAAGATTATCTCCATCCATTGTCTTCACAAAGCATCCATTCATATCAAATTGCACCTTACAACCATGAAAAACAAGTTTACTCACCAAAAGAAGGTTCTTCTTCATCTTTGGCACATGTAACACTTCTTTCAATCTGATCTTCTTCATTTAATTCTTCACAACAATCTCCACCATAATGGAGCCAATTCCAATGGCTTGCACCATGCCATTATCTCCTAACCATACTTTTGTTGTTGGAATAGTCTCATAAGTGTCAAATGAACACTTGTATGGAGTTATGTGCTTGGTAGCATCCGAATCAATGATCCATTTGGACATGGCAGCCATAGACGTGCCTTCACTTGCCATGAATGCATAATCATCTCCACCAACTTCATCACATGCATTGTTAGCATTTTCTCTATCTCTTTTCTTGGCCTTGTAGCAATTTCGTACAAAATGATCCGGTTTTCTACAAATGAAGTAAGTTCTTGCATTACTTCTCACATTTTCACGTTGGTTGGAATAGGTACCTTTGCCTTGTCTTGAGAAGAGAGCTGAATCTTCACTTTGATGCTCCTTCTCTTTCCTTTTAGTTACTTCATGTGCAAGTCTTGATGTCACATAGTCTATTGTAAGCTCTTTCAACCTCAAAGACTCCAATGCCACAATGAGGTAGTTGTAGGACTCGAAAAGACTCATGACTAGAGTCATGTCAATGTCACTATCTTTTAAAGGCTTGTCAATAATTGTTAGTTGATTTGCAAGGGCCTTTACCTTATTAACATGTGCCATGAGGTCTTCACCTTCTTCCATCTTACAAGTGAAGAATTTCCTTCTTGTGAAGAGGATGTTGGACAAGTTCTTGCTCTCATATATGTTGCAAAGTGTCTTCCATGTTTCCACTGGTCCTTTGCAATGGATAATGTGAGAAAAGTTGGCTTCATCCAAATTGATGGCAATCATGTCAAAAGCCTTCTTTTCACGTCTTTTGAAGTCCTTATCGTCCTTAGGGCTTGCATCTATGCTTGGAGGGTCTTCACTCTCATCTATAATGTCTCAAAGGTCCAAAGACGCCAACAAAAGTTCCATTTTGATCTTCTAATGTTAGAAATTATTGCCTCTAAACTTCTCAATCACTCTCAAACCTTCACCCTCACTAGAAGCCATGTCTAAGGAGGAGTGTATCAAAAAGTATTGAGAGAAGGAGTCTCTAAAAGCTTAAAGTCAGCAAACGAAGTTTGCACTAGCAGAATCTCAGAATGCCCTGTTATGAACAAAAGAGTGGTATCTCACTGAAAACAGTTTCAACTCAACTTGTAAAGCTTTCTACAAGTAATTTTACCCTCATAAAACTCACAATCACTCGTCTTAATCACTTTCTCATCAAAACACACAAGGATATTGAAGAAACTTCACCAATTCAAAAGACACTATCAAGGTCTTTCTACATAGTCTTATCCTCACAAAACAAGGAGATAAGAACCCACAAAGCAATGTTAGAGATGTATAAGTTTAATACCAATAGCCTCCTTATACCAACAAACCTAACATCAACAAATACCATAAGATCTAATCCACACAAAAGCAACAATGAGAAAATGGCTTCAACTTACTTGAATAGCACAACAGAGAGTGAGTGGGCCCATAACCTATTGAAGAAATACTATAAGCATAACAGAAGTAAGTAGAAATCAGCAAGGTTGCACATAAGAGAAGTGTGGAATGAGATGACTCTTACTTCCAACACCCATTACTTATAATCAGAGTTCACATCCAATATGTATAGACTTCATCCACATTCATCTATAACTAACCACCACTCGAGACCCTAAACTTAACCGCCTCTCGAGACTCTAAACCTAGCTATCTTTCGAGACATTAAACCTAGCCGCGTTTCGAGACCCTAGCCGCCACTTAGTCCTTAGTTGTCTTTGACCATTAGTAACTTATCTAAGAGAATATTTTCTATAAGACAACTTATTCTACTTTTATTATTACCTATTTATCTCAACATCTTTATCTTTTACCTTAATAGTTTGTAAGTTGAAGAAGTCATTGTATGGACTCAAGCAATCACCTCGAACATGGTACCAATGCATTGACTCATTCTTTGTAAAAGAAGGTTTTGTAAGGAATGAAGCTGACCATTTTTTATATGTATTGCAAGCCAAGGACTTCTTGCTGGTTGTGATCCTCTATGTAGATGATTTAATCATCTTAAGCAACATCATGGTAAGATTGGATTGGTTGAAGAAGAAATTGGAGGGAGAGTTTGAGATGTGTGATTTTGGAGAGCTCCATTATTTTTTGGATGTGGAATTCACAAGAAGTAGAGAATCAAAGACCATCACATTAAGCAAGGGAAGTACATTGAAGAAGTGTTGAAACGATTCAACATGAGAGATGGCAAGCCCATTGGAACTCCTTTGGAGGCAAACTTGAAATTGATGAAGCTCACGGATGAGGAGTATGCTGAAGTTCAGCATCAAATGCAAGGCATACCATACAAGGCAGCAGTAGACTCAGTCATGTATGCAATGGTAGGCACAAGGATGGATCTTACATTTGCGGTAAGTGTTGTAAGCCAACACATGGAAGAACAATTTCCTATGCATTCGGCAACCATCAAGAGAATCATGAGGTACTTGAAAGGCTTTTTGAACCTCAAACTATGTCTTAGAGGAGATAATATTTAATTATATGGATATTATGATGCGGATTGGGTTGGAGATGCAAACGATAGAAGGTCAACAACGGGCTATGTATTCTTTGTTGGAGGAGGAGCCATATCTTGGAATTACAAGAGACAAGCAACCATTGCAAGGTCCACAATGGAGGCGGAGTACATGGCAGCAAGTCATGGAGCAATGGAGGCAATTTGGTTGAGGTTGTTATTGGAAGATATTGGACTAGTGTAATTGGAGGCCACTCCATAGAGGTGTGACAATCAAGGATGTCTTGTTTTTACAAAGAATCCAAAGCATCATGCAAGAACCAAGCACATTGATATTCAGCATCATTTCATAAGAGAGAAGATAGAAATGAGGGTTATTGATATGATGTATTGTGAAACCAAAGACATGTTGGCTGATTTATTGACAAAAGCCTTAGTTAGAGAAAGACACAATAAGTTGGGTAAGGCATTAGGATTGATAACTAATTGACCAATAGCAAAGTGGGAGTGTTGAAGGAAAGAACTCTTTAAGTAGTTGCTAATGGTCAATAGAGTATAAGTTTTGTTAGGGATATCCCATAAGGTAAGGTGCTGGTCTATAGTGCATTAGAGTACAAGGAGAGGGCTGGTCCTAGGAGATATCCCATATGGATTGTAGCATTTGGTACCTTAGTATATACTTACTAGTATATAAGGAAAGGGTTGGCATGGGAAGAATTATCTCATATTACACTCTATTTATTATAGTGCAACCTTACTAGTGCTAACTTACTTGTGTGGAGTATGCAATCTATGTTTCAATAATTTAAAGTCCAAAGTCCCTTTCAAGAACTTCATGATCCTCTTGATGGTTGCCCAATGAATTGGTCCTGCTTTTAACATGTGTTGACTTATGACACTCACCGCATAAGCAAGATCCACCCTTGTGCCAATCATTGCATATATGAGTGATCCAACTGTTGAGAAAAGAACTCTGTAAGTAGTTGCTAATAGTCAATAGAGTACAAGTGTTGTTAAGGACATCCCATAAGGTAGGGTGCTGGTCTATAGTACATTAGAGTACAAGGGGAGGGCTGGTCCTAGGAGATATCCCATATGGATTGTAGCACTTGGTCCCTTGGTACTAGTATATAAGGAAAGGGTTGGCATGGGAAGAATTAGGTCATACCACACTCTATTTCTTATAGTGCAACCTTGCTGGTCCTAACTTACTTGTGTGGAATATGCTTTCTATGTTTTAATAGGTTATGGGCCTACATTCTCTTACCAAATAAGTTGTTCTTGCATTTTATTTTCTTTGTTGCTTGTTTGGTGGTTGAGATCTTATGGTATAGTATTACTAGTGTTTTGTTGAAGTCATTACTCCTGGATTTGTGAGTGTATGAGGTTAGTGCAAGACCTTGATAGTGTCTTTGCTGAAGTAACACTAGTATTTGAGAGTTTTATGAGAAATTGAGTCATTTTGAGTGAGGTGATGTGAGGGAGATGTTTGAAAGCCATAGAGTTACAGGACATAGCATTTTCCACCATTTAGACGTGATTTGGACTCAAAGTATGCAAAAAGTTGCAAAACAGCGAATTCTGAGTTTGTAGTTCAGCAATCTTTGAGTAGTCATATCTTTTGCATTACAACTCCAAATCAAGAGATTTTTGGACCTACTTGTAGCTTGAGATGGCATCTTTTGAGAGTGATAGCTTAAGAATGGTAGAAAAGTTTAGAGGTGACAACTTTCACCACTGGAAGGCCAAAATGGAGCTACTTTTGGCGTCATTGGATCTTTGGGAGATAGTATGAGAGGAGGAAGAGGCACCTGGATTAGAGGCAAGCATGAAGGAGCAAAAGGACTTCAAAAGACGAGAAAAGAAGGCTTTTGGCATGATTTCCACCAACTTAGATGAAACCAACTTTGCTCATGTCATTTCTTGCAAAGGAGCAGCAGATGCATGGAAGACTCTTTGCAATGTCTATGAGAGTAGGAATCTTTCCAATGTGCTATGGTCAAGGCAAAAGTTCTTCACTGTGAAGATGGAAGAAGGTGAAGATCTCATGGCTCATGTAAATAAGGTAAAAGCACTTGCAAATCAACTTGCTGTTGTTGACAAGCCTTTACTTGAAGAAGATGTTGTGATGACATTGCTCTCAAGCCTTCTGGACTCCTATTCCTCCCTCATTGTGGCATTGGAGTCCATTTCAAGGAAAGACCTCACTTTGGACTATGTCACGGCAAGACTAGCCCATGAAGTGACGAAAAGAAAGCAAAAGGAGTCTATTGGGGAGCAATCAGCACTATTTACAAGACCAAGTAAGGCAAGTGCCCCTTTTCAACGTTATCCTCCTTAAACTTGTTACATTTGTGAAAAACCAGGCCATTTTGCTAGAAATTGTTTCAAGGCAAAGAGAGAAGAAAGAGAGAATGCCAACAATACTTTTCATGATTATGGAGGTAAAGACTTTGCATTCATGGCAAAACAAACTCCTTCCATGTTTGATATGAGCAAATGGATTGTGGATTCCGGATGTACCAAACACATGACTCCATACAAGTGTTCATTTAACACTTATCAACCAATTCAAGCAACCAAGGTTTGGTTAGGTGATAATTGTATAGTACAAGCCATTGGAATAGGCACCATTGTAGTGGAGGTGGTGGTGAAGGGCATAAGCAAGAGAATCACTCTCAAGGATGTGTTGCATGTGCCAAAGATGAAGAAGAACCTCCTTTCGGTGAGTAAACTTATAACTCATGGGTACAAAGTGCAATTTAACATGAATGGATGTTTTGTGAGAACCATGAAAGGCAAAGAAGTAGCAAAAGGGACTAGGAATGGCAATCTCTATATTATCAATTGCAAGAGGATCAATGGAGTGGAGGTTGCTGCCTTTGCTGAATTTCCATCAAATGAAGATAAGGTGGACATTTGGCATCAAAGACTTGGGCATTTGAATGCCAAAAGCATGAAGGGGCTTCAATCTAAGGTAAATGGCATAGACCTTGGCCATTCTACGATGAATCTTGCTTGTGAGGGATGCATTCAAGGCAAACAACATAGGACACCATTTCCTAGAGGAGTTGCAACAAGAGCAAATCAATTGCTGGAGCTTGTGCATTCGGATGTTTGTGGATCCATGAGGATACCATTTATGAGTGGTAGTGAAAAGTGAGAGATGTGTCCAAGTGGGAGTAGTGGTGTGTTTGTGGACACATCTTCAATTCTAGCAAACAAACAAGAAGATGAAGAAGAGCATTCTCAAAGTGAAGAAGAAGAGGAAGATGCCATGATAGAAGAGCCCAATACTATGAAGACTTCAATTCCAGCAAGATACAACAAGGACAATGAAGAGAATGAAGATGAAGAATACCAACAAATGAGTAAGAGAAAGTACTCCATGAGTCATAGAAGGCAGCAAGAGGTGCAAGAAGGCTCATCTTCTTTGCATGATAGAAGATATCCAACACGTGAAAGAAGACCACAAGGTGAATGGTGAGAGAACCACATCTTTCCACAACAATTGGATGTAAGTGGGTGCTTAGAACTAAGAGAGATCCGAATGATTGAAGGTCAACATTAGGCTATGTATTCTTTGTTTGAGTGGGAGCCATATCTTTGAATAGCAATAGACAACCAAACATTGCAAGGTCCACAATAGGGGCGGAGTATTTGGCAGCAAGTCATGAAGCAATGGAGGCATTTTGGTTGAGGTTGTTATTGGAAGATATTGGACTTGTGCAATTTGAAGCTACTCCATTGAGGTGTGACAATCAAGGATGTCTTGCTTTTGGAAAGAATCCAAAGCATCATGCAAGAACTAAGTACATTGATATTCAGCATCATTTCATAAGAGAGAAGATAGAGATGGAGGTTATTGATATGATGTATTGTGAAACCAAAGACATGTTTGCTGATTTGTTGACAAAAGCCTTAGTTAGAGAAGGACACAACAAGTTGAGTAAGGCATTAGGATTGATAGCTAATTGACCAATAGCAAAGTGGGAGTGTTGAGAAAAGAACTCTTTAAGTAGTTGCTAATGGTCAATAGAGTAAAAGTGTTGTTAAGGATATCCCATAAGGTAGGGTGCTGGTCTATAGTACATTAGAGTACAATGGGAGGGCTGGTCCTAGGAGATAACTCATATGGATTGTAGCACTTGGTACCTTGGTACTAGTATATAAGGAAAGGGTTGGCATGGGAAGAATTATCTCAAACCACACTCTATTTGTTATAGTGCAACCTTGCTGGTCCTAACTTACTTGTGTGGAGTATGCTTTCTAGGTTTCAATACCAACTGCTGCTTTGTATGGAACACCTTGCATTTGGCCTTCAACTTGTGCAAACTCTTCAAGACCAAGTGTGAGAGTTTTGTCAAGTTTAAGGAGTGGAAAGCACTTGTAGAGAAGCAATGTGAGCTTAAGATTGAGGTGTTGTGATCAGACAATGGAGGTGAGTATTTGTTCAAATACTTTGATGAGTTATTAAAGCATGAAGGCATTGGATGACAAACCTCTACTCCCTTTACTCCACAACAAAATGGAGTTGCTGAAAGAGCAAATCGCTCCATTGTGGAGATGGCAAGGAGTATGATTGTTGCTCAAAAACTTGGGTATGAATATTGGACGGAAGCTGTGATAAATGCCTTGTATACAAGAAATAGGTGTCCCACAAGTGCACTTGATGGAATGACTCCCCAAGAAGCTTGGACTGGTAACAAACCTTGCATATCCCACATGAAGATTTTTAGATACATTGCATATGTCAAGATTCCAGATAGTATGAGATACAAACTTGATGCAAGGGCACAAGATGTGTAATCCTTGGTTATTGTGAAGGCACCAAGGCATATAGGCTGATGTGTTTAGATACCAAAAAGATCATCAAAAGTCGTGATGTAGAGTTCTTGGAGCATAAGAGTGGTAGTGAAAAGTGAGAGATGTGTCCAAGTGGGAGTAGTGGTGTGTTTGTGGACACATCTTCAATTCCAACAAACAAACAAGAAGATGAAGAAGAGCATTCTCAAAGTCAAGAAGGAGAAGATGATGCCATGATAGAAGAGACTAATACTATAAAGACTTCAATTCCAGCAAGATACAACTAGGACAATGAAGAAAATGAAGATGAAGAATATCAACCAATGAGTAAGACAAAGAACTCCATGAGCCATAGAAGGTAGCAAGAGGTGCATGAAGGCTAATCCTCTTTGCATGAAAGAAGATATACAACACATGAGAGAAGACCACAAGGTGAACGGTGGAAGAACCACATCTTTCTACAAGTAAGTGAAGACCATGCCAATGTTGCTCTTCTTGATGATGCATTGACTTTGTGTGATGCAATGAGGTGTGGTGATGCAATGAAGTGGGAGATTGCCATGCAAGAAGAATACAAATCTCTTGTGGCCAATGAGACAAGGAAGTTGACTCCACTTCCACCAAATTGATCAGGAATTGGATGTAAGTGAATGTTAAGAACCAAAGGAGATGCTATAGGTAATGTTTTGAGGTACAAGGCAAGATTGGTTGCAAAAGGCTACTCACAAGTTGGTGGAGTGGACTTTAATGAGATATTTGCACCCGTAGCCAAGTTCACCACTATTAGAACAATAATAGCAATTAGAGCATCAATGGACCTTGAGATGCATCCAATGGACGTCAAGACAGCATTCTTGAATGGAGAATTGGAAGAAGACAATTACATGGAGCAACCTCAAGGATTTATTAAACAAGACAAACACCACCTTATTTGTATTGAAAAAATACTATAAGCATAACACAAGTAAGTAGAAATCAGCAAGGTTGCACATAAGAGAAGTGTGGAATGAGATGACTCTTACTTCCAACACACGTTACTTATAATCAGAGTTTACATCCAATATGTATAGACTTCATCCACATTCATTTATAACTAGCCACTACTCGAGACCCTAAACTTAACCGCCTCACGACACTCTAAACCTTGCCGTCTGTTGAGACATTAAATTTAGCCGCATGTCGAGATCCTAGCCGCCACTTAGTCCTTAGTTGCCTTTGACCATTAGCAACTTACCTAAGAGAATATTTTCTACAAGATAACTTATTTTACTATTATTATTACCTATTTATCTCAACATCTTTATCTTTGACCTCACCACTCCCACTTTGCTAATTGTCAAAGCCCTTCAAACCTAATCCCTTTGTCAACATATGATGTCTATTTTTTTTCAATGTCTTTGTTAACAAATCAGCAAGCATATCTTCCTTTCCACAATACTTCAAATCAATGACTCCCAATTCAATCTTCTCTCTTATAAAGTGATGTTGAATGTCAATGTGTTTGGTTCTTGAATGATGCTTTGGATTCTTTACAAAAACAAGGCATCTTTGATTGTCACAATTCAATAGAGTTGCTTCCAATTGCACAAGTTCAATGTCCTCCGAAACTTGCCTTAACTATGTTGCTTCTATTGCACAATGGCTTGCTGCCATACACTCCTCTTCCATTGTGGACCTTGCAATTGTGGGTTGCCTCTTGCAATTCCATGAAATTGCTCCGACTCCAACAAAGAATACATAGCCCATTGTTGAAACATAGAAACCATACTCCACACAAGTAAGTTAGCACTAGCAAGATTGCACAATAACAAATAGAGTGTGGTATGAGATGATTCTTCCCATGCCAATCCTTTCCTTATATACTAATACCAAGGTACCAAGTACTACAATCCATATGGGATATCTCCTCGGACCAGCCCTCCCCTTATACTCTAATGCACTATAGACCAGCACCTAACCTTATCGGATATTCCTAACAACACTTGTACTCTATTGACCATTAGTAACTACTTAAAGAGTTCTTTCTTTCAACACTTCCACTTTGCTATTGGTCAATTAGCTATCAATCCTAATGCCTTACTCAACTTGTTGTGTCTTTCTCTAACTAAGGCTTTTGTCAATAAATCAGCCAACATGTCTTTGGTTTCACAATACATCATATCAATAACCCCCATTTCTATCTTCTCTCTTATGAAATGATGCTGAATATCAATGTGCTTGGTTCTTGTATGATGCTTTGGATTCTTTATAAAAGCAAGACATCCTTGATGTCACACCTCTATGGAGTGGCCTCCAATTGCACTAGTGCAATATCTTCCAATAACAACCTCAACCAAATTACCTCCATTGCTCCATGACTTGCTGCTATGTACTCCGCCTCCATTGTGGACCTTGCAATGGTTGCTTGTCTCTTGTAATTCCAAGATATGGCTCCCACTCCAACAAAGAATACATAGCCCGTTGTTGACCTTCTATCGTTTGCATCTCCAACCCAATCCGCATCATAATATCCATATAATTAAATATTATCTCCTCTAAGACATAGTTTGAGGTTCAAAGAGCCTTTCAAGTACCTCATGATTCTCTTGATGGTTGCCCAATGCATAGGACCTGGTTTTTCCATGTGTTGGCTTACAACACTTACCGCAAATGCAAGATCCATCCTTGTGCCTACCATTGCAAACATGAGTGAGCTTATTGCTGCCTTGTATGATATGCCTTGCATTTGGTGCTTAACTTCGGTTGAAGGAATGAACTCATTTAGTTGTTGCTAATGGTCAATAGAGCATATGAGTAATGAGGGATATCCTACAAGATTAGTTGCTGGTCTATAGTGCCTTAGAATACAAGGAGAGGGCTGGTCCAAGAGATATCCCATATGGGTTGTAACACATGGTACCTTGGTACTAATATATAAGAAAAGGGTTGGCATGGGTAGAATCATCTCATACCACATTCTATTTGTGAAGTGCAACCTTGCTGGTCCTAACTTGCTTGTGTGAAGTTTGCTTTCTATGTTTCACTAGGTTATGGACCCACACTCTCTTACCAAGTAAGTTGTTCTTGCATTATTTCTTTGTTGCTTACTTTGGTGGTTGGGATCTTATGGTAGAGTGTTGCTAGTGTGTTGTTGAAGTCATTGCTCCTGGATTTGTGAGTATATGAGTTTTGTGCAAGACCTTGATAGTGTCTTTGCTGAAGTAATACTGGTGTTTGAAAGTTTTATGAGATAGTGAGTCATTTTGAGTGGAGTGACGTGAGGGAGACTTATGAGAGCCATAGAATTACTTTACAATTCATTCCCCACCATTTAGACGTGATTTGGACTCATAATTTACAAAAAGTTGCAAAACAGCGAATTCTGGGTTTGTGGTTCAGCGATCTTTGAGTAGTGATATCTTCTCCATTACAACTCCAAATCAAGAGTTTTTTGAACCTACGTGTAGCTTGAGATGGCATCTTTTGAGGGTGATAGCTTGAGAATGGTTGAAAAGTTCAAAGGTGACAACTTTCACCACTGGAAGGCCAAAATGGAGCTACTTTTGGCGTCATTGGATCTTTGGGAGATTGTATGTGAGGAGGAAGAGGCACCTGGGGTAGAGGCAAGCATCAAGGAGCATAAGGAGTTCAAAAGACGAGAAAAGAAGGCTTTTGGCATAATTGCCACCAATTTGATGCATCTCATGGTCCATTGATGCTCCAATTGGTACTATGGTTCTAATGTTGGTGAACTTGGCCACGGGTGCAAATGTCTCATAAAAGTCCACTCCAGCAACTTGTGAGTAGCCTTTGGCAACCAATCTTGCCTTGTACCTCACAACATTGCCCATAGGATCTCTCTTGGTTCTAAACACCCTCTTACATCCAATTGCTGATCAATTTGGTGGAAGTGGAGTCAACTCCCATGTCACATTGTCTATAAGAGATTTGTATTCTTCTTGCATGGCAATCTCCTACTTCATTGCATCACCACACCTCATTGCATCACTCAAAATCAATAGATCATCAAGAAGAGCAACATTGGCATAGTCTTCACTTACTTGTGGAAAGATGTGGTTCTTCTACTATTCACCTTGTGGTCTTCTCTATCGTGTTGGATATCTTCTTTCTTGTAAAGACGATGAGCCTTCATGCACCTCTTGCTACCTTGTATGGCTCATAGAGTTCTTTGTCTTACTCATTGGTTGATATTCTTCATCTTCATTTTCTTCATTGTCCTAGTTGTATCTTGCTGGAATTGAAGTCTTTATAGTATTAGTCTCTTCTATCATGGCATCATCTTCTCCTTCTTGACTTTGAGAATGCTCTTCTTCATCTTCTTGTTTGTTTGTTGGAATTGAAGATGTGTCCACAAACACACCACTACTCCCACTTGGACACATCTCTCACTTTTCACTACCACTCTTATGCTCCAAGAACTCTACATCACGACTTTTGATGATCTTTTTGGTATCTAAACACATCAGCCTATATGCCTTGGTGCCTTCACAATAACCAAGGATTACACATCTTGTGCCCTTGCATCAAGTTTGTATCTCATACTATCTGGAATCTTGACATATGCAATGTATCTAAAAATCTTCATGTGGGATATGCAAGGTTTGTTACCAGTCCAAGCTTCTTGGGGAGTCATTCCATCAAGTGCACTTGTGGGACACCTATTTCTTGTATACAAGGCATTTATCACAGCTTCCGTCCAATATTCATACCCAAGTTTTTGAGCAACAATCATACTCCTTGCCATCTCCACAATGGAGTGATTTGCTCTTTCAGCAACTCCATTTTGTTGTGGAGTATAGGGAGTAGAGGTTTGTCATCCAATGCCTTCATGCTTTAATAACTCATCAAAGTATTTGAACAAATACTCACCTCCATTGTCTGATCACAACACCTCAATCTTAAGCTCACATTGCTTCTCTACAAGTGCTTTCCACTCCTTAAACTTGACAAAACACTCACTCTTGGCCTTGATGATGTAAATCCATACCTTCCTTGACAAGTCATCAATAAATGTGACAAAGTACCTTGCTCCACTCATAGATGGTATCTTCATGGGTCCACAAACATCCGAATGCACAAGCTCGAGCAATTGACTTGCTCTTGTTGCAACTCCACTAGGAAATGGTGTCCTATGTTGTTTGCCTTGAATGCATCCCTCACAAGTAAGATTCATAGTAGGATGGCCAAGGCCTAAGCCACTTACCATGGATTGAAGCTCTTTCATGCTTTTGGCATTCAAATGCCCAAGTCTTTGATGCCAAATGCCCACCTTGTCTTTATTTGATGGAAATTCAGCAAAGGCAGCAATCTCCACTCCATTGTTCCTCTTGTAATTGATAATATAGAGATTGCCATCCCTAGTCCCTTTTGCTACTTCTTTGCTTTCCATGGTTCTCACAAAATATCCATTCATGTTAAATTGTACTTTGCACCCATGAGTTACAAGTTTACTCACCGAAAGGAGGTTCTTCTTCATCTTTGGCACATGCAATACATCCTTGAGAGTGATTCTCTTGCTAATGCCCTTCACCACCACCTCCACTACAATGGTGCCTATTCCAATGGCTTGTACCATACAATTATCACCTAACCAAACCTTGGTTGCTCGAATTGGTTGATAAGTGTTAAATGAACACTTGTATGGAGTCATGTGTTTGGTACATCCGGAATCCACAATCCATTTGCTCATATCAAGAATGGAAGGATTTTGTTTTGCCATGAATGCAAAGTCTTCACCTCCATGATCATGAAAAGCATTGTTGGCATTGTCTCTTTCTCCTCTCTTTGCCTTGAAATAATTTCTAACAAAATGGCCTGGTTTTCCACAAATGTAACAAGTTTTAAGAGGATAACATTGAAAAGGGGCACTTGCCTTACTTGGTCTTGTAAATAGTGCTGATTGCTCCCCAATAGACTCCTTTTGCTTTCTTTTGGTCATTTCATGGACTAGTCTTGCTGTGCCATAGTCCAAAGTGAGGTCTTTCCTTGAAATGGACTCTAATGCCACAATGAGGGAGGAATAGGAGTCTGGAAGGCTTGAGAGCTATGTCATCACAACATCCTCTTCATGTAAAGGCTTGTCAATAACAGCAAGTTGGTTTGCAAGTGCCTTTACGTTATTTACATGAGCCATGAGATCTTCACCTTCTTCCATCTTCACAGTGAAGAACTTTTGCCTTGACCATAGCACATTGGAAAGATTCCTACTCTCATAGACATTGCAAAGAGTCTTCCATGCATCTGCTGCTCCTTTGCAAGAAATGACATGAGCAAAGTTGGTTTCATCTAAGTTGGTGGCAATTATTCCAAAAGCCTTCTTTTCTCGTCTTTTGAAGTCCTTTTGCTCTTTGATGCTTGCCTCTACCCCAGGTGCAAGTTCCTCCTCATCTACTATCTCCCAAAGATCCAATAACGCCAAAAGTAGCTCCATTTTGGCCTTCCAGTGGTGAAAGTTGTTACCTCTAAACTTTTCAACAACTCTTCGGCTATCACCCTCAAAAGATGCCATCTCAAGCTACAAGAAGGTCCAAAAAACTCTTGATTTGGAGTTGTAATGCAAAAGATATGACTACTTAAAGATTGCTGAACTACAAACCCAGAATTCGCTGTTTTGCAACTTTTTGCATATTTTGAGTCCAAATTACGTCTAAATGGTAAAGAATGGTTTGTAATGTGATTTTATGACTTTCAAACGTCTCTCTTACGTCACTTCACTCAAAATGACTCACTTTCTCATAAAACTCTCAAATACTACTGTTCTTTCAGCAAAGACACTATCAAGGTCTTGCACTAAGCTCATACACTCACAAATCCAGGAGCAATGACTTGAACAATTCACTAGCAACACTCTACCATTAGATCTCAACCACCAAAAATAAGCAACAAAGAAATAATGCAAGAACAACTTACTTGATAAGAGAATGTGGGCCCTTAACCTATTGAAACATAGAAATTAAACTCCACACAAGTAAGTTAGGACCAGCAAGGTTGCACTTTAACAAATAGAATGTGGTATGAGATAATACTTCCCATGCCAACCCTTTCCTTATATACTAGTACCAAGGTACCAAGTGCTACAACCCATATGAGATATCTCCTAGGACCAGCCCTCCCCTTGTACTCTAATGCACTATAGACCAGCACCTAACCTTATCGGATATCCCTAACAACACTTGTACTCTATTGACCATTAGCAACTACTTAAAGAGTTCATTCCTCCAACACCCATTATTGACAACCTCATGATCCTCTTGATGGTTGCCCAATGAAGTGGTCATGCTTTTGACATGTGTTGACTTACGACACTCACCGCATAAGTAAGATCCACCCTTGTGCCAACCATTGCATACATGTGTGATCCAACTGCTGCGTTATATGGAACACCTTTCATTTGGCCTTTAACTTGTCCAAACTCTTCATCCGTCAGCTTCTTCAACTTCAAATTGGACTCCAAAGGTGTTCCAATAGGCTTGCAATCCTCCATATTGAATCGTTTCAACACTCCTTCAATGTACTTCCTTTGGCTCATTGTCATGGTCTTGTTAGCACGATTTCTTGCAAATTCCATTCCTAAGCAATAGTGAAGATACCTGAAATCCCTCATCTCATATTCCTTTTCTAACTTTACCTTCAACCAATCCATCATCTTTAAAGTATTGATTAAGATGATTAAATCATCTACATAAAGAATAACAATCATCAAGAACTCTTTTGATTGTATCACATACCTAGAATGGTCAGCCTATTGAAACATAGAAAGCAAACTCCACACAAGCAAGTTAGGACAAGCAAGGTTGCACTTGACAAATAGAATGTGGTATGAGATGATTCTTCCCATGCCAACCCTTTTCTTATATACTAGTACCAAGGTACCATGTGTTACAACCCATATGGGATATCTCTTAGGACCAGCCCTCTCCTTGTATTCTAAGGCACTATAGACCAGCAACTAACCTTGTAGGATATCCCTCATTACTCATATACTCTATTGACCATTAGCAACAACTAAATGAGTTCTTTCCTTCAACACTCCCACTTTGCTATTGGTCAATTAGCTATCAATCCTAATGCCTTACTCAATATGTTGTGTCTGTCTTTCACCAAGGCTTTTGTTAGCAAATCAGCCAACATGTCTTTGGTTTCACAATACATCATATCAATAACTCCCATCTCTATCTTCTCTCTTATAAAGTGGTGTTGAATATCAATGTGCTTGGTTTTTGCATGATGCTTTGGATTCTTTGCAAAAGCCAAACATCCTTGATTGTCACATCTCAATGGAGTGGCTTCGAATTGCACAAGTCCAATGTCTTCCAACAACAACCTCAACCAAATTGCCTCCATTGCTCCATGACTTGCTGAAATATACTCCGCCTCCATTGTGGACCTTGCAATAGTTGGTTGTCTCTTACAATTCCAAGATATGGCTTCCATTCCAACAAAGAATACATAGCCCGTTGTTGATCTTCTATCATTTGTATCTCCAGCCCAATCCGCATCACAATATCCATGTAATGCAATGTTATTTCCTCCAAGACATAGTTTATGGTTCAAAGAGCCTTTCAAGTACCTCATGATTCTTTTGATGGTTGCCCAATGCATAGGACTTGGTTTTGCCATGTGTTGACTTACAACACTTACTGCAAATGCAAGATCCATCCTTGTACCCACCATTGCATACATGAGTGAGGCTACTGTTGAAGGAAAGAACTCATTTAGTTGTTGCTAATGGTCAATAGAGTATATGAGTAATGAGGGATATCCTACAAGGTTAGTTGCTGGTCTATAGTGCCTTAGAATACAAGGAGAGGGCTGGTCCTAAGAGATATCCCATATGGGTTGTAATACATGGTACCTTGGTACTAGTATATAAGAAAAGGGTTGGCATGGGAAGAATCATCTCATACCACATTCTATTTGTGAAGTGCAACCTTGCTGGTCCTAACTTGCTTGTGTGGAGTTTGCTTTCTATGTTTCAATAGGTTATGGGCCCACACTCTCTTACCAAGTAAGTTGTTCTTGCATTATTTTCTTTGTTGCTTACTTTGGTGGTTGGGATCTTATGGTAGAATGTTGCTAGTGTGTTGTTGAAGTCATTGCTCCTGGATTTGTGAGTATATGAGTTTTGTGCAAGACCTTGATAGTGTCTTTGCTGAAGTAACACTAGTGTTTGAAAGTTTCATGAGATAGTGAGTCATTTTGAGTGGAGTGACGTGAGGGAGACTTATGAGAGCTATAGAATTACTTTACAATTCATTCCCCACCATTTAGACGTGATTTGGACTCATAATTTACAAAAAGTTGCAAAACAGCGAATTCTGGGTTTGTGGTTCAGCGATCTTTGAGTAGTGATATCTTCTCCATTACAACTCCAAATCAAGAGTTTTTTGGACCTACGTGTAGCTTGAGATGGCATCTTTTGAGGGTGATAGCTTGAGAATGGTTGAAAAGTTCAAAGGTGACAACTTTCACCACTGGAAGGCCAAAATGGAGCTACTTTTGGCGTCATTGGATCTTTGGGAGATTGTATGTGAGGACGAAGAGGCACCTGGGGTAGAGGCAAGTATCAAGGAGCATAAGGAGTTCAAAAGACGAGAAAAGAAGGCTTTTGGCATAATTGCCACCAATTTAGATGAGAGCAACTTTACTCATGTCATTTCTTGCAAAGGGGCAGCAGAGGCATGGAAGACTCTTTGCAACGTCTATGAGAGTAGAAATCTCTCCAATGTACTATGGTCAAGGCAAAAATTCTTCACCGTGAAGATGGAAGAAGGTGAAGATCTCATGGCTCATGTAAATAAGGTAAAAGCACTTGCAAACCAACTTGCTGTTATTGACAAGCCTTTACCTGAAGAAGATGTTGTGATGACATTGCTCTCAAGCCTTCCGGACTCCTATTCCTCCCTCATTGTGGCATTGGAGTCAATTTCAAGAAAAGATCTTACTTTGGACTATGTCACGGCAAGACTAGCCCATGAAGTGACCAAAAGAAAGCAAAAAGAGTCTATTGGAGAGCAATCAGCACTATTCACGAGACCAAGTAAGGCAAGTACTTCCATTCAACGTAATCTTCCCAAAACTTGTTATATTTGTGGAAAACCAGGGCATTTTGCTAGGAATTGTTTCAAGGCAAAGAGAGGAGAAAGAGAGAATGCCAATAATGCTTTTCATGACCATGGAGGTGATGACTTTGCATTCATGGCAAAACAAACTTCTTCCATGCTTGATATGAGCAAATGGATCGTGGATTCTGGATGTACCAAACACATGACTCCATACAAGTGTTCATTTAACACTTATCAACCAATTCCAGCAACTAAGGTTTGGTTAGGTGATAATGGTATGGTACAAGCCATTGGAATGGGCACCATTGTAGTGGAAGTAGTGGTGAAGGGCATAAGCAAGAGGATCACACTCAAGGATGTGTTGCATGTGCCAAAGATGAAGAAGAACCTCCTTTCGGTGAGTAAACTTGTAAGTCATGGGTGCAAAGTGCAATTCAATATGAATGGATGTTTTGTGAGAACCATGGAAGGCAAAGAAGTAGCAAAAGGGATTAGAGATGGCAATCTCTATATTATCAATTGCAAGCGCATCAATGGAGTAGAGGTTGCTGCTTTTGCTGAATTTCCATCAAATGAAGATAAGGTGGGCATTTGGCATCAAAGACTTGGACATTTGAATGCCAAAAGCATGAAGGAGCTTCAATCCATGGTAAGTGGTTTAGACCTTGGCCATTCTACTATGAATCTATCTTGTGAAGGTTGCATTCAAGGCAAACAACATAGGACACCATTTCCTAGTGGAATTGCAACAAGAGCAAATCAATTGCTGGAGCTTGTGCATTCGGATGTTTGTGGACCCATGAAAACAGCATCTATGAGTGGAGCAAGATATTTTGTCACATTTATTGATGACTTTTCAAGGAAGGTATGGATTTATATCATCAAGGCCAAAAGTGAGTGTTTTGCTAAGTTTAAGGAGTGGAAAGCACTTGTGGAGAAGCAATGTGAGCACAAGATTAAGGTGCTGCGATCGGACAATGGAGGTGAGTATTTGTCCAAAGACTTTGATGAGTTATTGAAGCATGAAGGCATTGCAAGACAAACCTCCACTCCCTATACCCCACAACAAAATGGAGTTGCTGAAAGAGCAAATCGCACCATTGTGGAGATGGCAAGGAGTATGATTCATGCTCAAAAGCTTGGATATGAGTATTGGGCGGAAGCTGTGGTAAATGCCGTATATACAAGAAATAGGTGTCCCACAAGTGCACTTGAAGGAATGACTCCCGAAGAAGCTTGGACTGGTAAAAAACCTTGTTTATCTCATATGAGGATTTTTGGATGCATTGCATATGCTAAAGTTCTAGATAGTATGAGAGGCAAACTTGATGCAAAGGGCACAAGATGTGCATTCCTTGGATATTGTGAAGGCACCAAGGCATATAGGCTCATGTGTTTAGACACCAAAAAGATCATCAAAAGTCGTGATGTAGAGTTCTTGGAGTATAAGAGTGCAAGTGAAAAGTGGGAGATGTGTCCAAGTGGGAGTAGTGGTGTGTTTGTGGACACATCTTCAATTTCAGCAAACAAAGAAGAAGATGAAGAAGAGCATTCTCAAAGTGAAGATGGAAATGAAGATATCATTGAAGAAGAGCCCAACTCTATAAAGACTTCAATTCCAGCAAGATACAACAAGGACAATGAAGAGAATGAAGATGAAGAATATCAACCAATGAATGAGAGAAGGAAGTGTATGAGCCATAGAAGGCAGCAAGAGGTGCATGAAGGCTCATCTTCTTTGCATGAAAGAAGATATCCAACACGTGAAAGAAGACCACAAGGTGAATGGTGGAAGAACCACATCTTTCCACAAGTAAGTGAAGATCAGGCCAATGTTGCTCTTCTTGATGATCCATTGACTTTGTGTGATGCATTGAGGTGTGGTGATGCAATGAAGTGGGAGATTGCTATGCAAGAAGAGTACAAATCTCTTATGGACAACAAGACATGGGAGTTGACTCCACTTCCACCAAATCGTTCAGCAATTGGATGTAAGTGGGTGTTTAGAACCAAGAGAGATGCTATGGGCAATGTTGTGAGGTACAAAGCAAGATTGGTTGCCAAAGGCTACTCACAAGTTGCTGGAGTGGATTTTAATGAGACATTTGCTCCAGTGGCCAAATTCACTACCATTAGAACTATAGTAGCAATTGGAGCATCAATAGACTTGGAGATGCATCAAATGGATGTCAAGACAGCCTTCTTGAATGGAGAATTGGAAGAAGACATCTACATGGAGCAACCTCAAGGATTTATTGATCAAGACAAACCCAACCTTGTATGCAAGTTGAAGAAGTCATTGTATGGACTCAAGCAATCGCCAAGAGCATGGTATCAACGCATTGACTCATTCTTTGTAAAGGAAGGTTTTATAAGAAGTGAAGCTGGCCATTCTTTGTATGTGTTGCAAGCCAAGGACTTCTTGCTGGTTGTGATCCTCTATGTAGATGATTTAATCATCTTAAGCAACACCATGGTAAAATTAGATTGGTTGAAGAAGAAATTGGAGAAAGAGTTTGAAATGAGTGATTTGGGAGAGCTTCATTATTGTTTGGGTGTGGAATTTACAAGGAATAGAGTATCAAAGACCATCACATTGAGTCAAAGCAAATACATTGAAGAAGTATTGAAACGATTCAATATGCAAGATTGCAAGCCCATTGGAACTCCTTTAGAAGCCAACTTGAAGTTGATGAAGCTCACGGACCACTACTCCCACTTGGACACATCTCCCACTTTTCACTTGCACTCTTATACTCCAAGAACTCTACATCACGACTTTTGATGATCTTTTTGGTGTCTAAAGACATGAGCCTATATGCCTTGGTGCCTTCACAATATCCAAGGAATGCACATCTTGTGCCCTTTGCATCAAGTTTGCCTCTCATACTATCTGGAACTTTAGCATATGCAATGCATCCAAAAATCCTCATATGAGATAAACAAGGTTTCTTACCAGTCCAAGCTTCTTCGGGAGTCATTCCTTCAAGTGCACTTGTGGGACACCTATTTCTTGTATATACGGCATTTACCACAGCTTCCGCCCAATACTCATATCCAAGCTTTTGAGCATGAATCATACTCCTTGCCATCTCCACAATGGTGCGATTTGCTCTTTCAGCAACTCCATTTTGTTGTGGGGTATAGGGAGTGGAGGTTTGTCTTGCAATGCCTTCATGCTTCAATAACTCATCAAAGTCTTTGGACAAATACTCACCTCCATTGTCCGATCGCAGCACCTTAATCTTGTGCTCACATTGCTTCTCCACAAGTGCTTACCACTCCTTAAACTTAGCAAAACACTCACTTTTGGCCTTGATGATATAAATCCATACCTTCCTTGAAAAGTCATCAATAAATGTGACAAAATATCTTGCTCCACTCATAGATGCTCTTTTCATGGGTTAGTCTTGCCGTGACATAGTCCAAAGTAAGATCTTTTCCTGAAATTGACTCCAATGCCACAATGAGGGAGGAATAGGAGTCCCGAAGGCTTGAGAGCAATGTCATCGCAACATCTTCTTCAGGTAAAGGCTTGTCAATAACAGCAAGTTGGTTTGCAAGTGCTTTTACCTTATTTACATGAGCCATGAGATCTTCACCTTCTTCCATCTTCACGGTGAAGAATTTTTGCCTTGACCATAGTACATTGGAGAGATTTCTACTCTCATAGACGTTGCAAAGAGTCTTCCATGCCTGTGCTGCCCCTTTGCAAGAAATGACATGAGCAAAGTTGCTCTCATCTAAATTGGTGGCAATTATGCCAAAAACCTTCTTTTCTCGTCTTTTGAACTCCTTATGCTCCTTGATGCTTGCCTCTACCCCAGGTGCCTCTTCCAACTCACATACAATCTCCCAAAGATCCAATGACGCCAAAAGTAGCTCCATTTTGGCCTTCCAGTGGTGAAAGTTGTCACCTTTGAACTTTTCAACCATTCTCAAGCTATCACCCTCAAAAGATGCCATCTCAAGCTACACGTAGGTCCAGAAAACTCTTGATTTGGAGTTGTAATGGAGAAGATATCACTACTCAAAGATCGCTGAACCACAAACCATGAATTCGCTGTTTTGCAACTTTTTGTAAATTATGAGTCCAAATCACGTCTAAATGGTGGGGAATGAATTGTAAAGTAATTCTATAGCTCTCATAAGTCTCCCTCACGTCACTCCACTCAAAATGACTCACTATCTCATGAAACTTTCAAACACTAGTGTTACTTTAGCAAAGACACTATCAAGGTCTTGCACAAAACTCATATACTCACAAATCCAGGAGCAATGACTTCAACAACACACTAGCAACACTCTACCATAAGATCCCAACTACCAAAGTAAGCAACAAAGAAAATAATGCAAGAACAACTTACTTGGTAAGAGGGTGTGGGCCCATAACCTATTGAAACATAGAAAGCAAAATCCACACTATTGAAACATAGAAAGCATACTCCACACAAATAAGTTAGGACCAGCAAGGTTACACTATAACAAATAGAGCATGGTATGAGATAATTCTTCCCATGCCAACCCTTTCCTTATATACTAGTACCAAGGTACCAAGTGCTACAATCCATATGGGATATCTCCTAGGACCAGCCCTTCCCTTGTACTCTAATGCACTATAGACCAGCACCCTACCTTATGGGATGTCCTTAACAACACTTGTACTCTATTGACTATTAGCAACTACTTAAAGAGTTCTTTTCTCAACACTCCCACTTTGCTATTGGTCAATTAGCTATCAATCCTAATGCCTTACTCAACTTGTTGTGTCCTTCTCTAACTAAGGCTTTTGTCAACAAATCAGCCAACATGTCTTTGGTTTCACAATACATCATATCAATAACCTCCATCTCTATCTTCTCTCTTATGAAATGATGCTGAATATCAATGTACTTAGTTCTTGCATGATGCTTTGGATTCTTTACAAAAGTAAGACATCCTTGATTGTCATTCCTCAATGGAGTAGCCTCCAATTGCACAAGTCCAATATCTTCCAATAACAACCTCAACGAAAATGCCTCCATTGCTTTTTGACTTGCTGCCAAATACTCCGCCCCTATTGTGGGCCTTGCAATGTTTGGTTGTCTTTTGCTATTCGAAGATATGGCTCCCACTCAAACAAAGAATACATAGCCCATTGGTGACCTTCAATCATTTGCATCTCTCTTGGTTCTAAGCACCCACTTACATCCAATTGTTGTGGAAAGATGTGGTTCTTTCACCATTCACCTTGTGGTCTTCTCTCACGTGTTGGATATCTTCTTTCATGCAAAGAAGATGAGCCTTCTTGCACCTCTTGCTGCCTTGTATGACTCATGGAGTGCTTTCTCTTACTCATTTGTTGGTATTCTTCATCTTCATTCTCTTCATTGTCCTTGTTGTATCTTGCTGGAATTGAAGTCTTCATAGTATTGGGCTCTTCTATCATGGCATCCTCCTCTTCTTCTTCACTTTGAGAATGCTCTTCTTCATCTTCTTGTTTGTTTGTTGGAATTGAAGATGTGTCCACAAACACACCACTACTCCCACTTAGACACATCTCCGACTTTTCACTACCACTCATAGATGGTGTCCGCATGGATCCACAAACATCCGAATGCATAAGCTCTAGCAATTGGTTTGCTCTTGTTGCAACTCCTCTAGGAAATGGTGTCCTATGTTGTTTGCCTTGAATGCATCCCTCACAAGCAAGATTCATCGTAGAATGGCCAAGGTCTATGCCATTTACCTTGGATTGAAGCCCCTTCATGCTTTTGGCATTCCAATGCCCAAGTCTTTGATGCCAAATGCCCATCTTCTCTTCATTTGATGGAAATTCAGCAAAGGCAGCAACCTCCACTCCATTGATCCTCTTGCAATTGATAATATAGAGATTGCCATTCCTAGTCCCTTTTGCTACTTCTTTGCCTTCCATGGTTCTCACAAAACATCCATTCATGTTAAATTGCACTTTGTACCCATGAGTTATAAGTTTACTCACCGAAAGGAGGTTCTTCTTCATCTTTGGTACATGCAACACATCCTTGAGAGTGATTCTCTTGCTTATGCCCTTCACCACCACCTCCACTACAATGGTGCCTATTCCAATGGCTTGTACCATACAATTATCACCTAACCAAACCTTGGTTGCTTGAATTGGTTGATAAGTGTTAAATGAACACTTGTATGGAGTCATATGTTTGGTACATCCGGAATCCACAATCCATTTGCTCATATCAAACATGGAAGGAGTTTGTTTTGCCATGAATGCAAAGTCTTCACCTCCATGATCATGAAAAGCATTGTTGGCATTCTCTCTTTCCCCTCTCTTTGCCTTGAAACAATTTCTAGCAAAATGGCCTGGTTTTCCACAAATGTAACAAGTTTTAGGAGGATAACGTTGAAAAGGGGCACTTGCCTTACTTGGTCTTGTAAATAGTGCTGATTGCTCCCCAATAGACTCCTTTTGCTTTCTTTTGGTCACTTCATGGGCTAGTCTTGCCGTGACATAGTCCAAAGTGAGGTCTTTCCTTGAAATGGACTCCAATGCCACAATGAGGGAGGAATAGGAGTCCGGAAGGCTTGAGAGCAATGTCATCACAACATCTTCTTCAAGTAAAGGCTTGTCAACAACAGCAAGTTGGTTTGCAAGTGCTTTTACCTTATTTACATGGGCCATGAGATCTTCACCTTCTTCCATCTTCAAGGTGAAGAACTTTTGCCTTGACCATAGCACATTGGAGAGATTCCTACTCTCATAGACATTGCAAAGAGTCTTCCATGCATCTGCTGCTCCTGTGCAAGAAATGACATGAGCAAAGTTGGTTTCATCTAAGTTGGTGGCAATTATGCAAAAAGCCTTCTTTTCTCGTCTTTTGAAGTCCTTTTGCTCCTTCATGCTTGCCTCTAATCCAGGTGCCTCTTCCTCCTCACATACTATCTCCCAAAGATCCAATGACGCCAAAAGTAGCTCCATTTTGGCCTTCCAGTGGTGAAAGTTGTCACCTCTAAACTTTTCTACCATTCTTAAGCTATCACTCTCAAAAGATGCCATCTCAAGCTACAAGTAGGTCCAAAAATCTCTTGATTTGGAGTTGTAATGCAAAAGATATGACTACTCAAAGATTGCTGAACTACAAACTCAGAATTCGCTGTTTTGCAACTTTTTGCATACTTTGAGTCCAAATCACGTCTAAATGGTGGGAAATACTATGTCATGTAATTCTATGGCTTTCAAACATCTCCCTCACATCACCTCACTCAAAATGACTCAATTTCTCATAAAACTCTCAAATACTAGTGTTACTTCAGCAAAGACACTATCAAGGTCTTGCACTAACCTCATACACTCACAAATTCAGGAGTAATGACTTCAACAAAACACTAGTAATACTATACCATAAGATCTCAACCACCAAACAAGCAACAAAGAAAATAAAATGCAAGAACAACTTACTTGGTAAGAGAATGTGGGCCCATAACCTATTGAAACATAGAAAGCATACTCCACACAAGTAAGTTAGGACCAGCAAGGTTACACTATAACAAATAGAGCATGGTATGAGATAATTCTTCCCATGCCAACCCTTTCCTTATATACTAGTACCAAGGTACCAAGTGCTACAATCCATATGGGATATCTCCTAGGACCAGCCCTTCCCTTGTACTCTAATGCACTATAGACCAGCACCCTACCTTATGGGATGTCCTTAACAACACTTGTACTCTATTGACTATTAGCAACTACTTAAAGAGTTCTTTTCTCAACACACACAAGCAAGTTAGGACAAGCAAGGTTGCACTTCACAAATAGAATGTGGTATGAGATGATTCTTCCCATGCCAACCCTTTTCTTATATACTAGTACCAAGGTACCATGTGTTACAACCCATATGGGATATCTCTTAGGACCAGCCCTCTCCTTGTATTCTAAGGCACTATAGACCAGCAACTAACCTTGTAGGATATCCCTCATTACTCATATACTCTATTGACCATTAGCAACAACTAAATGAGTTCTTTCCTTCAACACAGCCTCACTTCTTTGGAATCCCTCATTAACAAAGAATGTATCAATTCTTTGATACCATGCCCTTGGAGATTGCTTGAGTCCATACAAGGATTTCTTCAACTTACAAACAAGATGTTGCTTGCCTTCTTCTATAAATCCTTGAGGTTGATCCCTGTAGATGTCTTCTTCCAACTCTCCATTCAAGAAAGCCGTCTTCACATCCATTTGATGCATCTCCAAGTCCATTGCTGCCCCAATTGACACAATGGTTCTAATGGTCGTGAACTTAGCCACGGGAGCAAATGTCTCATTGAAATCAATACCAACAACTTGTAAGTATCATTTGGCAGCTAGTCTTGCCTTATATCTCACAATATCATCCATTGCATCCATCTTCGTTCTAAACACCCACTTACAACTAATTGAAGATCGATTTGGTGGAAGTTGAGTCAATTCCCATGTTTCAATGCTCATGAGAGATTTGTACTCTTCTTCCATAGCCTCCTCTCACTTCAACGCATTCGTAGACTTCATAGCATCACATATATTCAATGGATCAGTAAGGAGTGCAACATTTGCATGTTCTTCACTCACTTGAGGAAAGATGTGGTCCTTCCACTATTCACCACGTTGTTTTCTTTTACTTGTAGGATATCTCCTATCATTTGAAGAAGATTCACCTTGATGCTCTCTAACCTTCTTTTCTTTTGAACCTTGTCCCTTCTCACTCAAAGGTTGGTATTCCTCATCATCATCATCATTTTCAACTTTTTCATAGTTTGTCATCCCAATTGTATACACTTTCTTCTTCTTCTATTTCTTCATCTTCTTTGGTTCTTCATGTTGATTCAAATCTCCACTATCTTCATTGTCTTCATCTTCTTCTTCTTCTTTTGTTGCTGAAATTGAAGATGTATCCACAAACACACCATTACTCCCACTTGGACACATCTCCAAAAGCTCACAAGCACTTTTATGCACCATAAATTCAACATCACGACTTTTGATGATCTTCTTGGTATCCAAACACATTAGCCTATATGACCTTGTACCTTCTCAATATCCAAGAAACACACATTTTGTACCTTTTGCATCAAATTTGGACCGCATACAATCTGGTATCTTTGCATAAGCAATGCATCCAAAAGTCCTCATGTGTAAAAAACAAGATTTCCTCCCACTCCAAGCTTCTTGTCGAGTCATTGATGTAAGTGCATTTGTAGGACACCTATTCCTTGTATATCTTACATTCACCACAACTTCCGCCCAAAATTCATGCCCAAGGTTTTGAGCATGAATCATACTCCTTGCCATCTCCACAATAGTTCGATTTGCTCTTTCAGCAACTCCATTTTATTGTGGAGTATAGGGAGTGGAAGTTTGTCTTGTAATACCATGAATCTTCAAATACTCATCAAAATGCTTTGACAATTATACAACTCCATTGTTTGTACGCAACATCTTGATCTTGCACTCACATTGCTTCCCCACAAGTGCCTTAAATTCCTTAAACTTTGAAAAGCATTCACTCTTGGATTTAAGGATGAAAATCCACACCTTCCTTGAAAAGTCATCAATAAATGTAACAAAGTTTCCAAGTGGAGTTGCAACACGTGCAACCAAATTGTTGGAGATTGTGCATTCTGATGTTTGTGGACCTATGAGGACACCATCAATGGCAGGATCAAAGTACTTTGTTATATTTATTAATGACTTTTCAAGGAAGGTATGGATTTTCATCCTTAAATCCAAGAGTGAATGCTTTTCAAAGTTTAAGGAATTTAAGGCACTTGTGGAGAAGCAATGTGAGTGCAAGATCAAGATGTTGCGTACAGACAATAGAGGTGAATATTTGTCAAAGCATTTTGATGAGTATTTGAAGATTCATGGTATTACAAGACAAACTTCCACTCCCTATACTCCACAACAAAATGGAGTTGCTGAAAGAGCAAATCGAACTATTGTAGAGATGGCAAGGAGTATGATTCATGCTCAAAACCTTGGGCATGAATTTTGGGCGGAAGCTGTGGTGAATGCAATGTATACAAGAAATAGGTGTCCTACAAATGCACTTACATCAATGACTCCACAAGAAGCTTGGAGTGGGAAGAAACCTTGTGTTTCAGACATGAGGACTTTTGGATGCATTGCTTATGCAAAGGTACCAGATTGTATGCGATCCAAATTTGATGCAAAAGGTACAAATTGTGTATTTTTTGCATATTGTGAAGGTACCAAGGCATATAGGCTAATGTGTTTGGATATCAAGAAGATCATCAAAAGTCGTGATGTTGAATTTATGGAGCATAAAAGAGCTTGTGAGCACTTGGAGATGTGTCCAAGTGAGAGTAATGGTGTGTTTGTGGACACATCTTCAATTTCAGCAACAAAAGAAGAAGAAGAAGATGAAGACAATGAAGATAGTGGAGATTTGAATCAACATGAAGAACCAAAGAAGATGAAGAAGAAGAAGAAGAAAGTATATACAATTGGGATGACAAACAATGAAGAAGTTGAAGATGATGATGATGATGAGGAATACCAATCTTTGAGTGAAAAGAGACAAGGTTCAAAAGAAAAGAAGGTTGAAGAGCATCAAGGTGAATCTTCTTCAAATGATAGGAGATATCCCACAAGAGAAAGAAAACAACGTGGTGAATGGTAGAAGGACCACATCTTTCCTCAAGTAAGTCAAGAATATGCCAATGTTGTACTCCTTGCTGATCTATTGAATATATGTGATGCTATGAAGTTTACGAATGCGTTGAAGTGGAAGGAGGCTATGGAAGAAGAGTACAAATCTCTCATGAGCATTGAAACATGAGAATAGACTCAACTTCCATCAAATCAATCTTCAATTGGTTGTAAGTGGGTGTTTAGAACCAAGAGGGACGCAATGGGTGATATTGTGAGATATAAGACAAGGCTAGTTGCCAAAGGATACTCACAAGTTGCTGGTGTTGATTTCAATGAGACATTTGCTCCCGTGGCTAAGTTCACGACCATTAGAACCATTGTGTCAATTGGGGCAGCAATGGACTTGGAGATGCATCAAATGGATGTGAAGACGGCTTTCATGAATAAAGAGTTGGAAGTAGACATCTACATAGATCAACCTCAAGGATTTGTAGAAGAAGGCAAGCAACATCTTGTTTGTAAGTTGAAAAAATCCTTGTATGGACTCAAGCAATCTCCAAGGGCATGGTATCAAAGAATTGATACATTCTTTGTTAATGAGGGATTCCAAAGAAGTGATGTTGACCATTCTATGTATGTGATACAATCAAAAGAGTTCTTGATGATTGTTATTCTTTTTGTAGATGATTTAATCATCTTAACCAATACTTTAAAGATGATGGATTGGTTGTAGGTAAAGTTAGAAAAAGAATATGAGATGAGGGATTTGGGAGAGCTTCACTATTGCTTAGGAGTGGAATTTGCAAGAGATCGTGCTAACAAGACCATGACAAAGAGCCAAAGGAAGTACATTGAAGGAGTGTTGAAACGATTCAACATGGAGGATTGCAAGCCTATTGGAACACCTTTGGAGTCCAATTTGAAGTTGATGAAGCTCACGGATGAAGAGTTTGTACAAGTTAAAGGCCAAATGCAAGGTGTTCCATACAAGACAGCAGTTGGGTCACTCATGTATGCAATGGTTGGCACAAGGGTGGATCTTGCTTATGACGTGAGTGTCGTAAGTCAACACATGTCAAGAGCAGGACGAATTCATTAGACAACCATCAAGAAGATCATGAGGTACTTGAAAGGCACTTTGGACTTCAAATTTGACCTAAGAGGTGAAAGTATTGCTTTGCATCGTTATTGTGATGCGGATTGGACTGGAGATGCAAATGATAGGCGGTCAACTATGGCCTATATATTCTTTGTTGGAGTGGGAGCAATTTCATGGAATTGCAAGAGGTAACCCTCAATTGCAAGGTCCACAATGGAGGCGGAATACATGGCAGCAAGCCATGGTGCAATGGAATCAACATGGTTAAGGCAAGTTTTGGAGGACATTGGACTTGTGCAATTGGAAGCAAATTTATTGAATTGTGACAATCAAGGATGCCATGCTTTTACAAAGAATCCAAAGCATCATTCAAGAAACAAGCACATTGACATTTAACATCACTTTATAAGAGAGAAGATTGAAATGGGAGTGATTGACTTGAAGTATTGTGCAACAGAAGATATGCTTGCTGATTTGTTAACAAAGGCATTGGTCAAAGATAGACATCATATGTTGACAAAGGCATTAGGTTTTAAGGGCTTTGACAATTAGTAAAGTGGGAGTGTTGAGGTAAAAGATAAAGATGAATAGATAATAGTTAAAGTAGAATAAGTTACCTCATAAAGGATATTACTTTAGGTAAGTTACTAATGGTCAAAGGCTTGACTCTTGGCATATAGAAAAAGCATCCTATGGACATAGAATGAGGTCAAGGACAAAGAGTCAAAGTCAAGAGGATAAAGTTTGTCCTAGGGAATATCCAAAGAACTAGGTAAGAATAATTAGTATATGGCATAGGATACCCTCGTGGTATGTAAGATGCCATAGGATCCTAGGATCCTTGGATACCCTCGTGGTATGAGCCAAAGAATCCACGGAGTAAATGTATAAAAGTTCAATAGTGGAAGAAGTCTTTTTAGGGCAGCAACCACAAGCTTTAAATAACGAGAGTTGGAAGAGAGAACCATCTCATTCCATACTTCTCTTATGTACAACCTTGCTGATTTCTACTTACTTGTGTTATGCTTATAGTGTTCTTTTTCTCACCATTCATTGTCATCTACAATATCCCAAAGGTCCAAAGACGCCAACAAAAGCTCTATTTTGACCTTCCAATGGTAGAAATCGTTGCCTCTAAACTTCTTTATCACTCTCAAACCTTCACCCTCACTAGAAGCCATGTCTAAAGAGGAGTTTATCAAAAAATATTGTGAAAAGGAGTCTCTAAAAGCTTAAAATCACCAAACGAAGTTTGCACTAGCAGAATCTCAGAATGCCCTGTTATAAACAAAAGAGAGGTATCTCACTGGAATCACTTTCAACTCATCATTGTGAAGCTTTCTTCAAGTAATTGCACCCTCATGGAACTCACAATCACTCGTCTTAATCACTTTCTCATCAAAACACTCAAGAATAATGAAGAAACTTCACCAACTCAAAAGACAATATCAAGGCTTACTTCTCTGAACTGTTTTTTCATCGAGTTCTTCTCCTTGACAGATTGACAAGAGTGTACTTACAATATCAGAGCTTTGTTTTTCTTGAGTAAGAGTGGATTACCCCTTTCTCTTGACAAGACATAAGCGTATTAGAAGTTTGTGGATTATCCACTTCTAAACTGATATTGTTCTTAGTATCTTCTTTCTTACCAAGTCTTTCTTTTCTTTTGTCTTGAGCAGTATCAAACAAATTTTTCTTCTTAGTGTCATTATGGCAGAGCTTGTTGAAATGAAGAGTGCAATGGCACAAATGCAAGAGCAAATGAGGGAGTTAATGCTTGCGATGCATCAACTTAATTCACCAACACAGGAAAGAACAAGAATAGCAGAAAGTGGAGATATAGAGATGATCGGAGCTGCTTCAACATCTACAACAAAACACGTTCCTTCTCCAATTGTACAACACCCTATAAGCACTAGAGAACCAAGAATTGCCTTACTTGAGAAATTTGATGGTACGAGATCAAAGTTTTGAGGGTTCATCAATCAAGTACAATCGGCAATTGAACTTCAACTGCAAAGCTATCCAACTCCAAGATCACAAGTCAGGTTTATTAGCACTCTACTTCCTGGTTTTGCATTATCGTGGTTTTCGTCTTTTCTTGAACAACGAAATCCAATATTGGACAATTTGGAAGCTTTTTTGGAAGAGTTTCGATCTATGTATTGTGAACACGATGCAACTCGTGTTGTAACAAATAAGATCCGAATTCTGTGACAAGGAAATTGCTCAGTAATAGTGTATGCTTTGCAATTTCGACAACTTGCAATTGACATCAAGTGGGATGATGCTGCACTCATCACTCAATTTCCTTATGGATTGCAATACGAAGTAAAGAAATTGATGCTCAACTTACCTGATCCTCAAACTTTGAGTCAAGCAATCGATTTTGCGGTAAAATGTGATAATCGACTTTTTGAATTTCGATCTGAGAATCATTCACAGGAACCTCAACGTTATTACTCAATGGCAACATCAACATCTTTGCCAAACGTACATTCGGAAGTAGAAGACATGCAAATTGACGCGGTTCGTTTTAAACCTCTAACTGAGCAAGAAAAGATTCGTCGTCGTCAAGAAGGATTATGTTTATATTGCGGAGAACCTAAGCACACTGCTCAATATTGTCCAAAGAAACAATGCAACTATAAAATGAAGGGTACGACGGTCAAAGAAAACAACATGTCGGAAAACGGATTCGTCCAGCTACAATAGGGACCATGCAGCTGGAACCTTGTACAATTCCTAATGAAGGTCCTATCCTCTCCTCAGAATCCTCTCCTTGTTTTATAATAGACTTATATTTAGGACCTAAGAATTACAAAGCCTCTGCTCTATTAGATTCAAGAGCCTCAGCATGTTTTTTAGATGAACAATTTGTTAAAAGTCGTAAAATACCCTTTGTACAGAAACCTAAACCAGTACATGTAGAAGTCATAGATGGTCGTCCCTTGTCTTCTGGAGATGTCACTCATGAAACTCATCCTATAAAAGTAACAATAGACGATCATGATAGCTACATAGCTTTTAACATAATTAAATCCCCGTCCAATCCAGTTATTTTAGGTTTATCCTGGCTAGAAAAATATAACCCTCGAATAGATTGGAATTTGCGTAAACTTGACTTTTCCTAGAGCGTTATTAATAGTTCTACCAACCAAGTAAAAAATTATAAGTCTAGTATAGTAAAACCCGTACTGATAGGTGCAAAAGCATTTATACACGGACCAAAAGAAGGATCAACTTTTGCTATTTATGCTGCACCTATTTCTGAAAACGTAAAGACTTCAAGTGGCATTCCAAGTCAATATCAGGAGTATCAAGACATTTTTGAGAAAAAATATGTAGATATTCTTCCTGAGCATCGTCCATATGATTGTTCAATTGACCTCAAGGAAGGAACTCAACCTCCATTTGGACCTATTTATAGTTTATCGCAAGATGAGATGGTTGAACTCAAGACATATATTGACGAGAATTTAGCGAAGAATTTCATACGCCATTCAAAATCTCTAGCAGGAGCTCCAATTCTATTCATAAAGAAAAAAGATGGATCTTTACGAATGTCTGTTGATTATCAAGGACTCAACAAGATCACAATCAACAACAGGTATCCATTACCTTTGATATCAGGACTCCTTGACCAGTTGAATCAAACTAAGATCTATACAAAAATAGATCTAAGAGGAGCATATAATCTAGTACGGATCAAAGAAGGAGATGAATGGAAGACTGCGTTTCGAACCAGGTATGGACATTTCGAATATAATGTCATGCCCTTTGGACTCACAAATGCACCAGCTGCTTTTCAACATCTCATGAATGATGTATTTTGTGAATTCTTAGATAATTTTGTCGTCTGCTATCTAGACGATATCCTGATCTATTCTAAGAACATCGAAGAACATGAAATACATGTTCGTCAAGTATTACAAAAACTTAGAGATGCAGGATTGTATGCCAAGATGGAAAAGTGTGTATTTCATACTACTTAAGTTGACTTTTAAGGATACATCATTTCAAATGATGGTCTCATGATAGATTCTAAGAAAGTCTAAACAATCATGAATTGGAAGATTCCAAGGACAGTAAGAGATGTCCAATGTTTCTTGGGATTTGCCAATTACTATCGGATCTTCATCAAAGATTTCTCACGAGTTGCAGCTCCACTTACGCGCTTGACTAGTAAAGATAAATTCCAATGGAATCAAGAAGCGAAAGGAGCATTTGAAGCCTTGAAAACATCGTTTGTCTCTGCACCAGTCTTATATCGCGTTGACTTTTCTAAGGCATTTTTTATCGAAACAGATGCATCTGATTTTGCCTTGGGTGCAGTTTTATCACAAATGGGAACAGATGACAAACTTCATCCGATAGCTTTTCATTCAAGAAAATTCTCAACAACCGAGATCAATTATGAGATCCACGATAAAGAACTTCTTGCGATCGTGGATTCCTTTCAAGAATAGCGTCATTATCTAGAAGGTGCTTCTAGTCCAGTCACTATATATACATATCACAAGAACCTCGAGTATTTCATGTCAGCATGCGTGTTGAATCGTCGTCAAGCTTGTTCGAGTATGTCTTGTCAAGATTCGAGTTCATTATCACTTATCGGCCAGGAAAACAACAAGGTTTATCCGATGCCCTATCTAGACGTTCTTATTTTGCACCAAAAGAAGGAGATGTAGCTTTTGAGCAACAAAGAACGGTCCTCTTGAAACCGGAGCAATTTCATCTCTGAGCAATGAAATCAACATTGACTGTTGATTCAACTTTTCTCAAGCAAATTCAGTCCAGTATGTCCTCAGACCCTCTTGTTTATGATATCGAGAATAATTCTTCCAAGTCTCATGATCCTTCTAAATTTGAGTTCAAGAATAATCTATTATATTTTGAAGGACGCCTATATGTTCCAGAAGGAGAAGCACGTTTACGTGTTCTTCAAGCACGTCATGACTTTCCAGCAGCAGGGCACTTTGGATATAATAAGACTTTGGAACTCATATCAAGAGATTTTTGGTGGCCACAAATGTAGGAAGTCAGTCAAAGACTTTGTACAATCATGTGATATTTGTTCCAGATCAAAAATTCCTCGTCATCGACCTTACGAACTTCTTCAACCATTACCTATACCAGAACAACCATGGTCTTCTGTTTCTATGGATTTCATTACAAATCTTCCAAGCTCAAGATCTTATGATTCTATATTTGTGATAGTAGATCATTTCACCAAGATGGCATATTTTATGCCATGTACAAAATCTATCACAAGTGAAGAAACAGCTAAGCTTTCCATTGATAATATCTATCGCTATCATGGATTACCTAAAGATATCATATCGGATATGGGAACTCAATTTGTGTCAAGATTTTGGAGGACCCTTTTCAAGATTTAAAAAGTGGACATAAAGCTATCTTCGGCTTTCCATCCTCAAACTGATGGACAAACAGAGTACGTAAACCAAGTCTTGGAGTAATATTTAAGGTGTACTATCAAGTACCAACAAGATGATTGGACAACCCTTCTGCCATTGGCAGAGTTTGCTTATAATAATACGGTACATTCTTCCACGCAACAAACACCTTTCTTTGCCAATTATGGCTATCATCCACGACTTGATACTTTTGACTTTTCAAAAGTTGATAATCCTGCAGTAGAAGATATGGCAAATAGGTTGTCAGAGTTACATGCAATAATGAAGACGCAATTGGAGGAAGCTCAAGAACGACAAAACATAAACGCAGATCTATATCGTAAGGAGCAACCACAACTCAATGTGGGTGATAAGGTATGGCTACTTCGTCGCAATATCAAGACTACTCGACCTTGTGACTAGTTAAACTATCGTAGGCTTGGCCCCTTTTCTGTTTCTGAACAGATCAACCCAGTTGCATATCGGTTACATCTATCGGAGTTAATGAAGATCCATCTTGTATTCCACGTGTCTCTTCTTGAACCATATAAGATAGTGAATATACAAGGAAGAAGACAAGTGCCACCGCCTCCTATAGAAGTAGATAATAATGAAGAATTTGAGGTGGAAGAGATATTAGACTCAAGGCGGTGCCGAAATAAGCTGGAATATCTTGTTCATTGGCGTGGATATGATATTAGTGAACGCACATGAGAACCATCTAGGAATCTAGCAAATGCATCACCTAAAGTCAAAGTTTTTAATCAACGACATCCATCAAAACCAAGATGAAATCTCTCTTATAAAAGAGACGAGATTGAGGCAAGATAACATTCAATTTGAATGGATGGATGTTTTGTGAGAACCATGGAAGGACTAAATGGAGCTACTTTTGGCGTCATTGGATCTTTGGGAGATTGTATGTGAGGAGGAAGAGGCACCTGGGGTAGAGGCAAGCATCAAGGAGCATAAGGAGTTCAAAAGACGAGAAAAGAAGGCTTTTGGCATAATTGCCACCAATTTAGATGAGAGCAACTTTGCTCTTGTCATTTCTTGCAAAGGGGCAGCAGAGGCATGGAAGACTCTTTGCAACGTCTATCAGAGTAGAAATCTCTCCAATGTACTATGGTCAAGGCAAAAATTCTTCACCGTGAAGATGGAAGAAGGTGAAGATCTCATGGCTCATGTAAATAAGGTAAAAGCACTTGCAAACCAACTTGCTGTTATTGACAAGCCTTTACCTGAAGAAGATGTTGTGATGACATTGCTCTCAAGCCTTCCGGACTCCTATTCCTCCCTCATTGTGGCATTGGAGTCAATTTCAAGAAAAGATCTTACTTTGGACTATGTCACGGCAAGACTAGCCCATGAAGTGACCAAAAGAAAGCAAAAGGAGTCTATTGGAGAGCAATCAGCACTATTCACGAGACCAAGTAAGGCAAGTACTTCCATTCAACGTAATCTTTCCAAAACTGGTTATATTTGTGGAAAACCAGTGCATTTTGCTAGGAATTATTTCAAGGCAAAGAGAGGAGAAAGAGAGAATGCGAATAATGCTTTTCATGACCATGGAGGTGATGACTTTGCATTCATGGCAAAACAAACTTCTTCCATGCTTGATATGAGCAAATGGAGCGTGGATTCTAGATGTACCAAACACATGACTCCATACAAGTGTTCATTTAACACTTATCAACCAATTCCAGCAACTAATGTTTGGTTAGGTGATAATGGTATGGTACAAGCCATTGGAATGGGCACCATTGTAGTGGAAGTAGTGGTCAAGGGCATAAGCAAGAAGATCACACTCAAAGATGTGTTGCATGTGCCAAAGATGAAGAAGAACCTCCTTTCGGTGAGTAAACTTGTAAATCATGGGTGCAAAGTGCAATTCAATATGAATGGATGTTTTGTGAGAACCATGGAAGGCAAAGAAGTAGCAAAAGGGATTAGAGATGGCAATCTCTATATTATCAATTGCAAGTGCATCAATGGAGTAGAGGTTGCTGCTTTTGCTGAATTTCCATCAAATGAAGATAAGGTGGGCATTTGGCATCAAAGACTTGGACATTTGAATGCCAAAGGCATGAAGGAGCTTCAATCCATGGTAAGTGGCTTAGACCTTGGCCATTCTACTATGAATCTATCTTGTGAAGGTTGCATTCAAGGCAAACAACATAGGACACCATTTCCTAGTGGAATTGCAACAAGAGCAAATTAATTGCTGGAGCTTGTGCATTCGGATGTTTGTGGATCCATGAAAACAGCATCTATGAGAAGAGCAAGATATTTTGTCACATTTATTGATGACTTTTCAAGGAAGGTATGGATTTATATCATCAAGGCCAAAAGTGAGTGTTTTGCTAAGTTTAAGGAGTGGAAAGCACTTGTGGAGAAGCAATGTGAGCACAAGATTAAGGTGCTGCGATCGGACAATGGAGGTGAGTATTTGTCCAAAGACTTTGATGAGTTATTGAAGCATGAAGGCATTGCAAGACAAACCTCCACTCCCTATACCCCACAACAAAATGGAGTTGCTGAAAGAGCAAATCGCACCATTGTGGAGATGGCAAGGAGTATGATTCATGCTCAAAAGCTTGGATATGAGTATTGGGCGGAAGCTGTGGTAAATGCCGTATATACAAGAAATAGGTGTCCCACAAGTGCACTTGAAGGAATGACTCCCGAAGAAGCTTGGACGGGTAAGAAACCTTGTTTATCTCATATGAGGATTTTTGGATGCATTGCATATGCTAAAGTTCCAGATAGTATGAGAAGCAAACTTCATGCAAAGGGCACAAGATGTGCATTCCTTGGATATTGTGAAGGCACCAAGGCATATAGGCTCATGTGTTTAGACACCAAAAAGATCATCAAAAGTCGTGATGTAGAGTTCTTGGAGTATAAGAGTGCAAGTGAAAAGTGGGAGATGTGTCCAAGTGGGAGTAGTGGTGTGTTTGTGGACACATCTTCAATTTCAGCAAACAAAGAAGAAGATGAAGAAGAGCATTCTCAAAGTGAAGATGGAAATGAAGATATCATTGAAGAAGAGCCCAACTCTATAAAGACTTCAATTCCAGCAAGATACAACAAGGACAATGAAGAGAATGAAGATGAAGAATATCAACCAATGAATGAGAGAAGGAAGTGTATGAGCCATAGAAGGCAGCAAGAGGTGCATGAAGGCTCATCTTCTTTGCATGAAAGAAGATATCCAACACGTGAAAGAAGACCACAAGGTGAATGGTGGAAGAACCACATCTTTCCACAAGTAAGTGAAGATCAGGCCAATGTTGCTCTTCTTGATGATCCATTGACTTTGTGTGATGCATTGAGGTGTGGTGATGCAATGAAGTGGGAGATTGCTATGCAAGAAGAGTACAAATCTCTTATGGACAACAAGACATGGGAGTTGACTCCACTTCCACCAAATCGTTCAGCAATTGGAGGTAAGTGGGTGTTTAGAACCAAGAGAGATGCTATGGGCAATGTTGTAAGGTACAAAGCAAGATTGGTTGCCAAAGGCTACTCACAAGTTGCTGGAGTGGATTTTAATGAGACATTTGCTCCAGTGGCCCAATTCACTACCATTAGAACTATAGTAGCAATTGGAGCATCAATAGACTTGGAGATGCATCAAATGGACGTCAAGACAGCCTTCTTGAATGGAGAATAGGAAAAAGACATCTACATGGAGCAACCTCAAGGATTTATTGATCACGACAAACCCAACCTTGTATGCAAGTTGAAGAAGTCATTGTATGGACTCAAGCAATCACCAAGAGCATGGTATCAACGCATTGACTCATTCTTTGTGAAGGAAGGTTTTATAAGAAGTGAAGCTGACCATTCTTTGTATGTGTTGCAAGCCAAGGACTTCTTGCTGGTTGTGATCCTCTATGTAGATGATTTAATCATCTTAAGCAACACCATGGTAAAATTAGATTGGTTGAAGAAGAAAATGGAGAAAGAATTTGAAATGAGTGATTTGGGAGAGCTTCATTATTGTTTGGATGTGGAATTTACAAGGAATAGAGTATCAAAGACCATCACATTGAGTCAAAGCAAGTACATTGAAGAAGTATTGAAACGATTCAATATGCAAGATTGCAAGCCCATTGGAATTCTTTTCGAAGCCAACTTGAAGTTGATGAAGCTCACGGATGAGGAATATGCTGAAGTGGAGCATCAAATGCAAGGCATACCATACAAGGCAGTAGTAGGCTCACTCATGTATGCAATGGTGGGTACAAGGATGGATCTTACATTTGCACTAAGTGTTGTAAGTCAACACATGGCAAAACCAAGTCCTATGCATTGGGCAACCATCAAAAGAATCATGAGGTACTTGAAAGGCTCTTTGAACCATAAACTATGTCTTGGAGGAAATAATATTGCATTACATGGATATTGTGATGCGGATTAAGTTGGAGATACAAATGATAGAAGATCAACAATGTGCTATGTATTCTTTGTTGGAATGGGAGCCATATCTTGGAATTGTAAGAGACAACCAACTATTGCAAGGTCCACAATGGAGGCGGAGTATATGGCAGCAAGTCATGGAGGAATGGAGGCAATTTGGTTGAGGTTGTTGTTGGAAGACATTGGACCTGTGCAATTGGAAGCCACTCCATTGAGATGTGACAATCAAGGATGTTTGGCTTTTGCAAAGAATCCAAAGCATCATGCAAGAACCAAGCACATTGATATTCAACACCACTTTATAAGAGAGAAGATAGAGATGGGAGTTATTGATATGATGTATTGTGAAACCAAAGACATGTTGGCTGATTTGCTAACAAAAGCCTTGGTGAAAGACAGACACAACATATTGAGTAAGGCATTAGGATTGATAGCTAATTGACCAATAGCAAAGTGGGAGTGTTGAAGGAAAGAACTCATTTAGTTGTTGCTAATGGTCAATAGAGTATATGAGTAATGAGGGATATCCTACAAGGTTAGTTGCTGGTCTATAGTGCCTTAGATTACAAGGAGAGGCTGGTCCTAAGAGATATCCCATATGGGTTGTAACACATGGTACCTTGGTACTAGTATATAAGAAATTGGTTGGCATGGGAAGAATTATCTCATACCACATTCTATTTGTGAAGTGCAACCTTGCTGGTCCTAACTTGCTGGTCCTAACCTTGCTGGTCCTAACTTGAGTTTGCTTTCTATGTTTGAATAGAATCATGGCTTAGTGGCAATCATGCCAAAAGCCTTCTTTGCACGTCTTTTGAAGTCCTCATGGTCCTTAGGGCTTGCATTTATGCTTGGAGGGTCTTCACTCTCATCTTCATTATCTCAAAGGTCCAAAGACGCCAACAATGCTCCATTTTGACCTTCCAATGGTAGAAATTGTTGCCTCTAAACTTCTCAATCACTCTCAAACCTTCACTCTCACTAGAAGCCATGTCTAAGGAGGAGTGTATCAAAAAATATTAAGAAAAAGAGTCTCTAAAAGCTTAAAATCACATAACAAAGTTTGCACTAGCAGAATCTCAGAATGCCCTATTATGAACAAAAGAGTGGTATCTACCTGGAAACACTTTCAACTCAACTTGTGAAGCTTTCTTCAAGTAATTGCACCCTCATGGAACTCACAATCACTCGACTTAATCACTTTCTCATCAAAACATTCAAGAATAATGAAGAGACTTCACCAACTCAAAAGACACTATCAAGGTCTTTCTACAAAGTCTTATCCTCACAAAGCAATGAGATAAGAACCCACAAAGCAATGTTAGAGATGTACAAGCTTAATACCAATAGCCTCTTCATACCAACAAACCTAACATCAACAAATACCATAAGATCTAATCCACACAAAAGCAACAAAGAGAAAATGACTTCAACTTACTTGAATAGCACAACAAAGAGTGTATAGGCCCATAACCTATCGAGAAAAAGAACACTATAAGCATATCACAAGTAAGTAGAAATCAGCAAGGTTGCACATAAGAGAAGTGTGGAATGAGATGGTTCTCTCTTTCAACTCTAGTTACTTATAGGTGGTGGTTGCTGCCCTAAAAGGACTTCTTCCACCATTTGATTTTTAACCATATGCTCCTTGAATCCTTTGGCTCATACCACGAGGGTATCCAAGGATCCTAGGATCCTATGGCATCTTACATACCACGAGGGTTTCTTATGCCATATACTAATTACTCTTATCTAGATCTTTTGATATTCCCGAGGACACACTTTATCCTCTTGACTTTGACTCTTTGTCCTTGACCGCATCCTATGTCCATAGGATGCTTTTTCTATATGCCAAGAGTCAAGCCTTTGACCATTAGTAACTTACCTAAGGTAATATCCTTTACGAGGTAACTTATTCTACTTTAACTATTATCTATTCATCTTTATCTTTTACCTCAACAAACCATTCTCCACGATTTAGACGTAATTTGGACTCAAGGTTTAGGGTTTAGGGTTTAGGGTTCAAAATTCTTCACTGTGAAGATCGAAGAAGGTGAAAATCTCATGGCTCATGAGAATAAGGTAAAAGCACTTGCAAACTAACTCGCTGTTGGTGACAAGTCTTTACTTGAAGAAGATGTTGTCATGACATTGCTCTCAAGCCTTCCGGACTCCTATTCCTCCCTCATTGTGGCATTCGAGTCCATTTCAATGAAAGACCTCACTTTGGACTATGCTAGGCAAGACTAGCCCATGAAGTGACCAAAAGAAAGCAAAAGGAGTCTATAGGGGAGCAATCAACACTATTTACAAGACCAAGTAAGGCAAGTGCCCCTTTTCAACGTTATCCTCCTAAAACTTATTACATTTGATGAAAAACCAGGCCATTTTGTTAGTATTGAAACATAAAAATTAAATTCCACACAAGCAAGTTAGGACCAGCAAGGTTGCACTTCACAAATCAAGTGTGGTTTGAGATAATTCTTCTTATTCCAACCTCTTGCTTATATTCTTGTATCAAGGTACCAAGTGCTATAACCCATATGGGATATCACCTAGGACCAGCCCTACCCTTATACTCTAAGGCACTATAGATCAGCAACTAATATTATGGGATATCCCTAACAATATATATACTCTATTTGACCATTAGCAACTACTTGAAGAGTACTTTCTTTCAACACTCCCACTTTGCTATTGGTCAATTACCTATCAATCCTAATGCCTTACTCAACATGTTGTGTCTTTCTCTGACCAAGGCTTTTGTCAACAAATCAGCCAACATGTCTTTGGTTTCACAATACATCATATCAATAACCTCCATCTCTATCTTCTCTCTTATAAAATGATGCTGAATATCAATGTGCTTGGTTCTTGCATGATGCTTTGGATTCTTTGCAAAAGCAAGACATCCTTGATTGTCACAGCTCAATAGAGTAGCCTCCAATTGCACAAGTCCAATATCTTCCAATAACAACCTCAACCAAATTGCTTCCATTGCTCTATGACTTGTTGCCATGTACTCCGCCTCCATTGTGGACCTTCCAATGGTTGGTTGTCTCTTACAATTCGAAGATATGGCTCTCACTCAAACAAAGAATACATAGCCCATTGTTGACCTTCTATCATTTGCATCTCCAGCCCAATCCGCATGACAATATCCATGTAATGCAATACTATCTCCTCCAAGACATAATTTGAGGTTCAAAGAGCCTTTTAAGTACCTCATGATTCTCTTGATGGTTGCCCAATGCATAGGACCAAGTTTTGCCATGTGTTGGCTTACCACACTTACTGCAAATGCAAGATCCATCCTTGTACCCACCATTGCATACATGAGTGAGCCTACTGCTGCCTTGTATGGTATGCCTTGTATTTGATGCTCCACTTCAGCATATTCCTCATCCGTGAGCTTCAACAACTTCAAGTTGGCCTCCAAAGGGGTTCCAATGGGCTTGCAATCTCCCATGTTGAATCGTTTCAACACTTCTTCAATGTACTTGCTTTAGCTCAATGTGATGGTCTTTGACACTCTATTTCTTGTGAATTCCACACCCAAATAATAGTGGAGCTCTCCCAAATCACTCATCTCAAATTCTCTCTCTAATTTCTTCTTCAACCAATCCAATCTTACCATTGTGTTGCTTAAGATGATTAAATCATCTACATAGAGAATCACAACCAGCAAGAAGTCTTTGGCTTGCAACACATACAAAGAATGGTCAGCTTCACTCCTTACAAAACCTTCATTCACAAAGAATGAGTCAATACGTTGGTACCATACTCTTGGTGATTGTTTGAGTCCATACAATGACTTCTTCAACTTGCAAACAAGGTTGTGTTTGTCTTCTTCAATGAATCCTTGGGGTTGCTCCATGTAGATGTCTTCTTCCAAATCACGTCTAAATGGTGGAAAATGCTATGTCATATAATTCTATGGCTTTCAAACATCTCCCTCACATCACCTCACTCAAAATGACTCAATTTCTCATAAAACTCTCAAATACTAGTGTTACTTCAGCAAAGACACTATCAAGGTCTTGCACTAACCTCATACACTCACAAGTCCAGTAGTAATGACTTCAATAAAACACTAGTAATACTATACCATAAGATCTCAACCACCAAACAAGCAACAAAGAAAATAAAATACAAGAACAACTTACTTGGGAAAAGAATGTGGGCCCATAACCTATTGAAACATAGAAATTAAACTCCATACAAGCAAGTTAGGACCAGCAAGGTTGCACTTCACAAATCAAGTGTGGTTTGAGATAGTTCTTCTCATTCCAACTCCTTGCTGATATTCTTGTATGAAGGTACCAAGTGCTACAACCCATATGGGATATCACCTAGGACCAGCCCTACCCTTGTACTCTAAGGCACTATGGACCATCAACTAATATTTTGGGATATCTTTAACAATACATATATTCTATTTGACCATAAGCAACTACTTGAAGAGTACTTTCTTTCAACAATCTCTATATTATCAATTGCAGGAGGATCAATGGAGTGGAGGTTGCTGCCTTTGCTGAATTTCCATCAAATGTAGTGAAGATGGACATTTGGCATCAAAGACATGGGCATTTGAATGCCAAAAGCATGAAGGGGCTCCAATCCAACGTAAATGGCATAGACCTTGGCCATTCTACCATGAATCTTGCTTGTGAGGGATGCATTCAAGGCAAACAATATAGGACACCATTTCCTAGAGGAGTTGCTGAAAGAACAAACCAATTGCTGGAGCTTGTCCATTCCAAAGTTTGTCGACCCATGAGGATACCATCTTTGAGTGGTAGTGAAAAGTGGGAGATGTGTCCAAGTGGAGTAGTAGTGTGTTTGTGGACACATCTTCAATTCCAGCAAACAAACAAGAAGATGAAGAAGAGCATTCTCAAAGTGAAGAAGAAGAGGAAGATGCCATGATAGAAGAGCCCAATACTATGAAGACTTTAATTCCAGCAAGATACAACAAGGACCATGAAGAGAATGAAGATGAAGAATACCAACTAATGAGTATGAGAAAGCACTCCATGAGCCATACAAGGCAGCAAGAGGTGCAAGAAGGCTCATCTTCTTTGCATGAAAGAAGATATCCAATACGTGAGAGAAGACCACAAGGTGAATGGTGGAAGAACGACATCTTTCTACAACAATTGCATGTAAGTGGGTGCTTAGAACAAAGAGAGATGCAAACGATTGAAGGTCAAGAATGGGCTATGTATTCTTTGTTTGAGTGGGAGCCATATCTTCTAATTGCAAGAGACAACCAAACATTGCAAGGTCCACAATAGGGGCAGAGTATTTGGCAGCAAGTCATAAAGCAATGGAGGCAATTTGGTTGAGGTTGTTATTGGAAGATATTGGACTTGTGCAATTGGAGGCTACTCCATTGAGGTGTGACAATCAAGGATGTCTTGCTTTTGCAAAGAATCCAAAGCATCATGCAAGAATTAAATATATTGATATTCAGCATCATTTCATAAGAGAGAAGATAGAAATGGAGGTTATTGATATGATGTATTGTGAAACCAAAGACATGTTGGCTGATTTGTTGACAAAAGCCTTAGTTAGAGAAGGATACAACAAGTTGAGTAAGGCATTAGGATTGAGAGCTAATTGACCAATAGCAAAGTAGGAGTGTTGAGAAAAGAACTCTTTAAGTAGTTTCTAATGGTCAATAGAGTACAAGTGTTGTTAGGGATATCCCATAAGGTTAGGTACTGGTCTATAGTGCATAAGAGTACAAGGGGAGGGCTGGTCTTAGGAGATATCCCATATGGGTTGTAGTACTTGGTACCTTGGTACTAGCATATAAGGAAAGGGTTGGCATGGGAAGAATTATCTCATACCACACTCTATTTGTTAAAGTGCAACCTTGCTGGTTCTAACTTACTTGTGTGGAGTATGCTTTCTATGTTTTAATACAATAGTGGAGCTCTCTCAAATCACTCATCTAATTTTCCTTTTCTAACTTTGCTTTCAACCTGTCCATCATCTTTAAAGTATTGGTTAAGATGATTAAATCATCTAAATTCAGGATATCAATCATCAAGAACTCTTTTGATTGTATTACATACATAGAATGGTCAACATCACTTCTTTGGAATCCCTCATTAACAAAGAATGTGTCAATTTTTTGATACCATGCGCATAGAGATTGCTTGAGTCCATAGAAGGATTTCTTCAACTTACAAACAAGATGTTGCTTGCATTCTTCTACAAATCCTTAAAGTTGATCCATGTAGATGTTTTCTTCTAACTCTCTATTCAACGTCTTCACATCCATTTGATGCATCTCTAAGTCCATTGTATTCAAACATAGAAAGCAAACTCCACACAAGCAAGTTAGGACCAGCAAGGTTAGGACCAGCAAGTTAGGACCAGCAAGGTTGCACTTCACAAATAGAATGTGGTATGAGATAATTCTTCCCATGCCAACCAATTTCTTATATACTAGTACCAAGGTACCATGTCTTACAACCCATATGGGATATGTTGAAGGAAAGAACTCATTTAGTTGTTGCTAATGGTCAATATATTGCAACATAGATAGCAAACTCCACACAAGCAAGTTAGGACCAGCAAGGTTGCACTTCAAAAATAGAATGTGGTATGAGATGATTCTTCCCATGCCAACCCTTTTCTTATATACTAGTACCAAGGTACCATGTGTTACAACCCATATGGGATATCTCTTAGGACCAGCCCTCTCCTTGTATTCTAAGGCACTGTAGACCAGCAACTAACCTTGTAGGATATCCCTCATTACTTATATACTCTATTGACCATTAGCAACAACTAAATGAGTTCTTTCCTTCAACACTCCCACTTTGCTATTGGTCAATTAGCTATCAATCCTAATGCCTTACTCAATATGTTGTATCTCTCTTTCACCAAGGCTTTTGTTAGCAAATCAGCCAACATATCTTTGGTTTCACAATACATCATATCAATAACTCCCATCTCGATCTTCTCTCTTATAAAGTGGTGTTGAATATCAATGTGCTTGGTTCTTGCATGATGCTTTGGATTCTTTGCAAAAGCCAAACATCCTTGATTGTCACATCTCAATGGAGTGGCTTCCAATTGCACAAGTCCAATGTTTTTCAACAACAACCTCAACCAAATTGCCTCCATTGCTCCATGACTTGCTGCCATATACTCCACCTCCATTGTGGACCTTGCAATGGGTTGTTGTCTCTTACAATTCCGAGATATGGCTCCCATTCCAACAAAGAATACATAGCCCGTTGTTGATCTTCTATCATTTGTATCTCCAGCCCAATCCGCATCACAATATCCATATAATGCAATATTATTTCCTCCAAGACATAGTTTATGGTTCAAAGAGCCTTTCAAGTACCTCATGATTCTTTTGATGGTTGCCCAATGCATAGGACTTGGTTTTGCCATGTGTTGACTTACAACACTTACTGCAAATGCAAGATCCATCCTTGTACCCACCATTGCATACATGAGTGAGCCTACTGCTGCCTTGTATGGTATGCCTTGCATTTGATGCTCAACTTCAGCATACTCCTCATCCGTGACCTTCATCAACTTCAAGTTGGCTTCGAAAGGAGTTCCAATGGGCTTGCAATCTTATATGTTGAATCGTTTCAATACTTCTTCAATATACTTGATTTGACTCAATGTGATGGTACTTGATACTCTATTCCTTGTAAATTCCACACCCAAACAATAATGAAGCTCTCCCAAATCACTCATTTCAAACTCTTTCTCCAATTTCTTCTTCAACCAATCTAATTTTACCATGGTGTTGCTTAAGATGATTAAATCATCTACATAGAGGATCACAACCAGCAAGAAGTCCTTGGCTTGCAACACATACAAAGAATGGTCAGCTTCACTTCTTATAAAACCTTCCTTCACAAAGAATGAGTCAATGCGTTGATACCATGCTCTTGGTAATTGCTTGAGTCCACACAATGACTTCTTCAACTTGCATACAAGGTTGGGTTTGTCGTGATCAATAAATCCTTGAGGTTGCTCCATGTAGATGTCTTCTTTCAATTCTCCATTCAAGAAGGCTATCTTGACGTCCATTTGATGCATCTCCAAGTCTATTGATGCTCCAATTGCTACTATGGTTCTAATGGTAGTGAATTTTGCCACTGGAGCAAATGTCTCATTAAAATCCACTCCAGCAACTTGTGAGTAGCCTTTGGCAACCAATCTTACTTTGTACCTCACAACATTGCCCATAGCATCTCTCTTGGTTCTAAACACCCACTTACATCCAATTGCTGAACGATTTGGTGGAAGTGGAGTCAACTCCCATGTCTTGTTGTCCATAAGAGATTTGTACTCTTCTTGCATAGCAAAGTAGGAGTGTTGAGGAAAGAACTCTTTAAGTAGTTGCTAATGGTCAATAGAGTACAAGTGTTGTAAAGGATATCCCATAAGGTAGGGTGCTGGTCTATAGTACATTAGAGTACAAGGGGAGGGCTGGTCCTAGGAGATATCCCATATGGATTGTAGCACTTGGTACCTTGGTACTACTATATAACGAAAGGGTTGGCATGGGAAGAATTATCTCATACCACACTCTATTTCTTATAGTGCAACCTTGCTGGTCCTAACTTACTTGTGTGGAGTATGCTTTCTATGTTTCAATACTCATTGTAGCATTGCAGTCCATTTCAAGGAAATATCTCACTTTGGACTATGTAACGGCGAGACTAGCCCATGAAGTGACCAAAAGAAAGCAAAAGGAGTCTATTTGGGAGCAATCAGCACTATTTAAAAGACCAAGAAAGGCAAGTGCCCTTTTTCAACGTTATCCTCCTAAAACTTGTTACATTTGTGAAAAACCAGGCCATTTTATAAGAAATTGTTTCAAGGCAAAGAGAGGAGAAAGAGAGAATGCCAACAATGCTTTTCATGATCATGGAGGTGAAGACTTTGCATTCATGGCAAAACAAACTCCTTCCATGTTTGATATGAGCAAATGGATTGTGGAGTCCGGATGTACCAAACACATGACTCCATACAAGTGTTCATTTAACACTTATCAACCAATGCAAGCAACCAAGGTTTGGTTAGGTGATAATTGTATGGTACAAGCCATTGGAATAGGCACCATTGTAGTGGAGGTGGTGGTGAAGGGCATAAGTAAGAGAATCACTCTCAAGGATGTGTTGCATGTGCCAAAGATGAAGAAGAACCTCTTTTTAGTGAGTAAACTTATAACTCATGGGTACAAAGTGTAATTTAACATGAATGGATGTTTTGAAAGAACCATGGAAGGCAAAGAAGTAGCAAAAGGGACTAGAAATGGCAATCTCTATATTATCAATTGCAAGAGGATCAATGGAGTGGAAGTTGCTGCCTTTGCTGAATTTCCATCAAATGAAGAGAAGATGGGCATTTGGCATCAAAGACTTGGACATTTGAATGCCAAAAGCATGAAGGGGCTTCAATCCAAGGTAAATGGCATAGACCTTGGCCATTCTACCATGAATCTTGCTTGTGAGGGATACATTCAAGGCAAACAACATAGGACACCATTTCCTAAAGGAGTTGCAACAAGAGCAAACCAATTGCTGGAGCTTGTGCATTCGGATGTTTGTGGATCCATGAGGACACCATCTATGAGTGGTAGTGAAAAGTGGGAGATGTGTCCAAATAGGAATAGTGGTGTGTTTTTAATCACATCTTCAATTCCAACAAACAAACAAGAAGATGAAGAAGAGCATTCTCAAAGTGAAGAAGAAGAGGAAGATGCCATGATAGAAGAGCCCAATACTATGAAGAATTCAATTCCAGCAAGATACAACAAGGACCATGAAGAGAATGAAGATGAAGAATACCAACTAATGAGTATGAGAAAGCACTCCATGAGTTATACAAGGCAGCAAGAGGTGCAAGAAGGCTCATCTTCTTTGCATGAAAGAAGATATCTAACACGTGAGAGAAGACCACTAGGTGAATGGTGAAAGAACCACATCTTTCCACAACAATTGGATGTAAGTGGGTGCTTAGAACCAAGAGAGATGCAAACAATTGAAGGTCAAGAATGGGCTATGTATTCTTTGTTTGAGTGAGAGCCATATCTTTGAATTGCAAGATACAACCAAACATTGCAAGGTCCACAATAGGGGCAGAGTATTTGGCAGCAAGTCATAAAGCAATGGAGGCAATTTGGTTGAGGTTGTTATTGGAAGATATTGGACTTGTGCAATTGGAGGCTACTCCATTGAGGTGTGACAATCAAGGATGTCTTGCTTTTGCAAAGAATCCAAAGCATCATGCAAGAATTAAATATATTGATATTCAGCATCATTTCATAAGAGAGAAGATAGAAATGGAGGTTATTGATATGATGTATTGTGAAACCAAAGACATGTTGGATGATTTGTTGACAAAAGCCTTAGTTAGAGAAGGACACAACAAGTTGAGTAAGGAATAAGGATTGAGAGCCAATTGACTAATAGCAAAGTGGGAGTGTTGAGAAAAGAACTCTTTAAGTAGTTGTTAATGGTCAATAGAGTTAAGTATTGTTAGGAATATCCCATAAAGTAAGGTGCTGGTCTATAGTGCATTAGAGTACAAGGGGAGGGCTGGTCTTAGGAGATATCCCATATGGGTTGTAGTACTTGGTACCTTGGTACTATTATATAAGGAAAAAGTTGGCATGGGAAGAATTATCTCATACCACACTCTATTTATTAAAGAGCAACCTTGCTGGTCTTAGCTATTGAAACATAGAAAGCATACTCCACACAAGTAAGTTAGGACCACCAAGGTTGCACTTTAACAAATAGAGTGTGGTATGAGATAATACTTCCCATGCCAACCCTTTCCTTATATGCTAGTACCAAGGTACCAAGTACTACAACCCATATGGGATATCTCCTAGGACCAGCCCTCCCCTTGTACTCTAATGCACTATAGACCAGCAGCTAATTTTATGGGATATCCCTAACAACACTTGTACTCTATTGACCATTAGCAATTACTTAAAGAGTTCTTTTCTCAACAAACACTTCTTTAATATACTTTCCTTGCTTTATTGAAATATAGAAAGCATACTCCATACAAGTAAGTTAGGACCAGCAAGGTTGCACTATAACAAATAGAGTGTGGTATGAGATAATACTTCCCATGCCAACCCTTTCCTAATATACTAGTACCAAGGTACCAAGTGCTACAATTCATATGGGATATCTCATAGGACCAGCCCTCCCCTTGTACTCTAATGTACTATAGACCAGCACCCTACCTTATGGGATATCCTTAACAACACTTGTACTCTATTGACCATTAGCAACTACTTAAAGAGTTCTACTCTCAACACTCCCACTTTTCTATTGGTCAATTAGCTATCAATCCTAATGCCTTAATCAACTAGTTGTGTCCTTCTCTAACTAAGGCTTTTGTCAACAAATCGGCCAACATGTATTTGGTTTGACAATACATCATATAAATAATCTCCATCTCTATCTTCTCTCTTATGAAATGATGCTGAATATCAAAGTACTTAGTTCTTGCATGATGCTTTGGATTCTTTGCAAAAGCAAGACATCCTTGATTGTCACACCTCAATGGAGTAGCCTCCAATTGCACAAGTCCAATATCTTCTAATAACAACCTCAACCAAATTGCCTCCATTGCTTTATGACTTGCTGCCAAAATACTCCGCCCCTATTGTGGACCTTGCAATGTTTGGTTGTCTCTTACTATTTGAAGATATGGCTCCCATTCAAACAAAGAATACATAGCCCATTCTTGACCTTCAATTGTTTGCATCTCTCTTGGTTCTAAGCACACACTTACATCCAATTGTTGTAGAAAGATGTGGTTGTTACACCATTCACCTTGTGGTCTTCTGTCCCGTGTTCCATATCATCTTTCATGTAAAGAAGATGAGCCTTCTTGTACCTCTTGCTGCCTTGTATGACTCATGGAGTGCTTTCTCTTACTTATTTGTTGGTATTCTTCATCTTCATTCTCTTCATTGTCCTTATTGTATCTTGCTGGAATTGAAGTCTTAATAGTATTGGGCTCTTCTATCATGACAACTTCCTCTCCTTCTTCACTTTGAGAATGCACTTCTTCATCTTCTTGTTTGTTTGTTGGAATTGAAGATGTGTCCAAAAACACACCACTACTCCCACTTGGACACATCTACCACTTTTCACGACCACTCATAGATGGTGTCCTCATGGATCCACAAACATCCGAATGCACAAGCTCCAGCAATTGGTTTGCTCTTGTTGCAACACCTCTAGGAAATGGTGTCCTATGTTGTTTGCCTTGAATGCATCCCTCACAAGCAAGATTCATGGTAGAATGGCCAAGGTCTATGCCATTTACCTTAGATTGAAGCCCCTTCATGCTTTTGGCATTCAAATGCCCAAGTCTTTGATGCCAAATGTCCATCTTCTCTTCATTTGATGGAAATTCAGCAAAGGCAGCAACCTCCACTCCATTGATCCTCTTGCAATTGATAATATAGAGATTGCCATTCCTAGTCCCTTTTGCTACTTCATTGCCTTCCATGGTTCTCACAAAACATCCATTCATGTTAAATTGCACTTTATACCCATGAGTTATAAGTTTACTCACCAAAAGGAGGTTCTTCTTCAGCTTTGGCACATGCAACACATCCTTGAGAGTGATTCCCTTGCTTATGCCCTTCACCACCACCTCCACTACAATGGTTGTTGAGGAAAGAACTCTTTAAGTAGTTGCTAATGGTCAATAGAGTAAAAGTGTTGTAAAGGATATCCCATAAGGTAGGGTGCTGGTCTATAGTACATTAGAGTACAAGGGGAGGGCTGGTCCTAGGAGATATCCCATATGGATTGTAGCACTTGGTACCTTGGTACTACTATATAACGAAAGGGTTGGCATGGGAAGAATTATCTCATACCACACTCTATTTGTTATAGTGCAACCTTGCTGGTCCTAACTTACTTGTGTGGAGTATGCTTTCTATGTTTCAGTAGGTTATGGGCCCACATTCTCTTACCAAGTAAGTTGTTTTAACATTTTATTTTCTTTGTTGCTTGTTTGGTGGTTGAGATCTTATAATATAGTATTACTAGTGTTTTTTTGAAGTCATTACTCCTGGATTTTTGAGTGTATGAGGATAGTGCAAGACCTTGATAGTGTCTTTGCTGAAGTAACACTAGTATTTGAGAGTTTTATGAGAAATTGAGTCATTTTGAGTGAGGTGATGTGAGGGAGATGTTTGAAAGCCATAGAATTACATGACATTGCATTTCCCACCATTTAGACGTGATTTGGACTCAAAGTATGCAAAAAGTAGCAAAACAGCGAATTCTGAGTTTGTAGTTCAGCAATCTTTGAGTAGTCATATCTTTTGCATTACAACTCCAAATCAAGAGATTTTTGGACCTACTTGTAGCTTGAGATGGCATCTTTTGAGAGTGATAGCTTAAGAATGGTAGAAAAGTTTAGAGGTGACAACTTTCACCACTGGAAGGCCAAAATGGAGCTACTTTTGGCATCATTGGATCTTTGGGAGATAGTATGTGAGGAGGAAGAGGCACCTGGATTAGAGGCAAGCATGAAGGAGCAAAAGGACTTCAAAAGACGAGAGAAGAAGGCTTTTGGCATAATTGCCACCAACTTAGATGAAACCAACTTTGCTCATGTCATTTCTTGCACAGGAGCAGCAGATGCATGGAAGACTCTTTGCAATGTCTATGAGAGTAGGAATCTTTCCAATGTGCTATGGTCAAGGCAAAAGTTCTTCACCGTGAAGATGGAAGAAGGTGAAGATCTCATCGCTCATGTAAATAAGGTAAAAGCACTTGCAAATCAACTTGCTGTTGTTGACAAGCCTTTACTTGAAGAAGATGTTGTGATGACATTGCTCTCAAGCCTTCCGGACTCCTATTCTTCCCTCATTGTGGCATTGGAGTCCATTTCAAGGAAAGACCTCACTTTGGACTATGTCACGGCAAGACTAGCTCATGAAGTGACCAAAAGAAAGCAAAAGGAGTCTATTGGGGAGCAATCAGCACTATTTACAAGACCAAGTAAGGCAAGTGCCCCTTTTCAACGTTATCCTCCTAAAACTTGTTACATTTGAGGAAAACCAGGCCATTTTGCTAGAAATTGTTTCAAGGCAAAGAGAGGAGAAAGAGAGAATGCCAACAATGCTTTTCATGACCATGGAGGTGAATACTTTGCATTCATGGCAAAACAAACGCCTTCCATGTTTGATATGAGCAAATGGATTGTGGATTTCGGATGTACCAAACACATGACTCCATACAAGTGTTCATTTAACACTTATCAACCAATTCAAGCAACCAAAGTTTGGTTAGGTGATAATTGTATGGTACAAGCCATTGGAATAGGCACCATTGTAGTGGAGGTGGTGGTGAAGGGCATAAGCAAGAGAATCACTCTCAAGGATGTGTTGCATGTGCCAAAGATGAAGAAGAACCTCCTTTCGGTGAGTAAACTTGTAACTCATGGATACAAAGTACAATTTAACATGAATGGATGTTTTGTGAGAACCAAGGAAGGCAATGAAGTAGCAAAAGGGACTAGGAATGGCAATCTCTATATAATTAATTGTAAGAGGATCAATAGAGTGGAGGTTGCTGCCTTTGCTGAATTTCCATCAAGTGAAGAAAAGATGGGCATTTGGCATCAAAGACTTGGGCATTTCAATGCCGAAAGTATGAAGGGGCTTGAATCCTAGGTAAATGGCATAGACCTTGGCCATTCTACGATGAATCTTGCTTGTGAGGGATGCATTCAAGGCAAACAACATAGGACACCATTTCCTAGAGGAGTTTCAACAAGAGCAAACCAATTGCTGGAGCTTGAGCATTCGGATGTTTGTGGATCCATGAGGACACCATCTATGAGTGGTAGTGAAAAGTGGGAGATGTGTCCAAGTGGGAGTAGTGGTGTGTTTGTGGACACATCTTCAATTCCAACAAGCAAACAAGAAGATAAAGAAGTGCATTCTCAAAGTGAAGAAGGAGAGGAAGTTGCCATGATAGAAGAGCCCAATACTATGAAGACTTCAATTCCAGCAAGATACAATAAGGACAATGAAGAGAATGAAGATGAAGAATACCAACAAATGAGTAAGAGAAAGCACTCCATGAGTCATACAAGGCAGCAAGAGGTGCAAGAAGGCTCATCTTCTTTGCATGAAAGAAGATATCCAAGATGTGAGAAAAGACCACAAGGTGAATGGTGAAAGAACCACATCTTTCCACAACAATTGGATGTAAGTGGGTGCTTAGAACCAAGAGAGATGCAAACGATTGAAGGTCAAGAATGGGCTATGTATTCTTTGTTTGAGTGGGAGCCATATCTTCTAATTGCAAGAGACAACCAAACATTGCAAGGTCCACAATAGGGGCAGAGTATTTGGCAGTAAGTCATAAAGCAATGGAGGCAATTTGGTTAAGGTTGTTATTGGAAGATATTGGACTTGTGCAATTGGAGGCTACTCCATTGAGATGTGAGAATTAAAGATGTCTTGCTTTTGGAAAGAATCCAAAGCATCATGCAAGAACTAAGTACATTGATATTCAGCATCATTTCATAAGAGAGAAGATAGAGATGGAGGTTATTGATATGATGTATTGTGAAACCAAAGACATGTTGGCTGATTTGTTGACAAAAGCCTTAGTTAGAGAAGGACACAACAAGTTGAGTAAGGCATTAGGATTGATAGCTAATTGACCAATAGCAAAGTGGGAGTGTTGAGAAAAGAACTCTTTAAGTAGTTGCTAATGGTCAATAGAGTAAAAGTGTTGTTAAGGATATCCCATAAGGTAGGGTGCTGGTCTATAGTACAAGGGGAGGGCTGGACCTAGGAGATATCCCATATGGATTGTAGCACTTGGTATTGAAACATAGAAAGCATACTCCACACAAGTAAGTAAAGACCAGCAAGGTTGCACTATAACAAATAGAGTGTGGTATGAGATAATTCTTCCCATGCCAACCCTTTCCTTATATACTAGTACCAAGGGACCAAGTGCTACATATTGAAACATAAAAACCAAACTCCACACAAGCAAGTTAGGACCAGCAAGGTTGCACTTCACAAATAGAATGTGGTATGAGATAATTCTTCCCATGCCAACCCTTTTCTTATATACTAGTACCAAGGTACCATGTGTTACAACCCATATGGGATATCTCTTAGGACCAGCCCTCTCCTTGTATTCTAAGGCACTATAGACCAGCAACTAACCTTGTAGGATATCCCTCATTACTCATATACTCTATTGACCATTAGCAACAATTAAATGAGTTCTTTCCTTCAACACTCCCACTTTGCTACTGGTCAATTAGCTATCAATCCTAATGCCTTACTCAATATGTTGTGTCTCTCTTTCACCAAGGCTTTTGTTAGAAAATCAGCCAACATGTCTTTGTTAGAAAATCAGCCAACAAGTTTGCTTCTCATACTATCTGGAACTTTAGCATATGCAATGCATCCAAAAATCCTCATATGAGATAAACAAGGTTTCTTACCCGTCCAAGCTTCTTCGGGAGTCATTCCTTCAAGAGCACTTGTGGGACACCTATTTCTTGTATATACGGCATTTACCACAGCTTCCGCCCAATACTCATATCCAAGCTTCTGAGCATGAATCATACTCCTTGCCATCTCCACAATGGTGCGATTTGCTCTTTCAGCAACTCCATTTTGTTGTGGGGTATAGGGAGTGGAGGTTTGTCTTGCAATGCCTTCATGCTTCAATAACTCATCAAAGTCTTTGGACAAATACTCACCTCCATTGTCCGATCGCAGCACCTTAATCTTGTGCTCACATTGCTTCTCCACAAGTGCTTTCCACTCCTTAAACTTAGCAAAACACTCACTTTTGGCCTTGATGATATAAATCCATACCTTCCTTGAAAAGTCATCAATAAATGTGACAAAATATCTTGCTCCACTCATAGATGGTGTTTTCATGGGTCCACAAACATCAGAATGCACAAGCTCCAGCAATTGATTTGCTCTTGTTGCAATTCCACTAGGAAATGGTGTCCTATGTTGTTTGCCTTGAATGCAACCTTCAGAAGATAGATTCATAGTAGAATGGCCAAGGTCTAAGCCACTTACCATGGATTGAAGCTCCTTCATGCTTCTGGCATTCAAATGTCCAAGTCTTTGATGCCAAATGCCCACCTTATCTTCATTTGATGGAAATTCAGCAAAAGCAGCAACCTCTACTCCATTGATGCGCTTGCAATTGATAATATAGAGATTGCCATCTCTAATCCCTTTTGCTACTTCTTTGCCTTCCATGGTTCTCACAAAACATCCATTCATATTGAATTGCACTTTGCACCCATGACTTACAAGTTTACTCACCGAAAGGAGGTTCTTCTTCATCTTTGGCACATGCAACACATCCTTGAGTGTGATCCTCTTGCTTATGCCCTTAACCACTACTTCCACTACAATGGTGCCCATTCCAATGGCTTGTACCATACCATTATCACCTAACCAAACCTTAGTTGCTCGAATTTGTTGATAAGTGTTAAATGAACACTTGTATGGAGTCATGTGTTTGGTACATCCAGAATCCACGATCCATTTGCTCATATCAAGCATGGAAGAAGTTTGTTTTGCCATGAATGCAAAGTCATCACCTCCATGGTCATGAAAAGCATTATTGGCATTCTCTCTTTCTCCTCTCTTTGCCTTGAAACAATTCCTAGCAAAATGCCCTGGTTTTCCACAAATATAACCAATTTTGGGAAGATTAAGTTGAATGGAAGTACTTGCCTTACTTGGTCTCGTGAATAGTGCTGATTGCTCTCCAATAGACTCCTTTTGCTTTCTTTTGGTCACTTCATGGGCTAGTCTTGCCGTGACATAGTCCAAAGTAAGATCTTTTCTTGAAATTGACTCCAATGCCACAATGAGGGAGGAATAGGAGTCCGGAAGGCTTGAGAGCAATGTCATCACAACATCTTCTTCAGGTAAAGGCTTGTCAATAACAGCAAGTTGGTTTGCAAGTGCTTTTACCTTATTTACATGAGCCATGAGATCTTCACCTTCTTCCATCTTCACGGTGAAGAATTTTTGCCTTGACCATAGTACATTGGAGAGATTTCTACTCTCATAGACGTTGCAAAGAGTCTTCCATGCCTCTGCTGCCCCTTTGCAAGAAATGACATGAGCAAAGTTGCTCTCATCTAAATTGGTGGCAATTATGCCAAAAGCCTTCTTTTCTCGTCTTTTGAACTCCTTATGCTCCTTGATGCTTGCCTCTACTCCAGGTGCCTCTTCCTCCTCACATACAATCTCCCAAAGATCCAATGACGCCAAAAGTAGCTCCATTTTGGCCTTCCAGTGGTGAAAGTTGTCACCTTTGAACTTTTCAACCATTCTCAAGCTATCACCCTCAAAAGATGCCATCTCAAGCTACACGTAGGTCCAAAAAACTCTTGATTTGGAGTTGTAATGGAGAAGATATCACTACTCAAAGATCGCTGAACCACAAACCCAGAATTCGCTGTTTTGCAACTTTTTGTAAATTATGAGTCCAAATCACGTCTAAATGGTGGGGAATGAATTGTAAAGTAATTCTATGGCTCTCATAAGTCTCCCTCACGTCACTCCACTCAAAATGACTCACTATCTCATGAAACTTTCAAACACTAGTGTTACTTCAGCAAAGACACTATCAAGGTCTTGCACAAAACTCATATACTCACAAATCCAGGAGCAATGACTTCAACAACACACTAGCAACACTCTACCATAAGATCCCAACCACCAAAGTAAGCAACAAAGAAAATAATGCAAGAACAACTTACTTGGTAAGAGAGTGTGGGCCCATAACCTATTGAAACATAGAAACCAAACTCCACACAAGCAAGTTAGGACCAGCAAGGTTGCACTTCACAAATAGAATGTGGTATGAGATAATTCTTCCCATGCCAACCCTTTTCTTATATACTAGTACCAAGGTACCATGTGTTACAACCCATATGGGATATCTCTTAGGACCAGCCCTCTCCTTGTATTCTAAGGCACTATAGACCAGCAACTAACCTTGTAGGATATCCCTCATTACTCATATACTCTATTGACCATTAGCAACAACTAAATGAGTTCTTTCCATCAACACTACAATCCATATGGGATATCTCCTAGGACCAGCCCTCCCTTTGTACTCTAATGTACTATAGACCAGCACCCTACCTTATGGGATGTCCTTAACAACACTTGTACTCTATTGACCATTAGCAACTACTTAAAGAGTTCTACTCTCAACACTCCCACTTTGCTATTGGTCAATTAGCTATCAATCCTAATGCCTTACTCAACTTGTTGTGTCCTTCTCTAACTAAGGCTTTTCTAAACAAATCAGCAAACATGTCTTTGGTTTCACAATACATCATATCAATAACCTCCATCTCTATCTTCTCTCTTATGAAATGATGCTGAATATCAATGTACTTAGTTCTTGCATGATGCTTTGGATTCTTTCCAAAAGCAAGACATCCTTGATTGTCAGACCTCAATGGAGTAGCTTCAAATTGCACAAGTCCAATATCTTCCAATAACAACCTCAACCAAAATGCCTCCATTGCTTCATGACTTGCTGCCAAATACTCCGCCCCTATTGTGGACCATGTAATGTTTGGTTGTCTATTGCTATTCAAAGATATGGCTCCCACTCAAACAAAGAATACATAGTCCAATGTTGACCTTCAATCGTTTGCATCTCTCTTAGTTCTAAGCACCCACTTACATCCAATTGTTGTGGAAAGATGTGGTTCTTTCACCATTCACCTTGTTGTCTTCTTTTACGTGTTGGATATCTTCTCTCATGCAAAGAAGATGAGCCTTCTTGCACCTCTTGCTGACTTGTATGACTCATGGAGTGCTTTCTCTTACTCATTTGTTGGTATTCTTCATCTTCATTCTCTTCATTGTCCTTGTTGTATCTTGCTGGAATTGAAGTCTTCATAGTATTGGGCTCTTCTATCATGGCAACTTCCTCTTCTTCTTCACTTTGGGAATACTCTTCTTCATCTTGTTGTTTGTTTGTTGGAATTGAAGATGTGTCCACAAACACACCACTACTCCCACTTGGACACATCTCCCACTTTTCACTACCACTCATAGATGGTGTCCTCATGGATCCACAAACATCCGAATGCACAAGCTCCAGCAATTGGTTTGCTCTTTTGCAACTCCTCTAGGAAATGGTGTCCTATGTTGTTTGCCTTGAATGCATCCCTCACAAGCAAGATTTATGATAGAATGGCCAAGGTCTATGCCATTTACCTTGGATTGAAATCCCTTCATGCTTTTGGCATTCAAATGCCCAAGTCTTTGATGCCAAATGCCCATCTTCTCTTCATATGATGGAAATTCAGCAAAGGCAGCAACCTCCACTCCATTGATCCTCTTGCAATTGATAATATAGAGATTGCCATTCCTAGTCCCTTTTGCTACTTCTTTGCCTTTCATGGTTCTCACAAAACATCCATTCATGTTAAATTGCACTTTGTACCCATGAGTTACAAGTTTACTCACCGAAAGGAGGTTCTTCTTCATCTTTGGCACATGCAACACATCCTTGAGAGTGATTCTCTTGCTTATGCCCTTCACCACCGCCTCCACTATAATGGTGCCTATTCCAATGGCTTGTACCATACAATTATCACCTAACCAAACCTTGGTTGCTTGAATTGGTTGATAAGTGTTAAATGAACACTTGTATGGAGTCATGTGTTTGGTACATCCGGAATCCACAATCCATTTGCTCATATCAAACATGGAAGGAGTTCGTTTTGCCATGAATACAAAGTCTTCACCTCCATGGTCATGCAAAGCATTGTTGGCATTCTCTCTTTCTCCTTTCTTTACGTTGAAACAATTTCTAGCAAAATGGCCTGGTTTTCCACAAATGTAACAAGTTTAAAGAGGATAACGTTGAAAAGTGGCACTTGCCTTACTTGGTCTTGTAAATAGTGCTGATTGCTCCCCAATAGACTCCTTTTGCTTTCTTTTGGTCACTTCATGGGCTAATCTTGCCGTGACATAGTCCAAAGTGAGGTCTTTCCTTGAAATGGACTCTAATGCCACAATGAGGGAGGAATAGGAGTCCGGAAGGCTTGAGAGCAATGTCATCACAACATCTTCTTCAAGTAAAGGCTTGTCAACAATTGCAAGTTGGTTTGCAAGTGCTTTTACCTTATTTACATGAGCCATGAGATCTTCACCTTCTTCCATCTTCATTGTGAAGAACTTTTGCCTTGACCATAGCACATTGGAAAGATTCCTACTCTCATAGACATTCCAAAGAGTCTTCCATGCATCTGCTGCTCCTTTGCAAGAAATGACATGAGCAAAGTTGGTTTCATCTAAGTTGGTGGCAATTATGCCAAAAGCCTTCTTTTTTCGTCTTTTGAAGTCCTTTAGTTCCTTCATGCTTGCCTCTAATCCAGGTGCCTCTTCCTCCTCACATACTATCTCCCAAAGCTCCAATGACGCCAAAAGTAGCTCCATTTTGGCCTTCCAGTGGTGAAAGTTGTCACCTCTAAACTTTTCTACCATTCTTAAGCTATCACTCTCAAAAGATGCCATCTCAAGCTACAAGTAGGTCCAAAACTCTCTTGATTTGGATTTGTAATGCAAAAGATATGACTACTCAAAGATTGCTGAATTACAAACTCAGAATTCGCTGTTTTGCAACTTTTTGCATACTTTGAGTCCAAACCACGTCTAAATGGTGGAAAATGCTATGTCATGTAATTCTATGGCTTTCAAACATCTCCCTCACATCACCTCACTCAAAATGACTCAATTTCTCATAAAACTCTCAAATACTAGTGTTACTTCAGCAAAGACACTATCAAGGTCTTGCACTAACCTCATACACTCACAAATTCAGGAGTAATGACTTCAACAAAACACTAGTAATACTATACCATAAGATCTCAACCACCAAACAAGCAACAAAGAAAATAAAATGCAAGAACAACTTACTTGGTAAGAGAATGTGGGCCCATAACCTACTGAAACATAGAAAGCATACTCCACACAAGTAAGTTAGGACCAGCAAGGTTGCACTATAACAAATAGAGTGTGGTATGAGATAATACTTACCATGCCAATCCTTTCTTTATATACTAGTACCAAGGTACCATGTGCTACAATTCATATGGGATATGTCCTATGACCAGCCCTACCCTTGTACTCTAATGTACTATAGACCAGCACCCTACCTTATGGGATATCCTTAACAACACTTGTACTCTATTGACCATTAGCAACTACTTAAAGAGTTCTTTTCTCAACATGCTTAATGTGATGGGATTTGATTCTCTACTTTTTTTGAATTCCACACCCAAATAATAATGGAGCTCTCCCAAATCACTCATCTCAAACTCTCTCTCCGATTTCTTCTTCAACCAATCCAATCTTATGATGGTGTTGCTTAAGATGATTAAATCATCTATATAGAGGATCACAACCAGCAAGAAGTCCTTTGCTTGCAATACATACAAAGAATGGTGAGCTTCACTCCTTACAAAATCTTCCTTAATAAAGAATGAATCAATGCGTTGGTACCATGCTCTTGGTGATTGCTTGAGTCCATACAATGACTTCTTCAACTTGCATACAAGGTTGGGTTTGTCTTGATCAATAAATCCTTGAGGTTGCTCCATGTAGATGTCTTCTTCCAATTCTCCATTCAAGATTGCTGTCTTGACGTCCATTTGATGCATCTCAAGGTTTATTGATGCTCCAATTGCTACTATGGTTCTAAGGGTGGTGAACATGGCCACGGGTGCAAATGTCTCACAAAAGTCCACTCCAACAACTTGTGAGTAGCCTTTCGCAACCAATCTTGCCTTGTACCTCACAACATTGCCCATAGTATCTCTCTTCGTTCTAAACACCCACTTACATCCAATTGCTGATCAATTTGGTGGAAGTGGAGTCAACTCCCATGTTTCATTGTCCATAAGAGATTTGTATTCTTCTTGCATGGCAATCTTCCACTTCATTGCATCACCACACTTCATTGCACCACACACAATCAATAGATCATCAAGAATAGCAACATTTGTATGGTCTTCACTTACTTGTGGAAAGATGTGGTTCTTCCTGTTGAAAGAAAGTACTCTTCAAGTAGTTGCTAATGGTCAAATAGAATATATGTATTTTTAGAAATATCCCATAATGTTAGTTGCTGGTCCATAATGCCTTAGAGTACAACGGTAGGGCTGTTTCTAGGTGATATCCCATATGGGTTGTAGCACTTGGTACCTTCATACAAGAATATAAGCAAGAGATTGGAATGAGAAGAATTATCTCATACCACACTTGATTTGTGAAGTGCAACCTTGCTGGTCCTAACTTGCTTGTGTGGAGTTTAATTTCTATGTTTCAATAGGTTATGGGCCCACATTCTCTTACCAAATAAGTTGTTCTTGCATTTTATTTTCTTTGTTGCTTGTTTGGTGGTTGAGATCTTATTGTATAGTATTACTAGTGTTTTGTTGAAGTCATTACTCCTGGATTTGTGAGTGTATGAGGTTAGTGCAAGACCTTGATAGTGTCTTTGCTGAAGTAACACTAGTATTTGAGAGTTTTATGAGAAATTGAGTCATTTTGAGTGAGGTGATGTAAGGGAGATGTTTGAAAGCCATAGAATTACATGACATAGCATTTTCCACCATTTAGACGTGGTTTGGACTCAAAGTATGCAAAAAGTTGCAAAACAGCGAATTCTGAGTTTGTAATTCAGCAATTTTTGAGTAGTCATATCTTTTGCATTACAAATCCAAATCAAGAGATTTTTGGACCTACTTGTAGCTTGAGATGGCATCTTTTGAGAGTGATAGCTTTAGAATGGTAGAAAAGTTTAGAGGTGACAACTTTCACCACTGGAAGGCCAAAATGGAGCTACTTTTGGCGTCATTGGAGCTTTGGGAGATAGTATGTGAGGAGGAAGAGGCACCTGGATTAGAGGCAAGCATGAAGGAGCAAAAGGACTTCAAAAGACGAGAAAAGAAGGCTTTTGGCATAATTGCCACCAACTTAGATGAAACCAACTTTGTTCATGTCATTTCTTGCAAAGGAGCAGCAGATGCATGGAAGACTCTTTGCAATGTCTATGAGAGTAGGAATCTTTCCAATGTGCTATGGTCAAGGCAAAAGTTCTTCACCGTGAAGATGGAAGAAGGTGAAGATCTCATGGCTCATGTAAATAACGTAAAGGTACTTGCAAACCAACTTGTTGTTATTGACAAGCCTTTACATGAAGAGGATGTTGTGATGACATTGCTCTCAAGCCTTCCAGACTCCTATTCCTCCCTCATTGTGAAATTGAGTCATTTTGAGTGAGGTGATGTGAGGGAGATGTTTGAAAGCCATAGAATTACATGACATAGCATTTTCCACCATTAAGACGTGATTTGGAAGAAGACATCTACATGGAGCAACCGCAAGGATTCATTGAACAAGACAAACACAACCTTGTTTGCAAGTTGAAGAAGTCATTGTATGGACTCAAACAATCACCAAGAGCATGGTACCAACGTATTGACTCATTCTTTGTGAATGAAGGTTTTGTAAGGAGTGAAGCTGACCATTCTTTGTATGTGTTGCAAGCCAAAGACTTCTTGCTGGTTGTGATTCTCTATGTAGATGATTTAGTCATCTTAAGCAACACAATGGTAAGATTGGATTGGTTGAAGAAGAAATTAGAGAGAGAATTTGAGATGAGTGATTTGGGAGAGCTCCACTATTATTTGGGTGTGGAATTCACAAGAAATAGAGTGTCAAAGACCATCACATTGAGCCAAAGCAAGTACATTGAAGAAGTGTTGAAACGATTCAACATGGGAGATTGCCAGCCCATTGGAACCCCTTTGGAGGCCAACTTGAAGTTGTTGAAGCTCACAGATGAGGAATATGCTGAAGTGGAGCATCAAATACAAGGCATACCATACAAGGCAGCAGTAGGCTCACTCATGTATGCAATGGTGGGCACAAGGATGGATCTTATATTTGAAGTAAGTGTGGTAAGCCAACACATGGCAAAACCAGGTCCTATGCATTGGGCAACCATCAAGAGAATCATGAGGTACTTAAAAGGCTCTTTGAACCTCAAATTATGTCTTGGAGGAAATAATATTGCATTACATGGATATTGTGATGCGGATTGGGCTGGAGATGCAAATGATAGAAGGTCAACAATGGGCTATGTATTCTTTGTTGGAGTGGGAGCCATATCTTGGAATTGTAAGAGACAACCAACCATTGCAAGGTCCACAATGGAGGCGGAGTACATGGCAGCAAGTCATAGAGCAATGGAGGCAATTTGGTTGAGGTTGTTATTGGAAGATATTGGACTTGTGCAATTGGAGGCCACTCCATTGAGGTTTGACAATCAAGGATGTCTTGCTTTTGCAAAGAATCCAAAACATCATGCAAGAACCAAGCACATTGATATTCAGCATTATTTCATAAGAGAGAAGATAGAGATGGGAGTTATTGATATGATGTATTGTGAAACCGAAGACATGTTGGCTGATTTGTTGACAAAAGCCTTGGTCAGAGAAAGACACAACATGTTGAGTAAGGCATTAGGATTGATAGGTAATTGACCAATAGCAAAGTGGGAGTGTTGAAAGAAAGTACTCTTCAAGTAGTTGCTAATGGACAAATAGAATATATGTATTGTTAGGGATATCCCATAATATTAGTTGCTGATCCATAGTGCCTTAGAGTACAAGGGTAGGGCTGGTCCTAGGTGATATCCCATATGGGTTGTAGTACTTGGTACCTTGCTACAAGAATATAAGCAAGAGGTTGGAATGAAAAGAATTATCTCATACCACACTTGATTTGTGAAGTGCAACCTTGCTGGTCCTAACTTGCTTGTGTGGAGTTTAATTTCTATGTTTCAATAAATCCGCATCACAATAACCATGCAAAGCAATACTTTCACCTCCAAGGACACCATCATTCGCAGGATCAAGATACTTTGTTATATTTATTGTTGACTTTTCAAGGAAGGTGTGGATTTTCATCTTTAAATCCAAGAGTGAATGCTTTTTAAAGTTTAAGGAATTTAAGGCACTTGTGGAGAAGCAATGTGAGTGCAAGATCAAGATGTTGCGTACAGATAATGGAGGTGAGTATTTGTCAAATAATTTTGATGAGTATTTGAAGATTCATGGTATTGCAAGACAAACTTCCACTCCTTATACTCCACAACAAAATGGAGTTGCTGAAAGAGCAAATCGAACTATTGTGGAGATGGCAAGGAGTATGATTCATGCTCACAACCTTGGGCATGAATTTTGGGCGGAAGTAGTGGTTAATGCAGTGTATACAAGGAATAGGTGTCCTACAAATGCACTTACATCAATGACTCCACAAGAAGCTTGGAGTGGGAAGAAACCTTATTTTTTACACATGAGGACTTTTGGATGCATTGTTTATGCAAAGTACCAGATTGTATGCGGTCCAAATTTGATGCAAAAGGTACAAAATGTGTGTTTCTTGGATATTGTGAAGGTACCAAGGCATATAGGCTAATGTGTTTGGATACGAAGAAGATCATCAAAAGTCGTGATGTTGAATTTATGGAGCATAAAAGTGCTTGTGAGCACTTGGAAATGTGTCCAAGTGGGAGTAATGGTGTGTTTGTGGACACATCTTCAATTTCAGCAACAAAAGAAGAAGAAGAAGATGAAAACAATGAAGAAAGTGCAGATTTGAATCAACATGAAGAACCAAAGAAGATGAAGAAGAAGAAGAAGAAAGTGTATACAATTGGTATGACAAACTATGAAAAAGTTGAAGATGATGATGATGATGAGGAATACCAACCTTTGAGTGAGAAGAGACAAGGTTCAAAAGAAAAGAATGTTGGAGAGCATCAAGGTGAATCTTCTATAAATGATAGGAGATATCCTACAAGGGAAAGAAAACAACGTGGTGAATGGTGGAAGGACCATATCTTTCCTCAAGTAAGTGAAGAACATGCCAATGTTGCACTCCTTGCTGATCCATTGAATATATGTAATGCTATGAAGTCTACGAATGTGTTGAAGTGGGAGGAGGCTATGAAAGAAGTGTACAAATCTCTCATGAGCATTGGAATATGGAAATTGACTCAACTTCCATCAAATTAATCTTCAATTGGTTGTAAGTGGGTGTTTAGAACCAAGAAGGATGTAATGGGTGATATTGTGAGATATAAGGCAAGGCTAGTTGCCAAAGGATACTCACAAGTTGCTGGTGTTGATTTCAATGAGACATTTGCTCCCGTGGCTAAGTTCACCACCATTAGAACCATTGTGGCAATTAGGGCAGCAATGGACTTGGAGATGCATCAAATGGATGTGAAGACGGCTTTCTTGAATGGAGAGTTGGAAGAAGACATCTACATGGATCAAATTCAATGATTTGCAGAAGAAGGCAAGCAACTTCTTGTTTGTAAGTTGAAGAAATCCTTGTATGGACTCAAGCAATCTCCAAGGGCATGGTATCAAAGAATTGACACATTCTTTGTTAATGAGGGATTCGAAAGAAGTGAGGCTGACCATTCTATGTATGTGATACAATCAAAAGAGTTCTTAATGATTGTTATCCTTTATGTAGATGATTTAATCATCTTAACTAATACTTTAAAGATGATGAATTGGTTGAAGGCAAAGTTAGAAAAGGAATATGAGATGAGTGATTTGGGAGAGCTTCACTACTACTTAGGAGTGGAATTTGCAAGACATCGTGCTAACAAGACCATCACAATGAGCCAAAGGAAGTACATTGAAGGAGTGTTGAAACGATTCAACATGGAGGATTGCAATGTTGAGAAAAGAACTCTTTAAGTAGTTGCTAATGGTCAATAGAGTACAAGTGTTGTTAAGGATATCCCATAAGGTAGGGTGCTGGTCTATAGTGCATTAGAGTACAAGGGGAGGGCTGGTCCTAGGAGATATCCCATATGGATTGTAGCACTTGGTACCTTGGTACTAGTATATAAGGAAAGGGTTGGCATGGGAAGAATTATCTCATACCACATTCTATTTGTTATAGTGCAACCTTGCTGGTCCTAACTTACTTGTGTGGAGTATGTTTTCTTTGTTTCAATAGGTTATGGGCCCACATTCTCTTACCAAGTAAGTTGTTCTTGCATTTTATTTTCTTTGTTGCTTGTTTGGTGGTTGAGATCTTATGGTATAGTATTACTAGTGTTTTGTTGAAGTCATTACTCCTGGATTTGTGAGTGTATGAGGTTAGTGCAAGACCTTGATAGTGTCTTTGCTGAAGTAACACTAGTATTTGAGAGTTTTATGAGAAATTGAGTCATTTTGAGTGAGGTGATGTGAGGGAGATGTTTGAAAGCCATAGAATTACATGACATAGCATTTTCCACTATTTAGACGTGATTTGGACTCAAAGTATGCAAAAAGTTGCAAAACAGCGAATTCTGAGTTTGTAGTTCAGCAATCTTTGAGTAGTCATATCTTTTGCATTACAACTCCAAATCAAGAGATTTTTGAACCTACTTGTAGCTTGAGATGGCATCTTTTGAGAGTGATAGCTTAAGAATGGTAGAAAAGTTTAGAGGTGACAACTTTCACCACTGGAAGGCCAAAATGGAGCTACTTTTGGCGTCATTGGATCTTTGGGAGATTGTATGTGAGGAGGAAGAGGCACCTGGGGTAGAGGCAAGCATCAAGGAGCAAAAGGACTTCAAAAGACGAGAAAAGAAGGCTTTTGGCATAATTGCCACCAACTTAGATGAAACCAACTTTGCTCATGTCATTTCTTGCAAAGGAGCAGCAGATGCATGGAAGACTCTTTGCAATGTCTATGAAAGTAGGAATCTTTCCAATGTGCTATGGTCAAGGCAAAAGTTCTTCACCGTGAAGATGGAAGAAGGAGAAGATCTCATCGCTCATGTAAATAAGGTAAAAGCACTTGCAAACCAACTTGCTGTTGTTGACAAGCCTTTACTTGAAGAAGATGTTGTGATGACATTGCTCTCAAGCCTTCCGGACTCCTATTCCTCCCTCATTGTGGCATTGGAGTCCATTTCAAGGAAAGACCTCACTTTGGACTATGTCACGGCAAGACTAGCCCATGAAGTGACCAAAAGAAAGCAAAAGGAGTCTATTAGGGAGCAATCAGCACTATTTACAAGACCAAGTAAGGCAAGTGCCCCTTTTCAACGTTATCCTCCTAAAACTTGTTACATTTGTGGAAAACCAGGCCATTTTGCTAGAAATTGTTTCAAGGCAAAGAGAGGAGAAAGAGAGAATGCCAACAATGCTTTTCATGACCATGGAGGTGATGACTTTGCATTCATGGTAAAACAAACTCCTTCCATGTTTGATATGAGCAAATGGATAGTGGATTCCGGATGTACCAAACACATGACTCCATACAAGTGTTCATTTAACACTTATCAACCAATTCCAGCAACCAAGGTTTGGTTAGGTGATAATTGTATGGTACAAGCCATTGGAATAGGCACCATTGTAGTGGAGGTGGTGGTGAAGGGCATAAGCAAGAGAATCACTTTCAAGGATGTGTTGCATGTGCCAAAGATGAAGAAGAACCTCCTTTCTGTGAGTAAACTTATAACTCATGGGTACAAAGTGCAATTTAACATGAACGGATGTTTTGTGAGAACCATGGAAGGCAAAGAAGTAGCAAAAGGGACTAGGAATGGCAATCTCTATATTATCAATTGCAAGAGGATCAATGGAGTAGAGGTTGCTGCCTTTGCTGAATTTCCATCAAATGAAGAGAAGATGGGCATTTGGCATCAAAGACTTGGGCATTTGAATGCCAAAAGCATGAAGGGGCTCCAATCCGAGGTAAATGGCATAGACCTTGGCCATTCTACCATGAATCTTGCTTGTGAGGGATGCATTCAAGGCAAACAACATAGGACACCATTTCCTAGAGGAGTTGCAACAAGAGCAAATCAATTGCTGGAGCTTGTGCATTCGGATGTTTGTGGATCCATGAGGACACCATCTATGAGTGGTAGTGAAAAGTGGGAGATGTGTCCAAGTGGGAGTAGTGGTGTGTTTGTGGACACATCTTCAATTCCAGCAAACAAACAAGAAGATAAAGAAGTGTATTCTCAAAGTGAAGAAGGAGAGGAAGTTGCCATGATAGAAGAGCCCAATACTATGAAGACTTCAATTCCAGCAAGATACAACAAGGACAATGAAGAGAATGAAGATGAAGAATACCAACAAATGAGTAAGAGAAAGCACTCCATGAGTCATACAAGGCAGCAAGAGGTGCAAGAAGGCTCATCTTCTTTGCATGAAAGAAGATATCCAACACGTGAGAGAAGACCACAAGGTGAATCGTGAAAGAACCACATCTTTCCACAACAATTGGATGTAAGTGGGTGCTTAGAACCAAGAGAGATGCAAACGATTGAAGGTCAACAATGGGCTATGTATTCTTTGTTTGAGTGGGAGCCATATCTTCGAATAGCAAGAGACAACCAAATATTGCAAGGTCCACAATAGGGGCGGAATATTTGGCAGCAAGTCATAAAGCAATGGAGGCAATTTGATTGAGGTTGTTATTGGAAGATATTGGACTTGTGCAATTGGAGGCTACTCCATTGAGGTGTGATAATCAAGGATGTCTTGATTTTGGAAAGAATCCAAAGCATCATGCAAGAACTATGTACATTGATATTCAGCATCATTTCATAAGAGAGAAGATAGAGATGGAGGTTATTGATATGATGTATTGTGAAACCAAAGACATGTTGGCTGATTTGTTGACAAAAGCCTTAGTTAGAGAAGGACACAACAAGTTGAGTCAGGCATTAGGATTGAGAGCTAATTGACCAATAGCAAAGTGGGAGTGTTGAGAAAAGAACTCTTTAAGTAGTTGCTAATGGTCAATAGAGTACAAGTGTTGTTAAGGATATCCCATAAGGTAGGGTGCTGGTCTATAGTGCATTAGAGTACAAGGGGAGGGCTGGTCCTAGGAGATATCCCATATGGATTGTAGCACTTGGTACCTTGGTACTAGTATATAAGGAAAGGGTTGGCATGGGAAGAATTATCTCATACCACATTCTATTTGTTATAGTGCAACCTTGCTGGTCCTAACTTACTTGTGTGGAGTATGTTTTCTTTGTTTCAATATGCAAGCCTATTGGAAAACCTTTGGAGTCCAATTTGAAGTTGATGAAGCTTACGAATGAAGAGTTTGCACAAGTTAAAAACCAAATGCAAGGTGTTCTATACAAGGCAGCACTTGGGTCACTTATGTAAGCAATGGTTGGCGCAAGGGTGGATCTTGCTAATGCGGTGAGTGTCGTAAGTCAACACATGTCAAAAGCAGGACCACTTCATTGGGCAACCATCAAGAGGATCATGAGGTACTTCAAAGGCACTTTGGACTTCAAATTGTGCGTTGGAGGTGAAAGTATTGCTTTGCATGGTTATTGTGATGCGGATTTATTGAAACATAGAAATTAAACTCCACACAAGATAGTTAGGACCAGCAAGGTTGCACTTCACAAATCAAGTGTGGTATGAGATAATTCTTCTCATTCCAACCTCTTGCTTATATTCTAGTATCAAGATACCAAGTGCTACAACCCATATGGGATATCACCTAGGACCAGCCCTACCCTTGTACTCTAAGGTACTATGGATCAGCAACTAATATTATGGGATATCCCTAACAATACATATATTCTATTTGACCATTAGCAACTACTTGAAGAGTACTTTCTTTCAACACTCCCACTTTGCTATTGGTCAATTACCTATCAATCCTAATGCCTTACTCAACATGTTGTGTCTTTCTCTGACCAAGGCTTTTGTCAACAAATCAGCCAACATGTCTTTGGTTTCACAATACATCATATCAATAACTCCCATCTCTATCTTCTCTCTTATGAAATAATGCTGAATATCAATGTGCTTGGTTCTTGCATGATGTTTTGGATTCTTTGCAAAAGCAAGACATCCTTGATTGTCACACATCAATGGAGTGGCCTCCAATTGCACAAGTCCAATATCTTCCAATAACAACCTCAACCAAATTGCCTCCATTGCTCTATGACTTGCTGCTATGTACTCCGCCTCCATTGTGGACCTTGCAATGGTTGGTTGTCTCTTACAATTCCAAGATATGGCTCTTACTCCAACAAAGAATACATAGCCCGTTGTTGACCTTCTATCATTTGCATCTCCAGCCCAATCCGCATCACAATATCCATGTAATGCAATACTATCTCCTCCAAGACATAATTTGAGATTCAAAGAGCCTTTTAAGTACCTCATGATTCTCTTGATGGTTGCCCAATGCATAGGACCAAGTTTTGCCATGTGTTGGCTTACCACACTTACTGCAAATATAAGATCCATCCTTGTGCCCACCATTGCATACATGAGTGAGCCTACTGCTGCCTTGTATGGTATGCCTTGTATTTAATGCTCCACTTCAGCATATTCCTCATCCGTGAGCTTCAACAACTTCAAGTTGGCCTCCAAAGAGGTTCCCATGGGCTTGCAATCTCCCATGTTGAATCGTTTCAACAATTCTTCAATGTACTTGCTTTGGCTCAATGTGATGGTCTTTGACACTCTATTTCTTGTGAAATCCACACCCAAACAATAGTAGAGCTCTCCCAAATCACTCATCTCAAATTCTCTATCTAATTTCTTCTTCTATTGAAACATAGAAAGCAAACTCCACACAAGCAAGTTAGGACCAGCAAGGTTGCACTTCACAAATAGAATGTGGTATGAGATAATTCTTCCCATGCCAACCCTTTTCTTATATACTAGTACCAAGGTACCATGTGTTACAACCAATATGGGAGATCTCTTAGGACCAGCCTCTCCTTTGTCTCCATTGCTCAATGACTTGCTGCCATATATAGTGGTCTCCATTGCTCAATGACTTGCTGCCATATACTCCGCCTCCATTGTGGACCTTGCAATAGTTGGTTGTCTCTTACAATTCCAAGATATGGCTCCCATTCCAACAAAGAATACATAGCCCGTTGTTGATCTTCTATCATTTGTATCTCCAGCACAATCCGCATCACAATATCCATGTAATGCAATATTATTTCCTCCAAGACATAGTTTATGGTTCAAAGAGCCTTTCAAGTACCTCATGATTCTTTTGATGGTTGTCCAATGCATAGGACCTGGTTTTGCCATGTGTTGACTTACAACACTTACTGCAAATGTAAGATCCATCCTTGTACCCACCATTGCATACATGAGTGAGCCTACTGCTGCCTTGTATGGTATGCCTTGCACTTGATGCTCCACTTCAGCATATTCCTCATCCGTGAGCTTCATCAACTTCAAGTTGGCTTCGAAAGGAGTTCCAATGGGCTTGCAATCTTGCATGTTGAATCGTTTCAATACTTCTTCAATGTACTTGCTTTGACTCAATGTGATGGTCTTTGATACTCTATTCCTTGTAAATTCCACACCCAAACAATAATGAAGCTCTCCCAAATCACTCATTTCAAATTCTTTCTCCAATTTCTTCTTCAACCAATCTAATTTTACCATGGTGTTGCTTAAGATGATTAAATCATCTACATAGAGGATCACAACCAGCAAGAAGTCCTTGGCTTACAACACATACAAAGAATGGTCAGCTTCACTTCTTATAAAACCTTCCTTCACAAAGAATGAGTCAATGCGTTGATACCATGCTCTTGGTGATTGCTTGAGTCCATACAATGACTTCTTCAACTCGCATACAAGGTTGGATTTGTCTTGATCAATAAATCCTTGAGGTCGCTCTATGTAGATATCTTCTTCCAATTCTCCATTCAAGAAGGCTCTCTTGACGTCCATTTGATGCATCTCCAAGTTTATTGATGCTCCAATTGCTACTATGGTTCTAATGGTAGTGAATTTGGCCACTGGAGTAAATGTCTCATTAAAATCCACTCCAGCAACTTGTGAGTAGCCTTTGGCAACCAATCTTGCTTTGTACCTCACAACATTGCACATAGCATCTCTCTTGGTTCTAAACACCCACTTACATCCAATTGCTGAACGATTTGGTGGAAGTGGAGTCAACTCCCATGTCTTGTTGTCCATAAGAGATTTGTACTCTTCTTGCATAGCAATCTCCCACTTCATTATTGAAACATGGAAAGCAAACTCCACACAAGCAAGTTAGGACCAGCAAGGTTGCACTTCACAAATAGAATGTGGTATGAGATAATTCTTCCCATGCCAACCCTTTTCTTATATACTAGTACCAAGGTACCATGTGTTACAACCCATATGGGATATCTCTTAGGACCAGCCCTCTCCTTGTATTCTAAGGCACTATAGACCAGCAACTAACCTTGTAGGATATCCCTCATTACTCATATACTCTATTGACCATTAGCAACAACTAAATGAGTTCTTTCCTTCAACACTCCCACTTTGCTACTGGTCAATTAGCTATCAATCCTAATGCCTTACTCAATATGTTGTGTCTCTCTTTCACCAAGGCTTTTGTTAGAAAATCAGCCAACATGTCTTTGGTTTCACAATACATCATATCAATAACTCCCATCTCTATCTTCTCTCTTATAAAGTGGTGTTGAATATCAATGTGCTTGGTTCTTGCATGATGCTTTGGATTCTTTGCAAAAGCCAAACATCCTTGATTGTCACATCTCAATGGAGTGGCTTCGAATTGCACAAGTCCAATGTCTTCCAACAACAACCTCAACCAAATTGCCTCCATTGCTCCATGACTTGCTGCCATATACTCCGCCTCCATTGTGGACCTTGCAATAGTTGGTTGTCTCTTACAATTCCAAGATATGGCTCCCATTCCAACAAAGAATACATAGCCCGTTGTTGATCTTCTATCATTTGTATCTCCAGCCCAATCCGCATCACAATATCCATGTAATGCAATGTTATTTCCTCCAAGACATAGTTTTTGGTTCAAAGAGCCTTTCAAGTACCTCATGATTCTTTTGATGGTTGCCCAATGCATAGGACCTGGTTTTGCCATGTGTTGACTTACAACACTTACTGCAAATGCAAGATCCATCCTTGTACCCACCATTGCATACATGAGTGAGCCTACTGCTGCCTTGTATGGTATGCCTTGCATTTGATGCTCCACTTCAGCATATTCCTCATCCGTGAGCTTCACCAACTTCAAGTTGGCTTCCAAAGGAGTTCCAATGGGCTTGCAATCTTGCATATTGAATCGTTTCAATACTTCTTCAATGTATTTGCTTTGACTCAATGTGATGGTCTTTGATACTCTATTCCTTGTAAATTCCACACCCAAACAATAATGAAGCTCTCCCAAATCACTCATTTCAAACTCTTTCTCCAATTTCTTCTTCAACCAATCTAATTTTACCATGGTGTTGCTTAAGATGATTAAATCATGTACATAGAGGATCACAACCAGCAAGAAGTCCTTGGCTTGCAACACATACAAAGAATGGTCAGCTTCACTTCTTATAAAACCTTCCTTCACAAAGAATGAGTCAATGCATTGATACCATGCTCTTGGTGATTGCTTGAGTCCATACAATGACTTCTTCAACTTGCATACAAGGTTGGGTTTGTCTTGATCAATAAATCCTTGAGGTTGCTCCATGTAGATGTCTTCTTCCAATTCTCCATTCAAGAAGGCTGTCTTGACGTCCATTTGATGCATCTCCAAGTCTATTGATGCTCCAATTGCTACTATAGTTCTAATGGTAGTGAATTTGGCCACTGGAGCAAATGTCTCATTAAAATCCACTCCAGCAACTTGTGAGTAGCCTTTGGCAACCAATCTTGTTTTGTACCTCACAACATTGCCCATAGCATCTCTCTTGGTTCTAAACACCCACTTACATCCAATTGCTGAACGATTTGGTGGAAGTGGAGTCAACTCCCATGTCTTGTTGTCCATAAGAGATTTGTACTCTTCTTGCATAGCAATCTCCCACTTCATTGCATCACCACACCTCAATGCATCACACAAAGTCAATGGATCATCAAGAAGAGCAACATTGGCCTGATCTTCACTTACTTGTGGAAAGATGTGGTTCTTCCACCATTCACCTTGTGGTCTTCTTTCACGTGTTGGATATCTTCTTTCATGCAAAGAAGATGAGCCTTCATGCACCTCTTGCTGCCTTCTATGGCTCATACACTTCCTTCTCTCATTCATTGGTTGATATTCTTCATCTTCATTCTCTTCATTGTCCTTGTTGTATCTTGCTGGAATTGAAGTCTTTATAGAGTTGGGCTCTTCTTCAATGATATCTTCATTTCCATCTTCACTTTGAGAATGCTCTTCTTCATCTTCTTCTTTGTTTGCTGAAATTGAAGATGTGTCCACAAACACACCACTACTCCCACTTGGACACATCTCCCACTTTTCACTTGCACTCTTATACTCCAAGAACTCTACATCACGACTTTTGATGATCTTTTTGGTGTCTAAACACATGAGCCTATATGCCTTGGTGCCTTCACAATATCCAAGGAATGCACATCTTGTGCCCTTTGCATCAAGTTTGCCTCTCATACTATCTAGAACTTTAGCATATACAATGCATCCAAAAATCCTCATATGAGATAAACAAGGTTTCTTACCAGTCCAAGCTTCTTCGGGAGTCATTCCTTCAAGTGCACTTGTGGGACACCTATTTCTTGTATATACGGCATTTACCACAGCTTCCGCCCAATACTCATATCCAAGCTTTTGAGCATGAATCATACTCCTTGCGATCTCCACAATGGTGCGATTTGCTCTTTCAGCAACTCCATTTTGTTGTGGGGAATAGGGAGTGGAGGTTTGTCTTGCAATGCCTTCATGCTTCAATAACTCATCAAAGTCTTTGGACAAATACTCACCTCCATTGTCCGATCGCAGCACCTTAATCTTGTGCTCACATTGCTTCTCCACAAGTGCTTTCCACTCCTTAAACTTAGCAAAACACTCACTTTTGGCCTTGATGATATAAATCCATACCTTCCTTGAAAAGTCATCAATAAATGTGACAAAATATCTTGCTCCACTCATAGATGGTGTTCTCATGGGTCCACAAACATCAGAATGCACAAGCTCCAGCAATTGATTTGCTCTTGTTGCAATTCCACTAGGAAATGGTGTCCTATGTTGTTTGCCTTGAATGCAACCTTCACAAGATAGATTCATAGTAGAATGGCCAAGGTCTAAACCACTTACCATGGATTGAAGCTCCTTCATGCTTTTGGCATTCAAATGTCCAAGTCTTTGATGCCAAATGCCCACCTTATCTTCATTTGATGGAAATTCAGCAAAAGCAGCAACCTCTACTCCATTGATGCGCTTGCAATTGATAATATAGAGATTGCCATCTCTAATCCCTTTTGCTATTTCTTTGCCTTCCATGGTTCTCACAAAACATCCATTCATATTGAATTGCACTTTGCACCCATGACTTACAAGTTTACTCACCGAAAGGAGGTTCTTCTTCATCTTTGGCACATGCAACACATCCTTGAGTGTGATCTTCTTGCTTATGCCCTTGACCACTACTTCCACTACAATGGTACCCATTCCAATGGCTTGTACCATACCATTATCACCTAACCAAACCTTAGTTGCTCGAATTTGTTGATAAGTGTTAAATGAACACTTGTATGGAGTCATGTGTTTGGTACATCCAGAATCCACGATCCATTTGCTCATATCAAGCATGGAAGAAGTTTGTTTTGCCATGAATGCAAAGTCATCACCTCCATGGTCATGAAAAGCATTATTGGCATTCTCTCTTTCTCCTCTCTTTGCCTTGAAACAATTCCTAGCAAAATGCCCTGGTTTTCCACAAATATAACAAGTTTTGGGAAGATTACGTTGAATGGAAGTACTTGCCTTACTTGGTCTCGTGAATAGTGCTGATTGCTCTCCAATAGACTCCTTTTGCTTTCTTTTGGTCACTTCATGGGCTAGTCTTGCCGTGACATAGTCCAAAGTAAGATCTTTTCTTGAAATTGACTCCAATGCCACAATGAGGGAGGAATAGGAGTCCGGAAGGCTTGAGAGCAATGTCATCACAACATCTTCTTCAGGTAAAGGCTTGTCAATAACAGCAAGTTGGTTTGCAAGTGCTTTTACCTTATTCACATGAGCCATGAGATCTTCACCTTCTTCCATCTTCACGGTGAAAAATTTTTGCCTTGACCATAGTACATTGGAGAGATTTCTACTCTCATAGACGTTGCAAAGAGTCTTCCATGCCTCTGCTCCCCCTTTGCAAGAAATGACATGAGTAAAGTTGCTCTCATCTAAATTGGTGGCAATTATGCCAAAAGCCTTCTTTTCTCGTCTTTTGAACTCCTTATGCTCCTTGATGCTTGCCTCTAGCCCAGGTGCCTCTTCCTCCTCACATACAATCTCCCAAAGATCCAATGACGCCAAAAGTAGCTCCATTTTGGCCTTCCAGTGGTGAAAGTTGTCACCTTTGAACTTTTCAACCATTCTCAAGCTATCACCCTCAAAAGATGCCATCTCAAGCTACACGTAGGTCCAAAAAACTCTTGATTTGGAGTTGTAATGGAGAAGATATCACTACTCAAAGATCGCTGAACCACAAACCCAGAATTCGCTGTTTTGCAACTTTTTGTAAATTATGAGTCCAAATCACGTCTAAATGGTGGGGAATGAATTGTAAAGTAATTCTATGGCTCTCATAAGTCTCCCTCACGTCACTCCACTCAAAATGACTCACTATCTCATGAAACTTTCAAACACTAGTGTTACTTCAGCAAAGACACTATCAAGGTCTTGCACAAAACTCATATACTCACAAATCCAGGAGCAATGACTTCAACAACACACTAGCATCACTCTACCATAAGATCTCAACCACCAAAGTAAGCAACAAAGAAAATAATGCAAGAACAACTTACTTGGTAAGAGAGTGTGGGCCCATAACCTATTGAAACATAGAAACCAAACTCCACACAAGCAAGTTAGGACCAGCAAGGTTGCACTTCACAAATAGAATGTGGTATGAGATAATTCTTCCCATGCCAACCCTTTTCTTATATACTAGTACCAAGGTACCATGTGTTACAACCCATATGGGATATCTCTTAGGACCAGCCCTCTCCTTGTATTCTAAGGCACTATAGACCAGCAACTAACCTTGTAGGATATCCCTCATTACTCATATACTCTATTGACCATTAGCAACAACTTAATGAGTTCTTCCCTTCAACATTCATTGCATCACCACACCTCATTGCATCACACAAAGTCAATGGATCATCAAGAAGAGCAACATTGGCCTGATCTTCACTTATTTGTGGAAAGATGTGGTTCTTCCACCATTCACCTTGTGGTCTTCTTTCACGTGTTGGATATCTTCTTTCATGCGAAGAAGATGAGCCTTCATGCACCTCTTGCTGCCTTCTATGGCTCATACACTTCCTTCTCTCATTCATTGGTTGTTATTCTTCATCTTCATTCTCTTCATTGTCCTTGTTGTATCTTGCTGGAATTGAAGTCTTTATAGAGTTGGGCTCTTCTTCAATGATATCTTCATTTCCATCTTCTTTTTGAGAATGCTCTTCTTCATCTTCTTCTTTGTTTGCTGAAATTGAAGATGTGGCCACAAACACACCACTGCTCCCACTTGGACACATCTTCCACTTTTCACTTGCACTCTTATACTCCAAGAACTCTACATCACTACTTTTGATGATCTTTTTGGTGTCTAAAGACATGAGCCTATATGCCTTGGTGCCTTCACAATATCCAAGGAATGCACATCTTGTGCCCTTTGCATCAAGTTTGCCTCTCATACTTTCTGGAACTTTAGCATATGCAATGCATCCAAAAATCCTCATATGAGATAAACAAGGTTTCTTACCAGTCCAAGCTTCTTCGGGAGTCATTCCTTCAAGTGCACTTGTGGGACACCTATTTCTTGTATATACGGCATTTACCACAGCTTCCGCCCAATACTCATATCCAAGCTTTTGAGCATGAATCATACTCCTTGCCATCTCCATAATGGTGCGATTTGCTCTTTCAGCAACTCCATTTTGTTGTGGAGTATAGGGAGTGGAGGTTTGTCTTGCAATGCCTTCATGCTTCAATAACTCATCAAAGTCTTTGGACAAATACTCACCTCCATTGTCCGATTGCAGCACCTTAATCTTGTGCTCACATTGCTTCTCCACAAGTGCTTTCCACTCTTTAAACTTAGCAAAACACTCACTTTTGGCCTTGATGATATAAATCCATACCTTCCTTGAAAAGTCATCAATAAATGTGACAAAATATCTTGCTCCACTCATAGATGGTGTTTTCATGGGTCCACAAACATCCGAATGCACAAGCTCCAGCAATTGATTTGCTCTTGTTGCAATTCCACTAGGAAATGGTGTCCTATGTTGTTTGCCTTGAATGCAACCTTCACAAGATAGATTCATAGTAGAATGGCCAAAGTCTAAACCACTTACCATGGATTGAAGCTCCTTCATGCTTTTGGCATTCAAATGTCCAAGTCTTTGATTCCAAATGCCCACCTTATCTTCATTTGATGGAAATTCAGCAAAAGCAGCAACCTCTACTCCATTGATGCGCTTGCAATTGATAATATAGAGATTGCCATCTCTAATCCCTTTTGCTACTTCTTTGCCTTCCATGGTTCTCACAAAACATCCATTCATATTGAATTGCACTTTGCACCCATGACTTACAAGTTTACTCACCGAAAGGAGGTTCTTCTTCATCTTTGGCACATGCAACACATCCTTGAATGTGATCCTCTTGCTTACGCCCTTGACCACTACTTCTACTAAAGTGGTGTCCATTCCAATGGCTTGTACCATACCATTATCACCTAACCAAACCTTAGTTGCTGAAATTAGTTGATAAGTGTTAAATGAACACTTGTATGGAGTCATGTGTTTGGTACATCCAGAATCCACGATCCATTTGCTCATATCAAGCATGGAAGAAGTTTGTTTTGCCATGAATGCAAAGTCATCACCTCCATGGTCATGAAAAGCATTATTGGCAATTTCTCTTTCTCCTCTCTTTGCCTTGAAACAATTTCTAGCAAAATGCCCTGGTTTTCCACAAATATAACAAGTTTTGGGAAGATTACGTTGAATGGAAGTATTTGCCTTACTTGGTCTCGTAAATAGTGCTGATTGCTCTCCAATAGACTCCTTTTGCTTTCTTTTGGTCACTTCATGGGCTAGTCTTGCCGTGACATAGTCCAAAGTAAGATCTTTTCTTGAAATTGACTCCATGCCACAATGAGGGAGGAATAGGAGTCCGGAAGGCTTGAGAGCAATGTCATCACAACATCTTCTTCAGGTAAAGGCTTGTCAATAACAGCAAGTTGGTTTGCAAGTGCTTTTACCTTATTTACATGAGCCATGAGATCTTCACCTTCTTCCATCTTCACGGTGAAGAATTTTTGCCTTGACCATAGTACATTGGAGAGATTTCTACTCTGATAGACGTTGCAAAGAGTCTTCCATGCCTCTGCTGCCCCTTTGCAAGAAATGACATGAGCAAAGTTGCTCTCATCTAAATTGGTGGCAATTATGCCAAAAGCCTTCTTTTCTCGTCTTTTGAACTCCTTATGCTCCTTGATGCTTGCCTCTACTCCAGGTGCCTCTTCCTCCTCACATACAATCTCCCAAAGATCCAATGACGCCAAAAGTAGCTCCATTTTGGCCTTCCAGTGGTGAAAGTTGTCACCTTTGAACTTTTCAACCATTCTCAAGCTATCACCCTCGAAAGATGCCATCTCAAGCTACACGTAGGTCCAAAAAACTCTTGATTTGGAGTTGTAATGGAGAAGATATCACTACTCAAAGATCGCTGAACCACAAACCCAGAATTCGCTGTTTTGCAACTTTTTGTAAATTATGAGTCCAAATCACGTCTAAATGGTGGGGAATGAATTTTAAAGTAATTCTATGGCTCTCATAAGTCTCCCTCACGTCACTCCACTCAAAATGACTCACTATCTCATGAAACTTTCAAACACTAGTGTTACTTCAGCAAAGACACTATCAAGGTCTTGCACAAAACTCATATACTCACAAATCCAGGAGCAATGACTTCAACAACACACTAGCAACACTCTACCATAAGATTCCAACCACCAAAGTAAGCAACAAAGAAATAATGCAAGAACAACTTACTTGGTAAGAGAGTGTAGGCCCATAACCTATTGAAACATAGAAAGCAAACTCCACACAAGCAAGTTAGGACCAGCAAGGTTGCACTTCACAAATAGAATGTGGTATGAGATAATTCTTCCCATGCCAACCCTTTTCTTATATACTAGTACCAAGGTACCATATGTTACAACCCATATGGGATATCTCTTAGGACCAGCCCTCTCCTTGTATTCTAAGGCACTATAGACCAGCAACTAACCTTGTAGGATATCCCTCATTACTCATATACTCTATTGACCATTAGCAACAACTAAATGAGTTCTTTCCTTCAACATCTTCAACCAATCCAATCTTACTTTTGTATTGCTTAAGATGATTAAGTCATCTACATAGAGAATCACAACCAGCAAGAAGTCTTTGGCTTGCAACACATACAAAGAATGGTCAGCTTCACTCCTTACAAAACCTTCATTCACAAAGAATGAGTCAATACGTTGGTACCATGCTCTTGGTGATTGTTTGAGTCCATACAATGACTTCTTCAACTTGCAAAGAAGGTTGTGTTTGTCTTGTTCAATGAATCCTTGAGGTTGCTCCATGTAGATGTCTTCTTTCAATTTTCCATACAAGAATGCTGTCTTGATGTCCATTTGGTGCATCTCAAGGTCCATTGCTGCTCCAATTGCTACAATGGTTCTAATGGTGGTGAACTTGGCCACGGGTGCAAATGTCTCATTAAAGTCCACTCCAGCAACTTGTGAGTAGCCTTTGGCATCCAATCTTGCCTTGTACCTCACAATATTGCCCATAGCATCTCTTTTGGTTCTAAACACCCTCTTACATTCAATTGCTGAACGATTTGGTGGAAGGATAGTCAACTCCCATGTTGCATTGTCTATAAGAGATTTGTACTCTTCTTGCATGGCACTCTCCTACTTCATTGCATCACCACACCTCATTGCATCACAAAAAGTCGATGGATCATCAAGAAGAGCAACATTGGCGTGGTCTTCACTTACTTGTGGAAAGATGTGATTCATCCACCATTCACCTTGTGGTCTTCTTTCACGTGTTGGATATCTTCTTTCATGCAAAGAAGATGAGCCTTTATGCACCTCTTGCTGCCTTGTATGGCTCATGGAGTTCCTTCTCTCACTCCTTGGTTGGTATTCTTCATCTTCATTCTCTTCATTGTCTTTGTTGTATCTTGTTGGAATACAACTCTTCATAGTTTTGAGCTCTTCTTCATCTATATCTTCACTTTGAGAATGTTCTTCTTCATCTTCTTCTTTGTTTGTTAAAGTTGAAGATGTATCCACAAACACACCACTACTCCCACTTGGACACATCTCCCACTTTTCACTACCACTCTTATGCTCCAAAAACTCTACATCACGACTTCTGATGATCTTTTTGGTATCTAAACACATAAGCCTATATGCCTTGGTACCTTCACAATAACCATCAAGTTTGCCTCTCATACTATCTGGAAGATTGGCATACGCAATGCATCCAAAAATCCTCATGTGAGATATGCAAGGTTTTTTACCAGTCCAAGCTTCTTGGGGAGTCATTCCTTCAAGTGCACTTGTGGGACACCTATTTCTTGTATACACGGTATTTACCACAACTTCCGCCCAATACTCATATTCTAGTTTTTGAGCATGAAGCATATTCCTAGCCATCTCCACAATGGTGCGATTTGCTCTTTGAGCAACTCCATTTTGTTGTGGGATGTAGGGAGTGGAGGTTTGTCTTGCAATGCCTTCATGTTTCAATAATTCATTAAAGTGATGAGACAAATACTCACCTCCATTGTCCGATCTGAGCACCTTAATCTTGTGCTCACATTGCTTTTCCACAAGTACTTTCCACTCCTTAAACTTGGCAAAACACTCACTCTTGGCCTTGATGATGTAAATCCATACCTTCCTTGAGTAGTCATCAATAAATGTGACAAAGTACCTTGCTCCACTCATAGATGGTGTCCTCATAGGTCCACAAACATCCGAATGCACAAGCTCTATTGAAACATAGAAAGCAAACTCCACACAAGCAAGTTAGGACCAGCAAGGTTGCACTTCACAAATAGAATGTGGTATGAGATGATTCTTCCCATGCCAACCCTTTTCTTATATACTAGTACCAAGGTACCATGTGTTACAACCCATATGGGATATCTCTTAGGACCAGCCCTCTCCTTGTATTCTAAGGCACTGTAGACCAGCAACTAACCTTGTAGGATATCCCTCATTACTCATATACTCTATTGACCATTAGCAACAACTAAATGAGTTCTTTCCTTCAACACTCCCACTTTGCTATTGGTCAATTAGCTATCAATCCTAATGCCTTACTCAATATGTTGTATCTCTCTTTCACCAAGGCTTTTGTTAGCAAATCAGCCAACATGTCTTTGGTTTCACAATACTGTTGAAGGAAAGAACTCATTTAGTTGTTGCTAATGGTCAATAGAGTATATGAGTAATGAGGGATATCGTACAAGGTTAGTTGCTGGTCTATAGTGCCTTAGAATACAAGGAGAGGGCTGGTCCTAAGAGATATCCCATATGGGTTGTAACACATGGTACCTTGGTACTAGTATATAAGAAAAGGGTTGGCATGGGAAGAATCATCTCATACCACATTCTATTTGTGAAGTGCAACCTTGCTGGTCCTAACTTGCTTGTGTGGAGTTTGCTTTCTATATTTCAATAAATACATCATATCAATAACTCCCATCTCGATCTTCTCTCTTATAAAGTGGTGTTGAATATCAATGTGCTTGGTTCTTGCATGATGCTTTGGATTCTTTGCAAAAGCCAAACATCCTTGATTGTCACATCTCAATGGAGTGGCTTCCAATTCCACAAGTCCAATGTTTTTCAACAACAACCTCAACCAAATTGCCTCCATTGCTCCATGACTTGCTGCCATATACTCCACCTCCATTGTGGACCTTGCAATGGGTTGTTGTCTCTTACAATTCCAAGATATGGCTCCCATTCCAACAAAGAATACATAGCCCGTTGGTGATCTTCTATCATTTGTATCTCCAGCCCAATCCGCATCACAATATCCATGTAATGCAATATTATTTCCTCCAAGACATAGTTTATGGTTCAAAGAGCCTTTCAAGTACCTCATGATTCTTTTGATGGTTGCCCAATGCATAGGACTTGGTTTTGCCATGTGTTGACTTACAACACTTACTGCAAATGCAAGATCCATCCTTGTACCCACCATTGCATACATGAGTGAGCCTACTGCTGCCTTGTATGGTATGCCTTGCATTTGATGCTCCACTTCAGCATATTCCTCATCCGTGAGCTTCATCAACTTCAAGTTGGCTTCCAAAGGAGTTCCAATGGGCTTGCAATCTTGCATGTTGAATCGTTTCAATACTTCTTCAATGTACTTGCTTTGGCTCAATGTGATGGTCTTTGATACTCTATTCCTTGTAAATTCCACACCCAAACAATAATGAAGCTCTCCCAAATCACTCATTTCAAATTCTTTCTCCAATTTCTTCTTCAACCAATCTAATTTTACCATGGTGTTGCTTAAGATGATTAAATCATCTACATAGAGGATCACAACCAGCAAGAAGTAATTGGCTTGCAACACATACAAAGAATGGCCAGCTTCACTTCTTATAAAACCTTCACAAAGAATGAGTCAATGCATTGATACCATGCTCTTGGTGATTGCTTGAGTCCATACAATGACTTCTTCAACTTGCATACAAGGTTGGGTTTGTCTTGATCAATAAATCCTTGAGGTTGCTCCATGTAGATGTCTTCTTCCAATTCTCCATTCAAGAAGGCTGTCTTGACGTCCATTTGATGCATCTCCAAGTCTATTGATGCTCCAATTGCTACTATAGTTCTAATGGTAGTGAATTTGGCCACTGGAGCAAATGTCTCATTAAAATCCACTCCAGCAACTTGTGAGTAGCCTTTGGCAACCAATCTTGTTTTGTACCTCACAACATTGCCCATAGCATCTCTCTTGGTTCTAAACACCCACTTACATCCAATTGCTGAACGATTTGGTGGAAGTGGAGTCAACTCCCATGTCTTGTTGTCCATAAGAGATTTGTACTCTTCTTGCATAGCAATCTCCCACTTCATTGCATCACCACACCTCATTGCATCACACAAAGTCAATGGATCATCAAGAAGAGCAACATTGACCTGATCTTCACTTATTTGTGGAAAGATGTGGTTCTTCCACCATTCACCTTGTGGTCTTCTTTCACGTGTTGGATATCTTCTTTCATGCAAAGAAGATGAGCCTTCATACACCTCTTGCTGCCTTCTATGGCTCATACACTTCCTTCTCTCATTCATTGGTTGATATTCTTCATCTTCATTCTCTTCATTGTCCTTGTTGTATCTTGCTGGAATTGAAGTCTTTATAGAGTTGGGCTCTTCTTCAATGATATCTTCATTTCTATCTTCACTTTGAGAATGCTCTTCTTCATCTTCTTCTTTGTTTGCTGAAATTGAAGATGTGTCCACAAACACACCACTACTCCCACTTGGACACATCTCCCACTTTTCACTTGCACTCTTATACTCCAAGAACTCTACATCACGACTTTTGATGATCTTTTTGGTGTCTAAAGACATGAGCCTATATGCCTTGGTGCCTTCACAATATCCAAGGAATGCACATCTTGTGCCCTTTGCATCAAGTTTGCCTCTCATACTATCTGGAACTTTAGCATATGCAATGCATCCAAAAATCCTCATATGAGATAAACAAGGTTTCTTACCAGTCCAAGCTTCTTCGGGAGTCATTCCTTCAAGTGCACTTGTGGGACACCTATTTCTTGTATATACGGCATTTACCACAGCTTCCGCCCAATACTCATATCCAAGCTTTTGAGCATGAATCATACTCCTTGCGATCTCCACAATGGTGCGATTTGCTCTTTCAGCAACTCCATTTTGTTGTGGGGAATAGGGAGTGGAGGTTTGTCTTGCAATGCCTTCATGCTTCAATAACTCATCAAAGTCTTTGGACAAATACTCACCTCCATTGTCCGATCGCAGCACCTTAATCTTGTGCTCACATTGCTTCTCCACAAGGGCTTTCCACTCCTTAAACTTAGCAAAACACTCACTTTTGGCCTTGATGATATAAATCCATACCTTCCTTGAAAAGTCATCAATAAATGTGACAAAATATCTTGCTCCACTCATAGATGCTGTTTTCATGGGTCCACAAACATCCGAATGCACAAGCTCCACCAATTGATTTTCTCTTATTGCAATTCCACTAGGAAATGGTCTCCTATGTTGTTTGCCTTGAATGCAACCTTCACAAGATAGATTCATAGTAGAATGGCAAAGGTCTAAGCCATTTACCATGGATTGAAGCTCCTTCATGCTTTTGGCATTCAAATGTCCAAGTCTTTGATGCCAAATGCCCACCTTATCTTCATTTGATGGAAATTCAGCAAAAGCAGCAACCTCTACTCCATTGATGCGCTTGCAATTGATAATATAGAGATTGCCATCTCTAATCCCTTTTGCTACTTCTTTGCCTTCCATGGTTCTCACAAAACATCCATTCATATTGAATTGCACTTTGCACCCATGACTTACAAGTTTACTCACCGAAAGGAGGTTCTTCTTCATCTTTGGCACATGCAACACATCCTTGAGTGTGATCTTCTTGCTTATGCCCTTGACCACTACTTCCACTACAATGGTGCCTATTCCAATGGCTTGTACCATATCATTATCACCTAACCAAACCTTAGTTGCTGAAATTGGTTGATAAGTGTTAAATGAACACTTGTATGGAGTCATGTGTTTGGTACATCCAGAATCCACGATCCATTTGCTCATATCAAGCATGGAAGAAGTTTGTTTTGCCATGAATGCAAAATCATCACCTCCATGGTCATGAAAAGCATTATCGGCATTCTCTCTTTCTCCACTCTTTGCCTTGAAGCAGTTCCTAGCAAAATGCCCTGGTTTTCCACAAATATAACAAGTTTTGGGAAGATTACGTTGAATGGAAGTACTTGCCTTACTTGGTCTCGTGAATAGTGCTGATTGCTCTCCAATAGACTCCTTTTGCTTTCTTTTGGTCACTTCATGGGCTAGTCTTGCCGTGACATAGTCCAAAGTAAGATCTTTTCTTGAAATTGACTCCAATGCCACAATGAGGGAGGAATAGGAGTCCGGAAGGCTTGAGAGCAATGTCATCACAACATCTTCTTCAGGTAAAGGCTTGTCAATAACAGCAAGTTGGTTTGCAAGTGCTTTTACCTTATTTACATGAGCCAGGAGATCTTCACCTTCTTCCATCTTCACGGTGAAGAATTTTTGCCTTGACCATAGTACATTGGAGAGATTTCTACTCTGATAGACGTTGCAAAGAGTCTTCCATGCCTCTGCTGCCCCTTTGCAAGAAATGACATGAGCAAAGTTGCTCTCATCTAAATTGGTGGCAATTATGCCAAAAGCCTTCTTTTCTCGTCTTTTGAACTCCTTATGCTCCTTGATGCTTGCCTCTACCCCAGGTGCCTCTTCGTCCTCACATACAATCTCCCAAAGATCCAATGACGCCAAAAGTAGCTCCATTTTGGCCTTCCAGTGGTGAAAGTTGTCACCTTTGAACTTTTCAACCATTCTCAAGCTATCACCCTCAAAAGATGCCATCACAAGCTACACGTAGGTCCAAAAAACTCTTGATTTGGAGTTGTAATGGAGAAGATATCACTCGTCAAAGATCGCTGAACCACAAACCCAGAATTCGCTGTTTTGCAACTTTTTGTAAATTATGAGTCCAAATCACGTCTAAATGGTGGGGAATGAATTGTAAAGTAATTCTATGGCTCTCATAAGTCTCCCTCACGTCACTCCACTCAAAATGACTCACTATCTCATAAAACTTTCAAACACTAGTGTTACTTCAGCAAAGACACTATCAAGGTCTTATTGAAACATAGAAAGCATACTCCACACAAGTAAGTTAGGACCAGCAAGGTTGCACTATAACAAATAGAGTGTGGTATGAGATAATTCTTCCCATGCCAACCCTTTCCTTATATACTAGTACCAAGGTACCAAGTGCTACAATCCATATGGGATATCTCCTAGGACCAGCCCTCCCCTTGTACTCTAATGTACTATAGACCAGCACCCTACCTTATGGGATATCCTTAACAACACTTGTACTCTATTGACCATTAGCAACTACTTAAAGAGTTCTACTCTCAACACTCCCACTTTTCTATTGGTCAATTAGCTATCAATCCTAATGCCTTACTCAACTAGTTGTGTCCTTCTCTAACTAAGGCTTTTTTCAACAAATCAGCCATCATGTCTTTGGTTTCACAATACATCATATCAATAACCTCCATCTCTATCTACTCTCTTATGAAATGATGCTGAATATCAATGTACTTAGTTCTTGCATGATGCTTTGGATTCTTTCCAAAAGCAAGACATTCTTGATTGTCACACCTCAATGGAGTAGCTTCAAATTGCACAAGTCCAATATCCTCCAATAACAACCTGAACCGAAATGCCTCCATTGCTTCATGACTTGCTGCCAAATACTCGTCCCCTATTGTGGACCTTGCAATGTTTGGTGGTCTATTGCTATTCAAAGATATGGCTCCCACTCAAACGAAGAATACATAGCCCATTGTTGACCTTCAATCATTTGCATCTCTCTTAGTTCTAAGCACCCACTTACAGCCAATTATTGTGGAAAGATGTGATTCTTTCACCATTCATCTTGTGGTCTTCTCTCACGTGTTGGATATCTTCTTTCATGCAAAGAAGATGAGCCTTCTTGCACCTCTTGCTGCCTTGTATGACTCATGGAGTACTTTCTCTTACTCATTTTTTGGTATTTTTCATCTTCATTCTCTTCATTGTCCTTGTTGTATCTTGCTGAAATTGAAGTCTTCATAGTATTGGGCTCTTCTATCATGGCATCTTCCTCTTCTTCTTCACTTTGAGAATGCTCTTCTTCATCTTCTTGTTTGTTTGCTAGAATTGAAGATGTGTCCACAAACACACCACTACTCCCACTTGGACACATCTCCCACTTTTCACTACCACTCATAGATGGTGTCCTCATGGATCCACAAACATCCGAATGCACAAGCTCCAGCAATTGGTTTGCTCTTGTTGCAACTCCACTAGGAAGGGGTGTCCTATGTTGTTTGCCTTGAATGCATCCCTCACAAGCAAGATTCATGGTAGAATGGCCAAGGTCTATGCCATTTACCATGGATTGAAGCCCTTTCATGCTTTTGGCATTCACATGCCAAAGTCTTTGATGCCAAATGCCCATCTTCTCTTCATTTGATGGAAATTCAGCCAAGGCAGCAACCTCCACTCCATTGATCCTCTTGCAATTGATAATATAGAGATTGCCATTCCTAGTCCCTTTTGCTACTTCTTTGCCTTCCATGGTTCTCACAAAACATCCATTCATGTTAAATTGCACTTTCTACCCATGAGTTATTAGTTTACTCACCGAAAGGAGGTTCTTCTTCATCTTTGGCACATGCAACACATCCTTGAGAGTGATTCTCTTGCTTATGCCCTTCACCACCACCTCCACTACAATGGTGCCTATTCCAATGGCTTGTACCATACAATTATCACCTAACCAAACCTTGGTTGCTGAAATTGGTTGATAAGTGTTAAATGAACACTTGTATGGAGTCATGTGTTTGGTACATCCGGAATCCACAATCCATTTGCTCATATCAAACATGGAAGGCGTTTGTTTTGCCATGAATACAAAGTCTTCACCTCCATGATCATGAAAAGCATTGTTGGCATTCTCTCTTTCTCCTCTCTTTGCCTTGAAACAATTTCTAGCAAAATGGCCTGGTTTTCCACAAATGTAACAAGTTTTAGGAGGATAACGTTGAACAGAGGCACTTGCCTTACTTGGTCTTGTAAATAGTGCTGATTGCTCCCCAATAGACTCCTTTTGCTTTCTTTTCGTCACTTCATGGGCTAGTCTTGCCGTGACATAGTCCAAAGTGAGGTCTTTCCTTGAAATGGACTCCAATGCCACAATGAGGGAGGAATAGGAGTCCGGAAGGCATGAGAGCAATGTCATCACAACATCTTCTTCATGTAAAGGCTTGTCAACAACTGCAAGTTGGTTTGCAAGTGCTTTTACCTTATTTACATGAGCCTAGAGATCTTCACCTTCTTCCATCTTCATTGTGAAGAACTTTTGCCTTGACCATTGCACATTGGAAAGATTCCTACTCTCATAGACATTGCAAAGAGTCTTCCATGCATCTGCTGCTCCTTTGCAAGAAATGACATGAGCAAAGTTGGTTTCATCTAAGTTGGTAGCAATTATGCCAAAAGCCTTCTTTTTTCGTCTTTTGAAGTCCTTTTGTTCCTTCATGCTTGCCTCTAATCCAGGTGCCTCTTCCTCTTCACATACTATCTCCCAAAGCTCCAATGACGCCAAAAGTAGCTCCATTTTGGCCTTCCAGTGGTGAAAGTTGTCACCTCTAAACTTTTCTACCATTCTAAAGCTATCACTCTCAAAAGATGCCATCTCAAGCTACAAGTAGGTCCAAAACTCTCTTGATTTGGATTTGTAATGCAAAAGATATGACTACTCAAAGATTGCTGAATTACAAACTCAGAATTCGCTGTTTTGCAACTTTTTGCATACTTTGAGTCCAAACCACGTCTAAATGGTGGGAAATGCTATGACATGTAATTCTATGGCTTTCAAACATCTCCCTCACATCACCTCACTCAAAATGACTCAATTTCTCATAAAACTCTCAAATACTAATGTTACTTCAGCAAAGACACTATCAAGGTCTTGCACTAACCTCATACACTCACAAATCCAGGAGTAATGACTTCAACAAAACACTAGTAATACTATACCATAAGATCTCAACCACCAAACAAGCAACAAAGAAAATAAAATGCAAGAACAACTTACTTGGTAAGAGAATGTGGGCGCATAACCTATTGAAACATTGAAAGCATACTCCACACAAGTAAATTAGGACCAGCAAGGTTGCACTATAACAAATAGAGTGTGGTATGAGATAATTCTTCCCATGCCAATCCTTTCCTTATATTCTAGTACCAAGGTACCAAGTGCTACAATCCATATGGGATATCTCCTAGGACCAGCCCTCCCCTTGTACTCTAATGTACTATAGACCAGCACCCTACCTTATGGGATATCCTTAACAACACTTGTACTCTATTGACCATTAGCAACTACTTAAAGAGTTCTTTTCTCAACAGGAATTGTAAGAGACAACCAACCATTGCAAGGTCCACAATGGAGGCGGAGTATATGGCAGCAAGTCATGGAGCAATGGAGGCAATTTGGTTGAGGTTGTTGTTGGAAGACATTGGACTTGTGCAATTGGAAGCCACTGCATTGAGATATGACAATCAAGGATGTTTGGCTTTTGCAAAGAATCCAAAGCATCATGCAAGAATCAAGCACATTGATATTCAACACCACTTTATAAGAGAGAAGATAGAGATGGGAGTTATTGATATGATGTATTGTGAAACCAAAGACATGTTGGCTGATTTGCTAACAAAAGCCTTGGTGAAAGAGAGACACAACATATTGAGTAAGGCATTAGGATTGATAGCTAATTTACAAGTAGCAAAGTGAGAGTGTTGAAGGAAAGAACTCATTTAGTTATTGCTAATGGTCAATAGAGTATATGAGTAATGAGGGATATCCTACAAGGTTAGTTGCTGGTCTATAGTGCCTTAGAATACAAGGAGAGGCTGGTCCTAAGAGATATCCCATATGGGTTGTAACACATGGTACCTTCGTACTAGTATATAAGAAAAGGGTTGGCATGGGAAGAATCATCTCATACCACATTCTATTTGTGAAGTACAACTTTGCTGGTCCTAACTTGCTTGTGTGGAGTTTGCTTTCTATGTTTCAATAGGTTATGGGCCCACACTCTCTTACCAAGTAAGTTGTTTTTGCATTATTTCTTTGTTGCTTACTTTGGTGGTTGGGATCTTATGGTAGAGTGTTGCTAGTGTGTTGTTGAAGTCATTGCTCCTGGATTTGTGAGTATATGAGTTTTGTGCAAGACCTTGATAGTGACTTTGCTGAAGTAATACTAGTGTTTGAAAGTTTTATGAGATAGTGAGTCATTTTGAGTGGAGTGACGTGAGGGAGACTTATGAGAGCCATAGAATTACTTTACAATTCATTCCCCACCACTTAGACGTGATTTGGACTCATAATTTACAATCCCATAAGGTAGGGTGCTGGTCTATAGTACATTAGAGTACAAGGGGAGGGCTGGTCCTAGGAGATATCCCATATGGATTGTAGCACTTGGTACCTTGGTACTAGTTTATAAGGAAAGGGTTGGCATGGGAAGAATTATCTCATACCACACTCTATTTGTTATAGTGCAACCTTGCTGGTCCTAACTTACTTGTGTGGAGTATGCTTTCTATGTTTTAATAGGTTATGTGTCCACATTCTCTTACCAAGTAAGTTGTTCTTGCATTTTATTTTCTTTGTTGCTTGTTTGGTGGTTGAGATCTTATTGTTGAAGGAAAGAACTCATTTAGTTGTTTCTAATGGTCAATAGAGTATATGAGTAATGAGGGATATCCTACAAGGTTAGTTGCTGGTCTATAGTGCCTTAGAATACAAGGAGAGGGCTGGTCCTAAGAGATATCCCATATGGGTTGTAACACATGGTACCTTGGTACTAGTATATAAGAAAAGGGTTGGCATGGGAAGAATCATCTCATACCACATTCTATTTGTGAAGTGCAACCTTGCTGGTCCTAACTTGCTTGTGTGGAGTTTGCTTTCTTTGTTTCAATAGGTTATGGGCCCACACTCTCTTACCAAGTAAGTTGTTCTTGCATTATTTTTTGTTGCTTACTTTGGTGGTTGGGATCTTATGGTAGAGTGTTGCTAGTGTGTTGTTGAAGTCATTGCTCCTGGATTTGTGAGTATATGAGTTTTGTGCAAGACCTTGATAGTGTCTTTGCTGAAGTAACACTAGTGTTTGAAAGTTTTATGAGATAGTGAGTCATTTTGAGTGGAGTGACGTGAGGGAGACTTATGAGAGCCATAGAATTACTTTACAATTCATTCCCCACCATTTAGACGTGATTTGGACTCATAATTTACAAAAAGTTGCAAAACAGCGAATTCTGGGTTTGTGGTTCAGCGATCTTTGAGTAGTGATATCTTCTCCATTACAACTCCAAATCAAGAGTTTTTTGGACCTACGTGTAGCTTGAGATGGCATCTTTCGAGGGTGATAGCTTGAGAATGGTTGAAAAGTTCAAAGGTGACAACTTTCACCACTGGAAGGCCAAAATGGAGCTACTTTTGGCGTCATTGGATCTTTGGGAGATTGTATGTGAGGAGGAAGAGGCACCTGGGGTAGAGGCAAGCATCAAGGAGCATAAGGAGTTCAAAAGACGAGAAAAGAAGGCTTTTGGCATAATTGCCACCAATTTAGATGAGAGCAACTTTGCTCATGTCATTTCTTGCAAAGGGGCAGCAGAGGCATGGAAGACTCTTTGCAACGTCTATCAGAGTAGAAATCTCTCCAATGTACTATGGTCAAGGCAAAAATTCTTCACCGTGAAGATGGAAGAAGGTGAAGATCTCATGGCTCATGTAAATAAGGTAAAAGCACTTGCAAACCAACTTGCTGTTATTGACAAGCCTTTACCTGAAGAAGATGTTGTGATGACATTGCTCTCAAGCCTTCCGGACTCCTATTCCTCCCTCATTGTGGCATTGGAGTCAATTTCAAGAAAAGATCTTACTTTGGACTATGTCACGGCAAGACTAGCCCATGAAGTGACCAAAAGAAAGCAAAAGGAGTCTATTGGAGAGCAATCAGCACTATTCACGAGACCAAGTAAGGCAAGTACTTCCATTCAACGTAATCTTCCCAAAACTTGTTATATTTGTGGAAAACCAGGGCATTTTGCTAGGAATTGTTTCAAGGCAAAGAGAGGAGAAAGAGAGAATGCCAATAATGCTTTTCATGACCATGGAGGTGATGACTTTGCATTCATGGCAAAACAAACTTCTTCCATGCTTGATATGAGCAAATGGATCGTGGATTCTGGATGTACCAAACACATGACTCCATACAAGTGTTCATTTAACACTTATCAACCAATTCCAGCAACTAAGGTTTGGTTAGGTGATAATGGTATGGTACAAGCCATTGGAATGGGCACCATTGTAGTGGAAGTAGTGGTCAAGGGCATAAGCAAGAGGATCACACTCAAGGATGTGTTGCATGTGCCAAAGATGAAGAAGAACCTCCTTTCGGTGAGTAAACTTGTAAGTCATGGGTGCAAAGTGCAATTCAATATGAATGGATGTTTTGTGAGAACCATGGAAGGCAAAGAAGTAGCAAAAGGGATCAGAGATGGCAATCTCTATATTATCAATTGCAAGCGCATCAATGGAGTAGAGGTTGCTGCTTTTGCTGAATTTCCATCAAATGAAGATAAGGTGGGCATTTGGCATCAAAGACTTGGACATTTGAATGCCAAAAGCATGAAGGAGCTTCAATCCATGGTAAGTGGTTTAGACCTTGGCCATTCTACTATGAATCTATCTTGTGAAGGTTGCATTCAAGGCAAACAACATAGGACACCATTTCCTAGTGGAATTGCAACAAGAGCAAATCAATTGCTGGAGCTTGTGCATTCTGATGTTTGTGGACCCATGAAAACACCATCTATGAGTGGAGCAAGATATTTTGTCACATTTATTGATGACTTTTCAAGGAAGGTATGGATTTATATCATCAAGGCCAAAAGTGAGTGTTTTGCTAAGTTTAAGGAGTGGAAAGCACTTGTGGAGAAGCAATGTGAGCACAAGATTAAGGTGCTGCGATCGGACAATGGAGGTGAGTATTTGTCCAAAGACTTTGATGAGTTATTGAAGCATGAAGGCATTGCAAGACAAACCTCCACTCCCTATTCCCCACAACAAAATGGAGTTGCTGAAAGAGCAAATCGCACCATTGTGGAGATCGCAAGGAGTATGATTCATGCTCAAAAGCTTGGATATGAGTATTGGGCGGAAGCTGTGGTAAATGCCGTATATACAAGAAATAGGTGTCCCACAAGTGCACTTGAAGGAATGACTCCCGAAGAAGCTTGGACTGGTAAGAAACCTTGTTTATCTCATATGAGGATTTTTGGATGCATTGTATATGCTAAAGTTCTAGATAGTATGAGAGGCAAACTTGATGCAAAGGGCACAAGATGTGCATTCCTTGGATATTGTGAAGGCACCAAGGCATATAGGCTCATGTCTTTAGACACCAAAAAGATCATCAAAAGTCGTGATGTAGAGTTCTTGGAGTATAAGAGTGCAAGTGAAAAGTGGGAGATGTGTCCAAGTGGGAGTAGTGGTGTGTTTGTGGACACATCTTCAATTTCAGCAAACAAAGAAGAAGATGAAGAAGAGCATTCTCAAAGTGAAGATGGAAATGAAGATATCATTGAAGAAGAGCCCAACTCTATAAAGACTTCAATTCCAGCAAGATACAACAAGGACAATGAAGAGAATGAAGATGAAGAATATCAACCAATGAATGAGAGAAGGAAGTGTATGAGCCATAGAAGGCAGCAAGAGGTACATGAAGGTTCATCTTCTTTCCATGAGAGAAGATATCCAACACGTGAAAGAAGACCACAAGGTGAATGGTGGAAGAAACACATCTTTCCACAAGTAAGTGAAGATCATGCCAATGTTGCTCTTCTTGATGATCCATTGACTTTGTGTGATGCAATGAGGTGTGGTGATGCAATGAAGTGGGAGATTGCTATGCAAGAAGAGTACAAATCTCTTATGGACAACAAGACATATGAGTTGACTCCACTTCCACCAAATCGTTCAGCAATTGGATGTAAGTGGGTGTTTAGAACCAAGAGAGATGCTATGGGCAATGTTGTGAGGTACAAAGCAAGATTGGTTGCCAAAGGCTACTCACAAGTTGCTGGAGTGGATTTTAATGAGACATTTGCTCCAGTGGCCAAATTCACTACCATTAGAACTATAGTAGCAATTGGAGCATCAATAGACTTGGAGATGCATCAAATGGACGTCAAGACAGCCTTCTTGAATGGAGAATTGGAAGAAGACATCTACATGGAGCAACCTCAAGGATTTATTGATCAAGACAAACCCAACCTTGTATGCAAGTTGAAGAAGTCATTGTATGGACTCAAGCAATCACCAAGAGCATGGTATCAACGCATTGACTCATTCTTTGTGAAGGAAGGTTTTATAAGAAGTGAAGCTGACCATTCTTTGTATGTGTTGCAAGCCAAGGACTTCTTGCTGGTTGTGATCCTCTATGTAGATGATTTAATCATCTTAAGCAACACCATGGTAAAATTAGATTGGTTGAAGAAGAAATTGGAGAAAGAGTTTGAAATGAGTGATTTGGGAGAGCTTCATTATTGTTTGGGTGTGGAATTTACAAGGAATAGAGTATCAAAGACCATCACATTGAGTCAAAGCAAGTACATTGAAGAAGTATTGAAACGATTCAATATGCAAGATTGCAAGCCCATTGGAACTCCTTTGGAAGCCAACTTGAAGTTGATGAAGCTCACGGATGAGGAATATGCTGAAGTGGAGCATCAAATGCAAGGCATACCATACAAGGCAGCAGTAGGCTCACTCATGTATGCAATGGTGGGTACAAGGATGGATCTTGCATTTGCAGTAAGTGTTGTAAGTCAACACATGGCAAAACCAGGTCCTATGCATTGGGCAACCATCAAAAGAATCATGAGGTACTTGAAAGGCTCTTTGAACCATAAACTATGTCTTGGAGGAAATAATATTGCATTACATGGATATTGTGATGCGGATTGGGCTGGAGATACAAATGATAGAAGATCAACAACGGGCTATGTATTCTTTGTTGGAATGGGAGCCATATCTTGGAATTGTAAGAGACAACCAACCATTGCAAGGTCCACAATGGAGGCGGAGTATATGGCAGCAAGTCATGGAGCAATGGAGGCAATTTGGTTGAGGTTGTTGTTGGAAGACATTGGACTTGTGCAATTGGAAGCCACTCCATTGAGATGTGACAATCAAGGATGTTTGGCTTTTACAAAGAATCCAAAGCATCATGCAAGAACCAAGCACATTGATATTCAACACCACTTTATAAGAGAGAAGATAGAGATGGGAGTTATTGATATGATGTATTGTGAAACCAAAGACATATTGGCTGATTTGCTAACAAAAGCCTTGGTGAAAGAGAGACACAACATATTGAGTAAGGCATTAGGATTGATAGCTAATTTACAAGTAGCAAAGTGAGAGTGTTGAAGGAAAGAACTCATTTAGTTATTGCTAATGGTCAATAGAGTATATGAGTAATGAGGGATATCCTACAAGGTTAGTTGCTGGTCTATAGTGCCTTAGAATACAAGGAGAGGCTGGTCCTAAGAGATATCCCATATGGGTTGTAACACATGGTACCTTGGTACTAGTATATAAGAAAAGGGTTGGCATGGGAAGAATCATCTCATACCACATTCTATTTGTGAAGTGCAACCTTGCTGGTCCTAACTTGCTTGTGTGGAGTTTGCTTTCTTTGTTTCAATACTTATGGTATAGTATTACTAGTGTTTTGTTGAAGTCATTACTCCTGGATTTGTGAGTGTATGAGGTTAGTGCAAGACCTTGATAGTGTCTTTGCTGAAGTAACACTAGTATTTGAGAGTTTTATAAGAAATTGAGTCATTTTGAGTGAGGTGATGTGAGGGAGATGTTTGAAAGCCATAGAATTACATGTCATAGCATTTCCCACCATTTAGACGTGATTTGGACTCAAAGTATGCAAAAAGTTGCAAAACAGCGAATTCTGAGTTTGTAGTTCAGCAATCTTTGAGTAGTCATATCTTTTGCATTACAACTCCAAATCAAGATATTTTAGGACCTACTTGTAGCTTGAGATGGCATCTTTTGAGAGTGATAGCTTAAGAATGGTAGAAAAGTTTAGAGGTGACAACTTTCACCACTGGAAGGCCAAAATGGAGCTACTTTTGGCATCATTGGATCTTTGGGAGATAGTATGTGAGGAGGAAGAGGCACCTGGATTAGAGGCAAGCATGAAGGAGAAAAAAGACTTCAAAATGCGAGAAAAGAAGGCTTTTGGCATAATTGCCACCAACTTAGATGAAACCAACTTTGCTCATGTCATTTCTTGCAAAGGAGCAGCAGATGCATGGAAGACTCTTTGCAATGTCTATGAGAGTAGGAATCTTTCCAATGTGCTATGGTCAAGGCAAAAGTTCTTCACTGTGAAGATGGAAGAAGGTGAAGATCTCATGGCTCATGTAAATAAGGTAAAAGCACTTGCAAACCAACTTGCTGTTGTTGACAAGCCTTTACTTGAAGAAGATGTTGTGATGACATTGCTCTCAAGCCTTCCGGACTCCTATTCCTCCCTCATTGTGGCATTGGAGTCCATTTCAAGGAAAGACCTCACTTTGGACTATGTCACGGCAAGACTAGCTCATGAAGTGACCAAAAGAAAGCAAAAGGAGTCTATTGGGGAGCAATCAGCACTATTTACAAGACCAAGTAATGCAAGTGCCTCTGTTCAACGTTATCCTCCTAAAACTTGTTACATTTGTGGAAAACCAGGCCATTTTGCTAGAAATTGTTTCAAGGCAAAGAGAGGAGAAAGAAAGAATGCCAACAATGCTTTTCATGACCATGGAGGTGAATACTTTGCATTCATGGCAAAACAAACGCCTTCCATGTTTGATATGAGCAAATGGATTGTGGATTCCGGATGTACCAAACACATGACTCCATACAAGTGTTCATTTAACACTTATCAACGAATTTCAGCAACCAAGGTTTGGTTAGGTGATAATTGTATGGTACAAGCCATTGGAATAGGCACCATTGTAGTGGAGGTGGTGGTGAAGGGCATAAGCAAGAGAATCACTCTCAAGGATGTGTTGCATGTGCCAAAGATGAAGAAGAACCTCCTTTCGGTGAGTAAACTAATAACTCATGGGTAGAAAGTGCAATTTAACATGAATGGATGTTTTGTGAGAACCATGGAAGGCAAAGAAGTAGCAAAAGGGACTAGGAATGGCAATCTCTATATTATCAATTGCAAGAGGATCAATGGAGTGGAGGTTGCTGCCTTTGCTGAATTTCCATCAAATGAAGAGAAGATGGGCATTTGGCATCAAAGACTTTGGCATTTGAATGCCAAAAGCATGAAAGGGCTTCAATCCATGGTAAATGGCATAGACCTTGGCCATTCTACCATGAATCTTGCTTGTGAGGGATGCATTCAAGGCAAACAACATAGGACACCCCTTCCTAGTGGAGTTGCAACAAGAGCAAACCAATTGCTGGAGCTTGTGCATTCGGATGTTTGTGGATCCATGTGCAATTGTGGGACACCTATTTCTTGTATATACGGCATTTACCACAGCTTCCGCCCAATACTCATATCCAAGCTTTTGAGCATGAATCATACTCCTTGCCATCTCCATAATGGTGCGATTTGCTCTTTCAGCAACTCCATTTTGTTGTGGGGAATAGGGAGTGGAGGTTTGTCTTGCAATGCCTTCTTGCTTCAATAACTCATCAAAGTCTTTGGACAAATACTCACCTCCATTGTCCGATTGCAGCACCTTAATCTTGTGCTCACATTGCTTCTCCACAAGTGCTTTCCACTCCTTAAACTTAGCAAAACACTCACTTTTGGCCTTGATGATATAAATCCATACCTTCCTTGAAAAGTCATCAATAAATGTGACAAAATATCTTGCTCCACTCATAGATGCTGTTTTCATGGGTCCACAAACATCCGAATGCACAAGCTCCAGCAATTGATTTGCTCTTGTTGCAATTCCACTAGGAAATGGTGTCGTATGTTGTTTGCCTTGAATGCAACCTTCATAAGATAGATTCATAGTAGAATGGCCAAGGTCTAAGCCATTTACCATGGATTGAAGCTCCTTCATGCTTTTGGCATTCAAATGTCCAAGTCTTTGATGCCAAATGCCCACCTTATCTTCATTTGATGGAAATTCAGCAAAAGCAGCAACCTCTACTCCATTGATGCGCTTGCAATTTATAATATAGAGATTGCCATCTCTAATCCCTTTTGCTACTTCTTTGCCTTCCATGGTTCTCACAAAACATCCATTCATATTGAATTGCACTTTGCACCCATGACTTACAAGTTTACTCACCGAAAGGAGGTTCTTCTTCATCTTTGGCACATGCAACACATCCTTGAGTGTGATCCTCTTGCTTATGCCCTTAACCACTACTTCCACTACAATGGTGCCCATTCCAATGGCTTGTACCATACCATTATCACCTAACTAAACCTTAGTTGCTCGAATTTGTTGATAAGTGTTAAATGAACACTTGTATGGAGTCATGTGTTTGGTACATCCAGAATCCACGATCCATTTGCTCATATCAAGCATGGAAGAAGTTTGTTTTGCCATGAATGCAAAGTCATCACCTCCATGGTCATGAAAAGCATTATTGGCATTCTCTCTTTCTCCTCTCTTTGCCTTGAAGCAATTCCTAACAAAATGGCCTGGTTTTCCACAAATATAACAAGTTTTGGGAAGATTACGTTGAATGGAAGTACTTGCCTTACTTGGTCTCGTGAATAGTGCTGATTGCTCTCCAATAGACTCCTTTTGCTTTCTTTTGGTCACTTCATGGGCTAGTCTTGCCGTGACATAGTCCAAAGTAAGATCTTTTCTTGAAATTGACTCCAATGCCACAATGAGGGAGGAATAGGAGTCCGGAAGGCTTGAGAGCAATGTCATCACAACATCTTCTTCAGGTAAAGGCTTGTCAATAACAGCAAGTTGGTTTGCAAGTGCTTTTACCTTATTTACATGAGCCATGAGATCTTCACCTTCTTCCATCTTCACGGTGAAGAATTTTTGCCTTGACCATAGTACATTGGAGAGATTTCTACTCTGATAGACGTTGCAAAGAGTCTTCCATGCCTCTGCTGCCCCTTTGCAAGAAATGACATGAGCAAAGTTGCTCTCATCTAAATTGGTGGCAATTATGCCAAAAGCCTTCTTTTCTCGTCTTTTGAACTCCTTATGCTCCTTGATGCTTGCCTCTACCCCAGGTGCCTCTTCGTCCTCACATACAATCTCCCAAAGATCCAATGACGCCAAAAGTAGCTCCATTTTGGCCTTCCAGTGGTGAAAGTTGTCACCTTTGAACTTTTCAACCATTCTCAAGCTATCACCCTCAAAAGATGCCATCTCAAGCTACACGTAGGTCCAAAAAACTCTTGATTTGGAGTTGTAATGGAGAAGATATCACTACTCAAAGATCGCTGAACCACAAACCCAGAATTCGCTGTTTTGCAACTTTTTGTAAATTATGAGTCCAAATCACGTCTAAATGGTGGGGAATGAATTGTAAAGTAATTCTATGGCTCTCATAAGTCTCCCTCACGTCACTTTACTCAAAATGACTCACTATCTCATGAAACTTTCAAACACTAGTGTTACTTCAGCAAAGACACTATCAAGGTCTTGCACAAAACTCATATACTCACAAATCCAGGAGCAATGACTTCAACAACACACTAGCAACACTCTACCATAAGATCCCAACCACCAAAGTAAGCAACAAAGAAAATAATGCAAGAAAAACTTACTTGGTAAGAGAGTGTGGGCCCATAACCTATTGAAACATAGAAAGCAAACTCCACACAAGCAAGTTAGGACCAGCAAGGTTGCACTTCACAAATAAAATGTGGTATGAGATAATTCTTCCCATGCCAACCCTTTTCTTATATACTAGTACCAAGGTACCATGTGTTACTACCCATATGGGATATCTCTTAGGACCAGCCCTCTCCTTGTATTCTAAGGCACTATAGACCAGCAACTAACCTTGTAGGATATCCCTCATTACTCATATACTCTATTGACCATTAGCAACAACTAAACTAGTTCTTTCCTTCAACAAGAGGATCAATGGAGTGGAGGTTGTGTCAAGGACAAAGACTCGATGAGGAAAAATATACACCAAAAGGCTATCTCGATATAATAAGTCAAAATATAAACAAGTAGGTATATTAAATGGAAACTGGAATGGCTATTGCCACAAGACAAGAAACTAAAGACTCTTGAACCTGGACTAGAAGCAAGAAAGGAGTTGACAAGAGTGAAGAGGGCTTCACTCTTGCCTCTATATATACTATCTAACTAGAAGCCACATGGCGATGTTCCATAAGACCTCCAATATATGTTGACTTTCTAGGCCACATGCCTTTGCTTACAAGGCAAGTTTTCTATGGATGGACCATGTAATTAGCTTGTTCTTTAAGCTTCCAACATGTGTGGCACATGGCTAACTTGTTGACCAAATTTCTAGCCTAAAAGTGAACTATAGACTCCTATAAAGTCAAAGCAGCGTCTATGAAGCTTCTGAGAAGCTTCTCTAGAAGATATTACACAATTAACCTACTTTTATCTACTTTTACATACTTTTATCTATTCATATAGGTAATTATATGTATGTCCGTGACAGGTTGCTGCCTTTGCTGAATTTCCATCAAATGAAGAGAAGATGGGCATTTGGCATCAAAGACTTTGGCATTTGAATGCCAAAAGCATGAAAGGGCTTCAATCCAAGGTAAATGGCATAGACCTTGGCCATTCTATGATGAATCTTGTTTGTGAGGGATACATTCAAGGCAAACAACATAGGACACCCCTTCCTAGTGGAGTTGCAACAAGAGCAAACCAATTGCTGGAGCTTGTGCATTCGGATGTTTGTGGATCCATGAGGACACCATCTATGAGTGGTAGTGAAAAGTGGGAGATGTGTCTAAGTGGGAGTAGTGGTGTGTTTGTGGACACATCTTCAATTCTAGCAAACAAAGAAGAAGATGAAGAAGAGCATTCTCAAAGTGAAGAAGAAGAGGAAGATGCCATGATAGAAGAGCCCACTACTATGAAGACTTCAATTCCAGCAAGATACAACAAGGACAATGAAGAGAATGAAGATGAAGAATACCAACAAATGAGTAAGAGAAAGCACTCCATGAGTCAAACAAGGCAGCAAGAGGTGCAAGAAGGCTCATCTTCTTTGCATGAAAGAAGATATCCAACACGTGAGAGAAGACCACAAGATGAATGGTGAAAGAACCACATCTTTCCACAACAATTGGATGTAAGTGGGTGCTTAGAACTAAGAGAGATGCAAACGATTGAAGGTCAAGAATGGGCTATGTATTCTTTGTTTGAGTGGGAGCCATATCTTTGAATAGCAATAGACAACCAAACATTGCAAGGTCCACAATAGGGGCGGAGTATTTGGCAGCAAGTCATGAAGCAATGGAGGCATTTTGGTTCAGGTTGTTATTGGAAGATATTGGACTTTTGCAATTTGAAGCTACTCCATTGAGGTGTGACAATCAAGGATGTCTTGCTTTTGGAAAGAATCCAAAGCATCATGCAAGAACTAAGTACATTGATATTCAGCATCATTTCATAAGAGAGAAGATAGAGATGGAGGTTATTGATATAATGTATTGTGAAACCAAAGACATGATGGCTGATTTGTTGACAAAAGCCTTAGTTAGAGAAGGACACAACTAGATGATTAAGGCATTAGGATTGATAGCTAATTGACCAATAGAAAAGTGGGAGTGTTGAGAGTAGAACTCTTTAAGTAGTTGCTAATGGTCAATAGAGTACAAGTGTTGTTAAGGATATCCCATAAGGTAGGGTGCTGGTCTATAGTACATTAGAGTACAAGGGGAGGGCTGGTCCTAGGAGATATCCCATATGGATTGTAGCACTTGGTACCTTGGTACTAGTATATAAGGAAAGGGTTGGCATGGGAAGAATTATCTCATACCACACTCTATTTGTTATAGTGCAACCTTGCTGGTCCTAACTTACTTGTGTGGAGTATGCTTTCTATGTTTCAATATACTCACACTTGGAGACATCTCCCACTTTTCACTACCACTCATAGATGGTGTCTTCATGGATCCACAAACTTCCGAATACACAAGCTCCAGCAATTCGTTTGCTCTTGTTGCAACTCCACTAGGAAATGGTGTCCTATGTTGTTTGCCTTGAATGCATCCCTCACAAATAAGATTGATGGTAGAATGGCCAAGGTCTATGCCATTTACCTTGGATTGAAGCCCGTTCATGCTTTTGGCATTTAAATGCCTAAGTCTTTGATGCCAAATGCCCATCTTCTCTTCATTTGATGGAAATTCAGCAAAGGCAGCAACCTCCACTCTATTGATCCTCTTGCAATTGATAATATAGAGATTGCCATTCCTAGTCCCTTTTGCTACTTCTTTGCCTTCCATGGTTCTCACAAAACATCCATTCATGTTAAATTGTACTTTGTACCAATGAGTTATAAGTTTACTCACTAAAAAGAGGTTCTTCTTCATCTTTGGCACATGCAACACATCCTTGAGAGTGATTCTCTTGCTAATGCCCTTCACCACCACGTCTACTACAATGGTGCCCATTCCAATGGCTTGTACCATACAATTATCACCTAACCAAACCTTGGTTGCTTGAATTGGTTGATAAGTGTTAAATGAGCACTTGTATGGAGTCATGTGTTTGGTACATCCGGAATCCACAATCCATTTGCTCATATCAAACATGGAAGGAGTTTGTTTTGCCATGAATGCAAAGTCTTCACCTCCATGATCATGAAAAGCATTGTTGGCATTCTCTCTTTCTCCTCTCTTTGTCTTGAAACAATTTCTAACAAAATGGCCTAGGTTTCCACAAATGTAAGAAGTTTTTGGAGGATAACGTTGAAAAGAGGCACTTGCCTTACTTGGTCTTGTAAATAGTGCTGATTGCTCCCCAATAGACTCCTTTTGCTTTCTTTTGGTCACTTCATGGACTAGTGTTGCTGTGACATAGTCCAAAGTGAGGTCTTTCCTTGAAATGGACTCCAATGCCACAATGAGGGAGGAATAGGAGTCCGGAAGGCTTGAGAGCAATGTCATCACAACATCTTCTTCAAGTAAAGACTTGTCAACAACAGCAAGTTGATTTGCAAGTGCTTTTACATTATTCACATGAGCCATGAGATCTTCACCTTCTTCCATCTTTACGGTGAAGAATTTTTACCTTGACCATAGCACATTGGAGAGATTCCTACTTTCATAGACATTGCAAAGAGTCTTCCATGCATCTGCTGCCCCTTTTCAAGAAATGACATGAGCAAAGTTGCTCTCATCTAAATTGGTGGCAATTATGCCGAAAGCCTTCTTCTCTCGTCTTTTGAAGTCCTTTTGCTCCTTCATGCTTGCCTCTAATCCAGGTGCCTCTTCCTCCTCACATACTATCTCCCAAAGATCCAATGATGCCAAAAGTAGCTCCATTTTGGCCTTCTAGTGGTGAAAGTTGTTACCTCTAAACTTTTCAACACCTCTTAAGCTATCACCCTCAAAAGATGCCATCCCAAGCTACAAGAAGGTCCAAAAAACTCTTGATTTGGAGTTGTAATGCAAAAGATATGACTACTTAAAGATTGCTGAACTACAAACTCAGAATTCGCTGTTTTGCAACTTTTTGCATATTTTGAGTCCAAATTACGTCTAAATGGTGGAGAATGGTTTGTAATCTGATTTTATGACTTTCAAACGTCTCTCTAACATCACTTCACTCAAAATGACTCACTTTCTCATAAAACTCTCAAATACTAGTGTTACTTCAGCAAAGACACTATCAAGGTCTTGCACTAAGCTCATACACTCACAAATCCAGGAGCAATGACTTCAACAATTCACTAGCAACACTCTACCATAAGATCTCAACGTCCAAAAACAAGCAACAAAGAAATAATGCAAGAACAACTTACTTGGTAAGAGAATGTGGGCCCATAACCTGTTGAAACATAGAAAGCATACTCCACACAAGTAAGTTAGGACCAGCAAGGTTGCACTTTAACAAATAGAGTGTGGTATGAGATAATTTTTCCCATGCCAACCTTTTCCTTATATACTAGTACCAAGGTATCAAGTGCTACAACCCATATGGGATATCTCCTAGGATCAATCCTCTCCTTGTACTCTAATGCACTATAGACCAGCACCTAACCTTATGGGATATCTCTAGCACTTATACTCTATTGACCATTAGCAACTACTTAAAGAGATCTTTCCTTCAATATACCTCTTGCATTAGCTTTGCGACTCTTTAATCACTCCTATTTTCTCACAAATTACTTCAACCTTACAAAAAGTACTTCTTTTGAAAATAGAACAATCTCTTAAGAAGTTAAGTATATGAAACTTTTGACGAAACACAACAAGTAAGATACAATTAAGTAGAAATCAGCAAGGTTGCACAAAAGAGAAGTGTGGAATGAAATGCTTCTCACTTCAAACTTCCTTTACTTATAGGAGGAGTTTACATCTACTATGGCTGAACTTTATCTACATCCATTTAATAAAATCCTAGCCGCCACTTAATCTAGCCGCCACTTTACCTAGCCACCTCTTTATTCCTAGCCGCTGTCATAAACCTAGCCGCCATCATTATTAACTATTTTTACCTTTGTTGCCTTTGACCTTTTAACAACTTATCTTAGGTAATACTTATTTACTATAATACTCTCACTTTGCTATTGGTCAAAGGCTATTAATCCTAGTGCCTTTCTAAAATTGTGATGCTTATCCTTCACGAGTGCTTTTGTAAGCAAATCAGTAAGCATCTCTTTCGTTGTACAATACTTCATATCAATCAATCTTGTTTCAATCTTCTCTCTTATGAAGTGATGTTGAATGTCAATGTGCTTGGTTCTTGAGTGATACTTTGGATTCTTTGTAAAAGCAAGACATCTTTGGTTATCACTCTTCATTGGAGTTGCTTCCATTTGAACAAATCCAATGTCTTCTAAAAGATGTCTTAGCCAAATTGCCTCCATTGGACCTTGGCTTGCTGCCATGTATTTAGCCTCCATTTTGGACCTTACAATTGTTAGTTGCCTCCTGCAATTCCATGAGATCGGTCCCACTCCAACATAGAATACATATCCTATTGTTGATTTTCTATCATTTGCATCTCCAGCCCAATCCGCATCACAATGAGCATGTAATGTAAAATAACTCCCTCCAAGACACAATTTGAAGTTTAGAGTACCTTTTAAGTACATCATGATCTTTTTGATGGTTGTCCAATGGATTGGTCCAGCCTTTGACATGTGTTGGCTCACAACACTCAACGCATATGCAAGATCCATCCTTGTGCCAACCATTGCATACATGAGTGAACCTACTACTGCCTTGTATGGAACACCTTGCATTTCATTTTCAACTTCAGCAAATTCTTCATTCGTGAGCTTCATCAACTTCAACTTTGCCTCCAATGATGTTCCAATAGGCTTAAACTCCTCCATGTTGAATCGTTTCAACACTTCTTCAATGTATTTGCTTTGGCTCATTGTAATGGTCTTGTTACCATGATCTCTTTCAAATTCCACTCCTAAATAATAGTGGAGTTCTTCTAAGTCACTCATTTCATACTCTACCTTCAACTTTGCCTTCAACCAATCCATCTTCTTCATGAAGTTACTTAATATGATCAAATCATCAACAAAGAGGATGATAATCAATATGAACTCATTTGATTGCATCACATATAAAGAATGATCAGCTTCACTCCTTACAAATCCTTCACTCACAAAAAATGTATCAATGCGTTGGTACCATGCCCTTGGTGATTGCTTTAGCCCATACAAGGATTTCTTCAACTTACAAACAAGGTGTTGTTTGCCATCTTCAACAAATCCTCGAGGTTGATCCATGTAGATGTCTTCTTCCAACTTTTTTTTTAAAAATACCGTCTTCACATCTATTTGATGCATCTCCAATTCCATTGCTGCCCCAATTACCACAATGGTTCTAATAGTGGTGAATTTAGCCACGGGAGCAAATATCTCATTGAAATCTACACCAGCAAGTTGTGAGTAGCCTTTGGCAATCAATCTAGACTTGTATTTTATAATATTGCCCATTGCATCCTTTTTGATTCTAAACACCGACTTACAACTAATTGAAGATTGATTTGATAGAAGTTGAATCAATTCCCATGTTCCATTGTCCATGAGTGATTTGTATTCTTCTTTCATAGCATTCTCCCACTTCAATGCATCCGTGGACTTCATTGCATCATATAAACTCAACGGATCAGCAAGAAGTGCAACAATGGCATGTTCTTCACTTACTTGAGGAAAGATGTGGTTCTTCCACCATTCACCACGTGGTTTGCTTTCTCTCAAAAGATATCTCGTTTCATTTGAAGAAGACCCTTCTTCTTGCATTCAATCCTTCTTCATCTTCAATGCTTATCTTTTCTTCTTCAAAGGATGATATTCTTCATCATCGTCATCACCTTCAATATCTTCATTGTCTTCATTGTTGGTTCTTGCAATTGAAGGCATACTATAATTTACCTTCTTTGAATCTTGATCTTGACTTCTATTTCCTCCATCCTCATTGTCATCATCAACTTCTTCTTCATTTTTCTTTACTGAACTTGAAGATGTGTCCACAAACACACCTTTACTCCTACTTGGACACTCTTCTAAGTACTCAAAAGCACTATTATGCTCCAAAAACTCTACATCACAACTTTTGATGATCTTCTTGGTTTCTAAATACATTAGCCTATATGCTTTGGTACCTTCACAATATCCAACAAATACACATTTTATATCTTTTGCATCAAGTTTGGTCTTCATACAATCCGGACCTTTGCATAAGCAATGCATCCAAAAATCCTCATGTGTGAAACACAAGGTTTCTTCCCACTCCAAGCTTCTTGTAGAGTCATTGATGTAAGTGCACTTGTAGGGCATCTATTCTTTGTGTACACCACATTTACCACAGCTTCCGTCCAATATTCATGCCTAAGGTTTTGTATATGAAGCATATTCCTTGCCATCTCGAGAATGGTACGATTTGTTCTTTCAGCAACTCCATTTTATTGTGGAATGTAAGGAGTAGAGGTTTGTCTTGCAATACCTTGAATCTTCATGAAGTCATCAAAATGCTTTGACATGTATTCATCTCCATTGTGTGTTCTCAACACTTTGATCTTGCACACACATTGTTTTTCTACAAGAGTCCTAAAATCTTTAAACTTTGAGAAACATTCACTCTTAGCTTTAATGATGTAAATATTGAGAAAAGAACTCTTTAAGTAGTTGCTAATGGTCAATAGAGTACAAGTGTTGTTAAGGATATCCCATAAGGTAGGGTGCTGGTCTATAGTACATTAGAGTACAAGAGGAGGGCTGGTCCTAGGAGATATACCATATGGATTGTAGCACTTGGTACCTTGGTACTAGTATATCAAGAAAGGGTTGCCATGAGAAGAATTATCTCATACCACACTCTATTTGTTATAGTGCAACCTTGCTGGTCCTAACTTACTTGTGTGGAGTATGCTTTCAATGTTTCAATAGGTTATGGGCCCACATTCTCTTACCAAGTAAGTTGTTCTTGCATTTTATTTTCTTTGTTGCTTGTTTGGTAGTTGAGATCTTATGGTATAGTATTACTAGTGTTTTGTTGAAGTCATTACTCCTGGATTTGTGAGTGTATGAGGTTAGTGCAAGACCTTGATAGTGTCTTTGCTGAAGTAACACTAGTATTTGAGAGTTTTATGAGAAATTGAGTCATTTTGAGTGAGGTGATGTGAGGGAGATGTTTGAAAGCCATAGAATTACATGTCATAGCATTTCCCACCATTTAGACGTGATTTGGACTCAAAGTATGCAAAAAGTTGCAAAACAGCGAATTCTGAGTTTGTAGTTTAGCAATCTTTGAGTAGTCATATCTTTTGCATTACAACTCCATATCAAGAGATTCTTGGACCTACTTGTAGCTTGAGATGGCATCTTTTGAGAGTGATAGCTTAAGAATGGTAGAAAAGTTTAGAGGTGACAACTTTCACCACTGGAAGGCCAAAATGGAGCTACTTTTGGCATCATTGGATCTTTGGGAGATTGTATGTGAGGAGGAAGAGGCACCTGGATTAGAGGCAAGCATGAAGGAGCAAAAGGACTTCAAAAGACGAGAAAAGAAGGCTTTTGGCATAATTGCCACCAACTTAGATGAAACCAACTTTGCTCATGTCATTTCTTGCAAAGGAGCAGCAGATGCATGGAATACTCTTTGCAATGTCTATGAGAGTAGGAATCTTTCCAATGTGCTATGGTCAAGGCAAAAGTTCTTCACAATGAAGATGGAAGAAGGTGAAGATCTCATGGCTCATGTAAATAAGGTAAAAGCACTTGCAAATCAACTTGCTGTTGTGGACAAGCCTTTACTTGAAGAAGATGTTGTGATGACATTACTCTCAAGCCTTCCGGACTCCTATTCCTCCCTCATTGTGGCATTGGAGTCCATTTCAAGGAAAGACCTCACTTTGGACTATGTCACGGCAAGACTAGCTCATGAAGTGACCAAAAGAAAGCAAAAGGAGTCTATTGGGGAGCAATCAGCACTATTTACAAGACCAAGTAAGGCAAGTGTCCCTTCTCAATGTAATCCATCTAAAACTTGTTACGTTTGTGGAAAACCAGGCCATTTTGCTAGAATTTGTTTCAAAGCAAAGAGAGGAGAAAGAGAGAATGCCAACAATGCTTTTCATGATCATGGAGGTGAAGACTTTGCATTCATGGCAAAACAAACTCCTTCCATGTTTGATATGAGCAAATGGATTGTGGATTCCGGATGTACCAAACACATGACTCCATACAAGTGCTCATTTAACACTTATCAACCAATTCAAGCAACCAACGTTTGGTAGGTGATAATTGTATGGTACAAGCCATTGGAATAGGCACCATTGTAGTGGAGGTGGTGGTGAAGGGCATAAGCAAGAGAATCACTCTCAAGGATGTGTTGCATGTGCCAAAGATGAAGAAGAACCTCCTTTCGGTGAGTAAACTTGTAACTCATGGGTAGAAAGTGCAATTTAACATGAATGGATGTTTTGTGAGAACCATGGAAGGCAAAGAAGTAGCAAAAGGGACTAGGAATGGCAATCTCTATATTATCAATTGCAAGAGGATCAATGGAGTGGAGGTTGCTGCCTTTGCTGAATTTCCATCAAATGAAGAGAAGATGGACATTTGGCATCAAAGACTTGGGCATTTCAATGCCAAAAGCATGAAGGGGCTTCAATCCAAGGTAAATGGCATAGACCTTGGCCATTCTACCATGAATCTTACTTATGAGGGATGCATTCAAGGCAAACAACATAGGACACCATTTCCTAGAGGAGTTGCAATAAGAGCAAACCAATTGCTGGAGCTTGTGCATTCGGATGTTTGTGGATCCATGAGGACACCATCTATGAGTGGTAGTGAAAAGTGGCACATGTGTCCAAGTGGGAGTAGTGGTGTGTTTGTAGACACATCTTCAATTCTAGCAAACAAACAAGAAGATGAAGAAGAGCATTCTCAAAGTGAAGAAGAAGAGGAAGATGCCATGATAGAAGAGCCCAATACTATAAAGACTTCAATTCTAGCAAGATACAACAAGGACAATGAAGAGAATGAAGATGAAGAATACCAACAAATGAGTAAGAGAAAGCACTCCATGAGTCATACAAGGCAGCAAGAGGTGCAAGAAGGCTCATCTTCTTTGCATGAAAGAAGATATCAAACACATGAGAGAAGACCACAAGGTGAATGGTGAAAGAACCACATCTTTCCACAACAATTGGATATAAGTGGGTGCTTAGAACTAAGAGAGATGCAAACGATTGAAGGTCAAGAATGGGCTATGTATTCTTTGTTTGAGTGGGAGCCATATCTTTGAATAGCAATAGACAACCAAACATTGCAAGGTCCACAATAGGGGCGGAGTATTTGGCAGCAAGTCATGAAGCAATGGAGGCGTTTTGGTTGAAGTTGTTATTGGAAGATATTGGACTTGTGTAATTTGAAGCTACTCCATTGAGGTGTGACAATCAAGGATGTCTTGCTTTTGGAAAAAATCCAAAGCATCATGCAAGAACTAAGTACATTGATATTCAGCATCATTTCATAAGAGAGAAGATAGAGATGGAGATTATTGATATGATGTATTGTAAAACCAAAGACATGTTTGCTGATTTGTTGACAAAAGCCTTAGTTAGAGAAGGACACAACAAGTTGAGTAAGGCATTAGGATTGATAGCTAATTGACCAATAGCAAAGTGGGAGTGTTGAGAAAAGAACTCTTTAAGTAGTTGCTAATGGTCAATAGAATACAAGTGTTGTTAAGGATATCCCATAAGGTAGGGTGCTGGTCTATAGTACATTAGAGTACAAGAGGAGGGCTGGTCCTAGGAGATATACCATATGGATTGTAGCACTTGGTACCTTGGTACTAGTATATCAAGAAAGAGTTGCCATGAGAAGAATTATCTCATACCACACTCTATTTGTTATAGTGCAACCTTGCTGGTCCTAACTTACTTGTGTGGAGTATGCTTTCTATGTTTCAATAGTAAATCCACACTTTTCTTGAGAAATCATCAATGAATGTAATAAAGTACCTTGCTCTTCCAATTGATGGTGTCTTCATTGGTCCACAAACATCTGAGTGCACAATCTCCAACAATTTTGTTGCACGTGTTGCAACTCCACTTGAAAATGAAGCCCTTTGTTGTTTGCCTTATATACATCCTTCACAAGCAAGTGTCATGGCATTGTGGCTGAATTGACCAAGATCCAAGCCACTTACCATGGATTGAAGCTCCTCCATACATTTGGCATTCAAATGACCAAGTCGTTGATGCCAAATTCTAAACTTGACTTGATCTTCTGGAAAATCAACAAATGTCGCCACTTCAACTCCATTCACCTTCTTGTAATTGATGAAGTAGAGATTTCCATCTCTAAGGCCTTTGACAACATGTTGGCCATCCAATGTCTTGACAAAACATCCATTCATGTCAAATTGAACCTTACAACCATGTGATACAAGTTTGTTCACCGAAAAGAGGTTCTTCTTTATTTTTGGCACATGTAGGACTTCTTTCAATCTGATCCTCTTCATTTGGTCCTTCACAACAATCTCTACTACAATGGAGCCAATTCCAATGGCTTGTACCATGCCATTGTCTCCCAACCACACTTTTGTTGCTGGAATTTCTTCATAAGTGTCAAATGAACACTTATATGGTGTCATGTGCTTAGTAGCACCTGAATCAATAATCCACTTTGACATGGCAGCCATGGAGGCTCCTTCCTTTGCCATGAAAGCGTACTCATCTCCTCCAAAACTATCACTAGCATTGTTTGCATTCTCCCTCTCTCTTTTCTTGGCCTTGTAGCAATTTCTAGTAAAATGACCTGATTTCCCACAAATATAGCAATTCTTCATATTACTTTTTGAATTATCACGTTGGTGAGAATAGCTACCTTTACCTTGTCTTGAAAATAGAGCCGAATCATCACTTGTAAGCTCCTTTTCTTTCCTCTTGGTCACTTCATCGACAAGTCTTGACGTGAAATAGTTCATGGTAAGCTCCTTCATGTTGATGGACTCCAATGCCACAATGAGGTAGTTGTAGGATTTGGAAAGGCTCATGAGCAATGTCAATACAATGTCCTTATCATCAATTGAATTATCAACAATTGATTGTTGGTTAGCAAGTGCTTTTACCTTGTTAATATGAGCCATGAGGTCATCTCTTTCTTCTATCTTTACCGTCAAGAACTTCCTTCTTGTCCAAATGATGTTGGCAAGGTTTTTACTCTCATAGATGTTGCAAAGAGTCTTCCCTGCTTTCGCTGATCCATTGAAAGCTATAATTTGTGAAAAGTTGGCATCATCAAGGTTTGTTGCAATCATCCCAAAAGCTTTCCTTTCACGACGTTTGTACTCCTTCTTCACTTTGATATCAGCATTCTCACTTGGAGGGTCTTCACTTTCATCAACAATGTCCCAAAGGTCCAATGAAGCCAATAAAAGCTCCATTTTCTTCTTCCAATGGTAAAAGTTGTCACCCCTAAACTTCTCAATTACTCTCAAGCTCTCACCCTCACTTGAAGCCATGTCTAAGGAAGGGATGTGTGAAGGAAAATCAAGAAAAGAAGATATAGAACTCTCAAAATCAACAAGAAGGTGTTGCTGCCTTAGAAACCCAGAATGCCCTCTTTGTAAGTAAACAAGTGATCTCACTCTTGTATCCCTCTCAACTTCACATATAAGACTTCTCACAAGTCTTACACTCTATCTGAACCTCTTGTATAAGCTTTGCCACTCTTCAATCATCCCTCTTTTCTCACAAAATACTTCTAACCTCACAAAAAAATACTTCTTGTAAAAATAGAACAATCTCTTAAGAAGTTAAGTACTTGAAACCACAATGTTGGAACATCAATGATAAATTTCAGCAAAGAAATATAAGACTAGAGTTTTAAAACATCATTATATGGAGTCTAACATCAACAAAGATTATGAGTGCACTTAAGAATAAATAAGAAAAAAATTACATCAACAACTAGATGCATGAGAAGGATTAGAAGATAACAAAGTCAAACTTCAGTAATAACCATAAGATCTACTCTTTACAACAAGAAAGACTTCAAAGTACTTCAAAACTCACAAATAAAGGTGAAGGGGCCCATAAGCTATTTAAAAAATAAGTATTTAGAAGACACAACACTTAGTATTAGCAAGGTTGCACACAAAGAAAGTATGGAGTAAGATATCTCTCACTTCCAACATCCATTACTTATAGGTGGAAGTTGCTACCCTAAAAGACAACGTCCACTCTTTGAGTTTTACACACATGGCTCTAGGATCTTTTTGGCATCTCACAAGTCCCAAGAGTATCCTATGTCGAATATTAATTACTCTTACGTCTTACACACATGCTCTTAGGATTCTTTGGCATCTCATGAACTACGGGGGTACCCTATGACACATACTAATGACTCATACTTAGTCTTAGGATATTCCCTTGTTAATACTTTATCATTTTAATTTTGACTCTTGGTCCATGACTTCGTCCTATATCTATTGGATGTTCTAACCATATACCAAGAGTCAAACCTTTGACCATTAATAACTTACCTAAGATATTATTTTAAATAAGGTAACATTTTTTTCTTTGACTTTAACACTTTCATGCTCTTCACATTCAAATGGCCAAGGCGATGATGCCATATATTCAACTTATCTTCGTTTGATGTAAACTCAGTAAATGCAGCTACTTCCACTCTATTCACCTTCTTATAAATGAGGTAGTATAAATTTCCATCTTTCAAGCCTTTGAAGACCTTGTCTCCACTCAATGATCTTACAAAACATCCATTCATGTCAAATTGAATTTTATATTAAGAAAAGAAGTACTTAGAAGACACAACACTTAGCATCAGCAAGGTTGCACACAAAGAGAGTATGGAATAAGATGTCTCTCACTTACAACACCCATTACTTATAAGTGGTAGTTGCTGCCCTAAAAGACAACGTCCACTCTTTGACTTTTACACACATAGCAGTAGGATCTTTTTGGCATGTCACGAGTCCCAAGAGTATCATATATTGAATACTAATTACTCTTACGTCTTACATACATGTTCTTAGGATCTTTTGGCATCTCACGAACAATGGGAGTATCCAATGACATAGACTAATGACTCATATTTATGCTTGGGATATTCCCTTGTTAATACTTTATCCTTTTGACTTTAACTCTTGGTCCATGACTTCGTCCTATATCCATTGGATGCCCTTATCATATAGCAAGAGTCAAATCTTTGACCACTAGTGACTTATCTAAGGTAATATCGTATACAAGGTAACATTTTCTACTTTGATTTTAAGACTCCCACTTTGCTATTTGTCAAATGCCTTTTAAGCCTAATGCCTTTGTCAACATGTGGTGTTTTCCTTTACTAATGTCTTTGTCATCAAATCAGCAAGCATGTCCTCCGTTGCACAATACTTCATATTAATCACTTCCATTTCAATCTTCTCTCTTATAAAGTGATGTTGAATGTCAATGTGCTTGGTCCTTGAATGATGCTTTGGATTCTTTGCAAATACAAGACATCCTTGATTGTCACACTTCATTGGAGTTGCTTCCATTTGCACATCTCCAATATCCTCTAAAAGTTGTCTTAACTATATTGCCTATATTGCACCATGGCTGGCTGCCATATACTCCACCTCCATTGTTGATCTTACAATTGTTGGTTGTCTCTTGTAATTCCAAGAAATTACTCCCATTCCAACAAAGAATACATATCCTATTGTTGACCTTCTATCATTTCTATCTCCAATCTAATCCGCATCATAATAACCATGCAAACTAATGATAACCTCTTAGGCATAATTTGAAGTTAAAAAGTTCCTTTTAAGTACCTCATGATCCTTTTGATGGTTGTCCAATGGATTGGTCCAGCCTTTGACATGTGTTGGCTCACAACACTCATCGCATATGCAAGATCCATCCTTATGCTAACAATTGCATACATAAGTGAGCCTACTGATGCCTTGTATGGAATACCTTGCATTTGACCTTCAACTTCAGCAAACTCTTCATCCGTGAGCTTCATCAACTTCAAGTTTGCCTCCAATGGTGTTCCAATAGGCTTACACTCCTCTATATTGAGTCATTTCAATAGTTCTTCAATGTACTTGCTTTGGCTCATTGAAATGGTCTCCTTAGCACGATCTCTTATAAATTCCACTCCTAAATAATAGTGAAGCTCTCCCAAATCACTCATTTCATACTCCTTTTCTAACTTTGCCTTCAACCAATCCATCATCTTCAATGAATTGATTATGATGATCAAATAATCAACAAAGAGGATGATAATCAATATGAACTCATTTGATTGCATCACATATAAAGAATGATGAGCCTCACTCTTTACAAATCCTTCACTCACAAAGAATGTATCAATGCATTGGTACCATGCCCTTGGTGATTGCTTTAGCCCATACAAGGATTTGTTCAACTTACAAACAAGGTGTTGTTTGCCATCTTCAACAAATCCTTGAGGTTGATCCATGTAGATGTCTTCTTCCAACTTTTTTTTTAAAAATACCGTCTTCACATCCATTTGATGCATCTCCAAATCCATTGCTGCCCCAATTGCCACAATGGTTCTAATAGTGGTGAATTTGGCCACGGGAGCAAATGTCTCATTGAAATCTACACCAGCAAGTTGTGAGTAGCCTTTGGCAATCAATCTAGACTTGTATTTTACAATATTGTCCATTGCATCCTTTTTGATTCTAAACACCCACTTACAACCAATTGAAGATTGATTTGATAGAAATTGAATCAATTCCCATGTTCCATTGTCCATGAGTGATTTGTATTCTTCTTTCATAGCATTCTCCCACTTCAATGCATCCGTGGACTTCATTGCATCACATAAACTCAACGGATCTGTAAGAAGTGCAACAGTGGCACCTATTCTTTGTAGGACACCTATTCCTTGTAGGGCACCTATTCTTTGGTTACACCGCATTTACCACAGCTTCCGCTGTTGTATTATGTGCTTTCCTGCTCGAAAACGTGCCGAGCGTCTGGCTGTAGAAGGTAGTATGGAGATTCGCCAATATTCAAGCATTGTATCGGTTTTTGACTGTTGGAATATAAACGATTGCAAGAATACACCGTAAATCTATACGGATATCCTTCGACTTCTCGTCGAAGTCCTTTTTGCCTGAGTTGGTAGGTCTCTAGACGTTACAGAGAACCCCAAACAACCCAATCTGCTAATCTTCGATACCGCTTTATATTCACAATCTTTTATCCACTGACTGTCTCGTTAGATTAATCCATCAAATTTCATTCACTCTGCATACTCAATCTTATAGACACCCTTTTAATTCTCCAATCAGAGACGTAACTTTGATTTCACAAAAACAGTCAAGAGTAATCACACCCTCTTCATTAAAAATCCCGATTCACCATTACAACACTCACTTCAGCAACGATTGCCTCAGTCATTCCAAAATCCTATGAAGAAAAAAAAACCCAATTCTCTCTCTTTTTTCTACTTTCTGAAGCATGAAGCCCGCTCCCTGATCTTTCTCAAAACTTCTCCACAAAAAATTATTCTCTTCCAAAAAACCTTATCCTCTGAATTTCTTCAATCTTTCGTCTTGGATCCGAAATTGGCTCCTTCCATCTTGGATCCGGAATTGGCTCCGTCATCTGTGCTTTCTCCTCTGTTTTTACCCTTAAGAGATCTTTTTATCGAAAGGACGTTTTTACAATGGCACAAAGGATGGAACAGCCTGAAACGTAATTGGAGCCTCGTAATCGGGACCACATTGAATCGCCCAACCAATTCAGGTCTCATATTGGCTAAGAGTCTAGTAGTAAGACTCTGATATATCCATAATTAGACTACATTGGATCGCTCGATCAATTCTGGTCTCATATTAGGTAAGAGGACCCGGATTGGATGTCTTGAAATTGGATCCAATTGGCTCTTCGAACCAGGCTCACCCGTCGTTGAATTGGTCCTTTCCTTTCTTGCTGACTCTCGTTATTGGAATCGAACGGGGTATTTCAGTATCTCCCGGCTGACAGTAACGGGGTGACTGAACCTGGCCTCCTAGTATTTGCACTGGAATCGGTCGTTGCTCCCAATATTCGAGGTAACTGAACATTCATAAAAGTCTCCTTTCTTTATATTTTCACGGTATACTCGTGTTACAACACGACATCCACCCCCTTTGAACCTGTGCATCCTCCGGTATATACCAATTTATCCAATTACTGTTTGATTTAGAATATATCCTCTACGTCTTTGTCCAGTTCGTCTTCGTTACCTTCATTATCCAAATCACTTTCATCTTCTTGCTACGGAATCTCTATACTTTTATTAAGTTCTTCCATATTCATCCCCGCGTGTCTTTGTTTAAATATTTTTACTCGCTTCCCTGCAATTGGTATTTTCAATTTTGTACCATCTAACTCTCGTAATGAATAAGTCGCATTATCATGAACAGTTGTTACTACATATGGCCCAAACCAACATTTTGAAAATTTCCGCAAGGTACTATGTTGATTATCCAGACTATTGTCATAAACAAGTACCCAATCACCTTCTTCAATTGCTTTAGGTCTCAATCGATGTTGCTTATCGAATCGCGCCTTGTTTTTTAACCTTGCTCTTTTTAACCTTTCCAATGCTATCTGGACATCTTCCGTTCTTTGCTCCAATTGTCGAATCCTAATAGCCAAAAGTTCTTCTCTTGTCAATCCATCTTCCCATGGTAGCATACTCCAAGTAAGTACCTTTTCTTCAATCGGCATAATTGATTTTCGACCTATCATAAGTTCTACTCGCATATATCCTGTCACCGAACTATGTGTTGTTTGATCAGCCCATAATGCAAATGACAAAAGCCATGGCCACTCTCTAACTTTTCCATTACAAGCTTTAACTAATGCTTTCACAATCGGTGGATGACCACGTTGGCTTTTAGCATTTCCTTCCGAATTATAAGCAGTAGTTAGTGATAATTTAACTCCACATCTTTCAAAGAACTTACGAGCTTCTTGTGCATTTAATTCTCCACGATCTGCAGTGATTTTTTCTACGCATCCGTAGCGGCAAATGATATCTTCAACAAAAACCTACAAATTCCCTCTGTAGATTTTATCCTCAATGCTCTTCCTTCTACTTGATTTGATAAATCTTCACGAGCTAAATCCAAATATCTCATCTGCCATAACCCAACTGGCATAATTACCAAATCAACAATCCATTTAAAATGAATAGCCAGAGGATACATAGGATGAAGACCATCTCGATGTCAGATATTAGAATATGATTGACAGATTTCACATGACTCTACAAATGAGAGCACATCTCGATACATATTTTTCCACCAATATCGTTCCTTGAGTTTAGCAAAAGTAGCCCAGATTCTTCTATGCCCTGTCCATAAACTATCATGAAACTCCTTTAATAATTTTAGTCTTTCTTCTTTTTTGCCTATCACTCGTTGAGGCATCCCAGTTCCTTTCTTTGGTCTCTTCCATAAGAATCCATCTCGAAGTAAAAATCCATATGCTTTTTTTCTTATTTGTTTGAATTTTTCTATAGACCAATTCCCCTGCTTAGTCAAGGTATTCAAATAATGACCAATATCCAATAATTCTCCTTCATAAGATTCTTCAAGAAATAGCTTGTCTTCTCTGTTGAGATTTGATATTGAATAGAATTTCAATCCGACATCATCAATGTCTTCAACCATTTCGTCCTCCCTCTCGTATCTTGCTCGAGATAGCATGTTTGCTACTAAATTGTCCTTCCCAGTGATATGCTTAAATTCCAGATTTAGTGACTTAATATAAGCAATCCATCTCAACATTGTAATATCTGGCGTTGAACAGTTAATAATCATTCCAAGCAATGGCAAGCAATCTGTTTCAATTACTAGATGAAACAACTCCCCAAAGTTCTCTTTTGACTTACGAATATGCACGTTGACAAATACTTAAAACTTTAGCTCCAAATCCAACTGCAAATCTATTCTCATTTGAATCATCTTGACCCACAGCCCATCCAATGGCAATTGGAATAGCATCCATAGTAAGAATCACTGGTCTATTGCACTTATAATCAACCTTCTTCAATATTGGAGGTGACATCAATAATTTCTTCAATCTTTCCATTGCCTGAATATGTCTTTCTTCCCATTTAAATCGGTAGCCCTTGCGTAACAGTTCACATAATAGATCTGTAATGTGAGTATAATGAGGGATCCAGATTCGATAAAATACACATGCACCCAAAAACATGAAAACCTTTGTTAAAGAATCACAATCCTCTTTCATCCTTCCAATTGCATCAACTTTAGTTGAATCTGGTTTTCTTCCGTAAGATCCACATAAATGTCCAACAATCACAACCTCTCGTACTCCAAATATGGACTTCATACCCGATAATTTAAGATGAACTTCTCCAAGCCGAGTTAAAATCTTTTCACAATCTTGTATATGATCAACAACATATTTGCGACACCCCGTCGTATCTAAAGTTTCATCCTTGTCTCCTTCTCTGCACCCTTTTATAGGAACATCATCCAGAAAAGGCATAGTCTTTTCCGGAATAAAATCTCTCAATACCTTATTCATCCCATTCATCATATGCGCAACTGAGTTGGTCGCGCCTTGAAGAAGAGTGCACATTCTAACCAATCCAAGTGGTGTCCTCATCGTTGTCATATCTCTACTTCCTTCGGCAAGTTGAAATTGATGATAACTTGAATACAAGTCACTCATTGAATAGATCGCCCTTCGTGCAAATGCCTCAATAAATTCATCCACAATAGGTCCAATTTCTACATTCTTAACAATTACCGCATTCACCGGTTGCATATCTTGAATAAATTGTAGTGACCCATTCTTCTTAGGTACCGTAAACCATCGACTAGAATATGGCACAAATGAGGGTTTCAATATTTTTATCTTCATCTTTTCTTTTAATAGTTCAACCAATTTAGATAAATGTACCCTCGGTACTGGAATCGGTCTTAGATTCCAAGGTACATGCAGTACAGTGAAGATAACCATAGGTGTTATAATATTCGGATCCACACACCCAATTTCATGAGATTCGAAAGCAAACGATCTACCTTATTTAGCCAACATCCTTTTGAAGCAAGTAATTTCCTCCGACAATAAAGAACCATCAGAACCAATCTTCAATTCTTCAAAAGTCTCTTTAATAAATTAATGTCCAATACTCATTGGATCTCTTAACCTTGCTTCTTTTGATGCTTCTCCCATTTGTTTTTTAGAATCTTTTGGTAATGGTCCGACAACAGGCTTTACCTTCTTATCTGTCATTTTATATCTCGTCTCTATAGTGACTTCTGGTGCTTGAAAAGATTCAAGTATGGTATAAACCTCTCTTAAATGAATCTCAACAATCTTATCATTATCCCCTAACCCAATAGATGTAATCAATTCCAATGAATCTTCCAGTCCATTTTCTTCATAAACACCTAAAATCCTCTCATCATCTTGTAATGTACCTAACTTGCATAATTGTCCTTCAATATCATATAATCTTTTTCTTTCTTTTCTTTTAAAATCATCAACTTTCTTATACATGATATTTCCATTCTCCAATATATCAATAAAACTCGCATCAAAGGCACCTCCATCTAGCGAGAGTACCTCCTCTTTTGTACCTCTATAATCTCGCTTTACAGTGGTACCTCCCCAAAATCCTTAAATCCTTCAACAATCTTTGGCAATGGTTTCTCCCTCAACCTATCTCGATTCCGTTCATGGTTAGGAGGTACTGTTAGAAATTGTACAGCTTTCCTCCCATCTTCGCTCCGTATCCTTGCATAAGCAGAATCATTGTCAAGTACTTTTGTTTCCATACAAGTTGCCGTAATATAAGGTTGTCTTAAAATCAATGGATAAGATGTTGTATCTTGAACAAAGAAATGTTGCTCCATCGCAACATCCCCAATCCACATTTTGACATTAGGACAAGCTCCATATAATTCGCCCCGTGTGTTATTAGCTGCTCGAATTGCCCATCTATGTTCCATATCAATTGGCCATTTTGGCTTCTTATAAAGATCTTTAGACATGAGATTTATTTCAGAACCATGGTCGACTAAAGCAACAATTGGTTCTTCTATATCTCTTACTTTCACCAATACCTCAGTAGTTGCCCTTGCCCAATGCTTTCGAATATAATGGCTCAAAGCTTTCATTTTCTTATCACTATAATCTTCGAAACGTACTCGTTGATTATACCCATTCTTTTCATTTGTTGGTTGCTTGTAACCAATATCAACCTCATCTTCATCTTTATATATTCTTGCATCAATAGCATGACTCATTCCAGTTTCGTCCATTAATTACCTCTTTCGCTTAATGCTGTCAATGATAACATCATGAAACTCCTTCTTTGCAATTCCCAAGACTTCTTTCAATGTGAATTCCACCTTAGCCTTTAATATACGTTCTTCAAATATCCCTTTCAAATTTGTTGCCACTTCAATGTCAGAAAGTAGCTTATAAGCAATTGATTTGCTCTTATCTTTTTTCTCCCTTGTTTTTTCTTCCAATAATGCTGAGGTATCCTTTACAGGCAATTCATGTGAAGCTGCCTCCCGAGCCTTGTCTCCTCGAGTTTGCCTCTTAGAAAAATTTCCTTCTCTCGTATCATCAAAATTTCCTCGTCTCTTTTCTTCCACCAAGGCTTTATGTTGGCTCTTAGCAATATATGCATGAACTGAAAGAGACTCAACAGGATCCTCCCAACCTGTTGCACCTCGTATTGTAGCTGCAGTCCTCAAGAATGCTTCTCGAGGTAATTTCCCTTCTTACATTGTAGAAATGGCGGAAGCCCAAAACTCACTAGTTTCTGTACTTCTACCAAGGTCATCATCTACTCTAGCACCATAACTTGCACTTTCTTGTGCTGTTGTTTCATGCTCTTTTAGGTAATCTTGAACCAATACTCTCATTCCTCCCTTGCCAAAATTAGTTTGAAGAAGATCCTCTCTATCATTTAATACTATCTTTCCATCTTTTCAGCAAATAATTCCTTGCCGTATCATATTATTAAATTCATTGCAATCTTTTCTAGTGTATGAAGCGTCATCACACCAAATGCATCTTTGTACATATCCTTGTTTTGAAACATTCTTCGAATTATTTGTAGAAGTATTCTCTTCAAGTCTTGCCACTTAGATTTGAAGATCTCGCATTCTTCGTATAATTTCTTCAATCCCCATATCTGCTTTCTTCGATAAGGATGTCGAAGGTTGAACTGTAGGCATTGTTGGTGGTGTTGTATGTATTAGAGCTTTAGGTGCTTGTACTATTTTCGAAATATTGCTCCTATCCTTCCTCCTTTCTCTTTTTGTAAGCAACCCCACCGCATCTTCAACATTCTTCCACTTTGTTGTCAATCCTTCATCTTCTTCTTTGTCTTCAAGAAGGAGTTCTAATTTCCCTTACAATTCTCCATCAGCAGCTTGAAGAAATATATCAACTTTGTTCGGCTCCAATGTCAATTTTTCTACCTTCGATAATTGAGGGTACTGCCCCTCAAATTCCCTTAGTCGCTCTGTTGCTTGCAAATTCTTATTGGGCCGTTCAATCCATTCCAGAAACAGCTTCTTAGTAACGCGATCAGAATCTTCCAAGAAATATTCTTCTTTCAATGCATGTGAAAAAATCTCGCATGAATTCTCATAACGATCCGTAATCGATGTCATATGGTCTCTTATCTCTGGTATTGTGGCAAGTCCAAATAATTCAACCATTTTCTTCTCAGAAACTCGATTTAATTCCATTTCTCAAACATAACATCTTAAATACCTTGAAATATTCCTTCCATCAAATTGATCAATTTTATTGACCACTGCTTGCAATGCTTTGGTTGCCAAAGCTTCCTTTGGATCATTGCTTTGCTGTTGCTACATTGATAATGAGAAGGCTTGAAACATACTTGTAATAAAGAGATCCATGTGCATACCTTCTCCTTTAGAAGAACCCCCACAAGAAACCCCTCCCAAAAACTCTTCAAAATTTTTATTTTCATTTTTTATAAAATAAAAATAAAATCAAACAAAATCCAATACCTTCCACCTCAAGCTTTCACGTCGGATTCACGTCTTATGTCGTATTACATGCTTTCCTGCTCGAGAACGCACCGGGCGTCTGGTTGTAGAAGGTAGTATGGAGATTCGCCAATATTCAAGCAGTTTATCGGTTTTTGACTGTTGGAATATAAACGACTGCAAGAATACACCGTAAATCTATACGAATACCCTTTGACTGCTTGCCGAAGTTCTTTTTGCCCTAGCCGATTGGTCTCTAGACGTTACAGAGAACCCCAAACAATCCAATCTGGTAATCTTTGATACCGCTTTATACTCACGATCTTGTATCCACTGACTGTCTCGTTAGATTAATCCATCAAATTTCATTCACTCCGCATATTCAATCCTATAGACACCTTTTTAATTCTCCAATCACAGACGTAACTTCGTGTTTACAAAAATAGTCAAGAGTAATCACACCCTCTTCATTAAAAATCCCGATTCACCATTACAACATTCACTTCAGCAACGATTGCCTCAGTCTTCCTAAAATCCTATGAAGAAAAAAAAACCCAATTCTCTCTCTTTTTTCTCCTTCCCGAAGCATGAAGCTCGCTTCCTGACCTTTTCAAAACCTCTCCACAAAAAACTATTCTCCCCCAAAAAAACTTATACTCTGAATTTCTTCAATCTTTCGTCTTGGATCTGGAATTGGCTCCTTCCGTCTTGGATCCAGAATTGGCTCTGTCGTCAGAGCTTTCTCCTCCGTTTTTACCTTTAAGAGATCCTTTTACCGTAAGGACGTTTTCGGAATGGCACAAAGGACGGAACAGCCTGAAACGGAATTGGAGCCCCGTAATCGGGACCACATTGAATCGCCCGACCAATTCAGGTCTCATATTGGCTAAGAGTCTAGTAGTAAGACACGAATATACCCATAATTAGACTGCATTGGATTGCCTGACCAATTCATGTCTCATATTGGGTAAGAGGACCCGCATTAGATGTCTTGAAATTGGATCCAATTGGCTCTTTGAACCAGGCTCACCCGTCGTTGAATTGGTCCTTTCTCTTCCTACTGACTCCCGTTATTGGAATCGAACGAAGCATTTCAATATCTTTCGGCTGACAGTAATGGGGTGACTGAACCAGGCCTCCTAGTATTTGCACTGGAATTGGTCATTGCTCCCAATATTCGAGGTAACTGAACATAAATAAAAGTCTCCTTTCTTTATATTTTCACGGTATACTCATATTACAACACGACACCGCCCAATATTCATGCCTAAGATTTTGTATATGAAGCATACTCCTTGCCATCTCGAGAATGGTACGATTTGTTCTTTCAACAACACCATTTTGTTGTAGAATGTAAGGAGTAGAGGTTTGTCTTGCAATACCTTGAATCTTCATGAAGTCATCAAAATGCTTTGACATGTATTCATCTCCATTGTGTGTTCTCAACACTTTAATCTTGCACTCACATTATTTTTCTACAAGAGCCCTAAACTCCTTAAACTTTGAGAAACATTCACTCTTAGCTTTAATGATGTAAATCCACACTTTTCTTGAGAAATCATCAATGAATGTAATAAAGTACCTTGCTCTTCCAATTGATGGTGTCTTCATTGGTCCACAAACATCTGAGTGCACAATCTCCAACAATTTTGTTGGACGTGTTGCAACTCCACTTGAAAATGAAGCCTTTTGTTGTTTGCCTTATATACATCCTTCACAAGCAAGTGTCATGGCATTGTGGCTGAATTGACCAAGATCCAAGCCACTTACCATGGATTGAAGCTCCTCCATACATTTGGCATTCAAATGACCAAGTCGTTGATGCCAAATTCTAAACTTGTCTTGAACTTCTGGAAAATCAACAAATGTCGCCACTTCAACTCCATTCACCTTCTTGTAATTGATGAAGTAGAGATTTCCATCTCTAAGGCCTTTGACAACATGTTGGCCATCCAATGTCTTGACAAAACATCCATTCATGTCAAATTGAACCTTACAACCATGTGATACAAGTTTGTTCACCGAAAAGAGGTTCTTCTTTATTTTTGGCACATGTAGGACTTCTTTCAATCTGATCCTCTTCATTTGGTCCTTCACAACAATCTCTACTACAATGGAGCCAATTCCAATGGCTTGTACCATGCCATTGTCTCCCAACCACACTTTTGTTGCTGGAATTTCTTCATAAGTGTCAAATGAACACTTATATGGTGTCATGTGCTTAGTAGCACCTGAATCAATAATCCACTTTGACATGGCAGCCATGGAGGCTCCTTCCTTTGCCATGAAAGCGTACTCATCTCCTCCAAAACTATCACTAGCATTGTTTGCATTCTCCCTCTCTCTTTTCTTGGCCTTGTAGCAATTTCTAGCAAAATGACCTGATTTCCCACAAATATAGCAATTCTTCATATTACTTTTTGAATTATCACGTTGGTGAGAATAGCTACCTTTACCTTGTCTTGAAAATAGAGCCGAATCATCACTTGTAAGCTCCTTTTCTTTCCTCTTGGTCACTTCATCGACAAGTCTTGACGTGAAATAGTTCATGGTAAGCTCCTTCATGTTGATGGACTCCAATGCCACAATGAGGTAGTTGTAGGATTTGGAAAGGCTCATGAGCAATGTCAATACAATGTCCTTATCATCAATTGAATTATCAACAATTGATTGTTGGTTAGCAAGTGCTTTTACCTTGTTAATATGAGCCATGAGGTCATCTCTTTCTTCTATCTTTACCGTCAAGAACTTCCTTCTTGTCCAAATGATGTTGGCAAGGTTTTTACTCTCATAGATGTTGCAAAGAGTCTTCCCTGCTTTCGCTGATCCATTGAAAGCTATAATTTGTGAAAAGTTGGCATCATCAAGGTTTGTTGCAATCATCCCAAAAGCTTTCCTTTCACGACGTTTGTACTCCTTCTTCACTTTGATATCAGCATTCTCACTTGGAGGGTCTTCACTTTCATCAACAATGTCCCAAAGGTCCAATGAAGCCAATAAAAGCTCCATTTTCTTCTTCCAATGGTAAAAGTTGTTACCCCTAAACTTCTCAATTACTCTCAAGCTCTCACCCTCACTTGAAGCCATGTCTAAGGAAGGGATGTGTGAAGGAAAATCAAGAAAAGAAGATATAGAACTCTCAAAATCAACAAGAAGGTGTTGCTGCCTTAGAAACCCAGAATGCCCTCTTTGTAAGTAAACAAGTGATCTCACTCTTGTATCCCTCTCAACTTCACATATAAGACTTCTCACAAGTCTTACACTCTATCTGAACCTCTTGTATAAGCTTTGCCACTCTTCAATCATCCCTCTTTTCTCACAAAATACTTCTAACCTCACAAAAAAATACTTCTTGTAAAAATAGAACAATCTCTTAAGAAGTTAAGTACTTGAAACCACAATGTTGGAACATCAATGATAAATTTCAGCAAAGAAATATAAGACTAGAGTTTTAAAACATCATTATATGGAGTCTAACATCAACAAAGATTATGAGTGCACTTAAGAATAAATAAGAAAAAAATTACATCAACAACTAGATGCATGAGAAGGATTAGAAGATAACAAAGTCAAACTTCAGTAATAACCATAAGATCTACTCTTTACAACAAGAAAGACTTCAAAGTACTTCAAAACTCACAAATAAAGGTGAAGGGGCCCATAAGCTATTTAAAAAATAAGTATTTAGAAGACACAACACTTAGTATCAGCAAGGTTGCACACAAAGAAAGTATGGAGTAAGATATCTCTCACTTCCAACATCCATTACTTATAGGTGGAAGTTGCTACCCTAAAAGACAACGTCCACTCTTTGAGTTTTACACACATGGCTCTAGGATCTTTTTGGCATCTCACAAGTCCCAAGAGTATCCTATGTCGAATATTAATTACTCTTACGTCTTACACACATGCTCTTAGGATTCTTTGGCATCTCATGAACTACGGGGGTATCCTATGACACATACTAATGACTCATACTTAGTCTTAGGATATTCCCTTGTTAATACTTTATCATTTTAACTTTGACTCTTGGTCCATGACTTCGTCCTATATCTATTGGATGTTCTAACCATATACCAAGAGTCAAACCTTTGACCATTAATAACTTACCTAAGATATTATTTTAAATAAGGTAACATTTTTTTCTTTGACTTTAACACTTTCATGCTCTTCACATTCAAATGGCCAAGGCGATGATGCCATATATTCAACTTATCTTCGTTTGATGTAAACTCAGTAAATGCAGCTACTTCCACTCTATTCACCTTCTTATAAATGAGGTAGTATAAATTTCCATCTTTCAAGCCTTTGAAGACCTTGTCTCCACTCAATGATCTTACAAAACATCCATTCATGTCAAATTGAATTTTATATTAAGAAAAGAAGTACTTAGAAGACACAACACTTAGCATCAGCAAGGTTGCACACAAAGAGAGTATGGAATAAGATGTCTCTTACTTCCAACATCCAATACTTATAGGTGGTAGTTGCTGCCCTAAAAGACAACGTCCACTCTTTAACTTTTACACACATGGGCCTGTGATCCTTTTGGCATCTCACAAGTCCCAAGAGTATCCTATGTCGAATACTAATTACTGTTACGTCTTACACACATGCTCTTAGGATTTTTTGGCATCTCAAGAACTACGAGGGTATCCTATGACACAGACTAATGACTCATACTTAGTCTTAGGATATTCCATTGTTAAAACTTTATCCTTTTGACTTTGACTCTTGGTCCATGACTTCGTCCTATATCCATTGGAAGTCCTTATCATATACCAAGAGTCAAACCTTTGACCACTAGCAAATTACCTAAGATAATATCCTATACAAGGTAACATTTTCTACTTTTACTTTAACACTTTATAACCTTCTATTACAAGTTTACTCACCGAAAGAAGGTTTTGCTTCACCTTAGGCACATGAAGGACGTTTTTGAGACTGATTTGAATTGTTTGTCCATTCACAACCACCTCTACTGTAAAAGAGCCAATTCCAATGGCTTCACATGTACCTTTATCTGCCAACACCAAGTTTGATGCTGGAATAGTTTCATAAGTATCAAATGAGCACTTATAAGGTGTCATATGCTTGGAACAACTTGAATCCACAATCCATCTTGACATGGCAGCCATAGAGGTCCCATTTGTTGCCGTGAATGCATAATCTTGTCCTCCAAACTCGTCTTGCATATTATTTATATTCTCCTTCTTCATCTTTCTGCCTTTGTAGTAATTTCGAGCAAAATGGCCTATTTTTCTACAAATGAAGCAAGATTTGATATTACCTCGTTGATTTGGATAGTTGCCTTCCCCTTGACGTGAATACAATGCAGAAACTTTACTTTGGGGTTTTTTTCTTTTTTTTCTTGGTTACGTCATGGATAAGTCTTGCCGTCACATAGTCCATTGTAAGTTCTTTTACCTTAGTGGATTCCAATGCCACAATAAGGTAGTTGTAGGATTTGGGAAGGCTCATTAGCAAGGTCATGACAATATCACTTTCTTCTAAAGGCTTGTCAACAGTTGCTAGTTGGTTTGCAAGAGCCTTTACCTTATTGATATGAGCCATAAGGTCTTCACCTTCTTCCATCTTGCAAGTGAAGAACTTTCTCCTTGTATAGATGATGTTGAATAAGTTCTTGCTCTCATAGATGTTACAAAGAGTCTTCCATGCTTCCGCTGGTCCTTTGTAAGAGATAATGTGAGAGAAGTTGGCTTCATCCATATTTGTTGCAATCAACCCAAAAGCCTTCTTTTGACGACGTTTGAACTCTTTCTTTCCTGCATATCAGCAACTTTGCTTGGAGCCTCTTCACTTTCATCTACAATATTTCAAAGATCCAAAGATGCCAACAAAAGCTCAATTTTGACCTTCCAATGGTAGAAATTTTTACCTCTAAACTTTTCAATGACTCTCTTTAAAGCCTAAAGAAGAGTTGTATCAAAAAAGATTGTAAGAAGAAGTCCTAATGCTCCCAAAATCAGCAAAAAGGTTTTACTGCCTTAGAATCCCAGAATCCTTCTTTAAGAACAAACTAGTATTTTAACCCTCATAAATACTCTCAACTTCATTTCTAAGACTTCTCACAAGTCTGGTAACCTTTTCAAATCTAAATTGTCACTCAAATATCTCTCTTATACTCACAAATCACTTCTCTACACAGAAAGAGGCCTTTTAAGGACAATCAGCAACTTTAGGACATGAAATTATTAAGTTAGGTCACCAACGATCTATCTCAGCAATAGCACAATGCAAAGTTTGCCTTAAGGTGATAAACCAACCACAATACCAAAATGCTCTTAAAAGCAAGTGAGAGCAAACCAAGATCTAGATGTAGATCTGAATCTGAAAGTTAGGTACTCCCAATGCCTAACATCAGCAACAATAACTTAATCTTTTCTACACTTACAAACAACACCTCAAAGATTTTTTAAAAACACTCAAGCAAATGTGAGTGGGCCCATAACCTATTGAAGAAAAAGAACTCTAAAGGCTACAAACACTTAACATCAGCAAGTATTATACTCTAAGAGAAAGTATGGAGGAAGATAATTCTTACTTCCAACACTCTTTACTTATAGGTGGTGGTTTGTGCACCAACGAGGCAACTTCCATCCATTTGATATTACATCCATTTCTACCTCATCTTACTAAAGCCTTGGTACTACTACAATAACTTACTTTACCTCTTTGTTGCCTTTTTTTATTAGCAACATACTATGCTTAAACTTTATGTGATTGTAACTAAGCAAGTACTTGCTGTTCTTCAACAAGATTTATTGCAATCATGCCAAAAGCCTTCTTTTCATGTCATTTGTACTCCTTGTTCACCTTGACATCAGCATCATCATTAGGAGGCTCTTCACTTTCATTAACAATGTCCCAAAGGATCAATGAAGCTAGCAAAAGTTCTATTTTCTTCTTCCAATGGTAGAAGTTGTCACCTCTAAACTTTTCAATCACTCTCAAACCCTCACCTCTACTTGAAGCCATGTCTAAAAAAGAGGTGTATTAATAGAAATCAAGAGAAAAAAATGTAGAACTCTAAAAATTAATAAGAAGGTATTGCTGCCTTAGAATCCCAGAATGCCCTCTTTGTGAGTAAACTAGTGATTTTATTCTTTGCTTACTCTCAACTTCACTTATAAGACTTCTCACAAGTCTTATACACTATCAAAAACTCTCATACAAGCTTTGCCACTCTTTTATCACCTCTAATGTCTCATAACACCTCTTATGATTATAAGAAGATCTATTAGGAACTTAAGCACATGAAATTTCAATGTTAGTATATCAATGAGATAGGTCAGCAAAGAAATATACCACTATTATTCTAAAATAACATTCTGAAGTGTATAACAATCTCCAAATCATGAATGGACTTAACAACAAGTAAGTGCATAACTACATCAAGAATTAGATGCAAAAAGAGATTTAGAAGATATGAAACTCTAACATTAGGAACAACCATAAGATCTACTCGTCAAAACAACAAAACAACTTTAAAGAACTTCAAAACTCACAACTAAAGGTGAGTGGGCCCATAACCTATTGAAGAAATAGAACTTTGAAGTCACAACACATAGCATCAGTATGGTTGTACACAAAGAGAGTATGGAGTAAGATGTCTCTCACTTCCAACACCCAATACTCATAGGTTGTGGTTGCTGCCCTACAAGACAACTTCAATTCATTGACTTTTATACACATAATCCTTGGTCCTAGGATCTTTTGATATCTAACAAACCTCAAGGATATCCTATGGTCCTTGGATCCTTTGGCATATTACTAACCTCAAAGGTCTTCTATGCCAAACACTAATTACTCTTATATTGTTTATGGATATTCTCTAGTTCATACTTTATCTTCTTGACTTTGACTCTTGATCCTTGATCTCATCCTATATCCAAAGGATGCTCTTTATATATACCAAGAGTCAACCCTTTGATTATTAAGAATTTATCTTAGGTAATATCTTTCACAAGGTAATTTATTCTACTTTCATTTTTACTTCAACACAACCAATTATATCTGTATTTTGGGACAATATAAATAATTTATAATATTATGTACTTCACAATTTTAACACTTAGAATTAATATCAAGTAGAATAATGCTCCACTTATTAGCCAATATTTCTATGGATTATAATATAAAGTAAAAAAATTTATACTCAACTTATCTAATCTTCAAACATTAAATCAAGCAATTGACTTTGCTGTGAAGTGTGACAATCAACTTTTTAAATTTTAATTTGAAAGTCAAACAAGTAGGCCTCAACATTACTATAATTCAATGGCAATACCAATGTCTCTTCAATATATATATTCAAAAGTAGAGGATATGTAAATTAATGTGGTATGTTTCAAATCTCTTACTGAGTAAAAAAAGACTTATCATTGTCAAGAAGGATTGTGCTTATATTATGAAGAACCTAAGCACATTGTTCAACATTTTTAAAGAAGTGATAAAATTATAAAATGAAGAGTATAATTGTCAAAGAAGAAAATATATTAAAAAACAAGATTGTCTAGCTACAATAAAGACTATGCGACTAAAACCTTACACAAAATCTAATGAAGGTCCTATTTTTTCCTCAAAATCTTCTCCTTTTTACATTAAATATTATTTTAGAACCTAAACATTACAAAGCCTTTACTTTTTAAAGTTAAGAGCGTCAACGTGATTTTTACTTGAAGAATTTCTTAAAAGACTTAGCATATCTTAAATGAAAAAAACTAAATTTTTTTTATATAGTAGTCATAGATAATTTTCCATTATCTTTTAGACATGTTACTCACAAAATCCTTTCTATAAAAGTAATAATCAATGGTCATAATAGCTTTGTGTATTTAATATTGTTAGATCTTTTTCTAATCGAATCATTTTAGGCTTATTGTGGTTAAAAAAATACAAATCTCAAGTAGATTGAATTTTTTGTAATTTTGAATTTTTAAAAATATAATTAAAATTATAATTAATTAAATAAAAAATTATAAGTCTAGTATAATAAAACCTATGTTTATAGGTATGAATGCTTTCTTACATGCTCCAAAAAAAGGATCACCATATGTCATTTATGCCACACCCATTTCTAATAGTGCAAAGACTTCAAGTGGCATTCTAAGCCATTATTAAGAATTTTAAGATGTATTTAAAAAAACAAATGTAGATACTCTTTCACAACATCTTCATGACTACTCAATTGACCTTTAAGAAATAGCACAACTACCATTTGGACCAATCTATAATTTATCGTAAAATAAATTAGCTGAACTCAAGGAATATATTGAAGAAAATCTAAGTAAGAATATTTTCCATTACAAATCTCTAATAGGAGCTCCAATTCTATTTGTGAAGAAAAAAGATAGATCATTATTGATATGTGTCAATTATCGAAGATTCAATAAGATCACCATCAAGAAGAAGTAGGTACTACTTTTAATATAAGGACTTTTTGATTAGTTGAATCAAACTAAAATCTATATAAATTAGATCTATGAAGAGCATATAATCTGATATGCATCAAAGAAGAGATGAATAGAAGATTGTATTTTGAACCCAGTGCAGATATTTTGAATATAATATCATGCCTTTTGGACTTATAAATGTACCAACAACTTTTCAAAATCTTATGAATGATATTTTTTAAGAGTTATTGGATGATTTTTTTATGTATTGTTTGGATGACATCTTCATCTATTCTAAGAATACAAAAAAATAAGAATTTCATGTTTCTCATGTATTACAAAAATTAAGAGATATGAGACTCTATACCAAGATAAAAAAAAGTATATATTCTTCACTACTTAAATTGATTTCTTATATTACATCATTTTAAATGATAAACTTTTGATGGATCCTAAGAAAGTTCAAACTATTATGAATTAGAAGATCTCAAAAACAACAAAATAATTCCAATATTTTTTTGAATTTGCTAACTACTATCAAATCTTCATCACGGGCTTCTCTTGAGTTGTAGCTTTACTTATACATTTGACTTGTAAAGACAAAATTTAGTGGAATCAAGAAGTAGAAGCAATATTTGAAGCTTTAAAGATAGCCTTTGTTTGTGCAATTAATCGTATATTGCATTAACTTTTTCAAAGCATTTTTTATAGAAACAGACACATCAAACTTTTCTTTGGATGCCATATAAAAACAAATGGAAAGAGATGTTAAACTTCATCAAGTAGCTTTTTATTTCAAAAAATATTTAGAAACCAAAATTAACTATGAGATCTACAATAAAAAAAACTTTGTACAATTATAGATTAATTTCAAGAATGGCATCATTATTTAAAAGGTACTTATAGTCCAATCACTATATTTATAGATCATAAGAATCTCAAATATTTCATGTCAACATGTAATTTGAATCGTTGCCAAGTTGATTGAAGCATGTCTTTATGAAGGTATGATATTAAGATGACATATTGTCAAGGACAAGAACTCGATAAAAAAGTAATTTAGACAAGTGAGCCTTCACTCAAAGAAATTTAAAAAAACATATATAAATAAGTATGTATATTGAAAGAGAAACTGAAAAGGCTATTGCCAAAAGAAAACTAAAGACCCTTGAAACTAGACTAGAAGCAAGAAAGGAGTTGACAAGAGTGAAGAAGACTCCACTCTTATCTCTATATATATTATCTCACTAGGGGCTACGTGGCTACATTCTATAGGACCTCCAATATGTGTTGACTTTGTAGGACACATGCCTTGACTTACAAGACAAGTTTTTCTACGTGTAGGCCACATAGTTAGCTTGGACTTCAAGCTAATAATATGTGTAGGACATGGCCAACTTTTTGACCACGTTTCTAATCCAAAAAGTCAATTAAAGACACCTATGAAGTCAAAGCAGCGTCTGTGAAGCTTCTAAAAAGCTTCTATTGCAAATACTATAGAATTAACTTTTCTTTACCTATTTTTACTTATTTCTACCAATTTGCATATGTAATTATGAGTATGTCCATGACATTACCCCTCCTTCTAGGGACGAGTTCCACAAAGAGCGGTCATCATATGTTGAGAAAATCTATGATGCGATGAATTTTATTTGCTACATACTCTGATCTTTGTTCTCTTCGAAGATGATTAATAGGGCCTCTCAACCATTGGTAGTGTCCCATACTAGGGCAAAAAGACCACCGAGTTATTTGATCATTGTTGAAACCTTCATAACTTCCTTCGAATAGAACATTTGGAACACAATCAGGAATTGTTCCTACCTCTAGCGAAATCACCAAATACCGGTGTTGTATGGCATGATTTGCTATCTAGAAATACACCAAGTATCTAGCTGTAGAGAGTTTAGGTTTCACTTATATATTATGCATTAGCTCCCAAAAAATCCTCTTTGCTTTGTATAAAAACTCAAAATATATTTAAATCCTTCAAAACATTTTTCTTTCCGCAAAGTCCAATTTTACATCAGACTTTAGGATCTCATATATCTCGATCCAACCGTTCGGTTTGTTTCAAATTTCTACATAAGATAGATACTATTCTTAACCTTTACCACAACAAAAATGAACCGTACATCTATCACCGATCTTTCAACAACTTAGAAATTCTAGCAGGTGCACAAAACCCTAATTTAAAAGCACCCAAAAACTATTTTCCCTATATCTCAAAAATCCAAATTCTAAATTCCACAAAACTTATGTAGAAAGATTTATAAGAAGACTATACACAATTTTTAGAAATATTGAGCCAAAACCTCATCAAATTATCTAAGATATAACTCAAATCACAAGTACAAGTAAATCAGACTACTAACTATCCTTAGACTCCAAGTGCTGACTTCAACTACCAATATCTCCTTCATCAAAGCTCGGAATTTGACAAATAGTAAACATAAATTGTAGCCGAAAAAGTGCTCTCTCGAATTCTAGTTGCCGATCTTCGTTTGCTATCGGTATGCATGTGCAATGCTCCAAAGAGTGACAACAGGTCCAAAAACTAACACCTTAACTTTGAGCACCCATAACTTTTTTATAAAACCCCCAATGATATAAAACTTATATCAAAACCATAGCCAAAAATCTAGACCTTCTCATCCTAGCCTTCAGAACTCAAATGACCTCGAGAAACTAACCGTAATCTCTAATATAGCCTCAGAAAGCCTCCTCAAAGCCCATTGGTCATGATTTTTGATCAATAGAAATGGAGATTTTCATTATTCATCTCCATTCATTTATATTTGTGCCCTAATTGCTCTTTGCTACCAAAATCCTTCTTCAATCGTTTTTCTTATAAAACTTACATAATTTATACTCTAAACACCAAACAGAAGAACAAAAAGATGTTTTCAAAGGTCACCAATGTCTAACAAAGGTGATTCTAAATATTTAGAAGTTAGTATCAACCAAAACCAATCTTAAAAGCTACTATCAAAAGAAAATTAAAGTTATAAAAATTCTATAGGAATCTTTTTAAATAACCTCTTTTCAAGATAATAATCAAATTATATTCTACAACCAGCTAAAAATCTACTAACATGGCTCTCACCATGTTACTTAATAAATTATATATTAATTATATAATTACATTATTTTCATATAGTAGCCAAACCACAACACGATACCGAGAGTCCTTTCTGAAGTCGTGATATCAAACATGTTGTATCTTGCCATCTATTCGAGGAAGAATATGTTGTTCTTGAAGATCTTCAACTCGATTGCGTCGTCTTGAAGGTTGTGACAATTATAATATCTCATCCGACAAGTCAGCAAATAAAGGCTCTTGAGTCGAATCCATTTGTTTTCCATCTCTTGAGCATCACAAGTACAAAGAAGCTACAAACAAGGATTGAAAGTAGAATGTTATCTTGCCTAGATGTTATTTTTTTTTATAAAGATAGTTTTCATCTTGATTTTGATGGATGTCATCGATGAAAAGCCTCCACTACCTTTGCTGTATTTCTAAGATTCTTTATAGTCTCCCATGTGTATTTATTAATATCATATCCATACCAATCGACAAGATATTCTAATTTATTTCGGCGTCGCCTTGAATCTAAGACTTCTTCTACTTCAAACTCTTTATTATTATCCACTTCTATAGGAGGAGGTGGAACTTGTCGTCTTCTTGGTATGTCCACTATCTTGTATGGTTCAAGAAGAGATACGTGGAATATTGGATGGATTTTCATTGACTCCAGTAGATGTAAACGATATGCAACTGGATTAATTTGTGCAGAAATAGAAAATCGTCTAAGTCTTTGATAGTCCAACTTGTCACAAGGATGAGTGGTCTTCACATTGCGATAAAGTAGTCATACCTTATCACCCATGTGGAATGGTCGTTGTTCCTTTTGATAGACATCCATATTGACCTTTTATTGTTCTTGAGCTTCTTTTAACTGCGCCTTTATTGTTGCATATAGCTGTGACAAATGAATTGCTAAATCTTTTGCAGTAGGATTATCAACTTTTAAAAAGTCAAAAGTATCAAGTCGTAGATGATAACCATAATTAGTAAAGAAAGGTGTTTGTTTTATAGAAGAATGAATCGTGTTATTGTAAGCAAACTCTGCCAATGATAAAAGAGTTGTCCAATCATCTTGTTGGTAGTTAATGGTTCATCTTAAATATTGTTCTAAAACTTAATTCACATGTTTCATTTGTCCATCAGTTTGAGGATGGAATGTCAAAGATAGTTTTATATCTACTTTTAGAATCTTGAAAAGAATCCACCAAAATCTTGATATAAATTGAGTTCTCCTATCTGATATAATATCCTTGGATAATCCATGATAGTAATAGATATTGTCAAGAAAGAGCTTAACTGTTTCTTTACTTGTGATAGATTTTGTATATAGTACAAAATGTGCCATCTTGGTAAACCGATCTACTATCACGAATATAGAGTCATAAGAACCTGAGATCAGAAAATCCGTGATGAAGTCCATAGAAATAGAAGACCATGGTTGTTCTGGAATGTGTAATGGTTGAAGAAGTCCAAAAGATTGATGACAAGGAGTTTTTGATCTTGAATAAACATCACATGATTGTACAAAATCTTTGACTGCCTTCCTCATTTGAGGCTACCAAAAATCCCTAGATGTTAGCTCCAAATCTTATTGTATCCAAAATGTCCTGATGTTAGGAAGTCGAGACGAGTTTGAAGAACACATAAATATGCTTCTCCTTTTGGAACATATAGGCATCCTTTGAAATAAAGTAGATTGTTCTTGAACTCGAATTAAGAAGAATCATGAGATTTAAAAGAATTATTCTTGATATCATGAACAAGAGGGTCTGAAGACATACTTAACTGGACATGTTTCAGAAAAGTTAAATTAACAGTCAATGTTGATTTTATTACTCGAAGATGAAATTGCTCTAGCTTCAAGAGAACCATTCTTTATTACTCAAAAGCTGCATCTCTTTCTTTTGGTGCAAGATAAGAATGTCTACATAAGACATCAGACAAACCTTGTTATTTTTTTGGCCAATAAGTGATGATGAACTCGAATCTTCATAAAGACATGCTCCAACAAACTTGACGACGATTTAATATATGTGTTGATATGAAATATTTGAGGTTCTTGTGAGCTGTATATATGGTGACTAGACTGGAAGTGCCTTCTAGATAATGATGCCATTTTTGAAAAGAATCCACAATTACAAGAAGTTCTTTGTTATAGATCTCATAATTGAATTCTGCTACTGAGAAATTTCTTGAATGAAAGGCTACTCGATGAAGTTTGTCATCTGTTCTCATTTCTGACAAAATTGTACCTAGAGCAAAGTCTAATGCATCTGTTTCCATAAAGAACGCTTTGGAAAAATCAACATGATTCAAGATTGGTACAGAAACAAATGCTGTCTACAAAGATTCAAAAAAAAACTTCTGCTTCTTGATTCCATTGGAGTTTGTCTTTACAAGTCAAACGTGTAAGTAAAGTTGAAACTCAAGAAAAGTCTTTGATGAAGATTCGATAGTAGTTGGCAAATCCCAAAAAGCATTGGACATCTCTTACCATTTTTTGGAATTTTCTAATCTATAATAGTTTGAACTTTCTTAGGATCCATTATAAGTCCATCATTTGAAATGATGTAACCTAAGAAATCGACTTGAGTAGTGTGGAATATATACTTTTTTTTATCTTGGCATAGAGTCGTGCATCCCTTAAATTTTGTAACACATGACAAACATGAAATTCATGTTCTTCTGGATTCTTAGAATAGATTAAGATGTCGTCTAGATAACAAACCATAAAATCGTTCAAAAACTCTTGAAAATATCATTCATTAGACGTTGAAAAGCTATTGATACATTTGTAAGTCCAAAAGATATGACATTGTATTCAAAATATCCATACCTAGTTTGAAACGTAGTCTTTCATTCATCTCATTCTTTGATGCGTACTAGATTGTATGCTCCCCGGAGATCTATTTTTGTATAGATCTTAGCTTGATTCAGCTAATCAAGAAGTCCAGATATTAAAAGTAGTAGATACCTATTCTTGATGGTAATCTTATTGAGTCCTCGATAATCAACACACATCTGCAATGATCCATCTTTTTTCTTCACAAATAGAATTGGAGCTCCTATCGGAGATTTAGAATGGGATATGAAATTCTTGGCTAGATTTTCTTCAATATACTCCTTGAGTTTAGTCAATTCATTTTGTAATAAACTGTAAATTGGTCCGAATGGCGGTTGTGTTCTTTCTTGAAGGTCAAATGAGCAATCATAGGGACGATGTTTTGAGAGTGTATCCACATTTTTTTTTTCAAATACATCTTGAAATTCTTGATATTGGCTCGGAATGCCACTTGAAGTCTTTCCACCAGTAGAAACAGGTGTCGCATAAATAATATATGGTGATTCTTTCATAGCATTATGCAAAAAGCTTTTACACCTATAAACACGAGTTTAATTGAACTGCACTTATGACTCTCTACTAAATTAATTACATTGTTAGTTATACTTTTAGAAAAAGTAAGAGTTCGGAGAATCCAATCTATTTGAGGGTTGTATTCTTCTAACCTCAATAAATCTAAAATGACTGGATTAGAGGGAGATCTAATGATATTAAATACTACAAAGTTATTATGATCATTGATTATTACTTCTATAGGAAGGATTTCATGAATAATATCTCCAGAAGACAATGGACGACCATCTATGACTTCTACATGAACAGGTTTAGTTTTCTTTACTAAAGATATGCTATGTCTTTTAGTAATTTCTTCATCTAAGAAATACGCTAAGGCTCCTGAATCTAACAAGGCAGAGGCTTTCTAATGTTTAGGTCCTAAAATAACATTTAATGTAAAATAAGAAGAAGGCTCTGAGGAGAGAATAGGACCTTTACTAGATGTTGTGTAAGGTTCCAGCCGCACGGTCCCTATTGTAGCTAGACAAATTCATTTTTCGACATATTGTCTTCTTTGATAGCCATACTCCTCATTTTGTGGTTGCGTCATTTCTTTGGACAATATTAAGCAGTGTGTTTTGGTTCTCCACAATATAAACATAATCCTTCATAATGACAATGAGTCATTTCTTGCTCAGTAAGAGATTAAAAACGTACTATATCAATTTACATATCCTCTACTTCCGAATGTATGTATTGAAGAGGTATTAGTGTTGCCATTGAATTATAGTAAAGTTGAGGTCCACTAGTACGGTTCTTAGATCGAAATTCAAAAAGGCGATTGTCGTATTTCATAGCAAAGTCAATTGCTTGACTCAATGTTTGAGGATCAGGTAAGTTGAGCATTAATTTTTTTACCTCATATTGTAATCCATAGAAAAATTGGCTAATAAGTGCAGCATCATCCCATTTCATATCAATTATAAGTTATTAAAATTGTGAAGCATACAACATTATTGATCGATTGCTTTGTCGTAAAATATGGATCTTATTGGTTGCAATACGAACTGCATCATGTTCTCCATACGTGGATCAAAACTCTGTGAGAAAAGCCTCTAGATTATCCAATTTTTGATCTCATCGTTCAAGAAAGGATGAAAACCACGATAGTGCTGAACTTGAAAGAAGCGTATCAATGAATCTAACTTGCGATCTTGAAGTTGGATAGCTTTGGGATTAAAGTTCAATCACAAGTTGTACTTGATTGATAAATCCTCGAAACTTAAATCTGGTGCCATCAAACTTCTTGGATAGTACAATTCTTGATTCTCTAACACTGGAGGGGCGTTCCAATATAGGAGAAAGGACATGATTCGGTGCAAATGTTGAAGTAGCTTCAACCATTTCTATATCTTCACTTCCTGCCAATCTTGTTGCTCTTTGTCGTAGTAAATTGAGGTTATGCATCGCAAGCATTAACTCCCTCAATTGCTCTTGCATTTGTGCCATTGCATTCTTCATTTCAACAAGTTTTTCCATGATAATACTTAAAAAAGAACAAATGTCTAATATCACTCAAGACAAATAGAAGAAAGGACTTGAGAACAAAGAAAACATTAAAGACAATATTAGTTTAGAAGAGGATAATCCGCAATTTCTAATATACTTGTGTCTTATCAAGAAAAAGGCGTAATCTATTCTTAATCAAGATTAGATAAAGTTTTGATATTATAGGTGTATTCTTGTTAATCTGTCAAGGACAAGAACTCGATAAAAAAGTAATTCAGACAAGTGAGCTTTCACTCAAAGAAAGATAACAAAAAATATATAAATAAGTATGTATATTGAAAGAGAAACTGGAAAGGCTATTGCCAAAAGAAAACTAGAGACCATTGAAACTAGACTAGAAGTAAGAAAGGAGTTGACAAAAATGAAGAAGGCTTCACTCTTGTCTCTATATATATTATCTAACTAGGGGCTACGTGGCTACATTCTATAGGACCTCCAATATGTGTTGACTTTGTAGGACACATGCCTTGACTTACAAGGCAAGTTTTTCTATGTGTGGGCCACATAGTTAGCTTGGTCTTCAAGCTAACAACATGTGTGGTACATTGAAAAACTCATCTTTCAATGTTTGAGATAATTTTTTCTATGAACCTCTATAATATCCTATAATAGACCTTACATGATTTCTTATCTTTGGTATAGTAGCTTGTTCAAATAATTGAACCATTTTCTTTTTTGGAATATGCTTCAACTCTATTTATTTAATATAGCACCTTAAATACAATATAATGTCTTTCCCTTTAAATTGATCAATCTTATCCACAACTGCTTGTAATTCTTTATTTGACATATCTTGTTTGCGTTCTTTAACTTATTGTTGTTGCATGAAAAAGACAAAAGCTTCAAATATGCTTGTAAAATTGAGATTAAAATACATTCTTTTCTTCCATTAATACCTCCAATTATAGCTCTAGTCCAAGCACTATCCATAGCCCCTCCTTTAACTCTCTTGCCTTTCTTCTCTATAATTTAAATAATCCAAGATTTTTTTTAAAAATCTTCCACCTCAAGCTTTTCATGTTCGATTCATCCAATATATTGTAATACATAAAATTTTTCTTTAGAATGCATCAAGCACCTAGTTATAGAAGGTAGAATAGAAATTATAATAATAAAATCTTAATTCTAATAGAATATTAAATAAAAATCTAATTAAATCCTAACAATGCTAAATAAGCTTTAATCAAATTTAAAAAGAAACCTTATAGAAATCACAAAAGAAACAATAAAGAATCTTAGATGGATTGAAAGATAATCCACAATAAATCTTAATAAAATCCTTAAGAAGCCCTAAAAAATATTAAAATAATGATAATATATCTTAAATAAATTTTAATTAAGTTCTAATTTAATCCAAGTTGAAATCCTAATAGACTTCAATTAAATTTAACATAAATCCTTAATCCTAAATTAAATCTTAATCAAATCCTAAATCCTAAATCTTAAATCAAATCCTATATAAATCTTAACAAAACTCTAAATTCTAAATCAAATCCTCACCAAATTTTATACACTAAACTAATTCCTAACCAAATCTTGAATCCTAAACCAAATTCTAACCAATCCTAAATCCTAAACCAAAACTTAGAAAAATCCTGAGCAAATTTTAAATCCTAAACCAAATATTAATCAAATCTTAAATCCTAAATCAAATCCTAATCAAATCTTAAATCCTAATTCAAGTCCTAACTAAATTCTAATGAAATCTTAAATCCTAAATCGAACTCTAACCAAATCTTAACCAAATCTTAATCAATCTTAAATTCTAAATCTCACCCTAAGGTAGTTTTGAACCTTAATATTTTTTTTATTAAATTTTTGATATTATTTTAAATTTTACATATCTCTCAATCTCTTCATTATAAATCAGTACAATAAATATGAAGACAATTGCACTTATCAAATAGAAGAAAAATCCTAAAATTTTCTTGGATGTTAATTGGCTTCTTTCTCTAATCTTGATGTTAATCTTTCTATATTAATATCTTTCTTTTTCATAGTTAAATTGATTTTAAATTTCTTATATATACAAAAAAACAAGTCTACTATCTAAATACATAACTTTTACTCTAATCCAATTAGTAGATTGCAAGAAATCTTATAAACTCTCATTAGACCTAAAATTCTATTTTTTTAAATCCCTGACCCACTTAAACCTCAATAATCCTCAATTCAATTGTTAGATCAAGCTAAAATTTTCAACACATGTTAAATACAATCATAGTCATTGACTTACAAAATTTTACTTATAGATTTATTACAATACTCTTGAAACTGCCTAAAATATCAATCCTCTTTTATTTCATGAAAAACCAAGTCATCCAAAATAATCTTAACTTTGTAAGATTCTTACAAAGTCATTACAAATTCAAATCATACAAAATTAATGCTTCTAGAAATCTTATCAAGTTTTTTAATGAAGTTCCATTCTTTGATTTTTAAAAAAAAACCATATAGTCACCATAGGTATCTAGTTTTATACCTCGGGGTCTAATTTCGACCCAGGTTGATAACAAGTCCTCTTTAGGTATTAACGCTTGGCTTCTTGAGATATATTTTACTAAAATCTTTTCTTAACTCTCTTCTTTACATACTTATTTTATTTAATTTTTTCATTTTTTTTTGTCTTATTTATAGTCTTATAAAGTAAATAGAAGTCTATTTTATAAAAAATAATATTAGTACTTTTTAATTTTACTACCCTTTTGAATTTTATTTATATTTCTAAGATAATTTTTTATAATATTTTGAATTAAGATCTTCTATAATATAATAATTTTTACACTCTTTTATCTATTAGCTGTGTTACATCATAACACTGTTACATAATACTTCATATTAATCACTCTCATTTCAATCTTCTATCTTATAATGTGATGTTGTATATCAATTTACTTGATCTTTGAATAATATTTTGGATTTTTTGTAAAATTAAGACTTCTTTGATTATCACACTTCATTGAAATTGCATCCATTTTCAGTATTCTAATATCATTCAAAAGTTATCTAAGCCATATTACCTCCAATATACTATAGCTTGTTTTTATGTACTCCACTTCTATTGTTGATCTTATAATTATAGATTATTTCTTCCAATTCCATGAAATAGCTTCTACTTCAATAAAGGTCCATATCCTATTGTTGACCTTCTATCATTTACATTTTCAATCCAATCCACATTATAACAATCATACAAAGTAACATTATGACCTCCAATACACAATTTGAAATAAAAAGTATTTTTTAAGTACATCATAATTTTTTTGATGGTTGCCCAATAAATTGGTGTAGCCTTTAATAAGTGTTGGTTCACAACACTCATTGCATATGCACAATCTACCCTTTATCAATTCAAATTGGCCTCCAAAGATATTTCAATAGACTTACATTCCTCCATATTGAATCATTTCAACACCATTTCAATGTACTTACTTTGGCTCATTGTAATGGTCTTTTGAAGATGATCTTATATAAATTCTATTCTTATAAAATAATAAAGCTCTTTTAAATCAATTTTTCTTTTAAAGCAATCCATCATCTTCAAGATATTAGTTAAATCATAAATCATCAACATAAAGAATGAAAATTAATATAAATTGATTTAATTGTATTACATACATGGAATGATTAGCCTTACTTCTTTCAAATTTTTCATTCACAAAGAATGTGTCAATATGTTGGTACCATATCTTTAGTCATTGGTTGAATCTATACAAAGATTTTTTTAACTTACAAACAAAATATTCTTTGCCTTCATTAGCAAATCCTTGAGGTTTATATATATATATATATATGCTTTCTTCCAACCTTCCATTTAAAAAAATTGTCTTTACATCCATTTGATGCATCTCTAAGTCTATTGCTGCCTCAATTACAACAATCATTCTAATGGTGTTGAATTTGGCCATAGGAATAAATATCTCATTGAAATCAAGACCAACAACTTGAAAGTAGCCTTTAGCAATCAATCTAGTCTTATAAATATTATCTATTGTATTTTATTTGATTCTAAACACCTTCTTATAGTTAATTGAAGATTTATTAAATAGAAGTTGAATAAATTCCCATGTTCTTTTGTCTATTAGTATATATATATATATATATATATATATATATATATATATATATATATATATATATATATTTAAAATTCTCTTATTTTTTTATAGGTAATTGCTTACAATGGATTATCTAAAGCATAGAAGATTTTTGCAACATCTATGATAATAAAAAACTTATCAATATTCTATAGATAAAGATGATTTTTTTAATAATAAAGATGGAAGAAAAAAATGACCTTCTAGCTCATATCAACAAAGTACTTGGAAATCAATTAACAATTGTTGATACATCAATTGACAATAAAGAAATTATATTAACATTTTTAATAAATCTTTTTAAGTCTTACAACCATCTCATTATGGCATTAGAATCTATCAACATGAAAGAATTTACTATGAATTATGTAACATTAAGACTTGTCTATGAAGTGATTAAGAGGAAAAAAAAAAAAAAAACTAAAGTAAAGATTTTGCTCTATTTTCAAGATAAGGAAAAGGTAGCTACAAAATTAAGAAAGGAGATAGAGAGAATGCAAACAATACTTGTGATAGTTTTGATGGACATAATTATGCTTTCATCGCAAGTGAAGGAGATTCTATGACTGCTATATCCAAGTAGATTATAGAATCAGTTTCTACTAAGTATATGACACTATATAAGTATTCATTTGACACTTATGAAATAATTTTAATGATAAATATTTGATTAGGAAATAATAGCATAGTATGAGCTATTAGAATTGATTCTATTATAGTAGAGATTTTTGTAGAAGACCAAATGAAGAGGATCATATTAAAAAAAATCCTATACATGCTAAGAATGAAGAAAAAATCTTTTGGTGAGCAAACTTGTATCACATGGTTGTAAGAATCAAATTTACATGAATAGTTTTTTTTTAAAGACTTTGGATGGACAATATGTTGCCAATGGCTTAAACTATAGCAACCTCTACTTTATCAATAATAAAAAGGTGAATAAAATTGAAGTAGAAATATTTGCTTAGTTTCCATAAATCAAGATATGTTTGAAATTTGGCATCAACAACTTAGTCATTTGAATACAAAAATGATGAAAAAACTCTAATCCATGCTAAATGCCATAGATTTTGGTTAATTTAGCTATAATTCCATGTTACTTACTTATTGTCATGGACATACACATGAAAGCCAATAATTACATGTATAAATACGTAGAAGTAAGTAAAAGTAGATAAAAATAAATAAATTCTATAGTATTTACTATGGAAGCTTTTTAGAAGCTTTATAGATGTTGCTTTGACTTTATAGGTGTCTTTAATTGATTTTTTGGATTAGAGATGTAGTCAACAAGTTGGCCATGTGCCACACATGTTGTTAGCTTGAAGACCAAGCTAACTATGTGGCCCACACATAAAAAAACTTACCTTGTAAGTCAATGCATGTGTCCTACAAAGTCAACACATATTGAAGGTCCTATAGAACGTCGCCACGTAGCCCCTAGTTAGATAGTATATATAGAGACAAGAGTGAAGCCTTCTTCACTCTTATCAACTCCTTTCTTGCTTCTAGTCTAATTTCAAGGGTCTCTAGTTTTCTTGATTTTTTGGCATTAGCAATTCTAGTTTCTTTCTTAATATATATATCAAATTATTTCTATTTTTTCATCTTTCTTTGAAAGAAATCTCACTCGTTATTTGTCTTTATCATGTTCTTATCCTTGACAGATTGACAAGAGTACACTTACAATATCAGAGCTTTGTCTAATCTTGATTAAGAATGAATTATCCCTTTTTCTTGATAAGATATAAGCATATTAGAAGTCATGGATTATCCTCTTCTAAACTGATATTTTTCTTAGTATTTTCTTTGTTCTCAAGTCCTCTCTTTTATTTGTCTTGAGCGATATTAACGTAACTACAATTCAATAGCAATACCAACATCTCTTCAATACATACATTCGGAAGTAGAGAATATGCAAATTGATGCAATACATTTCGAACCTCTTATTGAGCAAGAAAAAGACTTGTCGTCGTCAAGAAGGTTTGTGCTTATATTGTGGAGAATCTAAGCACACTACTCAATATTGCCCAAAGAAATGATGCAACCATAAAATGATGAGTACGACAATCAAAAGAGATAGCATGTCTAAAAATAAATTTATCCAGCTACAATAGGGACCGTGTGGCTGGAACCCTAAATAATATCTAGTGAAGGTCCTATCCTCTCTTCAGAATCTTCTCCATGTTTTACGATAAATATTATTCTAGGACCTAAATAACTCAAAGCCTCTGCCTTGTAAGATTCAAGAACCTCAGCATGTTCCTTACTTGAAAAATTTGCTAAAAAATATAGCATATTTTTAGTAAAAAAAAACTAAACCTGTTCATGTAGAAGTCATATATGGTCGTCTATTATCTTTTGGAGATATTACTCACAAAATCCTTCCTATAGAAATAACAACTAATGATCATAGTAGTTTTATAATATTTAATATCATTAGATTTCCTTCTAATCTAATTATTTTAGGTTTATCATGGCTAAAGAAATATAATCCTAAAATAGATTGGACTTCTTGTAGTCTTGACTTTTCTGAAAGTATAACTAAGAGACTAGTTTATCAAGTAGAAAGTCATAATTCTAGTATAATTAAACCTATATTTGTAGGTGTAAGTACTTTTTTGCATGCTCCAAAAAAAAGGATTACCTGGTGTCATTTATGCCACACCTATTTCTATTGGACGAAAAACTTCAAGTGGCGTTCCAAGCCAATATCAAGATTTTCAAGATATATTTGTGAAAAAGAATGCGGATACTCTTCTAGAACATCGTTCCTATGACTACTCAATTGACCTTTAAGAAAGAGCACAACCGCCATTTGGACCAATCTACAATTTATCTCAAAAAGAGTTGGCTGAACTCAAGGAGTATATTGAAGAGAATTTGGCCAAGAACTTCATATGCCATTCCAAATTTCTAGTAAGAGCTCTAATTTTATTTGTGAAGAAAAAAGATGGATCATTATAGATGTCTGTTGATTATCGAGGACTCAATAAAATCACTATCAAAAATAGGTATCTGCTACCTTTGATATCTGGACTTGTGAATCAGTTGAATTAAGCTAAGATCTATACAAAAATAGATCTACATGGAGCATACAATTTGATACGCATCAAAAAAGAAGATGAATAGAAGACTCCGTGTCAAACAAGGTATGGACATTTCGAATACAATGTCATGCCTTTTGGACTTACAAATGTACCAGCATCATTCCAACATCTAATGAATGATGTCTTTTGGGAGTTTTTAGATGATTTTGTTGTCTGTTACCTAGACGACATCTTAATCTATTCTAAGAATCCAGAAGAATATGAACTTCATGCTCGTCAAGTATTACAAAAACTAAGAGATTCAGGACTCTATGCCAAGTTAAAAAAGTATCTTGGCATAGTATATTTCACACTACTCAAGTCGACTTCTTAGGATACATCATTTCAAATGATGGACTTATGATGGATCCTAAGAAAGTTCAAACTATTATGGATTGCAAGATCCCAAAAACGGTAAAAGATGTTCAATGCTTTTTAGAATTTGCCAATTACTATCGGATCTTCGTCAAAGACTTCTCTCAAGTTGTAGCTCCACTTATACGTTTGACTTGCAAAGACAAACTTCTATTGAATCAAGAAGCAGAAGTAGTATTTGAAGCTTTGAAGACAACCTTTATTTTTGCACTAATCTTATATTGCGGCAATTTTTTTAAGCTATTTTTTATGGCAACAGATACATTAGATTTTGCTTTGGATGCCGTATTGTCACAAATGAGAACAGATGATAAACTTCATCCAATAGCTTTTCATTCTAAAAAATTTTCAGTAGCCGAAATCAACTACGAGATCTACAATAAAGAACTTCTTGCAATCGTGGATTCATTTCAAGAATGGCACCATTATCTAGAAGGTGCTTCTAGCCTAGTCACAATGTATATGGATCACAATAACCTTGAATATTTTATGTCAACACGTGTTTTGAATCGTAGCCAAGCCCGTTAGAGTATGTTTTTGTCAAGATTTGACTTCAAGATTACTTATCGACCAAGAAAATAACAAGATTTGTTAGATGCACTCTCTAGACGATCTTATCTTATACCAAAGGAAGGAGATGCTGCTTTTGATTAATAACAAACAATTCTCTTAAAGCCAGAGTATCTTCATCTTCGAGCAATGAAATCAATACTAACTATTGATTCAACTTTCTTTAAGCAAGTTCAGTTAAGTATGTCTTTTGATCCTCTTATTCGTAATATTAAGAAAAATCCTTCAAAGTCTCATGATACTTCCAAGTTTGAATTCAAGAACAATCTACTATATTTTGAAGGACGCCTATATGTTCTAAAAGGAAAAGCTCGATTACGTGTTCTTCAAGCTCGTTATGACTTTCTAGCAATAGGATATTTTGGGTACAATAAAACTTTGGAATTAATATCCAGGGACTTTTGGTGGCTCCAAATGTGGAAAGCAATCAAAGATTTTATACAATCTTGTGATGTTTGCTTAAGATCAAAAACTCCTTGTCATCAACCTTATGGACTTCTTCAGCCATTATCCATTCCAGAACAACCATAGACTTCTATTCCTATGGATTTCATCACAGTTCTTCCAATCTCAGGTTCTTATGACTCTATATTTGTAATAGTAGATCGTTTTACTAAAATGGCATATTTTGTACCATGTACAAAATCTATCACAGGTGAAGAAATAGCTAAGCTCTTTCTTGACAATATCTATCGCTATCATGGATTATCCAAAGATATTATATCATATAGAAAAATTCAATTTATATTAAGATTTTGGCAGATTCTTTTCAAGATTCTAAAAGTAGATATAAAACTATCTTCAACATTCCATCCTCAAACTGATGGACAAACAGAGCGTGTTAATCAAGTTTTGAAGTAGTATTGAAGATGTATTATTAACTACCAACAAGATGATTGGACAACTCTTTTATCATTGGCAAAGTTTGCTTATAATAACACGGTACATTCTTCTACAAAACAAACACCTTTCTTTGCTAATTATGGTTATCATCCATGACTTGATACTTTTGACTTTTCAAAAGTTGATAATCCTACTGCAAAAGATTTGGTAATTCATTTATCAGAGCTACATGTAACAATGAAGGTGCAGTTAAAAGAAGCTCAAGAATAACAAAAGGTCAATGCGGATGTCTATGGAAAGGAACAACCAATATTTCACATGGGTGATAAGATATGATTACTTCATTACAATATCAAGACCACTCGTCCTTGTGACAAGTTGGACTATCGAAGGCTTGGATCATTTTCTATTTTTGCTCAAATCAATCGAGTTGCATATCATTTATATCTACCGGAGTCAATAAAAATCCATCCAGTCTTCTACATGTCTCTTCTTGAATCATACAAGATAGTGGACATACCAAAAAGAAGACAAGCTCCATTTCGTCTAATAGAAGTGGACAATACTGAAGAGTTTGAAGTGGAAGAAGTCTTAGATTCAAGGCGACACCAAAATAAATTGGAATATCTTGTCCATTAGCGCGGATATGATATTAGTGAATATACATGGGAGCTAGTAAAAAATCTTACAAATGTAGCAAAGGTGGTGGAGGCTTTTCATCGATGACATCCATGAAAATCAAGATGAAAATCTTTCTTATAAAAAAAATAAGATCTAGGCAAGACAACATTCTACTTTCAATCCTTGTTTGTAACTTCTTTGTAATTGTGATGCTCTAAGAGATAGAGAACCAATATCGAGCAGATTTGACTCAAGAGCCTTTGTTTGCTGATCTGCCAAACAAGATATTATGATTGTTACAATCTTTAAGACAACGCAATCAGGATGAAGATCTTCAAAAATGACATGTTCTTCCTCGAATAGATGGCAAGATACAACGTATTTGGTATCATGACCTTGGAAGGGACTCTCAATGTTTGGTGATTATATTAGAGGTAGGAACAACTCTTGATGGTGTTCCAAATGTTTTATTCAAAAGAAGTTATGAAGGCCTCAATGATGATCAAATAACTCGGTGGTCTTCTCGCCTTGGTATAGGACACTATCGATGGTTGAGAGGCCCTATCAATCATCTTCAAAGAGAACAAAGATCAGAGTATGTGGCGAATATAATTCTTCGTATCATAGATTTCCTCAACATATGATTACCGCTCCTTGTGGAACTCATCCCTAGAAGGGGAGATAATGTCACAGACATACACATGTAAGCCAATAATTACATATATAAATAAGTAGAAGTAAGTAAAAGTATGTAAAAATAAATTAATTCTACAGTATTTGCTATGAAAGCTTTTTAAAAGCTTCATAGACTTTGCTTTGACTTTATAGGTGTCTTTAATTGACTTTTTGGATTAGAAATGTAGTCAACAAGTTGGTCAGTGCCACACATGTTGCTAGCTTAAAGACCAAGCTAACTATGTGGCCTACACGTAGAAAAACTTACCTTGTAAGTCAAGGCATGTGTCCTACAAAGTCAACACATATTGAAGGTCCTATAGAATGTCACCACACAGACCCCAGTTAGATAGTATATATAGAGACAAGAGTGAAGCCTTCTTCACTCTTGTCAACTCCTTTCTTGCTTCTAGTCTAGTTTGAAGGGTCTCTATTTTTCTTGATTTTTTAGCAATAGCCATTCCAATTTCTTTCTTAATATATATATCAAGTTATTTCTATTTTTTTCATCTTTCTTTGAGAGAAATCTCACTCATTTATTTATCTTTATCATGTTCTTCTCCTTAATACTTATGAAAATTATATCTGAGACAAACTATAAATGTCTTCATATCCAAGTTGAATTGCAATATATAATGAATATTTTCAAGGTTTAAGGAATTGAAGGCACTTGTGGAGAAGCAATGTAATTGCAAGATCAAAGTATTGTATATAGACAATAAAAATGAGTATATGTTAAAGAATTTTTATGATTTTTTTGAGATGCAAGATATTGTAAGACAATCATCTACTCTTTATACTTCACAATAAAATAAAAGTTCTGAAATAAAAAATTATACCATTATGGATATAGCAAGGAATATGTGTTATGCACAAAATCTTACATATAAATATTAGATGAGAGTTGTTGTAAATGTAATATATAGAAGACTTAAAAGCTTAATAAGTGTATTCTATTATAAGAAAAAAATTGAAGTTACAATACATAGCATTAGCAAGATTACAAATAAAGAAAGTATAAAATAAGATATCTCTTGCTTCCAATAGTCATTATTTATAAGTGATGGTAGTTGCCAAAAAAAAAAACTTCTATTCTTTGACTTTTACACACATAGTCTTAAGATCTTTTGGCATCTAACTTACTATGAGGATATCCTATTATCACACACATACATATTTACTCTAATATTTACTTATATGATTAAGTAGAAGTAAATAAAAATAAATTTATTTTATAATATTTTTTAGTAAAGCTTCTTAGAATATTAGAAAAAACAAAGGTCATGTCTCTTTAAAAGACAAAAGAGACATTACAAAGCCTAAAAGATATGACTAAAAAAATGAGGGTATTCTAGAAAGTAGAAAAAGCCATGTAAATAAAAACTTCTAGAACTATGATAATTTGATTATAGCCTAAATAACCATCCATAAATATATAGATTTTATAATTTTCTACTTTATCTAAAATATTATTAATTAAAAAAGAAAAAATTAATTTTTTTTGGATATGCTCATTGAATTTTTTATAATCTATGTATATTCTTAATTTACCATATTTTTTCTTTATAAAGACCATAAGAGATACTTAATCTATTATTTCTATTATTTCAATAAAAACTAGCTTATAATAATTTTTTTAACTCTTCTTTAACAATTAATCAGAATTGGAGATTCATGCTTCTTTTTGTCTAATTGCCTTGGTACTAGGAATAATAAAAAAATATGATATTTATCCACTTCAAGTAATATATCCTTCAAATCTTTATATGATTATACTAAAAAAACTCAATATTTTATGATCAAATCATAATATTTAGATATTTTTTAATTTAAATGAACTCTAATTTTAATATTTTTGAGCTCTTCTTTTTTATGAAATACATCTATGAATTTTCATATGGATTCTTGTATTGAGAATTATTTTATAGAATTTTTATACTAATTACTAAGTACAAGAGGATAATTGACAAGTCTATTACTAGCCAAAATTTTCAATGAAGTGATTTGAAATCTAAGAAGTAGAACTAAGTTATCATCTCTTATGAAGACTTCAATTTCTTATTTTAATATTCCATCTATATTAATGTTAAGGACTTGAATTTTTTCATTTTTGACAATCTTTATAATTCCTTCCATAAAATTAATTGATTTAAAATAATCAAAATTGGAATCAAGATGATTGATTAGTCATTGTTTAAACTCTCTTTCATCCTTTCTATGATAAAAGTTGAGACCTAGGTATTTTATTTTCTTTGAATATTGGTCAATTGAATTGACCATCTTTATTATTTTGTCTTGTATTTAAGATTGTTGATTATGTTTTCAAGAGTTGATAGAATTACTTTTTTTATAATCAAATATAAGTTGTATGGAGATTTTGGTTTTATTTTTCCATGGACGAAAGATAATTTGGAGCTTATCTCCTCCTTAGTTGACTATGGCTTTTGAATCCCTCAACCACGGCCTACCAAGCATCAAGAAAAAAGAATCGTTTTATATATATATTTGAATGATATAATATATTAAGACATATTCTTTTTTCATAGATATTCATATGTATTCTAATAAATACTTATATCATTAGATACAAGTAAATAAAAGTAAATAAAAATAGATTAATTTCATAATATATTTTAGAGAAGCTACTTAGAAGCTTCATAGATATTGCTTTGACTTTACATATGTTTATAGTTGATTGATATGTTAGAAACTTGGTGGAAAAATTAACCACGTGTTGGAAGCTTATAGAATAAGCTAATAGTGTGGTGTACATATAGAAAACTTGCCTTGTAAGTTAAGATATGTGTCTTGCAAACTCAACATGTTTTGGAGGTTCTATAGAATATTGTCTTGTAGTTCCTAATTAAGAGTATATATGGAGGCAAGAATGAAGCCTTTTACACTCTTTTTAATAATTAGGATTTAATAGAATAAATCTAAAATTAGTTTAAAGCCTATTAGATATATTTTGGCCTTATCTATTATTTTTATGGTCATAGTATAAATTTGAGAGCCTCAAACGGTTATTTATTAAAGGTTGTGTTATTTTCCTTCAATTACTATATAATTATTGAGTATAATTATCAAATAGAGGTTATAAAGAAATTATTCTATCTTATTTTCTATAAAACTTTGTAAGATAGTTATTACCATAATTTCTACACTATACTTGGTTTTTAATCCAACATTGACTACATGGATGTTTTTTTTTGCAAAATGCATGAATATCCTACTTGTTGTCTTGCTTGACCTATAATACCTTGGTTCCTAGAATAAAATCCTTATTCCCAAATTATACCCTTGAAAGAATTGATTTTTTTCTTAAGGTGCATATGGTTGTGAATATTGATTTTGTAAAAGCATGGAATTATAAAATTGGTCCAAATGCGCTCATTATCTATATTAAAATACATCATAGTACTATTGGATGTCTTTTTAAGCCAATAGAAGGTGGAAGAGGATTGGGTTTGGAATTTCTAGCCAATTAAGTTAATTATTTTATTATCAATTTCATTTCATGAGAAATTTGGATTTAAAACTCTAATTGAAATGCTCTCATCTATTTTGGTAAATTCTCCTTTCACCTATTATCTTGTATAGGATATGTCAAGGCCAATGAAGAAGATAGAGCCTTCATATTTAAAAGTAATGAATAGGCTCTAATGGGTATCGAAAGTAATAGTGGTTGTTCATGTATTTGAGAGCTTAATGCATAAAGAATCCTAGCTTATATGGATATGAAGCTAGGAATATTGTGGTCTTCTTTATGCTACAATCTTTCATATTCTTTATTTATTTGTTTTACTTCTTTTTTGTATTTTTAGCTACTATAAGATCTTTAGGATGAAAATGAAATATTTTTTTAATTGTCTCTCCGTTAACAAATTCTTGAATAAAAAAATACTTTAAAGTATTATTAATGAATATGGTTCCTACAAACCTTATCACCACTAATTCAAAAAATCAAATATATGACATAATATCTTCATCCTTCTTTTTTCTAAAAGAAGATAATGTTGAAGAACAGCAAGTACTTGCTTAGTTACAATCACATAAAGTTTAAGCATAGTATGTTGCTAATAGTAAAAAGGTAGCAAAGAGATAAAATAAGTTATTGTAGTAGTACCGAGGCTTTAGTAAGATGAGGTAGAAATGGATGTAATATCAAATGGATGGAAGTTGCCTCATTGGTGCGCAAACCACCATCTATAAGTAAAGAGTGTTGGAAGTAAGAATTATCTTCCTCCATACTTTCTCTTAGAGTACAATCCTTGCTGATGCTAAGTGTTTGTAGCCTTTAGAGTTCTTTTTCATCAATAGGTTATGGGCCCACTCACATTTGCTTGAGTTTCTTTTTAAGTCTTTGAAGTATTTTATTTTGTAAGTGTAGAGTAGATCAAGTTGTTGTTGCTGATGTTAGGCATTGGAAGTACCTAACTTTCATATTCACATCTAGATCTAGATCTTGGTTTGCTCTTACTTGTTGTTAAGAGCATTTTGGTGTTGTGGGTTGGTTTATCACCTAAAGGCAAACTTTGCATTGTGCTACTGCTGAGATAGATCCTTAGTGACCTTACTTTATAATTTCATGTCCTAAAGTTGCTGATTGTCCTTAAAAGGCCTCTTTCTGTGTAGAGAAGTGATTTGTGAGTATAAGAGAGATATTTGAGTGACAATTTAGATTTGGAAAGGTCACCAGACTTGTGAGAAGTCTTAGAAGTGAAGTTGAGAGTGTTTATGAGAGTTAAAACACTAGTTTGTTCACAAAGAAGGATTCTGGGATTCTAAGGAAGCAAAACCTTTTTACTGATTTTGGGAGCATTAGGACTTCTTCTTACAATCTTTTTTGATACAACTCTTTTTTAGACATGGCATCAAGTAAGGGTGAAGGATTGAGAGTCATTGAGAAGTTTAGAGGTGAAAATTTCTACCATTGGAAGGTCAAAATGGAGCTTTTGTTGGCATCTTTGGATCTTTGAAATATTGTAGATGAAAGTGAAGAGGCTCCAAGCAAAGATGTTGATATAAAGGAGAATAAAGATTTCAAACGTCATGAAAAGAAGGCTTTTGGGTTGATTGCAACAAATGTGGGTGAAGCCAACTTCTCTCACATTATCTCTTACAAAGGACCAGCGGAAGCATGGAAGACTCTTTGTAACATCTATGAGAGCAAGAACTTATCCAACATCATCTATACAAGGAGAAAGTTCTTCACTTGCAAGATGGAAGAAGGTGAAGACCTTATGGCTCATATCAATAAGGTAAAGGCTCTTGCAAACCAACTAGCAACTGTTGACAAGCCTTTAGAAGAAAGTGATATTGTCATGACCTTGCTAATGAGCCTTCCCAAATCCTACAACTACCTTATTGTGGCATTGGAATCCATCAAGGTAAAAGAACTTACAATGGACTATGTGACGGCAAGACTTATCCATGACGTAACCAAGAAGAAAGAAAAGGAGCCCCAAAGCAAAGATTCAGCACTCTATTCACGTCAAGGCAACGGCAACTATCCAAATCAACGAGGTAATATCAAATCTTGCTTCATTTGTGGAAAAATAGGCCATTTTACTCGAAATTGCTACAAAGACAAAAAGATGGAGAAAGAGAATACAAATTATGTACAAGATGAATTTGGAAGACAAGATTATGTATTCACGGCAACAAATGGGACTTCTATAACTGCTATGTCAAGATGGATTGTGGATTCAGGTTGTTCCAAGCATATGACACCTTATATGTGTTCATTTGATACTTATGAGGCTATTCCAACATCAAACGTAGTGTTGGCGGATAGTGGAACATGTGAAGCCATTGGAATTGGCTCAATTATGGTGGAGGTGGTTGTGAATGGACAAACTAATAAGATCAGACTCAAAAACGTCCTCCATGTGTCTAAGATGAAGCAAAACCTTCTTTTGGTGAGTAAACTTATAATGGAAGGTTTTAAAGTTGAATTTGACATGAATGGATGTTTTGTAAGATCATTGAGTGGAGACAAGGTCTTCAAAGGCTTGAAAGACGGAAATTTGTACTACCTCATTTGTAAGAAGGTGAATGGAGTGGAGGTAGCCGCATTTGTTGAATTTACATCAAACGAAGACAAGTTGAATATATGGCATCGTTGCCTTGGCCATTTGAATGTGAAAAGCATGAGAGAGCTCAAGACCATGGTAAGTAGCTTAGATCTTAGAAATACAAGCGAAAATGCAAAACAACTTGCATGTGAAGGATGCATACAAGACAAACAACAAAAGGCCTTATTTCCAAGGAATGTAGCAACACGTGCTACCAAGTTGCTGGAGATTGTCCATTCAGATCTATGTGGACCTATGAAGAATACAAGTATTGGAGGATCAAGGTATTTCCTCACTTTCATTGATGATTATTCAAAAAAGATTTGGATCTACATTCTTAAAGCCAAGAATGAATGCTTTTGGAGGTTTAAGGAGTTTAAAGCACTTGTTGAGAAACAAAGTGAATGCAAGATCAAAGTGATGCATACAGACAATAGAGGTGAGTACATGTCTAAGCAATTTGATGTTTATTTGAAGAATGAAGGAATTGTTAGACAAACCACAACTCCGTACACTCCACAACAAAATGGTGTTGCTGAAAGGGCAAATCGAACTATTGTAGAAATGGCAAGGAGTATGTTACATGCTCAAAACCTTGGCTATGAATTTTGGACAGAAGCTATGGTGAATGTAGTATACACAAGAAATAGGTGTCCAACAAGTGCTCTTGCATTAATGACACCACAAGAAGCTTGGAGTGGGAGACAACCTTGCATTTCTCGTATGAGGACTTTTGGTTGCATTGCATATGCAAAAACATCAAATTGTATGAGGTCCAAACTTGATGTAAAAGGTACAAAGTGTGTGTTTCTTGGTTATTGTGAAGGTACTAAGGCATATAGGCTAATGTGCTTGGAATCCAAGAAGATCATCAAAAGTCGTGATGTGGAGTTTTTGGAGCATAAGAGTACTTGTGAGCACTTGGAGATGTGTCCAAGTGGGAATAATGGTGTGTTTGTCGATACATCTTTGAATTCAACAAAGACACAAGAAGATGAAGACAATGAAGATGATGAAGATGAAAAGCCAAAGAAGGTTGAAAAGATGAAGGCTCCTACAATTGATAGGACCAGCAATTAAAGAAATGAAGATGTTGAAGATTGGGATGATGATAATGATGAAGACTCCCAACTATTGGATAAAAAATGACAAGATTTAAGAGAGAAGAAGATTGATAAAGTGTAACAAGGTGAATGTTCTTCTACAAGTGAAAGGAGATATCCCTTGAGAGAAAGAAGGCAACGTGGTGATTGGTGGAAGGATCACATCTTCCCTCAAGTAAGTGAAGAACATGCAAACATTGCTCTTCTTGCTGATCCATTGTCATTGTGTGATGCTATGAAGCATGAAGATGCAATCAAGTGGGAGAAGGCTATGGAAGAAGAGTACCAATTTCTTATAGACAATGGTACATGGAAATTGGCACCTCTTCCACCAAATCGATCTAGTATTGGTTGTAAATGGGTGTTTAGGACTAAAAGAGATGCAATGGGTGAGGTGGTGAGGCACAAGGCAAGATTAGCTGCCAAAGGATACTCACAAGTTGCTGGAATTGTTTTCAATGAGACTTATGCACCCATTGCCAAAAACACCACTCAAGGACCAAGTACATTGATGTTCAACATCATTTTATATGAAAGAAGATTGAAGACAGAATAATAGGTCTGAAGTATTGTGCTACAAATGATATGCTTGGTGATGTGCTTACAAAGGCATTGGTCAAGGATAGACATCATGACTTGATTTAAAGATTAAATTAAAAGCCTTTTGAATATTAGCAAGGTGGGAGTGTTGAAGAATAGCAAGTACTTGCTTACTTACAATCACATAAAGTTTAAGCATAGTATGTTGCTAATAGTAAAAAGGGAGCAAAGAGGTAAAGTAAGTTATTGTAGTAGTACCGAGTCTTTAGTAAGATGAGGTGGAAATGGATGTAATATCAAATGGATGGAAATTGCTTCATTGGTGCACAAACCACCACCTATATGTAAAGAGTGTTGGAAGTAAGAATTATCTTCTTCCACACTTCTATTAGAGTACAATACTTGCTGATGCTAAGTGTTTGTAGCCTTTAGACTTCTTTTTCTTCAATAGATAAAGCAGTTAAGGTTGTTCTTTGTCTTATTTCATGTTAGAATTATTTTAAAAAAGCATGTTGGTTCATATTCCAATTTAAGAAGCTATTAGAAGAGTGGTTTTAATATAACTCATATATCCCCTCTTTTAATATGATTAAAAACCACATTAAATAATAACAGCCATTTATTATCAAACATATAGTAAATATTTCTATGAAATACTTTATATTCAATGCATTAAATTTCTACAATCACGATGTCATTTCTAAAATTAAAAAATGATTAAATCAAACTAAACCATGTAACCATGGAATTTAAGTTTTAATATTTTGTACTTATCAACTTAAATCCCACTTAAATATTCCTTCTGATAAGGAAAGAAAATCCAACAAAAATAATCTTAAAAAAGAATATTTACTTGAGTATTATTCCAAGTAAGGTTTTTTGTCTCTTAAACTATTATATGAAATAACCTTGTGTGGGGGTGACCCTAAGGAACATTCAATGCACATGCATTCCATTGCCCACAAGAAGCCTAAGTTTTTTTTTTTTTTTTTTTTTTTTTTTATTATTTTTTATACCAATGTAGTTAGGAAATTATTTATTACTTAGTTAATGACAAAAATTACCAACTACCTTATCACTTATTAACAAATTACTACAAAAAAATTCTAAAAAATCTCTTTAATCAATCACAAGTTAAATCTAAAAGATAGAATCAAAGATTAAGGTTCTATTTTATCCAACTACACTTGAGTCCTAAAAGAGTCAATAGATAATTACTTCTTTTGCTTCTTTTTCTTAGATTCTACCTTCCAACTCCTTGGTCCTTGTTCCAAGCATACGTGCTAAAATTTGAATAATTAAAATAATTCAATAATACTTAGAAATTTAATTAATTTTTTATTTTCTAAGTACTTAGTTTTTTTCTTCTAGCTCCTTACTTGTCAATCCACAACCTATGTTAATTTAAATTAAAAATTAAAAAGTTTAATTGATTGGCTTAGGAGAACTTACCTTAAAATGTAGCCTTTGAATTTTGAATTTTTTCCTTCCTCTTTTCTTTTCTAAAAAACTACTTGACTTATCAGTGAAGTACTCATGAATATTATTGAAGAATTATTTTCTATACTACAATTGTAAATAGGAACAATATAGCAAGTGGAGAAGGAGATTACATCATTCTATCACTAGTGAATTATCGTTGTCGTATTATGTGTGTATTTGCTTAAAAATGCATTGAGTGCCTAGCTAGGAAAGTAAGTAGAAAGGCAAGAACAATCCTACTAAGTCTAATAGAATATTAAATAACCTTAAGTAGATCTTAATATTCATGATCAAACTTTGACCAATCCAAAATAAATTTAAAAGAAGTTATAAAAGAAATACAAAGAAGTTCCAAACTAATTCCAAAGAAAAATAACAAGAAATCTTAATGAAATACTATAAATATAAATGCTTAAATAAACAACAAAGAACCCTAAAGAAATACTAAAAATAGAAACTCTAATGTAACCCTATTTGAAACAGATGACTATGTTGTTCCACCCTTGGAAGGGAGGAAGGAAGATGTGAGACGCTCTCTCTGCAGCAGCCTTCCTTTCTTCCAACTTTCTTACAACCGGCGTCCAGGATTCTACTTCTGCTCTGGTGCTGCTGCTGCAACAACCGCAGCATTGTTGAATGAATGTTGTTCAGTGTGCTTCCTTTCCTCCCTCCCCTTCCTCCTCCGTGTTGTGTGTATCCCTCTCTCTCTCGCTAATACCCCCTTCTTCCTCTCCTCTCCTCCTCTCTACCTTCCGTCACTTGCTGCACCCCACTTTCCCGCCCTTTCTTTCTTCGCCGGGTCACTTTTATGTCAGTGCTACCCCCCCCCCCCCTGCAGAGGTGGTCATCGCTCTGGACCTTGTTACCCCTGGTCAGTTCATGTTTGCTTGAGTTTGGGATTCGGTCAACTCACTCACCTGTGAGAGGTGTTGCTGAGGGATGGCAGAGACTGCTTGTGTGCAGCACTTGCAGGAGGATTTCATCTGATAATTGGAGTTGGACATCGCTTAAAAGTCCATGGGATATATTGCCCTTGCTGCTGCGGCCTGTTTCCGAAACGAAGAAGTAAAGAATCATAGCCAGCTTTTCACATAGAGAAACTGTATTCGAGTGAACATTTCCTGAGTTTCACTGTTGAAGAAGTCGAAAAAGCCACTCAAACTGCGTCTAAGAAAGGTGTTATGTCTACACTCTCTATATCCCAGCATACACCTCCTTACTGCAACGCCCGAACTTCCTTTTCCGAGGTTCCGAATGGTTCCCCAAATCAGCTTGAATCCTCATACATCCGCATTTAGTATGAATCGAGCAAGGAATCTCGAACTGGTCACAGACCTGTCAAATTCACTCACCGTGTAGTTCGCTCGGAGGTGCCAAATTTCGTGAACCGTCCTTCCAATTATTGATCATCGCGATTCTCAAAACGGTAGAAAAATTTCGGTATTCATAGTTCCGATAAAGGATTAAGATTCTTAGTTCTTATATTCTAGAACCCTTTCTTTCACGCTCATTGATGCTCTTTTTATTGGGTCCAGGATCCACACTGAAACAAGATGATAAACGAATATGTACGCTTGCGGGAGATTGGGACTGGCAGCTATGGCAATGGAGTCCTTGCCATAGCAATTATCTTTCGATTATCAGCTAATCTTTCCAACGCGTTCAAAACTGAAGTTGTAAAGACGACCAATTTTATGTTACATGGTGTGGATCTCTATGCATGAGATGACTTAACTACAATCATTCATCTAGCTCCTGCTGTGAAGCAGGTATTGCATAGGAGTCAAGAGGATGGCATGTTCTATGAGCTCAAGGTAATTTGGAGCATGAACTCATCATTGGAAAGGTCTCTGAAGATATCATCTACAATTGGGTCAAATAGTAATATTTGTATTGAAGAAACCGGTGTGGAACTAAATAGAAGATCCGTGAATCCACAAAGCCTTGCATCATTACACTTTTATGGACGTTAAGATAATGAGGGTTGGAGATCTTCCTGTTTGAGCAACTTGTGTTTCAGGATGTGGCACGACGTGCTATCAATCGTGTTATTGAGCTTTGTAATGTGTACTCTACTTTTACAGATATTCCATAAGTCTCTGTTGTGCAAATTGGTGTCCAACTGAAACTGCTATGATTGATGTGCTTAGAGAGGTATTGGTTTTTTTCCGTGATCCATTAGATTTTAAGTCAAACGTTGGTGGCACTAGTTTTATTTTTTCGAGGAGCTGTAAAGATTGGAATGCAATCTCATTTCATAAAAACTTGACATGCAGTTCTCCTAAACCCTAAACCCTACAATTTGGTGGGCCTTGTCACCTCATTTTACTGCAGGATATGCATGTTCACATTCTTACCTTAAGAGGTGTATTGGGAATCATTTAACTCCTGGAAGTATTATTGTCGTAGCTTTTGCTTTATATTAAAGCATTTTTTGAAGGGCTGGTCGTGGTGACCTGTGCATGCAGATACAGCCTGATTATTTACTGTATATGCCGTCTCTATTTGTAGCTCATAGCTAGTTTTTCACTGGTTTGTCTAAACCAGGTTATGATAATGAAGCAGCTAGACCAACCTAATATTGTGAAGTTGGTTGAAGTTATTGATGACCCTGAGAGTGATAACTACTACATGGATATGCTCTCATTCTTTGAAGCTCTTTAATGTCGGCATTAGTTCCCATCGTTAATCTGGAACCAAGTAAATAAGCTTACTTAGAAGTTGTTTTATAAAACCGTTCTTCTTATTGGACTTTATATGGGTTAAGTTTGTGGTTTGTGGTTAAGTTTGTGGTTTAAGTTTGTGGTTTGCTTTAGTAGATACGTCTTTCTCGAATCTGCTCATCAACTGCAGTTTTCGATATTTTACTAGTAGGGTTTGAGTGCAATCAGTTGTAATAGTATTTCAGCCAGGGATTTTTTGTACCTGTGCTGATTCTAGAAATCTCATTTTCACCTACTAAAATGTTGTGCAGTTGTGGAGTACGTGGAAGGAGAATGGATTTTTGAAGGCTGTGGACCAGTAGGAGGAATAGGAGATGCCAATGCATGTGAATATTTCCTAGATGTTGTGGCTGGTCTTATGTATCTTCATAAAAATGTACACTTACTAGATGACCTTTACCATATTCTCCATCCTTCTTATCAATTGTTTTTCCCTTGGCTGTCTTGGACTTTCAATTGGACCTCTAATACTGGAAGATGCTTCTCTGTTATGATATGTTCAGAACATCATACATGGTGGTATTAAACCAGAAAATCTTCTGGTCAATTCTGATGTGCACATTTAAATCTGCAATTTTGGAGTCAGCAGCGAGTTTGAGGAGTTTTTGAGCTGCCTTTGTAAAATTCTCATTTGTTTGATATACTGCAGAAGAAGGCACAGATGTATTGTTCCTTCTCAGCATCAATTCTTCACATGTGTTTCTTCATTCAAGTTAAAAAATATACTTCTTACAGGATGGAAACGATGAGCTTCGAAGGTCTCCCAGGACACCTGTTTATATAGCCCTAGAGTGCTGTTTAGATGAGAGATTTTCTGCCTCGATCATTTTGTATTTGATGTCGTAATCGAAAAATCTGGTTTTGACTTGATTCCATGAACCACTTGAATGATGTAATCCTGCGTGATCGAGGCATTATTTTGTGAGTTGCGCGTATAATTTACATGATGCGGGTGCTCAAATACTTGTCTATGCTCCTAGCTAATACGAGCATTTTCTGGCGGTCAACAGGATTGACCTATCATGGAAAAGCAACAGATGTGTAGGCTTTGGGGTGTACTCTCTACTGTATGGTGTTGGGATTCAATCCCTTTAAGGGGGATAACTTGCATATGACAAAGCATGTAATCACAAATCTTTCAGAGGTACATAGCACTAGCGTACTTTGCAGAATAAGAATATTAACTCTTGCTGGAGAATTATTTTTAATAAGGTTTAGATATGACGAATGCAAAATTGGTAATCTTTATATGTGTTCCCCTGTTTATCTGATGTAGATGTTGATGCTTGATATGGCACAGATTGTAAACGATCCTCTTCAAATTCCTGGTCACCTGGAGCCAGATCTCGCTGACTTATTAAGAGGACTGCTGTGCAAAGGTAATTCCTTGTCATTGCGCTGGTTCATCTGCCCAACATATTTGCATTTTTCATAAGCGATCATGAACTGATTAGCATAGTCTACCGTCGTTGTATTGTTGCTTCTTCTGTTCCGTATAACTTGATGTGAAGCTGTTCGATTCTTGGTAATAAGCAACAAGTTCAAAGAAACGGCGATAAGAATTCTGGTGGGTATTGTAACGCTTTGCTTTTTTCAGAAGAAATTGAAAGGCATAATCTTATTGTATGTTGTCGGGAGTCATTTGCAGATGCTAAAAACCGGCTCAGTTTGGAGGCAGTAGCCAACCATCCGTGGGTTGTGAGATGGAATGGCCCCGTGCGATGAAAGTGGGTAGAATTAAGCTACTCTGTGTCAGGTTCTTTAAGCTTGCTAGTACGTGGCTTTCCTAGGACACTTCAGGAGGCATTGAAAAGGATGAACTGTAAGGTTTTGAAGCGCTCAATATATTTACAATCTGTTAGTAATCAGGATATACTTTACGAAGATGGCTATTTGATTTTAGAAAAAATTCTAAAATTTTGCATAAGCAAGACTGAACTCGGACTCGATGGTCTTGTTTTGCGTGCTGTGTATTTAGTAGAGTGATTCCTGGTTCAATTTCAAGTTCCTTCTCTCTTTGAATAGCATAGGAGAGCTAGCATTTATGTGTTCGATTTACAGCAGTCTGTTTTGTCCTAGGTAATGGTTGTAGCTTATAATTTAGCTTCGCTCCCTAGTTTGTGAAGTCACATTCTTTTCTAGATATAATTGACCTCTGCTTTACATCCTCTTCATTTGTTTCTAGATATTCGTAGATATTCCTAGATCATCTTTGATTTATCAACGTTCCTGGTCGTACAGCAAGTTGATCCATTGAGTTCATGCACCTTCAAGACTACAGTTGTGCAAAAGAAATGGACAGATTCCCTTAGACAGAAACTCGATCAACCTTGAAATCTTGTATTATGTGTATTTAGTGAACTCGGCAACTTGTTTCTGAATTCTCAAGTGTTTGCGTAGTCATGTGAGTGCGTGATTCATTGAAAGTGGCCAGTACCTCACAGACAGCCTCTTAATATGTGGGAGCCACTTGAATCATCCAATTTAATGTGCTACTGCGGAGTGGTGTCCTCCATTTGATCATACTCTTATCAAGAACCAAAGTTAACATTAGGTAGTAGTGTATGAACAAGTGGGCAATCACTGTTCCTATAATTGGCCTATAATTCCAATCTGCTTCTATGGCCGTCAAGGATCAACCCTCTAGTTTTGTATTAAGGAGGGTGAATGGGGAGGATGAATAGCTGAAATTAATATTTATTCAAATGAGAATTTTAGTATGATTGTTTAATTTGGTAGTTCATAGCTTAAGCATAATGAGGGTTGTCTAAAGGTGTGAGTAGTCGAAGCATAGATGCAACATTTTAAAACAATGTGGTTTAGGTTGATAAATAAAACGGAGTTTCTGTCTAAATCTGGGCTTCAAATTGGAGATCTCCTTGTTGAGAACCTTCTTGTCATGCAAAATAATTCCTTTACCAATTGACCTCCATTTATAGCATAGAAACATTTACTAGAGGAAGAGTTCGACATAGGCATATACAAATGATAATCTATTGAGCAATGTTCAAGTGGAAGTCGAGATCGGAGATTTGTCTACTTAACCCACCTTGCTTCATATCATCAAATCAAGCAAAATGAGGGTGATAAGGAGTGTTGGAGCTCTCTGAGAGTGGTCCACCCTCATTGAGCACACTTAACTCTCATTGTATGAGAATGTACGTTGTGTCACCCAACTGTGTTTTTGAAAATAAATTCCTATATTTAAAACTTAGTTCCAGGGTTCAATCTTTTGATTGCATTGCATTGAATTAAAATTTATTCTACTGTTGTTACCAATATTTTAGTAATAAGGTTAGAAAATGAATCAACGTTCTCAATGTGGATAGTAAATGAAATGAGGAATGAACAGGGAGGGGCAAGGAACAAGGGACGTTCCTAATGCAATTCCAAGAATGAGGCATTTGATTGTGGTTTTAAGAATTTAGCTGACGACAGTTTGATTCTGGTCAAGATGTGATGGATAATAAGAAGCGAGTGGAAAACATTTTTGAAGCCCTCTTGGTCAGAAATGGATGGACACACGAATGAAGACCATCTGATGGGAAATTATGCCGTGCATCCATCCAGCCCATGTGGATGGAGAGGGGCCACCGAGAGAGCCGGTGAGGGGAAAAGCGAGGGCAGGACAGGACAGGGCAAGATATTATTATTATGAGGGGGGTGCTGACGTGCGAAGGCCCCTCGTTAGTTGGTTGGTAAGATGGTTCGTTGGCGGGCCCGCATCTCCAGTGCTCATTAGGGGGGGGGGGGGGTTTTGCGATGATGCGGGTGCCGATGCTGTTGCTGCGGCGGTGGTGTTGAGGGACTGACTGTCGGTTGCTAACTGTGCGCCGTGATATCCCCTTTCCTCCTCCTCCTCTTTGTCCCCCGCGTCCCTCCCTCCCTCCCTCTTTTCATCCCCCCCTCCCCCTCGCTTCGCTCCCTCTACCCCCCCTCCTTGCTCACCTGCCTTGGCATGCTCCTCTGCCCCCTCCCTCTCTCTAACCTTGCTCCCGCTCTCATTGCCTCGTCCTTGAGATTTTGGCTTCCTCCTGGCCGCTGTGTTCCCTATTCTCTTTCTTTGTGTTGCGGTATCATTTTCATGTCGCTGTTACAGCCCTCACTAGAGGTGCTCATCTCTCTGCTCCTTCGTATTTTCGGTTTGCTCAAGTTTGCTGGAGTTTAGGGTTCAGACACTTCACTTGTGGTAAGTGGTGGCGTTGAGGCATGTCGGAATTCGCATTTGTGCATCGATCTCGTAAGAGGCTTATTAGGGCTCTGCCTTATTCTGCATCTGAACACGAGTCTCAACAGTCATTAGAATGGTATTAGTTGACTAAGCTCTTTCTATGATTCTTTCTTGCAGGAAGTGTGATATATGTTTTGAAAATGACGTATTGATCTTTGACGTCTACGCGCATTCGCGGTTCGAGAACATCGTGGGTGGGATTAATGGATCATGACTCGAGCATAGATATGTATGGGCAGGAGCCCCAGCGAAGGTCAGAAATCTACACATATGAAGCCCCCTGGCCTATATATGGTATGAACTGGAGCGTTCGTAAAGACAAGCATATGCGTCTTGCAATTGGATCTTTTATTGAAGACCATCGCAATAAGGTGGAGATAGTGCAGCTTGATGATGAGACTTGCGACTTTAAGGCGGACCCGAAGCTCTCTTTTGAGCATACTTACCCCACCACTAAAATTATGTTCATTCCTGATAAAGAATGTCAAAAACCGGATTTGCTGGCTACTACTGGGGACTATCTACGCATATGGCAGGTATGTTGTCTTCTGAGTTGACAATGAATTAGCATTGATTTTGGAGACACCTTCGTTCAGAAAAATAATTAGGGAAATCGTCTCTGCTTCTTCAAAGGATAGAGAAGGTCTTACTCTTAGCATTTTTGGTGATCTGAACTGTTGTATGCTAGAGCTTTTTGTTCTTGGATTTAGTTAAATTATTTGAAAAAACATGCCAGAACTCGCGAAGTCCGATTTAATTTTTGGAGCTTTCAATGTTCATTTATGTATCTTATTTTGTGGTGGAATCCAATCTTCAATCACTTATGGTCGACCATTCATTTTTAAAATAAAATTAAACATCTTTCCCCTCTTTAACTAAAAAATAATTATCTATCTTTAATAAAAATTTGGTGGCAGATCCACGATGATAAGGTGGAACGTAAAAGTATTCTTAACAATAACAAGTACAGTGAATATTGTGCCCCGCTAACCTCGTTCGATTGGAATGAGGCTGAACCCAAGCGGCTGGGGACGTCGAGCATTGATACTACATGTACTATTTGGGATATTGAAAAAGAAGTGGTGGACACACAACTTATAGCGCATGACAAAGAAGTTTATGATATCGCTTGGGGAGGTGCTGGTGTCTTTGCCTCCGTCTCTGCGGATGGGTCTGTTCGTGTATTTGATTTAAGGGATAAGGAGCACTCTACGATTATATATGAGAGTTCGCAGCCCGACACGCCTCTTCTGCGATTGGGATGGAACAAACAGGACCCTCGATACATAGCCACTATCTTGATGGACAGTTCAAAGGTGGTGATTCTGGACATCCGTGTGCCGACTGTACCAGTTGCTGAGCTCCAACGGCACCAAGCATGTGTCAATTCTGTGGCGTGGGCTCCTCATAGCCCTTGTCACATATGCACAGCTGGAGATGATTCACAGGTAATCATCAGAAATCAGCAAGCTGTTGATTCATAGCTCCCATTGCACAAATACGTGCAGTGTGGATGGTTATCATCGGTCTGCTTTTGTGCTCCCAAATGTTCATATTTCCACAACAATCTTATGTGCGATTCCAACGTTATGCAGGCTCTTATTTGGGATTTGTCATCGATCAGCCAACCTGTAGAGGGCAACTTAGACCCAATATTAGCCTACACTGCTGGAGCAGAAATCAATCAGTTGCAATGGTCATCAACACAACCTGATTGGGTTGCAATAGCCTTTTCCACCAAGCTTCAGATCTTACGTGTTTGATGTATGCTCTTTGTCTTTATCTGCCGAGTAAAGTGGTGATTAGTCACTGGGAGATTTCTTCTGCAGTCTATTTACATCAAGGTTTATCGTAGACTCGGCTACATATTCATGAAGGATGGAATTTTGAGGTTTCCCTGGCGGGAGACGTCAAGCTTTGCTCTTTCTGTGTGCCATTAGCTAATCAACCGGTTGATCAACAATCAGTAGTTCAAAGATATTCCTCATGAAATCATTGTAAAATCAGGTAACTTTTTCTTGGATAAGCAAACCTTGATGTCCTTTGTTGTGAAGCTTCAACAGAGGTCTCTTTGTTAATTAGGTTTGCAGACTGTAATCGGCACCTGGTTTACTTTCAACCTTCCAAGTCAGATGTTGACGTTGTACATAAAGGTCCGAATTGCTTTTCTTTGATACTTTTGGTCCATGCCTCTTCACATATTTGCTGAAGATCAGGGGTTAGGTGAGGACATTCGAGGATTCTTTAAATTGTGCTTGGAATTTCAATTGGTGCAGGGCTCTTCTGCTGCGTAATCCCATGTTCATTTATCCGAATCATGTTATTTATTTCTCTTTGTTTCAGCCTTCTGTATTTGGATTCTTGTCGGTTCGGATTCCCAATGTCAATGTGGTTTCCCTGACCATTCATCCTCTGTTATGAAGCACATGGAAGGTATTGAACGGACTTCAGAATGTTATCCCATGTTACTAAGCAACACGCGCTTATTGAGTTGAGAGTAACTATGAGGTTGTGTGCAACTTTGCATGCGGGGTTGGTCCGAATTTTTTTAAATTGTGGACACTTAGATGGTTCTGCGTGAGTCTTGTTTTGATGTTTGAGCTGAATGAATTGGGGTAAATGAGTCATTAAGGCTGTCGTGTCGTGGAACCACTCTTGAGCTTAGCATCTGTGCTTTAAGTGCTAAGTTGTAAGGAATGCAGAATGGTGGCGAATGATGCATGGTGTTGCAAGCTCTTGAACTAATGTTATTGGGAGGAGTCAGCTACAGGAGTCCAACGCACTCAGCAAGGATGGGCGCGGATACCAGGAGGAAGTCACAAGATGCTGAGGATTTCAGAAAAGTGCAAAAAATTGTATTAACTTTATTGAATTCTGAAATAATTATAGATATATATGATTTTAATGAATGCGGTTTTTGTGAATTATATTTACTTAGGTGAACAAAATACCATAGCCTAAATATTTTTACTAATCGGCCATTTATACTTAATTTTGAATATCTAATCCACTAAAGTTTTAAAATATGCATATTACAGTTTATATAACTAAGAAGAAAGCATTTGGAATAGAACAAACACCTTTTGCAAACACATGTGAATGTATAATGAGTCCGTCTAAAACAGTGATGTTTGAGATTTATCACTAATGAGTCAAAGATAATATGCAGCCCAATGTGATAAAGGTGAAAGAACTTGGAAATCTCACATATAGTTTCTTTCTTCATTTTGGTAACCAATATTTATAAACAGCTTCACTTGTTCAACAGAGTCGACATACTTGTACACTAAATCTAATTTGATATTTAACTTCATTTAAAGAAATTAAAATATTCTGTTAGTTTTACTATGGTTTATACATTTTAAAAAATTTGAAACAATGAACAATAAACAAAGAAATTAATTTTACAATAACATATAAAAACATATCAAAATTATTTGAGATTTTGAAAAAAATAATCATTTTTCTAATCCAAAATTTCATCATTTATTTAAGGAGATATTAAAGCCACAACCAATTTTTAAAGCCACACTTCCCTCTCCTCCCTTGCCATATCTTGCCATCTCATGATTAGTTTGTCCATCTTGCATCTCATGTTTCCAATCCCTAGTCTTTTTCTCCTAGCCCTCTATTCTCTCATCCCTCCCATCCCTTGTTTCCAAGCCTCCCATCCCTTGTTTCCAAGCCTCCCATTCCTTGTTTCCAATCCTCCCATCCCTTGTTTCCAAACCTCCCATTCCAATCCCCCCCCCCCCATACCTTATTCTCAACCTCCCCATCCCCTATCTGGAACTCGTTTCCTGGATGAAAACTCAATTTGGTTTGTAGTAATGAAGTTAATTTTTGTAAATACGATTGTTTGTAACATTTTATTTTATTTTTCTCGGATTCCATTTTTTATTCTTTTATTTCAAGTAAAGGAATTTTTATTATTTATCAATTTTAGATTGGTTTTACCTTTAACTTGAAAAAACAGGGTGGAAAACGGAATTCTAAGAGAAAAATAAAAATAAAAAAATAAAATTGTTATAAACAATGTTTTTCACCTAAACAAACTTTAGAGGAAATAGGAGATAGGGGATTAATGGAGGACTAAGGTAGAAGATAGATGGAACTCATTACAAGATAGCAAGGGAGTTGTGGCTTTATCAACTTCCTTTATTTAATTATAGATTTTTAAATTTAGTATATATAACCTAAATCATATTATTAAGTTCTTAAAAGATATATCTATTTTTATTTTATCAATTTATTTTATCAATTTTTTCTTATATTATATCTTACATGTCTTATTGAATTTTGGTATAAACTTTAAGAATATATATATATATATATATATATATATATATATTGTTTTCATATTATAAAACATTGATATTTTTATAGAATTATGTTTACATATTAACTTTTGTAAGTTTAAAATTTGAAAAACACAATATCTTATTAAAGATTGGATATATTTCAATTTGATATAATTGATTGATATAATATTGAAGTTTAATGTTTATGTAGATAAATTAAATTAGTTTTTTTAGAAATATATTAATTTTAAAAAAAGCTTTAGATTAATAATTTTGATATTTTTTTTGATGTTTGTTGTTTAAATAATTATACTTTGTACAATATTCTTCAATAGATGAGATTTTTTTATTTTGACAAATTTTATCATAGTTTTATGGATTTAAAAATATTCTAATATCATAATTGTAGTATTAGATCAATTAATTAAGATATTATGATTAAAAATGAATAAAATCTGTTTATAATTAATTAATATAAATCAGATATGTTGGTTGACACTATATTAAATAAAAGATTGTAATTTGAATTAGCTTTTCTTACAATTAATATTAAAAGGATACAAATTTATCATTAAAGTGGTGTTTGAAATACATAATCAATTATCACCAAAAAAATATTACATTTTATTAATTTCTAATGAATTATATTTAAAATATACTTTTTGTTTATATTTCTATATAACAAACATCTTTGAATTTAAAATATAGTTATTATTCTTAAATATATACAATAAAAATTTTAAATCCAAAAATCTAACTATAATAATATTTAACTTCAAAAATGATTTTGGATTTTAGCAACAAAAGGTAAAAGATTGCCTTGTTCAATAAAAAGCCTACAAATAATACTAATAAAAAATAATAAGAAATTAACTTAAGAAAAATTTATAGATTTTTATTAAGAATTTTAAATTATTCATTTTATAATTTTATTAATAAGAATTTAATACTAAAATTATTAATAATAATAGAAATACTATATATAATAATATTTTTGACAAGTCAAATATGTGTAAAAGAATAAGTATATAAAATTTGCATAAAAAAGAATATTGAAGTGTTGAATCACTTGAATATCTTTAACATGATTGTAAGCACCTTAATACATATATTATTTATATTTTCTTACTTTTCTTTTGTTTTCATAGATTTTTATTACTTTTAAGTATAAACATAATTAAATAGATGCCAAAAAAAAGATTTTTTAATTTAGTGAAAACTTAAAGGACTTAATGCCATCACAAAGGAACTTATATTAGTTTAGAAGGCCATCAAATCTTTCTATTGAATTATAAAAAATAGCCTATATTCACTAATATATTTATTTAGATAAGTAGAATTAAGTAGAAATAAATAGAAATAGATTTAATTATTGATATCTTGTTGAAAAGCTTTATAGACTTTATGTGTGTTTATAAGAAATTTTTTGGTTGATAACTTAGTCACATATTATATATTTAGCCACTTATATTATAAGTTGTCTATGTAGTGTACATGTTAAAAATTTCTCCTATAAATTAAACAAGTGTCATATGCCTTATATAACATTGCCACATAGTTCTTTAGTAGATAGGATATATATCTATATATCTATATATATGTAAGAGTAGGGTCTTGTTTATTCTTGTCAAAGCCTTTTTTAAGTTCTATCTTGATTCAAGGCATATTGAAATAGTCAATTTAATTTCAATTTTATATCTATCTTTTAGTTGTATATATATATATATATATATATATATATATATATATATATATATATTTATTTTGGTGATATACAAATATATTTTTATTTTGGTGATATACAAATATATTTTTATTTTGGTGATATACAAATATATTTTTATTTTGGTAATATACAAATATATTTTTATTTTTAGAATTTTATTGTAGTTCACGTGGACAATTTAAGAAGACTATTAATTTTCTATACTTATTTTGTTTCAAAAGTAAGTAGATTATCTCTACCACATGATATGGCATCAGATGCCAAATCTTGTTGGATGTATGTAATTTAGTTTTATTTTAGTGGTTTTCTATCCTACTTAGTTTTTTTTTTTTTTTTTTTTTTTTTTTGTTAATTGACTTTGTTAGTATCAACTACAATTTAAAGACTTAGGTGGAAAAACCCCCTTCACTAGAAATTCTTATCAAGTCAAGTTGTATGAGTGATTTTGAAGAGAAAAAACTTGTGTTATAAGGGCTTGTTTAATTATGGTGATTTAGCCATTTAGTAAAGCTTTAGGATTTTTTCTACTTATACTTACATTCTTGGATTCTCTCTTTGTGGTGTAAGAGGTAACTTGACTAAGTTGTGAATAGATTCATTATCTTTTTCTTAACAAGAATGGTTTTTTTTCCTTCAGCTTTTGGTATAATGAATTTTAAATGGAATATATATATATTATTTGGTACTGTTTTTGTTCCTAGATCCTATTGCACCTTTGAATTATGCTCTTAGATACAACTTCTATTTAATGTTGTTGGTTTGGATTTGTTGTTGGAATATAATATCATCGTGGGAGCCTATATGTATTGGTAATATGTTGAAGCCGTGATAGGAGAGCAATGGAACTTTAGAAGTGGTGCAAAGCATAATGCGCCATAAAATTATAATTGAGGTGTCACGGTTGAACAAGAATATGAACCACAACAAAAATTCTAAAACTGATAATACCTCTCATATCACTAAAAGAGAGAAAGTACACAATTAAAAATTAGATGAAGAATTGAAATTAAATTAACTAATTCAAAATGAAAAAGAATTAGGAAGTTTTGAACTAAGATAGGACACAAAAAAGACATTGACAAGAGTAAAGAAGATCTCTCTTATCTCTACATATACTATCTACTAAAGAACTACATATCAATATCCTATAGGCTATATGATATGTATCCAACTTGGAATATACAAGTTTAATTTATAGGGCAAGTTTTGAACATGTTTGCCACATGGTCAACTTGTAATACAAGTGGCTAAACATACAACATATGGCCAACTTGTTGGCCATATTATCAACCTACCAATCACTTATAAACACTTGTAAATTCTAAAAAGCTTCCAAGAAGCTTTCTAATAAGATATTAATAATTTGACCTACTTCTACTTACGTCTACTTAGTTTTGTTTATCTAAGTATATATATTAGTAAATATGACTACTTGTTATAGAGTCATGTCCTAGATACATACAAAAAGTTGTTTATGTAAAGAAAATCTTTGCTCTAGATTTAAGATGTAGAATTTTTATTGCATTTTAAATAAATATTATTTTATAATTATTCTAAGAAATAAAAAAAACTTCTTAAGATAAAAAACCATGTAAGAAATTGAACATGAATAATTGTGTTTTTAACAAGAACTATATGTTCTAAAATAAGGTATATATAGAGTAAAAATAAAATTTCTTGAAAAAATAAGTATTTCTAAGTAAAACAAAAAATAATTATTTTTTATATTTTATAAATTTAATTATTTTTTATTTCTTAATTTCTTAAAAAATCTTTAATTCAATTTATATTTTTTTCAAAAATTACATGTTGATTCCTATAGAATATTTAAAATAGAAGATTATCTATAGAATATTTAAAATAGATTCATTTGTAGAAAAATACCAATATTATCGACAAAAAATTCAAAATAAATTTTTATTTTTTATAAAAAAATATTCTAATGAATTTTTGGATGTTTTGTAAAAAAAGAAGTATAATCATGTATTTTGAAAATAACTACCTCTATAATAAATTTGACAACAAGTATCGTAAGAATATATTTTAAAGTGTTTTTATAAAATATTAAAAAATAATATTAATAATCACGTCATGGATATTTTATTCACAAATTAGATCATAAATTATTAGAAGATTATGCAGGAATATTTTTTCTTTGCAAGTAATACAATTCAATAATAAAATCCAGTCCTATGAATTCTAGTCAAGTTGTGTCTTTTTTTCTTTACTTTCTTGTTTGTGGTTCAGAAGACTTTTCGTATCTTAACAATAACCATTTGGAAACATTTCTTTGTTTTTGTGATTTTTATTTATGTATTTTTATTATTATAAAACTCTAAAATATTATTATATTTTGCAAAATATGTTTTTTTTTTTCAAAAAAACATTATGTTTGATATATATATATATATATATATATATATATATATATCTATGTATATATATCTGTTTTTTTTTATCACTTATATTCTATATTTCTTCTTCAAAGACTTTAAATAATCTTCAAATAATACTTCTTTGATAATCTAATTAATTAATATATTTTTTTTGATAATAATAGGTTTAAAAGTGTTATCACAGAAAAAAAAATCTGCTAGGGAGTTTTTAGACCACATAAATTAATTAAAAAAACTTTTTGATCGTCCTATTTTAATATTTTCTTCTGAAATAAAAAGACATACAAAATAGAAAATGATAAAGTGAATGAAAAGTAAGAAATAGGTGGATGAGAAGTTGGAGAAAAGATGGAAGAGAAGAGAGGGGGGGAGGGCGGGAGGAGAGATATATAGAGAGAGAGGAAGCAAACAAGCAAACAAACAAGGGGAGAAAGAAGGATGAGCGAGAGGTGGTGGGGGTGGTCGTCGTCTTGGGATGGAATGGCTGGTTGAGAAGAAGATGAAAATCATCCAACATCCTGCCACCTATGCATCCACTCATCCACCCACTTGGCACTGCCACCACCCTCCAATGCCTGCCTGCCTGCCTGCCCTGCCCAGCCCAGCCCTGCCCCCAAGTCCACGCATCCCCCACCTCGCCTCCCTGTTTCTCTCTCTCTTGTGTGTGCTTATGTGTGTGTGCGTGTGCGTGTGCGTGCGTGTCTTTCCTTATCTATCTATCCTACTCCCACCTCAACTTCCTTCGCTTATTTACTTTCTTCCTCCCCAGCTTGCGAATGAGCTCCTTCCGTTCCCCTCTCTCTATCTCCGTCTCGCCTTCACTCGGTGTTCGCTTGTGCCCATTCCCCAGCTTTCCAATCCTTCAAACCCTCTTCCTCGCTTCTGCTTCCTTTGCTCAATTCCTCTTTTCAATCCTTCCTTATGGCGTCGTTACAGCTTCACTCGGCACCCTTTTTACCGGTCTCTCCACAACTCCCCCCCCCCCAAATTTCGAAAAAGTGAAACCTATGGATACATGAACGCTAGATTTTTTGGATTTTGCCACTCTATTTTTTATTGTTCTTTGTGTTGTTATTGTATCTTCTGCATTTCACTTTTTCGAAATTTTCATTGTATCCAATTAGTTATTTATTTCTTTATTTATTTGAATCAAATAACCTAATGGTTTTACCTGCATAGTTTTTGTAAACTTTGGCCGGTCATGGAAATTGCAAACTATTAGGAGGAACAAGACGCTACAGAGTGTGCTTTTTCCAGTCCTACAATTGGTACTTGGATACTTGTGCCCTATCATTTTTACGTGTTATCGTAATCCTTGCTAAAATTTTACTGTGAAGATTCTCTGCTTCCTTTAACTTTCGGTGTACTCTTTAGAAGTCGCTCAAAATATTACCCTAATGTTAGCATGCTTCCTCACGATTAATTTATTCTGTATATCCTGGGTTACAATAGGTATAGAACCAGGTTTGAGATCCGTATTAGCCTTGTGTTGCATGAGGTTGAGAGAGGCATATGTTTGTGACATTTATGAAGAATTTTCGCCATTTAGTATTATGTGGGCATTAATGACGAGGATGCAGAAATCTACCTTGCAACTAGTTACATAAAGTCGCAGTGTGCAACTTCGTTTATGTCCTCTGTGATTCTAACCTTTTAATCTGGCTAGTTTAAAAGCGTTGAAGCTTACGTCCTTCACTTTTTGAGCCTCTGTGCTAGTGGAGAGAATATCTTAGCTTAGTTGGGAAACTCGTGCATTTTCCGAATTTTGGTAGTTCGGATCAGTCCTAGATTTGGATGTGGGTAGCAAGGAAATAAACTCCCTGATCAACTATACCTTAGTAACTGATGATGGATGCTTTAAATTCGCACCCGAATGCCACCCTAGGTACTCTACGACATTGGATTTCTGAAATTGATTACCTGTACCAGACGTCTGAGAGTCTCACTCTGATTACTGGGAATGTTGTGCAGGCATTCTGCGGCTTAAGAGCTGCTCCATGCGTACGTCACACTAAGGTCTTCAGATTAGGATGCGGAAAGAAGAGTCCTGCTTCGCAATCTATCAAAGCAGTACTGAACCCGTTGGATGATCCTATCCTCAAGGAAGCCATGAAGGTTCGACTTGATATTCTGAAATGCACATCGACAAAATTCTCGGACCATTTCCTGTAGATTTTCTCTCATCTGAATGATTGAACGGATCTCATTTTGTTTGTCAATTCTGAAGGTTGGTTATTTGTTACAAAGACATCACTTGAAATTTGTGTGGTTGACTGTGTTATGAGCAGGAGCCAATTGCATTCCTGGGTGGTATGTTTGCGGGATTGCTGCGACTTGATCTCAATGAGGAGCCTCTGAAAGATTGGGTAGCCAAGACCGCTGAAGCGGCTGGCATAGATATAAATGACAATCAAGCTGTCGATAGTGACGATTCTATTCCGGAGGACATTCAGATTGATTAGGAACTGTGTGCAAAATTGATACGAAACATTTGTTTCTTGTGAATCAGTATTACTTTACAAATAGTCTGCAGCATCTTCATCAAAATCACAACAATGTCTTCGCTCCGCGCAAATTATCCTGCATTGATGCCATGAATCAATGGTAATCTGATACTTGTGTAAAGGTCCTGTCGGTCACGGACAAATCCTGATCGAAGTTGGGACTTCAACTGCTCATGTCCAGCTCTTGGTTCTTCGTTGCCTGCAGTTGGGCATGAAAGGGCCTAACACACCACTTCAGCGAGCACTCAGAGAGTCAGGTATGATGGTTCAAATTTGTTCTCACACAGTATTGCTGCTCGACGTGATCATATTTCGAGTGCTCTGTGAAACTACCTTTACTCCCATTGCTCTTTGAAAATCCCATCATGAGCTCGGAAAGTGGGCTGGATTCTCTTCCAACTAGTGCATGACCATGAAGATGGGCAGAGGTGTGTTCGTTGTCCAGGGCGTTGATATCCCTCATCGACCCCACAGTGCAGGATGGGACGACACCTTCTGCAAAGTTGATTTCTACAACGTGCAATATCCTTTTTATTTTTGTTTTTTTCTTCTTTCTCCTGTTCGTCAAAACTAAGGAAAATGCACGTGAACAGCCTCGATATGGATTATAAATTTTAATAATGAGTGCAATCTAAATACTTAGAAGGATGGGCATCCCCACTGGAACATGAATTGAAAGCCTTCATTGAAACAACCAATATTTCCAAATTAAGAGAGGCTCTGAAGCATCTTCCGAAAATTCTACTTTGATGTAAATCACAATACATTCAAGAAGGTGATAAATTGAAGAATGTATTGTGATTTATATCAAACTAGAATTTTGACTTCCAATTTATCACCTTCCTTGGAATTCCCTCAAATAATTTGCTTATAATTTTGCTCAAAACTGAAACTATGTCTGTTTACTGATTGTATGTCTTAACTATGTCTGTTTACTTTCTCATCAACCATTTTTATGATTGAAGTTGATACTCAAATGTCATTTCATTAATAATAAGGAAAAAAATCAAACTTCCTAAGCATTTATTTATGAAAAGTAAATTCTACCTATTGTATAGATTTCTTCAAACTCATATGATCTATTGTCAATTGCTGCCATGTAATGTTAATAAATACTATAGTTGTCATGTAACACAACTTTTTCAGATATGGCAATAAAAATGTTTAGTTTGTGCCTTGTAAGATGAGATCATTTGTCTTAGAAATGTGAAGAGGTGTTTCAGTCTATAAAATCCAGGAATGGAGAATTTTAATGTAAAATCTTATAAACCTAAAAATTAATAAATTATAAATAATATGGTTAAGTTAGATTATTATCTTGTCATGACTTAAAACTGATTTTTTTAATGTCAATTATAACTTTGTAAATAAAATAAAATAAAATATATTTTATAACAAAAAGTTAACAAAAACATGTTGAAAGATTTCAACAAAAAGTAGTATAATTTTTTTAATAATCATATAGTTTCTAATTAACATGTTGTGAACGAGAGATTTTAGGCTCATTTGAAGGATCGTAATAACCACTTGCTTGTTAAACCTCCAAAATAATAAAATACTGCCCTATCATTGTCCTTGATAGTGTCTTGTCTTGAATCTCTGAAACTCAGATGTATGGCCAGATCTGGTCCATTTACTTAGATCTAACACAAATCCACATATAAAATCATGTGATCTATAAGACCCACATACTAGATTGATCCAAAATTGCTTATATAAGACAAGATCTAACACACATGATATAGTTTTGCCTCTTTAATCCTAGGAGTCTCAATATTGCTCATATAATATTATGAGTTGTGTATATTAGGCCTAAATTGGCCTTCTAAGTCCCTCTAGTCCTTCCAGTCCAATTTCTAACCTCTCACATCTTCCTACCACCCTCTAATAACAATCATAGTAATAATACCTTTGAAGAGAGAAGGATAAAAGTCCTTACTATCTTCTAAACTCTAGCTACCATCCTATCCTCAATCTTTGTCCTAACTAGATTTTTTTTATCTATTTTAGTAAAAAATTATCCTATCTTAGTGGTCATTCAACCGATTAAACATTATTATTACAAATAGTACAATAACTGCACTAGATTTACTCAATAATGACAAATTTATTGTCTTAAGTTATTAGTCGATTAAATACTTGGTTAAAATTATTATTTTTAACTTACATCTAACTTCAAATGTTCTAAAATTATTTTTAATAGTAATAATATCAAAAAAATTGTTTCCTCCAATATTTGAATTGGTCCTTTATCTCTTTGCTGATTTCTTGTAAGGAAAGCTCGACTACTTCGACACGATGAACTAGTGATTCTTGTATCCCGTTATTTTTTTCTTCTATAATTTACACAGTCGATTGTATCTTCTGATCATGATTATTAGGGTTAAATGGAACATTGCATTGATAATGAAAATGACTTGATTGCTTGTAATTTCTACATACTGGAGCATATTCGTCTATAAACCTTGGATTAGAGCATTCACTGGTATAATGACCAATTTGTAGGCACGGGTAGCAATGTAGTGGTTTTCGGCCCATACCATCAAGTATACTTGGAGTCTCCACTAGAATATATATACTACGCCAATTCCAAGTAGCCATAGTAAATGATCATGGCTGACCAATTGCTATTGGTCGAGAATTGGACTGTTGAATTGATATAGTTTGGGGATTATCCCCTCAATTATTTCCACCGTTCTGCGTATTTGTTCCATAAACCAGATTATAATTAGTATTTTAAAAATTTCCAAAGCCACGATTAGGTTGATTTGGGCGATTACTATTCCAACCACCTATATTTCCAGTCTATACTTGATTAATATCCCATTGAGTTGGCTATATTAACGTCTCGTTATTGAACTGTTGTTGCCTTTGTAAATACCAGCAGTTTTGGGTATGGTGCTTTCCTCCACAAAATGTACATTAAACACCCGTTTGTCCGGGTGATGGATATTCCATATCAAAATGACCTTGTTCCTTATAATTATTACACCATACATTAGGTCTCGTATTAGAAGACTTATGTCGTTTCTCCTTATCTTTAGCCAAATTCAAGGCCAATTCTTCCATCTTTGTTAGATTTAATAACAAGGCTTCATTTGGATCTTTAACAATCGCATTTACAAACAACTCCGATTATTGATAGGTTGGCGATGTTAAATAAGGTTTCATTGTTATGCACTATGAATTTACATTTGTACAAACAAACACCATTGTTTGTTTTTAATATGTGTGATATATTACCATTATTTTGAGGTTGACTATACATAAATTCATACAAAAAAAATGGAATTTTTCTGTAGATCCAATATTGGGTTACTTTGGGCATTTAGCTCAAATGATTTTACACTGCCAGTTCTCCCCATTTATTGGCATTAATGTTCTTACAATACCTGTTTTTCTAAAGTATGAGCGAGATAATTGTACAATTATCCTTCTAATATTGAATGGATGGTTCGCCAATAGAAGTGAGGGACACCAGTTGCAAATGGTAGTGCGGCATACCAGCCGTCACCGACTGGAACACGAGAGGAGCAGACCAATAAAGCTAGACTACACTTCAACATTATCCTAAAGAACCCGGTGGCCGACGAATGCTCAGCTCCTGCTTGACACGAGGTAAACCATCAAGACCGTGGTAAGTTCCCAGAGTTTCCTGTAAAACAAAACACAGATATCAGTCATCTTTCGAAATGAATCGTTAATTCAAATGTATCAAATTTCATTAGGTGAATGCGAGCTAAGATTTGGAAACAAATTTAGCAGAAGAAAAATTCATGCATAATAATCTCAACAACACTCTTTCGTTGACTGGTAAATCCATACCTCAGCAGCAGCACGCGCACGCTCCAAAATTTCTCCATCTTGATCAAGCCTTGCAATGCTAAACTCTGGAAGAAAACCAGACTGCCTTTTTCCTAACATATCCCCAGGTCCTCTTAATTTTAGGTCTACCTCCGCCAAGTAAAACCCATCATTAGAGTTCTCAAGGAGCATCAGACGATTTAGAGACGCTGAAGAAGATCCGAGTAGTACACATTTGGAATCTCTAATGCCACGTCCTACACGTCCCCTTAGCTGATGAAGTTGAGCCATTCCGTATCGTTCAGCATGCTCAATAACTATCATAGATGCCTCAGGAATGTCAATTCCAACTTCGATAACAGTCGTTGAAACTAGAATCTGTGATTTGCCAGTTTTGAAAAGTTCCATTGCAGCTTCTTTCTCATGAGCCTAAGCAGGAAAACCACATGCAAAAAAAAATCGGTTAGCTAAATAAGCGTCAACATTTGTTATGCTGATAAGATAAAATGCAAGAATGAGTGTCCTCGAAGCCAAAATGCTACTTGTGATGGCAATGTTCAGAACCTTCATGCGACCATGAACAAGTCCACACTGGAACCCTTCAAACTCTTCCGTAATTGCCTCAAACTCCGTTTCAGCTGCCCGTAGTTCTGGTAACTCCTCTGATAATTCAATGACAGGGTACACTACAAATACCCTACCTCCAGACTCCAGCTCCTTTCTCATCATCTACAACGTGCCTCAACCAGTGAAAACAATTAGAATCTAACAAATTATTGGTCAACCAAACTTAATAAATTACAGGAAATATAAAACCATTAGGAGCGCCATAAAGAAAATCAGTGTGTGACTGTAGGTACACGCTTTCGACATTTCTTGACTACTAACTCGAGAATAGTGCAAGATGTTGGAGATTTTTAACCAGGGATTTATAAAGGATCCCCATGAAATCATCTTTAAGAAATCTCAGAGACAGCAAGTCAATACAATAGAAATGGCTGAGCACTAAATGACAGCAAAGGATCTCCATACGATAAGCTTCGCTATGTTTACAGCCCTATGTGCACTAACCTTGCGAATAGTACAAGCATGCATGTTATTATTGACAACTAGCCCACACAAATTGAAGTAACTTTTGAGACAAAGTACTAAATTATGACCATACATAAACGGAATATATTTAGCTACAGCGGATCAGAACATGAAAATGAGAGTTGCTGTCAATAGGAAGGAACAAGACCTTATATACTTCCCGGCGGCCTTTTTCGTTGCTCTGAAATGTAAGAGTAGTGGTCTTAGGTCGTCCAGGTGGCAACTCTGTTATCTGTTCATCTAAAACTTGGAACTATGTCATATTCTCAAGCATCAAGGATCCCAAATGCAGGTGCACTACTTCCAGAGGACAATTATCAACGGCTAAAGTCAAACCTCTACGTAGTTCAGAGTCACAAAACTTACTGATAGCAATACTATTTTCAAAAGAAACCATAGTCTCTGAACTGTATATGCAAGGTCTTTCAGAGACTAGCAGCTAGTAGAACACAGGAGGTGAGGAAAAGTACCTGACTTATTGACATGTCTCCGTGCATTGCCAACGCCAAAGTACGAGGTATGGGTGTGGCTGACATAGCTAGGACATGTGGAGCACCCAGGAGAACTGCAGAAGCTCCCTCTGCTTCGCTATCCCTACTCTCAGTCAACTCAGTGCCCACACCACTAAGCACAACACCATTTTCTCGAGCCTGGGACATCAAAAGTTTATCAACTCTTAGCACTACATGATGTAGGTAGAAGTATTACATAAATTAAAGAGAAATTCATTACACGAGCATGGACACTTGAAAAGAACAAAAGAAAACCATTGACCTGACTAGATGTACAGAAAATCAAGTAACTAAAAAGAAGAGCTATGTCATCTTAACCTTGCTATTTAGACGCCCACGCTGTGCAACACCAAAACGGTGTTGCTCATCCACAACAGCCAAACCAAGGTTTGCGAACCTAACGCTATCTGAAATGAGGCTGTGGGTCCCAACTGCGAGCGCGATCTCCCCGCTCTCCAATCCCTGTGCATATTCATCCACATACATATCTTTCATGCATAATAACCAGAGGATGTGGCACAGATCCTCTTCGAGTTCCAGAGTAGATTGAAAAAACAATTCCAGGGTATTTTCCATTTTCAAGTTAGTCTAAATCACAGATAAATACAGTTTAAGACACAGAATGATTTGCTTTTGAGTGCCAGGCTATTACTTGCATCTTACATCATGCGGTGTCCAGTTACCACGACTTCCCAATGGATACATGAGCTCGATAGCTGCCGAAAAGAAGATTACAAGAACCGAGAAGCAAGGAGCTATAAAGTACTACAATAGCAGCTACACGTGGGACTTCTACTGCAAACCGAGATGAAGACTCTGATACTAATAAAAAGCGAAATTCCAAATGCAGGTCTTACATTTCTTATGATACGAGCTTTGGCAGCTGGAATGGATCCAGTTAGCAGAGCAACTCGAGGTCGTTCATGATCTTCCAAAAATTCCAGCCACCCCATTATTCTTTTATAGTGTTGAATAGCCAAAAATTCAGTAGGTGCCATTAAAGCCCCCTGCATCAGAAAAAGATTCTGTCATGATCATTGAAAATTCTCCTTTAAATCTTTACTGATTGGTTGGCATGTGTTCTCCCCCAGCTCAATATTTACAGCAGCATCGGGATAGGTTGCCCATTATTTTGAATAAATCCCGAACGTGCGTAGAAAAATGAGGCAACAATGTTCAAAATTTGCCAAGAGTATGCCGAAGTTTAACTAAAACGGAAACTACACCACAACATCTCTTTTACTTCTATCATATTTAACCGTATAACCGAAAAAAATAAAAATACAATAGAATAAAAAAAACTTTCTCAAGGAACAACAAACTGTAAGGCATAAACCTGACCTGGTAACCAGCATCGATCACTTCAACAAGGCCAAGGAAGGCAACAACGGTCTTCCCACATCCTACATCCCCCTGCAATCACGATAAAACATCATGAAGAGCACACTTAGTGATATACTAACAGATACTAACAGATACTAAAAGAAAGCACATTGCATGCATGTATGGACTACAATTACATTAGTTTCGTAGGACTGATTGAACTTTGATATTTTCAATTCTTTTTACATATAGAAGTCTATATCTTAAATCTTAAACTTTAAGAGCTAACAAGAGATGGTCGTTTGAATATCTGACAAAGTCTGAAGGGCAGACGCATTTAGTACCCTCCTTTGATGCCACTTGGAGTGATAATTGAACTTGTCTGAACAGACCAAACCCAAGATAATTACACCTTTCCTATACCTGCAAAAGGCGACTCATTGGAACTGGTCTTTGAAGATCCCACATTATTTCAGAGGCTGCCTTCTTTTGAGCGTTTGTCAACGTGTACGGCAATGATTTCACCAACTTCAGGGTTAACGGTGACCACCGTTCCATATCCAAGGTGCCATCTTCCCCCACCAACGATGGCTTAAAATCCCCCAAGTACTTATTTGCCAATTGCTGTCTTTGAAGAAGCAATCCTAACTGCACAAACACAGCTGTAAATCAACTGCACAGGGCACAACTTCAAGTGAACAAATATAGGGGAGTGGGGGAGGGCGACCAAACCGACAGGTCGTTTGTCAGATTTTACATGCAATCCAAATGTTTCAAGCTAGCACAAGGGCGAAAACCTGAAGGTAATAGAACTCATCAAACACAAGTCTCTGACGAGCTTGTTCAGCATCCTTTGCATCCTGAGGAGTGTGTATTCCAAAGTATGCCTGCAATCAAACTTACAATGAAACTGTAAGTTGGGAAACAAATTATTATAGGTTTCAATTAAACCCCTATTTACAATACAAAACAGTGAACAAGCATTAAAATGTAGAAGCCGATACATGGCAAGAAACAACAATCAAGCTGCAAAATTCGTCCGCTGCAGAATACTGACACCACATTGTTCACAAAGCTTCAAACATCCTAAAAGGGAGAAGAATTCAACTTTGAGCAACAAATTTAGAACATGTGTCCAAATTCAGCAGATATCGTCATAATGAGAGCACATTAAATACCTGACGTAATTCCACAGTTCTATGCTTTTCACGGATGTGTTTCGGTAAAGGATCGAGATCCAATGGAAGGGTCGGCAACAATCTGCAAAATAAATTACTATTTACAAATTTGGAGCTTCATATACACATATAGAACTCCAGATTTACATGTCGCAGCTTATAGTACAGGTTTGGAGACATATTGCTGGCTTACACCATATTCTTGAAATGCTAAGACATATGGCAGAATCACGCACAAGACGAGGATGAAGCAAAAGACTACCGTTGAATACAGAACTCCAGCGTTTTAGGTTGCAAACCACCCTTTGAAGGATAGACAGGGTAGGGTTTTCCAACCATCTCCAGTTCAAGTTTCACCTCGTCACTACCATCCAGAGTGGAGTCGTTGGAATCCTGGTCCCAGAGCTCCAGATTATATTCCCTAATCTCGAAATGATCCTCACGAGGCAATGCTTTGACCTGTAGCAGCCCATTTCTGTGAGCGACAACTAGGGATGACTCTAAAACGTGCCATCCATTTGAATGTTGGTATTCTGGGGATTAAGTCTTCTAGTTTGCCTGTATGCTGTGCAGACAACTCGAATCAATGTGCATCTACATACTTCTAAGTGTCCACGATACTATCTTTTCATCACCAGAATATTATTGAACAAACGTAATGAGAGCTCTGTCCATCAGGCATTCAAACTAATGCCACAACCAAGAATCATAAAACTGATATCTGCTAAGACACAATGTTCCCAGCTGAATCGTGCTATCTGCAGAGAACTAGGAGACTCACTTTGCCACCCACAGAAACTTGTGAATGTACAGGATACTTTGCGGCCATCTTGTTCAAAAACCACGAAGTCGTAAAACGAGCACCCCTGAAGAACTTCTTAAGATGGAGAAACACTGTTTTTCCGTGTTGGGATTTGATTTCATCAGAATGCTCGTCATAAGGGTCCTGAGCATCAACCTTACTCTTGACGATTACTTCGATTGCGCCAAGGCTTGGCGACAACCGGAGACCTCTGCAGGTAGCACACACATACACGTAATAGGATGACCAGACCCTGATGTTAAAAAAGACTGCAGCACAAACTCTTTCAAAGTTTGTCAGCATGTAATTACAAGGATTAGAAATTGTGTGCCCCCTCAAATGCCAAGTACAAAAGAAGACAATTTTAAATATGTTTTAAGATAAGATCACTGCTTGAACAAACATGAAAATTGTTACACATAATAAGTAGTTTATCAAGAGCAACACTAGAAAGTACCTGGAGGACATGATGGTTCCAACAAAACTTAGGTGCTGCCCATCTTCGACTCTCTGCCCAGCCTGCTGAAAATTCACATACGTTCTAGGAAAGTGCTGAAGCAGCATCCGCAGCTGGACATGCAAAATTTGCTCATTAAAACTTGGAGCAACATAAAACTCTCGTATGTGCAAATTTCAGAGCTAAGAAAACTTTGTGAGATCTACTAGCGCCTCGATTTTTTCTGTTGTAGTTAATAAGCTGAATTAGAGTTCAGCTTGCTTAGATGTTGAGAGGATGGTGGAGTGAAGTAATAGGATGCCAAACATTCCCATGTTGAAATGTCATCCTCGTAATACAATTAATTTTATTTTCTCAAGCTGGCTACATGCACCTAATCTCCAAACTTACCGTGTGGAACCCATTCTCCTCCAATCGTGTACGCTGATATACTGATAAGTTCTTGACAAATTTTAAAGGGATGTCAAGCACACAATCTTTGTAGTTAGCAGCTCCCCTCATCAACATCAGCTCAGTACTATTTATTTCCACGGAGGAAGAAACAAAGTCGGACTCTCTATTGTGGGTATCCGAGCTTCCAATATCAGCAATGGACGTGATCCTAGCATCAAGCGTTGAAGCTGTGGCCACTGAGTTTCTAGCAAATTTTTGTTTGGTTTGCCGCACAGCTTTATCATTTGATCCCTTCGTCTGACTCTCGATCGTCTCAGAAGACTTCGCTATCTTAGCATTCACCTTCAACTTGGTTGTAGAGCCCTTACCCTTGCCATCCACAGTGGATTTGTACAGCATAATCGGCTCACTACTTCCAAACTTTATTGATGAAGGAAATGATTTGGAAAACGGTGCTGATTTATTACTGTTGTGATTACTATCAGGTGCTTCTTCTTGCGTTACTGTCGCTGTAGTTGCAGTAGGAATTTCAGATGAGTACTTAGATAGATCTTGGAGGCCAATGCTGGCTTCCCGTAAGGCAATGTGATGAGCAAAAAGATCTTGAGTGTTGAGAAAACCCATCGCTTGAGCTACCTGCTCAAAAAACACAGTTAGGATAACGGCTTATGAAGGTTCATAAGACTGTCGAGAGAAAAAATTGAATAAAATCAAGACCTTCGACACCAAATACAACTATGTCGTCGTCACCACGACCACAACGGACAGAATAAACCACAAAATTACTTGATGATGTGCAGGCATACTTTGTCCAAAAGTTGAGCACGATTTACGGAATCCAATTCATCGTATCTCCTGGCATCGTTTTCCAAAGATGAAAAAACATTTCCACCTGTTGCCGACCTAAGGGAAAGTTGTGCATACAAAAATTCCCCAAACCTGAAAAACATGACATAAAGTACTTGAAAAAATCATGCTTCCTAACATAGGACTAAAATGATCTACCAGAATCCCAAGTCAACAGTTACGTGGTCAGAATGCATCATAAAACAGAAAGATGTGGATGATCCATTCGTAGGAACATAACAAGTTTCGTGAAGATGCATACAGCTTACCGAGAGGCTAAGCCTGAAACATTGGAGAAACCGTGTTGAGCTTCATATACAATAGCCTTTAACAACTTCCCGTCATCCACTACCTGCAGATTTCACCATCACCCAAGCTCCAGCTAAAACTAAAATAAAACCAAGAACTACCATAGATGTGAGGGTAACACAAAACATTCAAAGTCTTTCAATTTAAGTGTCCGGTAGAGGAAAGTCCTTACCACTACCTCTCCTTCGGAACTAGTGCAAACTTGGGATAAAGACCTTCTCCTAGTGAGCTTGTCAACTGTTGCAAATATAATGAATGAAGTTACTTAAAAGCCAGTTTTACATGTACAACTAATTGTGCACACAAGAAGTATTAAAAATTTTGGCAACTAGTTCTAGATGTAAACAAATCCATCGCAATCATTTTGTACGTGCAGTACATGAAATCCAATGATGGCTGTTACCCTTATGCAGGTGGCAGAATAACAAGCCTAAAGTCAGTTCTTTCACACAGGATGAATAACGAAAACAACAAAAGATATTTCCAGGACGTAGAACATGAAACATGAAACATGAAAAACTCCAAGTTGATTCCTAGCGAAACTCAGTTGCGTACATGAATTTTTGTTCTTTCTTGTTCTTTTCCTTTTTTCAATATGTCACAGCATTTATTGCTCAGAGTCTCAGGGTTTAAGGGTTTAAGATTAAAGGTTTCTTCAAACCTCTGGATTAGTCCCAATTAGGAACTAAATCCCAATGGAAATTCTGCAGTCCCACGTTATATCTGTACAAACAGTTTTTAAAGATGAATACACGTGCACAGTGAATTGCTTGTTAAAAAGACGAGAGATCCAGAAAGTCTGGTAATTTAAAGCATATGCCAAGTTTCAACTTATCACCAGAAAAATTTGTCAAACTGGAAGTACGGACATTTCAACGTTGATGTACATTAAGTAATTTAGAAATCACGCACTCTTATCAAACACTTGTGATTGAGTGCAACTCAGATTTCATGAAATTGAAAGCAATAGTCACTTATGTTTATTCGTGTTCCGCATATCCGAACAAATTATTTCCAGGGGAATCGTAAGTTGGAACTAAATCAGTACAGAGAGGTATGGAGGATGTGTGATTATGAAATTGTGTGCATTAAAATTGCGAATTTACTGTGGTTACTCGAGTCGAAGATAGATCAGACACGGGAACTACTCAGATGCAACCATCGAAAACAGAAAATCCTTGAAAAAAAAACTCGATGCATACCTGATGTCGAACCGGAAAAATGACACCATGTAGATACGCTAGTAGAAACAGACGAAGGCAATGAGCTGGGCGTCCTCTTGCCGTCGCAGAAACTGTGCCTACCCCGCGCAACTAGGGTACGAAGCATCTTTATCCTGGCTGACCTTCCAATAGCTAATTTATTAGGCTCGGAGGATGGAACCGTAGACCTGCCAGAAGGTAACGTATACCGAACTAAGCGGGATTGTGCAGGACGCAGCAAAGAAAGGGAGGGACATCGTCGCCAGAGGTGCGACGGGGACTGCAGGGAAGGCAGAACTGAGGCCATTCGTGCAATTTGACAACGGCAGAATGGCTATTTGAACACCATACTCAGAGCTCTCATTCTGAATACCTCGCTCACCTATCAATCACGCAATATTGGACGCTCTTCACGACCGACCGATCGACCAAGCAACAGAAATTGCTAGAACTGGCTCGTTCGGTCGCGGTGCGTGCATGCGGGAGCGTGTGTCAGGGGAGTGGGAAACTTGGAAGTAGAGGGAGTCGGAGCAGAAAGAAGGGTGTAGCAAAATAGCTCTGTCCCAGCCCCACAGCGTTGGATCATAGCTCCTTCTCCCATGCGGCGACGGAGACTTGACCCCCGCTTGCTCATGGATGGATGAATTAAACTATGGATTGGTGGATGAATGAATCTTTCTGGATGGGTAGGCGGATGAATATGGTTTGTTGAATGAATAGATGTGTACAATATAAAAATCAACATTAAAATAATGATAAAAATAAATTTAATTTTTTTCAAAATAACCGAAAATTAGATTTGATATCTGCTATTAATCATGCAATGTACATTGGTATTGCCTATCATACCCTTGCTTGATGTATTTTATTCAATATCAGTACAAACTTTTAATTTTCCAAAATATTAAAAATCTAACTATAAAAATAAAATCTAAAATTTTATAAAAATTAACTAAGAATTTAAATTTTATAAATTAACTAATTTAAATACCTCTTCAAGCATACATTTCAAATCTAAAATATAGAAATGAATTAGTTAAAATAAAATATGAAATAATTTAGTCTAAAATCTAAAATATATAACTTTAGTTTAATAATAGAATTCATATAGAATAAATATGATTATAATGAATGTATAATTTAAAAATAAGTTAAATAAATACTTAATTTATTTTAAAACTAATATTTCTTCAACACATTAGCTAGACACTTAATTAATCATTTATAAGAATATAGAATAAAGATTAATACTTATTATTTATATAATAGAATACTAAAAATTTTAATTATAATTATTTTCCATGCTTATATTTCTAAATATCAAAAAAATATAATAGGTTTTATTTATTTATAATATTTTTGTATACATTTATAAATTTCATCTTTATAAACAAAATTATATTCTTATATATCTTACTGAAATATATTGGCTTTAAAAGCATACTACCAATTAAGTTGGCACTTTTTATTTTTTATAAAATTCACCACCTATTTATCTTTTATACCTTAATTTTTAGCTTTTATTATTTTTATACGATTTCTACTTAGCTTTTGTATGTTCTTATTAAATTACATGTTGCTGTTACGGACATAGTCCTTAGAACCTTCTAGAGACAAGTTTCTAGAACCTTCTAGAAGCAAGTCTCTGGAACCTTTTAGAAGCTTCTTAGTGGGTGGAAGTCGCTTGAGAAGCTTCTTAGTTGGTGGAAGTTGCTTGAAAAGCTTCCTAGTTGGTAGAAGTTGCTTGAGAAGCTTCTTAGTTGGTGGAAGTTGCTTGAGAAGCTTCCTAGTTGGTGGAAGTCGCTTGAGAAGCTTCCTAATTGGTAGAAGTTGCTTGAGAAGCTTCCTAAATAGGAGTATATATTGGAATCGAGGCTGAAGAGTTCTTCAGTCTCGACAACACATCTCTTGGAGCTCTAGCTCACCTCTCTGGTGTTGTTCTTATATTCATCTGATTAATCTAGTTCTTGTTAGTTCTTCTTGAACTTCTTGTTAGATCTCAAGCTTGTATTTCTGTGTCCGTGACAGTTTGTCGAGACTGAACTCACCTTAGATATCAGAGCTAGTTTCTTCCTCGTTAGAGTGTGGATTATCCCTTTGCTTGAAGATGTACTAGCATTTTAGAGGTTGCGGATTACCCTCCTCTAAACTGATACTTCTTTTGTTACAATATTGGAGTCTTATTCTTATTGGAGAGAGTGAATTACCCCTTTTCTTGAAGCTCTTAAGGCGTTTTAGAGGTTGCGGAGTACCCTCTTCTAAACCAATATTGTCTTCTTATAGAGTCATTTCTGTTCTTCTTTTAGAATGGCTGGAGGCCAAGACATTAGTATGACAGAAAGTTTGGAGTTCAAGTTGGATGCTATCATGAATGTCCTCGATACGTTATCACAAAGAACTGCAGAAATTGAAGGAGTCGTGGCAAGGCTTCATAATGATAGAGCATCTGAGACGACACAATCTAGGTTGCACCAGCCTCAAACTTCTACACTTGGAGAAACAACTTTGCCTCAAGTTTGACAAGCACCATTAGTTCTACAACATAAGGAGCCCCGAGTTAGCCTTTCGGACAAGTTCGATGGTACGCGTTCCAAGTTTCGAGGATTTGTCAATCAAATCAGGTTGATAACAGTTTTACAGTCCGAACGCTATCCAACGAAGGAGTCACATGTTGGGCTTGTTGGAACCTTACTTACAGGGCAAGCTCTATCATGGTTTGCTCCTTTGTTTGAGAAACGATCATCCATACTAAACAACTTTGAAACCTTCTTGGAGGCGTTTGCGGAAGCATTTGGTGAACACGACAAGGTTCGATGAGCTACAACAAAGATCCAGTCACTACGACAAGGGATGCGCTCTACATCAGTCTATGCATCAGATTTTAGGCAACTAGCATGCGACATCAATTGGGACGAAGAAGCATTGATGAGTCAATTCTATTGGGATTTAAGGGACAATGTGAATGATTTGCAGCTAACTCTTCCTGATCCGCAAATGCTCAACGAAGCTATTAGCCAAGATGTGAAGTGCAATAACTGCCTATTCCAACGTCGCCAAGATCAACGCTTAAGACAACATATAGTTTGTTAGGCCTCAACTATGTCAGCAAGCAGTGTGAATTCACATTCAGAGGTAGAAGACATGCAAATTGATGCGGTACGTGTCAAATCCCTTATTCTAGAAGAAAAAAAGTGGCGTATGGAAGAAGGACTATGCTTATATTGCGGTGAAAAAGGCCACAAAGTTAGAAACTGCCCTAAGAAGCAAAATTGACACATTGTCAGGACCAGGGGCGCATTTCTTCAGGAAAACAAGGATGCTCAGCCACAATAGGAACCGTGCGGCTGGACAGTGAAATATCGCAACAACAATCAGGTTCTTTTCTTTCCGCTCAACTTGCCCTTTCTTTTACAATCTCTTTCTTTATTGGCCCTCAAAAACTAAGAACCTTAGCATTATTAGATTTAAAAGCATCTGCTTGTTTCTTAGATGAAGAATTTTCGAAGCGTCATAAGATCCCTTTAGTACAAAAATCCAAACCTATTCACGTTGAGGTCATAGATGGGCGACCTTTATTGTCTGGTAGTGTCACCCATGAATCAGAACCTATAGAAGTAACGTTTAAGGGCCATAGTAGCCATATTATTTTCAATATTATTAGAATCCCATCAAATCCTATTATTCTTTGTCTTTCCTGGTTGGAAAAGTATAACCCATCTATAGATTGGAAGTTGCGGAAGATGACCTTTCTCACAAAATCATCTAAGAGCAAGCCTAGTAGAAAACCCTGAATAGAGAAATCCTTATTCATTGAAGCAAGAGCGTTATAAGATCGTCCAAGGAAGGCGCACCATTTTTCCTTTATGCGGCTCCAAGTACTAGAGAGAAGATCTCGACAACAAGTATACCGGAGCAATATAAGGATTTTAAAGACGTATTTCAAAAGAAGAATGCCGACATGCTATCGGAACACCGACCATATGATTGTGCCATAGACTTGTAGGAAGGAGCACAACCATCTTTTGGCTCAATCTATAATCTATCGCAGACAGAGTTGGCGGAGTTGCGGAAGTACATCGATGAGAATCTAGCCAAGAACTTCATCCGTCATTCAAAATCGTCAGCTGGGGCACCCATCTTATTTGTGAAGAAGAAAGATGGCTCGTTGCGGATGGGTGTGGACTATTAAGGCCTCAACAAGATAACTAAGAAGAATCGTTACCCGTTACCCTTGATTTTTGGTCTCTTAGAACAACTTGGACGTGCAAAGATCTTTACAAAAATTGATCTAAGGAGAGCTTACAACCTCGTACGAATCAAAAAAGGAGATGAGTCGAAGACAGCGTTCCGTATAAGGTATGGCCATTTTGAGTATAATGTCATACCCTTTGGTCTTACCAATGCTCTAGCAGTCTTCCAATATATGATGAACGACATTTTTTGAGAGCACCTTGATGATTTTGTTGTCATCTACTTGGATGATATTCTGATATTCTCCAAAAACAAGGAAGAGCATGAAAAGCACGTTCGTTTGGTCTTGGAGAAACTACGCAATCGAGGACTATATGCCAAGTTGGAGAAGTGTTTATTTTACTAAATAGAGATGGAGTTTTTGGGATTCGTAGCGACTACGGAAGGCTTGAAGATGGACCCCAAGAAGGTGGAAGCAATCATGTCCTGGGAGGTTCAAAAGACGGTTAGAGATGTACAATGCTTTCTTGGCTTTGCTAACTTCTATCGAATCTTCATCAAGAATTACTCTCAAGTTGCTGCTCCTCTCACTTGATTGAATTGCAAGGATAAGCTGGAATGGAGACCTCTAATAGAGAAGGCGTTTCAAGACTTGAAGAGGGCATTTACTACGGCTCCAATCTTGGTACATCCAGACTTTACAAAGGCCCTCTATTTAGAAATTGATGCTTCGGATTTTGCTTTGGGAGCTGTACTTTCACAAATGAGAGAAGACAAGAAGCTCCATCTAGTTGCATTCTATTCTCAAAAGTTCTCTGCTGCTGAAATCAATTATGAGATCCACGATAAGGAACTTCTTGCTATAGTGGATTCTTTCCAAGAATGGCGTCACTTTCTTAAAGGAGCTGCACACCCAGTGACCATATACACTGATCACAAGAATTTGGAGTATTTCATATCGGCTCGAGTTCTAAATCGACGTCAAGCTCGGTGGAGTATGTTGCTATCTAGATTCGATTTTGTTATCACTTATCGACCTGGAAAGTAGCAAGGACTATCCGATGCCTTATCAAGGACATTGTATCTTATATCAAAGGTTAGAAAAGCAACGTTTGATCAACAATGCATGACGTTATTGAAGCCAAAGCAATTTCGGCTTTGCATTACTATTGTGCCAATTGATGCTGACTTCCTGAACCAGGTACGTGTTGTAACCATTGAAGATTCAGTAGCCATTGATATCAAGTAGCGTACCAATGACGACAAGGTGGAGGGAGATCTTTTATACTTTGAGGAGCGGTTGTATACTCCAAAAGGACTAGCATGACTTCGAGTTCTTCAATCTCGCCACGATTTTCCAGCTGCGGGACATTTTGGATTCAACAAGACCTTGAAGCTTATTTCTCGAGATTTTTGGTGGCCCCAAATGTAGAAGGATATGAAAGATTTTGTCCTCTCCTGCGATATTTGTTCAAGATCCAAGAATCCTCGACATTGCCCTTATGGACTTCTATAACCATTATCGATTCCACATCGACCATGGTCTTCAGTTTCCATGGACTTCATCACGGACCTGCCATCATCGAACTCATTTAACAACATCTTTGTCATAGTAGATCGGCTTACAAAGATGGCGCATTTTGTTCCTTGCAAGAAGACATCATCCAGTGAAGTCACAGCAAGGCTCTTTCTCGATAATGTGTATCAATATCATGGACTACCAGATGATATTGTATCAAATCGAGGAACTCAATTTGTATCAAAGTTTTGAAGATCTCTTTTTGAGATACTGAAGGTGAATATCAAGCTTTCTTCGGCTTTTCATCCTCAAACTGATAGCCAAACGGAACGGGTGAACCAAATCTTGGAACAATACTTATGATGCAGCATCAACTATCAACAAGACGATTGGACTATATATCTATCGCTAGCCAAGTTTGCATATAACAACACCCTCCATACGTCGACTCAATACACACCATTCTTTGCTAACTATGGATATCATCCGAAGCTTGATTTATTGAGTCCGTCAACAAATAACAATCCAGCAGCTGAAGGATTTGCGAAGCAACTATTAGAGCTTCAAACTACGTTGAAGCTTCAATTACAATCTGCTCAAGAATCCTACAAGGCATCTCCAGATAGATTTCGGAATCAAGCACCTACTTTCAAAATTAGAGATAAAGCATGGCTTCTTCGACGGAATATCAAGACCAAGCGACCATGTGATAAGTTGGACTATCGAAGATTGGGACCATTTATCATCCAGAAGCAAATCAATCCAGTGGCATACCGTCTGAAATTACCGGCTTCTATGAAGGTACATCTAGTCTTTCATGTTTCTCTGTTGGAGCCTTATTGAGAGTCATCCTTTTCTGGAAGAGTGCAATGTCCGCCACTTAGTATTGAGATTGAGAACCACGAGGAATACGAGGTCGAAAAGGTATTGGATTCACGACAAAGGTAGGGCAAATTGGAGTATCTTGTTCATTGGTGCGGCTACGATATTAATGAGCAAACGTGGAAACCAGCTGAAAATCTTGCCAATACACCACAAAAGGTATAGGAGTTTTATCAACAACATTCTCATAAACCTAAGCCGATTTGACGATAGCTTCCTTCTGAAGCTTGCTCATCCAAGAATATAAAAAATGAAGAGAGCACCACCAAAATTCGTAGTTGATAAAGTAGAATTTTTTCAATAGCCTTCTGATATGGATAGCCAAGAGATAGATACTATGCTAGTCAGATTATCTCAATCGACTAGCTCACGAAGGCGACCCCGAGATGAAAAATCGCCTATACCGCGACGACGATGGAAGATACCGAGTAACCAATCACTGTTGATTGTATTTGAAGTCGAGCTTGCTTACGATGGTCAGCCAAAAGGCATGTTTGTAAGACAATTTCACAATGAAGACACGAAAGTTCATGCTTGGTCAGAAGTTGAAGGCGTGGGCCTCTACCGTTGGCTTCAAGGGCCAATGAACCACTTGCCTTGTGAACAACAGTTGGAATTCATAGCAGACGTTATGCAACAGATCTTCATTTTCTTGTGTTGGTACTGATTAACAATAATATTGCTTCTCAGAGATCTCGAAGCTAAAAGAGGGGGTGATGTTAGGGACATAGTTCTTAAAACCTTCTAGAGACAAGTTTCTAGAACTTTCTAGAAGCAAGTCTCTGGAACCTTCTAGAAGCTTCCTAGTTGGTGGAAGTCGCTTGAGAAGCTTTCTAGTTGGTGGAAGTTGCTTAAGAAGCTTCCTAGTCCGTAGAAGTTGCTTGAGAAGCTTCTTAGTTAGTGGAAGTTGCTTGAGAAGCTTCTTAGTTGGTGGAAGTTGTTTGAGAAGCTTCTTAGTTGGTAGAAGTTGCTTGAGAAGCTTCCTAAATAAGAATATATATTAGAATCGAGGCTGAAGAGTTCTTCAGTCTCGACAACACATCTCTTGGAGCTCTAGCTCACTTCTCTGGTGTTGTTCTTGTATTCATTTGATTAATCTAGTTCTTGCTAGTTCTTCTTGAACTTCTTGTTAGATCTCGAGCCTGTATTTCTGTGTCCGTGAGAGTTGTATGTAGCAGATACTTTGATTAATGATGCCAACTTGCTACAAGTTGGTCCTCCATATCTTCTCTATTTTAGAAGCCATATTTATATCCTAATACCAACTTGATGTAAAATAATACTCCAATTCAAGTCTTTTTTTTATTTGGAAATAAAACAAAATGTAATTTAACAAGAACATGCAAATGGTTTGAAAAATGTTCAATTTTAAAACATAACTTCATTTTAAAAAAATTAAAAAATAAAATTAAGGTTCCAATTGTCTCTTGCATGTTCTGAGACATAAAGTGATAAGATGGCTTGCAATATTCAAATTGGAGATAAAACAAAATAATAGATCTTTCAATTGTATTCTTACCAAGACCTTTAATTGTAGAGCTTAATATGGAGAGGTTAGAGCTAAGAAAATAAACAATTAGAAATAATTTGATAGAGCAATTTGAAGTCAAAAAGTATGAAAGAATCAATGCAAATGGTAGTAAAGCTATTTTTATACATAAAGTTGAAAATACTGAATTCTACAAATCCAAATGACAATGGAAAAAAGATGGCATTGTACAAAGACTTGACTCTATTAAAATATAGTCACTTTTAGGTAATGCCTTATTGGTTTTTAGATAAGAACATAGTAGATGAATTAATTTTTAAAAAAGTAATTCATATGATAAAGGACAAAATCTAAGGCAATCTAAATTGATAGAAACTTTCTTTAGTAGTGTACTTGTATAATTTAAAGAACAAAGAGAGTATTTATCATTCTAGAATGAGAAGATGATGGCAAAGATAACCACAAACTTATCTTTTTTCATGTTGTTTGACCTTAAATTCTGTGAACTGCCTTTAGTCTTCTTTTCCTTTATTAAATTTTTTCCTTGAAACTAATCTTTGATAAAGCTCATCCTATGCTTTTTTGAAATTAGTAGCATCGGCCTACTTATGTTAAATATCTTAATAGGTTAAAAAATTTCTAATATAGTCTTGTTCCTTGTCTTGAGCAACTCCAATTTTTTTTCATAATTTCTATTATTTCTTCTAAAACATCTAAAATTTTTTCTTCTAAATGAAAGATATTGGATTTGGTATCGGCTTTTATGTATTCTTCTTGATTTCAATTGAAGATTAGAACTAATTTTATATTAGAATATCAATTTGATTGAACATTTTTATCTTTCAATCTTATTTTTTTTTTTTTTTGCTTGTATCTTAGCTATTTCATCCTTATTCAATCCTTGGCAGCCTTCTTCTATTATAATATAGTTATTGCTTTTTCTTTATGGTACCTTTTTATAGTAATTTTGAATTTATTTTCTTTTATTTACTAATTGAGTCTACTTCTATCAAATAGTTTCTTAAGTAGATACTATAGATTCTTTATGTCCTAGCCTTGCTCTAGTCTTTTGCATCTTACTCTTTGTTGTTCTTGATTCTTAGATGATGCATCATTTTTTCATCCAAATCTAGTTCTTATTTGATTAATTAATAGCTACTATTCATACTTAAGTTATTTTATTATCTTTAGATTTTTCAAGTTCTTACTTGTAGTTCAAGATTTTTACTAGATTATGATGTAAATCAAATTTATAAGTTTATTTTATATATATATTTTTGGTCCTTTAATTTTATTTTTTAGGTATTTATTAATTTGCACTGGTTATTTGCCTTCTTGATTCAACTTTTTCTATTTTATTTAGATCTTGTAATTCATTGGTCTAATTTTTAAATCAAATTCTTACCATTGATTTTTATATTTATTTTTATTAAAAATTCTTATTTTTTTATTTTACTTCTATTTTTATTACTTATGATTTTACTATCTAGTCATTAATCTAAGTAAATTCATAATTTTTATTGTTGATTCTTATATTTATTATTAAGCATTATTTTGCTTGTTGTTTAATTCTTTTCTAAATGAGATCTTTAGTGTAAAAACTATATATCTTTTTTTATAGAAAACTATCCTTTATTTGGTCTTAAAATTGCATTTAGCTTCTTTGCTATAGATTTGTACATATAGATATTAAAGCTTCTTTGTCATTGCATAATACTAAAATAAATCTTTACCACCTCTCTAGTCAATTAATGTACCTACTACCTACCAAATTACTACTATAGCAATACTTTTATAATTAGTATTACAAAAGCTACTTAATCCAAACTTGTAAATGGTTGCCAATATAAAAGTGTGGACTCAAAATATAATAACAATCACATGTCTCTCAATTCTTAAAAAGAAATGAAATACTATTTCTACCATAGTCTTTGATTATAATATTATTTATAGTCTTAAATCTCTAAAACTTAGATCAATGGTTAAATTTGAGTCATTCACCTAAATCTATTATAAATCTATATATAAAACTACTTAATCTATAATATTTACCTATTGATTTAATTAGAAACTATTTATATAATATTAAATTTTATAAATAAGATATTATTCATATATTATTATAAAACTAAGTATTCTAGCCTTAGATTGGTCAATAAAATCATCTTTTCAGTTCTTCTAATATGACTTGGAAAATATCTCTCAAAGACATGAATCTTAAAGAAATAAATCCTTAATAGACTCTTGTATTACTAAAAAAGAACTAAAAAGTCACTAAAAGATGATATAGTGTTGAATTAGAATTGCTATTGCCCAAAACAAGAAGAATAGAAAGCCTTGAAATAAGATTAAAGACAAGAAAGGTGTTGATAAGAGTAAAAAAGACTTCACTCTTGTCTTCATATATTTTCTTAAGTAAGAACTACATGATAATGTCTTACAGGACCTCCAAAATGTATTGATTTTGCAAGTCATGTATCATTTTCCTATTTCATAGCATCAATGGACTTTATTACATTACACAAATTCAATGGATCAACAAAGAGTACAACATTGGCATATTCTTCACGTAGTTAAAGAAAGATGTAGTTCTTTCATTATTTATTAAATTATTTTTTATTTTTTAAAAGATATCTTCTTTTACTTGATGAAGAGTCACCTTCTTACATTCAAAGGTCTTCTTGGTTTCTAAATACATAAATCTATATGCCTTGGTACTTTTACAATATTCAACAAACACATATTTTTTACCTTTCACATCAAGTTTGGACTTCATACAATTGGATACTTTTGTATAAGCAATGCATCTAAAAATCCTCATATATAAAATATAAGGTTTCTTGGTACTCCAAGCTTCTTATAGAGACATTGATGTAAGTGCACTTATAAAGCATCTATTCTTTATATAAACTGTTGTAACTAAGATTTTTTTTTAATATTTATGTCCAAAATTTTGTGCATGAAGCATATTCCTTGCCATTTCTACAATAGTATAATTTTTTCTTTGAACAACTCTATTTTGTTGTGGATTGTAAAAAGTCAAGGTTTAACTTGCAATGCCTAGAATCTTCAAAAGTTCATCAAAATATTTTAATATATAATTACCTCTATTGTTTGTATGCAATGCTTTGATCTTCCACTCAGATTACTTCTCCACAAGTGCTTTAAACTCTTTAAACCTTGAAAAAAATTTATTCTTAGCTTTAAGAATGTAAATCCATACTTTTTTTTAAAAATCATTAATAAATGTGACAAAATACTTTGTTCTTTTAATTGATGGCATTTTCATTGATCTATAAATATCAAAATACATAATCTCTAATAATTTGCTAGCACATATTGTAATTCTATGTAAAAATAAAGTCTTTTATTGTTTACCTTTGATACAATCTTTTCAAGTAAGTGTTATAGAATTGTAGCTAAATTAACTAATTTTCAAGCCACTTATCATAGATTGGAGCTCTTTCATACTTTTGGCATTCAAATGACTAAGTCAATGATGCTAAATTCCAAACTTCTCTTGATTTTGTGGATACTCAATAAATGCCTCTACTTCAACACCATTCACCTTTTTATAATTGATAAAATAGAAGTTACCATATCTAAGGCTTTAATAACATATTATTTATCCAATGTCTTCATAAAACATCCATTCATATTAAATTGAATCCTACAACTATGTAATACAAGTTTACTTATTGAAAAGAGGTTTTTCATCTTTGGCACATGTTTTTACCTTATTGACATAAGTCATGAAATCATGTCTTTCTTCCATCTTTATCATTAAGAACTTCTTCCTTGTTTATGAGATGTTAACAAAGTTTCTACTTTCATAGATGTTGTAAAGAGTCTTCCATACTTCTCAATCACTTTCACATGTAATTTCTTGCAATGTCACTTTTAAACTTCTCAATCACTTTCAAGCCTTTACTCTCACTTAAATCCATATCTAATAAAGAGATGTATAAAAAAAAATCAAAAAAAAAAAGATAAAGCTTTTAAAATCAATAAAAAGATGTTTGAGCCTTGTAATTATCGTTTTACTTATTCTACAAATTTCTTTCAAAATAAACCTATAGAGAAGGATTCAAACGCAAGGAAAGAATAAGCGCATGAGTTCTACTTGTTAGGATCACACAATTAACCATATTCCAAACCACTAAAAATACTAAAGAATACCACAATGTTTTCCACTTCCTAATAGTACTTCGCCATCATTGATAACAACAATGTGTAATCCCGTACTATTCTAAAAGTCAATACATAATTATTCCATAATCCAAACACTAGAATCCTTCACCACTAACTATTTTTCTCAACACACTTCTTCATAGAATTCCACACTCTACAAATTCTTTCTAATAAATCACTCTCAATTCTTAATACTCAATGTATTATAATCCTTCCATTCATATCTATTCTTCTCAAATATTTCTAATTATTTTCTTTTAATTTACCACTATATAATTCAACATTTAAAAAATCAAATTCTTCATTTGATAATATTGAATCTCTTTTCATTCCAAAACATTACTTCACATTTTTGAGAAACTATCCATAACTCTTCTTCTACAAAGAAGACAAAATCCAAGAAATAAATAAAGAAAGAAGTAGTACCAAGCTTACTTAGGCTCATGACTATTACAATCTAGCCCTTAAACTAACTTCTACAGTTCTTATATACTTGCCCTTGATTTTCCAAATTCTAATCGTAATTCTGTAATTAATCACTTTTAATAACTAAATCAATCATCCGTCCTCTTAGATTACCTATTCTATGGACTATTATTCTATGGACTATTAGTATAATTTACCAATATCTTTTAAAAATAAATTAATATCTATTCTATATGCCTCACTCCTATCTGTGTAGTGTCCTTACAAACACACAATTGATAACTATTTAAAAACTACTTAATAAAACTCTACAAAATTACTATCCTCTCTGATCCACCCAATTGATCAATTGCCACATTATCTGTTATTGGTTCTACTAATTTTAGTTCCAATTATAAATCTTCTTCGTCCTCTAATCCTTCCATCAATTCTTTCGTCAACTAGGTTGAGAGTTCTTCATTATACTCTCCCAATTCACGGACTTGAGCCTCCAGTTTTAACATTTGGTCATTTCGGAATTCCAACTGATGCTGCTCTAGACTCATCCATTCTGGGACATTTTCCATCGACACTTATAACCAGCTCATCACGGTTAACTCTTCCATTAATTTTGCCACCTCAACTTGTAAAACTTTAATTTCAAACCTCAACCTGTCCCTTTTGCATTTGGATTGGTCACTCAATACTGCTTTCTCTTTTGACAATAATTCTACCTTATCTCTTTCCGCTTGCAACTGGCATTCAAATTTCTTCTATTTCAAATCCTAAGTCTTGCGGTTCTGGATTAATTTGTTCCATTGTCCTTCCATAATTCATAAGATGTATTCTTTTTCTTTCATCTAAGCCTCATATTGGTGAATCAATTTCTGATCCAATAATAACTTGGATTCCCCAAGTTCTTGGATAGTTCGTTCTTGCTCTTCAATTCTTCGGTTTTGATTTGATATATCATCTTTTTGCTATCTTCCAAATCCTGTTTGCTACTGCCTTCTACATCCAATACTCACATCATACAATGTATTTATAAAATGTGCTTCAATAAAGCATTCTTAAGAGGTAAATTTTTGGACAATCGACCCTATAGAAATGCTAACTAATTAATATCCATTGTAATTGGGACTTCATTCTCTTCCTCCAGTGCAAAACAAATTGGAATCCGTTTCAATTTAATAATTGAAACTACTACTCTCGAATACACAAGGAATACAAGAAATGGAAATCTTAAAAAAACAACCCAAAACGATACTACAAAATGACCTCTAATTGGTGCCCCACTCCTATTCTCTCACTACCTGGTGATAATGACAACATGTTATCCATACTATTTGTTTCTCACCTCTATCATATTTGACACATTAGTAATTACTAACTATCCTTTTAGCCGCCTCTACATCTTAATGCACTTATACCATAATTAGGTCTATCTTGAGTCCATTCAAAGTCATCTCCTTTAAAAAAATAAAAATTCATCCTAGATTTTATGTATTATATAATCGTAATCAGTTATTGTTAATGCAGGTACTGAATTGATGGCCCATGAAATCCTACAATTGAACAGATCTATTGGGAAAACCTTCAATTATGCGATACAATCTATGCCAATAAACTTAAAATTTATCCGGAAAATGATTAAACAGGCTATCATACAGCAATATCAAATCACTGGGCATAAAATTCTTTAGACGCAATTTACTATCATAGTAATTCTTCCTCTGTTTTTGAGTTGCTTCCATATTGAAAAGAGCTATAGCCTATATTTCATCCAATTCTTCTAATTTTGCCAACCGAGAGTGTAATGACTTTTTGTCACTAAGTCGTTCATCCAAGACAATCCATAAAATTTGAACCTCCAACTCAATGGGTAAAATTATCTCTTGTGTGTAAACTAATTAGAATGGACTAGAATTGATAGTTACTTTATATGGGGTATGATACGCCTACAAAGTCACAAAGAGTTTGATCTCCCAATTGGTACTTGCTCCTGAAATTATCTTGGTCAAGACCTTGCACAAAATTCTGTTGGTCTTTTTCATTTGCCCATTAGCGCAAGAATGATATGGAGTGGTTTTTCGATGCTTGATCTCATATGAATTCGTCAAGACTGCTATGGTAGCATATATGAAATGGGTGCCGTGATCCCTAATTAATTCCTTCAGACATCAAAATTGAGTTATAATATTCTCATATAGAAAAGTGGCCACTATATTGGTATTATCATTCTAGGTAGCAATAGCCTCTGTCCATTTTGTTACATAGTCAGTGGTGATTAAAATATACCGCTTCTAGCCAGATTTTGACGCAGGTGCAATAGAATCGATAAAATCAATATCCCATTTTTTAAATGGTGCATATACAAAGATTGATAATAATGGCATTACTGAAGTGCTTGTGGATCAATGAATTCATTAACAACGATCACAATGACGGATAAATTGGTATGCATCACAAAACATTGTAAGCCACCAATATCCGGCCATTAAAGCCTTGCAAGCAGTACTGTCTCCCGCAAAATGACCACCACAACTATCCAAATGGCAACTCTCTAGTATCAACTATACTTCACTTGGAAAGATACAGTGTCTTAAAATGCCATCTTTGCCTTGTTTATACAAAGTATCGGGAATCATCCTATATGAGGCACTCTTCAGAATGAGTCACTTCTTAAGCTTGTCGGTGAAAGTCGGCAGTGTCATATTATAATTACTTATAGTATGTAAAAATTAGTTAGAACATATAGTATGTTCATAAGTCTTAGTGTATGTTAGGATGATTAATAGATTAATTTAAAGAGAGTGGATTTAAGAAACTTTATTTTGAGTTATATCTTTTTTTATTATAGCATTTTAAAAAAAAAACATAAATCCTAAATTTTTAGTATAAAGCCTTGAAAGGAGATTAGAGCCTAAAGAAGAAATTTTAACTAATGAGAGGCTTATTGGGAGGGATGAAATCAAGGCATGGTTGGATGAAGGCAAATAATGAGAAACTTCATTCTTATTGGTCGAAGGCCATGCCCAATGGGCTTCAAGGAGGCTATCCGAGGCCTTATTAGGGATTAGGGTTTTACTTTCAAAATCATTCGAGCTTTGGAGGCTAAGATCAATAATTTCAAGATTTTGGGTATAAATTGAGTAAAGAGTTTGTGTGATTTCGAGTTTTAGTGAAAGAGATATAAGTATTCAAAGTTAAGATATCAAATTTGTACCTACTGTCACTCTTTGAAGCATAACATATGCATACAAAAAGCAATGAAAGATCGGCAACTGGAATTGGAGATAAAATTTTTTTGGCTATACTTTACATATACTATTTGACGAATTCCAAGTTTAGATGAAAGAGTTATAGGGCATTGAAGATAGCACATGTAATTCAAAGGGAATAAGTGAGTCATTTTGTTGATAGTAATGGTTGGAGCCATATATTGAGTTTTTGGACGAATTTTTGGCTCAAAATTTCTTTAAGTGTGAATTATTAAATTAAAAAACTATAAATCAAAGTTTCATGGTATTTTAGTACTTATTTTGTGAGATATGAAGAAATTAGCACTCAAGTATATATAAGCTAGGGTTTAAAGCTATTGTTAGGATTTTAGTGATATTCCAAGATTCATAACGAATTTGTAGTTGTATTTTTTTGTGGTAGTTTTTGAAAGTATATTAGTACTTCATGTAAAATTTAGGATTATTTAGATAGTTCGATCATGAGATATGAGTTGTTGAAGTTCGAGAAACATTTTTCACCAGGATATATACGGTTTTAAGATACTTTATCATACATTTGGGTGTTTTCTTAGTACTTGGGCTTATGTTTTGATGTAGTTGCCCTAAAAGAGAATATATTATATATTTAAACTTGGTACTTTTATATCTTAGACTTGATTGAGTATTTAGTGGTAGTCAAAAGCCCAGCAGTTTTTTGAGGCAAACTTTCTCTATTCTAACAATGGAAAGGTGTGGAAGGTCAAAAACTGAATGATTTGACTATACTCAAGGGAAATTTCATTCACCACAAATAATTTGGCATCGAAAAGAGCATCAAAGATAGGCTCATTGCTGGGAATATTAGACAACCGAGATAAATGATCAACATTTGTATGTTTCTTCCAAAGTCGTACGATAATCATAAAATTAAACTCTTATAGGAGTAATATCCATCGAGCAATGCGTCCACTCAATTAAGGCTTATTAATCATGTATTTGAGGATATCATGATCCATATAAAATACAAACAGATACCTAAGAAAATAGTACCAAAATTTTTGAATCGAGTATATGATATCCAATGCTTTTCGTTCAATAGTAGTGTAATTGCATTTGGCAGCCACCAATTGCTGACTTGCATAATATATAGGATGATCTTGACTCTTGTCATTCTTTTGATTTAGCACCAATCTAATAGCTACATTGGATGCATCAATGTATATATGAAAGGGCTCTGTCTAATGAGGAGCCACCAATATTGGTGTAGAGACCAATTTTGACTTCAATGCTTCAAAGGCCATAATACACTCCATGGTTCAGATGGGACTAGTGCCATCTGATGGAGGTTTCTTTAGTAAGTTCCTTAAAGGTTGACAAATAACTGCAAATGAATGAATAAATCGTTGATAATGACTGACATGGCTGATAAATCCTCAAATATCGGAGACCATCTCTAGTCTAAGCAAGTTCATTATATGCTTCACTTTGTGAAGATCTGTAGCAATACTACGGTTGGAGACGATATGTCTCAATAATTTTTTTGATGGAACATTGAATTGATACTTATCCAAGTTCAATGATATTTCAAATTTAATACACTGAGCCAAACATTTTTCTAGACAATTAAGATGATCTTGTTTTATACTGAATGCACAGAAGTCATCTAAAAAGATCTCCATAAATAGTCTTAGAAGGCTTGAGTGTTCACTCTCTGAAACATGGCTGGGATACTATATAATCCAAAACGCATCAAACGATAAGCAAATGTGCTCCAATCCATAGTAAAGGTCGTCATGAGTTGGTCTTCTATTCCAATTTGAACTTGATTATATCTAAAAAATCCATCTAAGAATGAATAACATTCGTGACCTACTACGGCGTCCAATATACTATCCATAAAAGGCAATGAGAAGTAATCTTTCTTGGTAGCTGCATTAAATTTTTAGAAATCTTGACAAAGTTAGATTTTTCCATTCTTTTTTGGCACCATCATGATTGGAGAAACCCACTCACTATTTGGTATCGAGTAAATAAAATCAATCGCAAGAAGCTTCTCTAATTCCTTCTTCACCATGAAAGAATATTTAAGATTAAGGCGATGTTGCCTCTGCCATAGCGGTTTAGCGTTCTTCTCTAAAATAATATGATGTTCACAAACTTCAGCTCGGATAACTTTTAAATCATCATAAGTCCAAGTAAAAGTAGATTTATGATGGACAAAAATTTTGTCCAGCAAATCAACTTCTACTCATTAATACCTTCATAGATCTTAATTGTCCGAGTTTCTGCTATGGTCGCCAAATTGATAGTTTGACATAAAGATGCAATGGCGATGTTCTATTTTAATCCCTATATTGGTTTAAGATCAGTTGATAAGTCTGACATGTGCGAAGTATTGAATCCTGTATCCAAGGCACTAACATGGTACACATCATACTTGATCATCCAATTAATACTAACATAATGAGAGTTTTTCAAATCTGTCAGGTATATCAAGTACTCCCTCGGACCTCCACATTGGTACACCACTCCAGGGTGTTGTGCTGCCTCCACAAGCACCTCTGTAATCGGTGCTACTACATCATCATTGGAGCTAAGCTCATCGTCCAACATTAATTCAGATGTTGGCAATTGAGACTCCTCGTGATAGCGTACTAAATACATTTGTAAAACCATTTTGTCTATGCCCTTGTCAATTATCAAAGTATCTCAACTCCAATCATTCTTGAATTTCATTTGATAAAGCTAGGATCGTCTCAATATAATTGGGTACAATAAAGTCAAATGTTACAACCAAAAGAAGATATAGTCAATTTCATTTACAATATTGATAATTATAGTTTGAATATTTTGTAAAATATCCATTAATTTAATACATACAACATTCTAGAGACCAAACATATAATTAAAAAAGAGAACTTGAAAGAAAACTTATAAGAAGATTTTTATGAATTGATTTAATATAATTTAAAGGCATATTAAAGATTTGAGGGCTTTTCAAAGTTAGTGTAGAATAGATATTAATTCGTTTTTGAAAGATATTGATAAAATATATTAATAGTCCATATAATAGGAAATTTAGGAGGATGAATGAGTGATTTAGTCCTTAAAAGTGATTAATCACAAAATTACAATTAGAATCTCGAGAATCAAAGAAAAGTATATAGGAGTTGTAGAAGTTAATTAAAGAGCCATCGCTGTGATAGTTGTGAGCCAGGGTAAGCTTGGTGCTACCTCTTTTCTTTTGTTTGTTATTTTCTTTGAATAAGAAGATTGAGAGTTTTTTAATACTGTGAAGTGAATTATGGAATGGAAATGCGATTGGTATTATTTGAAAAGAAGAAAGATTGAATGCTCAAATCTCATTGTAGTTCAGCAGAGAGAATGAGTCTGTGTTTGTGTAAAACATAGTATTGTGAATGACAGCTCTGTATGAAGAATTCTAGTGATTGGAATGACGATAATTGTATGCTGAAAGCTATGAAGGCAGAGTATTACAGTTGGAGATTATGAGAATGAATATATTGGTGGAAATAGCAGTTATTGATATGACTAAATTGTTGTAAGGAAGAGACCGATAAGGCGAAGGAGGAGATTATAGTTTCCTTATGTGTTCAGATATTAAAAATAGAGACAATACATTCAGAAGGTAATTGATTGTGTGATCCTAATGTGAACGCTTAAGCAACTAGTCATTCCCCGTGTTTGAAACCTCCTATATGAATTTATTCTGAGAGGTTTCTTCTAGAATAAGTAAAACGAGCAATCACATTTTGGCGCTGCTCCCGAGGAGTGATAATAGCTTTGAATGTTAGGAATTAATTATCAAACATGTGAAAAAATTGACAATGGAAGACAATTTTAGTAGTGTTTGAAGCAAGATTATGATTAATAAGAACGAGAGCATTGTATCGAGGAAAATAAATCAGTTGAGAGAAAGACAGGGAAGAGTACAAGGAAGGAGCTTGCTTAAATAGGAGCAAGAACGTAATCTTAAAAAGAAGCATCGACAAAATTGGATTAAACCATGGTTGCAAGCTTGTCGGTGCATCCAAACATATCAAGAATCGGATAGACTGTTAATTTTGCAGTCATATGTACTGTTAGAAAAACTGCCAAGAACACTTGTAGGAAATTTTGTTAACATTTCAGTGCAAATCTTGAGGCCGTTAACTGAAAGAGAAGGATGCGTAGAAGAATTTGGTACTCCATTGGGTATTTTTTCAATAAGGGATACCGCTCAAACGAGCAATAGGGGCTCTTCAGATTGGCACAAATGGATCGCTAATAAAGATAACTATATTATATTTCAAAATCTGACGTTTTCACTTGCAATTCAACCAATAAAACTATTTGCAAAAAATAATAGTAAATCAAAGAGCACTAAGAGCTCGAAAATTAGAATAAGGAAAAGCAGAGATTATTTTAAAATGGAGTTTAGTGGAACAAGAAATTCAATGGCATCTGGAGGACCAGCCATTCCAATTGCACTACAAATGGGTGTAGTAGGCGATCGTATGACTAATATTATGCTACTACCTACTTTTCGGGGATTTCCGGGTACAGATCCCGATCAATATTTGTCTCAATTTCTTATAGCATGTTTAGCTAATAATGGTAGAATTGAAGATATTTGGTTGCGATGGCTGCCATCGACCTTAAAAGATACAGTGTTTGAATGGTACAACCCCCAATCAGTGGATCAATTTTCGAATTGGAAAGCATTGAAGAATATATTTTTATCTCATTTTCAGCCAATTACTTTTAAGGACCACCTTCGAGAGAGGTTAATGAATAGCAAAATGATCCTAGGGGAGGCGGTGGAATCATACTATGGTTGAGTGGCTGATATACTCAGTAAGTGGCTGAATCACCAAATGTCGGAGGTATTTATCTTATCGATATTAATCAATGGTTTGCACCCACTAGAGCTAAAAATGTTTGTAGAAGAAGCTCAAACCGTTACGATGGTTGCGTCCCTTAATAGAGCCAAGGTTTCAGAGGAATGTATCACGGCCATAATCATGTAAGCTAATAATTACATATAGAAATAGGTAGAAGTAAGTAAAAGTAGATAAAAGTAAGTTAATTATATAATATTTAATATAAAAGCTTCCTAGAAACTTCTTAGACGCTGCTTTGACTTCATAGGTGTCTTTAATTGACTTTTTGGATTAGAAACGTGGTCAACAAGTTGGCCATGTGCCACACATGTTGTTAGCTTGAAGATCAAGCTAACTATGTGGCCCACACGTAGAAAAACTTGCCTTGTAAGTCAAGGCATGTGTCCTACAAAGTCAACACATATTGGAGGTCCTATAGAACGTTGCCACATAGATAGTATATATAAAGACAAGAGTGAAGGCTTCTTCACTCTTGTCAACTCCTTTCTTGCTTCTAGTCCAGGTTCAAGAGTCTTTAGTTTCTTGTCTTGTGGCAATAGCCATTCCAGTTTCTTTTTAATATACCTACTTGTTTATATTTTGACTTATTATATCGAGATAGCCTTTTGGTGTATATTTTTCCTCATCGAGTCTTTGTCCTTGACAGATTGACAAGAGTACACTTACAATATCAGAGTTTTGTTTTCTCTTGAGTAAGAGTGGATTACCCCTTTCTCTTGACAAGACATAAGCGTATTAGAAGTTTGCGGATTACCCACTTCTAAACTGATATTGTTCTTAGTATCTTCTTTGTTATCAAGTCTTTCTTTTCTTTTGTCTTGAGCAATATCAAACAAATTTTTCTTCTTAGTGTCATTATGGCAGAACTTGTTGAAATGAAGAGTGCAATGGCACAAATGCAAGAGCAAATGAGGGAGTTAATGCTTGCGATGCATCAACTCAATTTACCAACACATGAAAGAACAAGAATAGCAGAAAGTGGAGATATAGAGATGATCGGAGCTGCTTCAACATCTACAAAAAATCACGTTCCTTCTCCAATTGTACAACACCCTATAAGCACTAGAGAACCAAGAATTGCCTTACCTGAGAAATTTGATGGTACGAGATCAAAGTTTCGAGGGTTCATCAATCAAGTACAATTGGCAATTGAACTTCAACCGCAAAGCTATCCAACTCCAGGATCACAAGTCAGGTTTATTGGCACTCTACTTTTTGGTTCTGCATTATCGTGGTTTTCGTCTTTTCTTGAACAACGAAATCCAATATTGGACAATTTGGAAGCTTTTTTGGCGGAGTTTCGATCTATGTATGGTGAACACGATGCAACTCGTGTTGCAACAAATAAGATCCGAATTCTGCGACAAGAAAATCGCTCAGTAACAGTATATGCTTCACAATTTCGATAACTTGCAATTGACATCAAGTGGGATGATGCTGCACTCATCAGTCAATTTCTTTATGGATTGCAATACGAAGTAAAGAAATTGATGCTCAACTTACCTGATCCTCAAACTTTGAGTCAAGCAATCGATTTTGCGGTAAAATGTGATAATCGACTTTTCGATCTTTTGAATTTTGATCTGAGAATGTGATAATCTTTTGAATTTCGATCTGAGAATCATTCACGGGAACCTCAACGTTATTACTCAATGGCAACATCAACATCTTTACCAAACGTACGTTCGGAAGTAGAAGACATGCAAATTGACGCGGTACGTTTTAAACCTCTAACTGAGCAAGAAAAGATTCGTCGTCGTCAAGAAGGATTATGTTTATATTGCGGAGAACCTAAGCACACTGCTCAACATTGTCCAAAGAAACGACGCAACTATAAAATGAGGGGTACGACGGTCAAAGAAGACAACATGTCAGAAAACGGATTCGTCCAGCTACAATAGGGACCGTGCAGCTGAAACCTTGTACAATTCCTAATGAAGGTCCTATCCTCTCCTCAGAACCCTCTCCTTGTTTTATAATAGACTTATATTTAGGACCTAAGAATTACAAAGCCTCTGCTTTATTAGATTCGGGAGCCTCAGCATGTTTTCTAGATGAACAATTTGTTAAAAGTCGTAAAATACCCTTTGTACAGAAACCTAAACCAGTACATGTAGAAGTCATAGATGGTCGTCCCTTGTCTTCTGGAGATGTCACTCATGAAACTCATCCTATAAAAGTAACAATAGATGGTCATGATAGCTACATAGCTTTTAACATAATTAAATCCCCGTCCAATCCAGTTATTTTAGGTTTATCCTAGCTAGAAAAATATAACCCTCGAATAAATTGGAATTCGCGTAAACTTGACTTTTCCAAAAGCATTATTAATAGTTCTACGAACCAAGTAAAAAATTATAAGTCTAGTACAGTAAAACCCGTACTGATAGGTGCAAAAGCATTTATACACGCAGCAAAAGAAGGATCAACTTTTGCTATTTATGTTGCACCTATTTCTGAAAACGTAAAGACTTCAAGTGGCATTCCAAGTCAATATCAGGAGTATCAAGACGTTTTTGAGAAAAAGAATGCAGATATTCTTCCTGAGCATCGTCCATATGATTGTTCAATCGACCTCAAGGAAGGAACTCAGCCACCATTTGGACCAATTTACAGTTTATCGCAAGATGAGATGGCTGAACTCAAGACATATATTGACGAGAATTTAGCGAAGAATTTCATACGCCATTCAAAATCTCCAGCAGGAGCTCCAATTCTATTCGTAAAGAAAAAAGATGGATCTTTACGAATGTGTGTTGATTATCGAGGACTCAACAAGATCACAATCAAGAACACGTATCCATTTCCTTTGATATCAGGACTCCTTGACCAGTTGAATCAAGCTAAGATCTATACAAAAATAGATCTAAGAGGAGCATATAATCTAGTACGGATCAAAGAAGGAGATGAATGGAAGACTGCGTTTCGAACCAGGTATGGACATTTCGAATATAATGTCATGCCCTTTGGACTCACGAATGCACCATCTGCTTTTCAACATCTCATGAATGATATATTTCGTGAATTCTTAGACAATTTTGTCGTCTGCTATCTAGACAATATCCTGATCTATTCCAAGAACGTCGAAGAACATGAAATACATGTTCGTCAAGTATTACAAAAACTTAGAGATGCAGGATTGTACGCCAAGATCGAAAAGTGTGTATTTCACACTACTCAAGTTGACTTTTTAGGATACATCATTTCAAATGATGGTCTCATGATCGATTCTAAGAAAGTCCAAACAATCGTGGATTGGAAGATTCCAAGGACGGTAAGAGATGTCCAATGTTTCTTGGGATTTGCCAATTACTATCGGATCTTTATCAAAGATTTCTCACGAGTTGCAGCTCCACTTACACGCTTCACTAGTAAAGATAAATTTCAATGGAATCAAGAAGCGGAAGCAGCATTTGAAGCCTTGAAGACATCGTTTATCTCTGCACCAGTCTTATATCGTGTTGACTTTTCCAAGGCATTTTTTATGGAAACAGATGCATCAGATTTTGCCTTGGGTGGAGTTTTATCACAAATGGGAACAGATGACAAACTTCATCTGATAGCTTTTCATTCAAGAAAATTCTCAGCAGCCGAGATCAATTATGAGATCCACGATAAAGAACTTCTTGCGATCGTGGATTCCTTTCAAGAATGGCGTCATTATCTAGAAGGTGCTTCTAGTCCAGTCACTATATATACAGATCACAAGAACCTCGAGTATTTCATGTCAGCACGCGTGTTGAATCGTCGTCAAGCTTGTTCGAGTATGTCTTGTCAAGATTCGAGTTCATTATCACTTATCGGCCAGGAAAACAACAAGGTTTATCCGATGCCCTATCTAGACGTTCTTATTTTGCACCAAAAGAAGGAGATGTAGCTTTTGAGCAACAAAGAACGGTCCTCTTGAAACCGGAGCAATTTCATCTTCGAGTAATGAAATCAACATTGACTGTTGATTCAACTTTTCTCAAGCAAATCCAGTTCAGTATGTCCTCAGACCCTCTTGTTTATGATATCGAGAATAATTCTTCCAAGTCTCATGATCTTTCTAAGTTCGAGTTCAAGAATAATCTATTATATTTTGAAAGACGCCTATATGTTCCAGAAGGAGAAGCACGTTTACGTGTTCTTCAAGCACGTCATGACTTTCCAGCAGCAGGGCACTTTGGATATAATAAGACTTTGGAACTCATATCAAGAGATTTTTAGTGGCCACAAATGTGGAAGTCAGTCAAAGACTTTGTACAATCATGTGATATTTGTTCAAGATCAAAAATTCCTCGTCATCGACCTTACGGACTTCTTCAGCCATTACCTATACCAGAACAACCATGGTCTTCTGTTTCTATGGATTTCATCACAGATCTTCCAAGCTCAAGATCTTATGATTCTATATTTGTGATAGTAGATCGTTTCACCAAGATGGCACATTTTGTGCCATGTACAAAATCCATCACAGGTGAAGAAACAGCTAAGCTTTTCATTGATAATATCTATCGCTATCATGGATTATCTAAAGATATCATATCGGATAGGGGAACTCAATTTGTGTCAAGATTTTGGAGGACCCTTTTCAAGATTTTAAAAGTGAACATAAAGCTATCTTCGGCTTTCCATCCTCAAACTGATGGACAAACAGAGCACGTAAACCAAGTCTTGGAGCAATATTTAAGGTGTACTATCAACTACCAACAAGATGATTGGACAACCCTTCTGCCATTGGCAGAGTTTGCTTATAATAATACGGTACATTCTTCCACGTAACAAACACCTTTCTTTGCCAATTATGGCTATCATCCACGACTTGATACTTTTGATTTTTCAAAAGTTGATAATCCTGCAGCAAAAGATATGGCAAATCGGTTGTCAGAGTTACATGCAATAATGAAGACACAATTGAAAGAAGCTCAACAATGACAAAAGATAAACGCAGATCTATATCGTAAGGAGCAACCACAAATCAACGTGGGTGATAAGGTATGGCTACTTCGTCGCAATATCAAGACTACTCGACCTTGTGACAAGTTGGACTATCGTAGGCTTGGCCCCTTTTCTGTTTCTGAACAGATCAACCCAGTTGCATATCGGTTACATCTACCGGAGTCAATGAAGATCCATCCTGTATTCCACGTATCTCTTCTTGAACCATATAAGACAGTGGATATACAAGGAAGAAGACAAATGCCACCGCCTCCTATAGAAGTAGATAATAATGAAGAATTTGAGGTGGAAGAGATATTAGACTCAAGGCGACGCCGAAATAAGCTGGAATATCTTGTTCATTGGCGCGGATATGATATTAGTGAACGCACATGGGAGCCATCCAGGAATCTAGCAAATGCATCAGCTAAAGTCAAAGTTTTTCATCAACGACATCCATCAAAACCAAGATGAAAATCTCTCTTATAAAAGAGAGAAGATTGAGGCAAGATAACATTCAATTTCCTATCCTTGTTTGTAACTTCTTTACATTTGTGATGCTAATTAGATGGAGAGCCAACAACCAGTGGATTCAACTCAAGAACCTTCGTTTGCTGACCTGCCGGACGAGACATTACGATTGTCACAACCTTCAAGACGACTCAATCGAGATGAAGATCTTCAAGAACGACATGTTCTTCCTCGAACAGATGGTGAGATACAACGCGTTTGGTATCATGATTTGGGAAGGGACTCCCGATGTTTGGTGATTTTGCTAGAGGTAGGAACAACTCCTGATGGTGTTCCGAATATTCTATTCGAAGGAAGTTATGAAGGCCTCAATAATGATCAAATAACTGGGTGGTCTTTCCGCCCTGGTATGAGACACTACCGATGGTTGAGAGGCCCTATCAATCATCTTTGAAGAGAACAGAGATCAGAGTATGTGGCGAATACAATTCGTCGCATCATAGATTTCCTCAACATATGATGACCGCTCCTCGTGGAACTCGTCTCTAGAAGGGGGGATAATGTCACGGCCATAATCATGTAAGCTAATAATTACATATAGAAATAGGTAGAAGTAAGTAAAAGTAGATAAAAGTAAGTTAATTATATAATATTTAATATAGAAGCTTCCTAGAAACTTTTTAGACGCTGCTTTGACTTCATAGGTGTCTTTAATTGACTTTTTGGATTAGAAACGTGGTCAACAAGTTGGCCATGTGCCACACATGTTGTTAGCTTGAAGATCAAGCTAACTATGTGGCCCACACGTAGAAAAACTTGCCTTGTAAGTCAAGGCATGTGTCCTACAAAGTCAACACATATTGGAGGTCCTATAGAACGTTGCCACATAGATAGTATATATAGAGACAAGAGTGAAGGCTTCTTCACTCTTGTCAACTCCTTTCTTGCTTCTAGTCCAGGTTCAAGAGTCTTTAGTTTCTTGTCTTGTGGCAATAGCCATTCCAGTTTCTTTTTAATATACCTACTTGTTTATATTTTGACTTATTATATCGAGATAGCCTTTTGGTGTATATTTTTCCTCATCAAGTCTTTGTCCTTGACAGAATGCCATTATGATCAATTTTTAACTACCGAAGCCACGATGATTCCAGTTCAAGGTAGATATCAAAATCTGACTTAGAACGAATCAGTGAGTAGTTATCTACGAATATTAGAAAAGGGGCCAATTCCAATACCAATATTTAGGGGCAGTTAATGTCAGCTCATTGTAAGCTATACCATTGAACGTAACAACAGCGTATGCTCCATATTTTTTGTATCAACAACAAGCATTAACTTCGGCATAGATATCAATAATGCCAGCCCTAAAAGATTCCAATGAAACCTTATTATTAAATTTGACGAAGAAAATGGAGGAAATGGTAGTCAATATGGCCAAAGATAAGGAGAAGAGGCAAAACCCTATCAATACTAAGACCAATGTATGGTGCAATAATTGTAAGGGCCACGGTCATTCTGTAACAGAATGTCCCTCATCCTCACAAATAATGGGTCAATGTACATTTTGCGGAGGAAAGGACCTAACATCAAATTGTTGAAATTGGCAAAGACAACAACAACAATTTAGTAATCAGACCATGATCCCACCAACCCAGTGGGATATCAATCAAGTGTAAACGGAAAATACGTTTGGATGGAATTAAAATCGATTTAATAGACAAAATTGAGCATTCAATAACTTTCAAAGTTCCAATTTTAATCAGGGGTCTGCATCGAACCTCCAGAACTATGGTAAGGAGCAGCAGATGTATCAGCAATATGCTCCACTGATGTCATCAAACCAAGTTCCCTCAGTACCAATAGGACAACCAGGATCATTTTGTAACCCTACATGGAACAAGCCTAGTAGTTATATACCAGTAGACACACCCATTATCCTTGAAGGAGTTGACAGGAGATAACTTCGTTGCTATCGTTGCAGATAAATTGGACATTATACGAGTGAATGTCCTAATCTAAGGGCCAGTGATGACTATACTCCAATATGTGGAAATTATAAGCAGTCTAGTCATACTTATCAATAGTGCAATGCGCCCTTTAATTATAATAACCGGGACCAACAAATACAAATAAGCCAACCGGTGGAGGACAAAGGCCCTATTCAACGAGACTCACTAGTACATCATGTCGAAGTGGTGAACGTAGTGCTTACCAAAGGCCAACAAATAGACAAGAATCTAATTCAAGACTTAGATGAATCAATCGCAGAAAAGCAAGTAGTGCCGTCCATGGAGCTAAACGAACCAATATCAGTATTGAGACGTATCCCGATATTGAGACCTCAACAGACTGAGGAACTCAATTCGGTTCCACATGCCAATTTACCAGGACCATCTAGAACGATCCAAACTGACCAATTATCAATATCTATACAACCCAATAAAAGATCTTATACATTAAAGGAACCTTTAGTGGTAGAAAAGTTGGCAAAGTTACCAGTGGCAATCCCAATCGTCAGGAAGGAATTACTGTCAAACGAAGTAAAATTGAAACCAATGAAATGCAAAAGAGCATTAAAAATTACTCTTAATATGGAACCCTACGACATTCTGAAGGATTTGGATGTTATACAACCTTAAATTATAATGAAGCAAATTTTGGCTGTAGCATCGGAATGTCGATCTACATTGAATTCAGCGCTAACACGACAAAGATTCTACACTAAAGAAATTCATGAAGTTAGCTTAATCCCAGATCCGGGAGCACCAACAGTTGATGTATCAATCGATGGCATTTTAATTCCAGGGGTACAAGTCGATGGTGGCTCCAGTGTGAATTTAATGAACGCGGATATAATAGAGGACTTGGATCTAAAGTAATTGCTACCTACGACATTTGTCTTGCAAATAACAGATCATAGTCGTGTAAAGCCAATGGGAATCTTACGTAATATTGCCACTGTAATCGTAAGATTGACATACAAAATCGATTATATTGTATTCTGATTACAAAGTTCTACATTATTGTTTCTTATTTTATTGGGCAGACATTGACTTTATCAAGCCAAAGCTAAGAACGATTGGGGCTGAGGAACATTGACAATTGGAAAAGGCCGTGACCAGATTATTTTACAGATGTACCCGATACAATATCATGAAGAATCTCAATTGCCAGAATCAGAATTTACATTTGACAACAAGAGTCAATCGATTGAGGCAGATGACAATGCTATAAGTTTACTGCAATTTTGGAATAGGACAAAATACTTCAACAGCAAAGGTAGGAGTCTACCAATGTAGAAGTTCTAACAAATATTTACTACATCAAGACGATGCGACTAACTCTGATCATGCTATTGTCGAATGGATGAACAATCTCACAGTCAATAGAGTCAGTACATTGGAACTAGATTTGGATGGTTCCCATATGATGGATAATACAAGATATTCAGATCAAGAGAAGACAATTAAATCAGAGGTTGTTGAAGACCATGTGTGTCAATCTATTAACCTGGGCACCAACGAAATATCACAGCTAATTAAAATATATGCCAGTATTATCGATACAAAATTGGATGCTTGGAAACAATTTTTTGTCCATCACAAATCTGCCTTTGTGTGGTTGTATGTGGATTTGAAAGGGATTCTAGCTGATGTGTGTGAGCACCAGATTATTTTGGAGGAGGGTGTTACGCCAGTTCGGCAGAGGCAACATCGCCTTAACCCAAAATATTCCCTTTTAGAGAAAGAAGAATTGAAGAAACTTCTTGACATGGGTTTTATTTATCCTGTTCCGCATAGTGCATGGATGTTGCTAATCGTGATAGTATCGAAGAAGAATGAAAAAATCAGGATATGTCAAGATTTTTGAAAGTTAAATGCGGCCACCAAGAAAGATTACTTTTCATTACCTTTCACAAATAGTATGGGTAATATGTTGTCATTACCACTAGGTAGTAAAAGAATAGGAGTGCGGCACCAGTTAAAGTCATTTTTTGGTGTTGTTTTGGGTTGGCTGGAGTGCCATTTTCTTGTATTTCTTGTGTTTTTGAGAGTAGTAGTTTCAAATAAGAGTTAATAGTGAGGAGCCGGTCACAAGTGTCGATTGAAGATATTCTAGAATAGATGAGTCAGCAGCAACAATTGAAACTTCAGGATGTCCAGATCTTGAAACTGGAAGCTCAAGTCCATGAACTGGGTGAGTATAATGAAGATCTATCAAACCAGTTGAGGAAGGAGTCGATGGACTAGAGAAAGAAGAAGAAGATTTACAATTGGAACCAGATTTGGTCGAACCTACATTCGATAATACAACAAATGATTAATTAGGTGGGCCAGAGGAACTAGTAACTTTGTGGAGATTTATTAAGTAGTTTTTAGATAGGTATCAATTAAGTGTTTGCAAGGACGCTGCACAGATAGAAGTGGGGCTATGTAGAATAGATATTAATTTATTTTTGAAAGATATTGATAAAATATATTAATAGTTCATATAATAGGAAGTTCAGGAGAACGAATGAGTGATTTAGTTCTTAAAAGCGATTAATTACAAAATTACAATTAGAATCTGGAGAATCAAGGAAAAGTATATAGGAGTTGTAGAAGTTAATTAAAGAGCCATCGCTGTGATAATTGTGAGCGAAGGTAAGCTTGGTGCTACCTCTTTTCTTTTGTTTGTTATTTTATTTGAATAAGAGGATTGAGAGTTTTTGAATATTGTGAAGTGAATTATGGAATGGAAATGTGATTGGTATTATTTGAGAAGAAAAAAGATTGAATGCTGAAATTTGATTGTAATTCAGTAGAGAGAATGAGTCTGTGTTTGTGTGAAACACCGTAATGTGAATTACAGTTCTGTGTAAAGAATTCCAATGATTGGAATGAGGATAATTGTGTGCTGAAAGCTATGAGAGCAGAGTATTACAGTTGGAGATTATGAGGATGAATATATTGGTAGAAATAGCAATTATTGGTATGACTGAATTCTTATAAGGAAGAGACCGATAAGGCGAAGGAGGAGATTATAGTTTCCTTATGTGTTCAGATATTGGAAATAGAGACAATACATTTAGGAGGTAATTGATTGTTTGACTCTAACGTGAACGCTTAAGCAACTAGTCATTCCCCATGTTTGAATCCCCCTATACGGGTTTATTCTAGGAGGTTTCTTCTGGAATAAGTAAAACGAGCAAACACAGTTAGAAATGTATCCAATAGATTTTTATTTTAAAAAATAAATAAATAATCACAAATTTGAGGATTTTGTGAGTATTATAGCTTATTTATAAGTAAAATTTTTTCAATTTATAAATGTATTTGTCTTAAATATATTTGAAAATTTTGATATTAATCAAATAGTTAGATTGATGGTCATGAGAGTTTTTGTGGATTATAGTCTTCAATAATTGAAATTTAGGATCAATGAAGATTTTTTTGATTTTACAATATCTATGACAAGGATTAAAGCACAAATTTGTAAGAGCAATTTAGACTTAAAAATCCATAAATTAGATAATTTATAAACAATTTTTTGGTTTAGCAAGAAAAAATTATTATTGAAAGATCAACATTCAAGTTGGAGAAGAAAGGCAGCCAACATTTTAGAGGTTATGAGAGCTTTTCTTTCAATTGGTGAGTTTTATTCTTCTCAAATTTTGTATATTTGTTAATTACATTTAGATTGAAATGTGAGTAAAATTTTAGTTAAGTTCAATAGTTTTATTAATATTTAATTGAGATTTTAAAACAACCTTAAGAAGTAATTAAAATTTATTTAGGATTTTTTTGATTTGATTTAAGATTTAATATTTTATTAGGATTTAATTAGAATTTGGTTAAAATTTCATTATAATTTCATTAAGATTTTTTCTAGGATTGAGAATTATATTAAGATTTTATTAGAATTTTATTAAGATTTGATTAAGATTGATTTAAGATTTAATTAGGATTTAGGACTTATTTAGGATTTCATTAAGATTTGGTTAAGATTTGGTTAGGATTGATTTAAAATTTCATTAGGATTTTTTGAGGGTTATATTAGGATTTGATTAATATTTATTTAAGATTTATATTTTTAATATTTTAAAAAAAATATTTATATTTTTTAAAGATTTATTATTAAATATATTTTTTTAAAGTTGATTTATGATTTCTTTATGTTTCCTTTGAAATTTCTATAAGACTTCTTTTGAGATTTGATTATAAGATTGATTAACATTATTACAATTTAATTGGAGTTTTTTTAGGATTCTATTAGAGTAATTAGGATCTTATTATGTAAAAGAAAATTTTGGTGATCATTTTTTTATATCAAATAAAATATAAAAGAATTTATAGGTACTCTCTATAGCTTCTTTATGTGACAAAGAGTGGATCATTGATAATAGTATATTAAAGTGCTTTTTTGGAAATCTAAATTTTTTTTTAAATTTCAAAATGTTGTCTCATCAGGGTAGAGTAGTTATTGTAGATGGTAGAAAAAATATTATAAGAAGATAGAGTGATGTAAATGTTGTTGTTCAAAATGAGAAAATAAATTGTTTCAAAGATATTCTTTATATATGAAGTTTGAAACAAGACTTACTATCAATAGGAAAATATGTGTAGAATAACAATCAAATATTAATCTTTGGAAAAAAATAATGGTTAGCATTTATCCAATGAAATTCACTAAAGATGCTGATGCTAGGCTATTGGGATGAAAAAACTTATTTATATAAATTAAACATTGAAACTAAAAAATCAATAAAAAATAAGCTCTCAATTTTGGGAACAAGAATAAATAGAATGAGTCGAACATCATCATCAATGAATACAAAAAAAATAAAAATGTCAGATGCCACCATCCAAGCATCATCATTCAATATTGGAGAAAATTACTTATTTATAGTATTGCGGTCTTGACCACATTGGACGCTCTATGATAGATTCAAAAAATTCACCAATATTTACTATAAAATTAATTATGTATCAATATTGTCAAACAAACAAATAAACAAACTTAGGAAGCAATATTTAGGATTGATGATAGCACATCAAAAGAAATGTTAGAATTAATTCATGCAAACCTATGCACTCTATTGTCTATTGTATCATTATTAAGTATCAAATATTTTTTACTCTTTGTTGATGATCATACTAAAAAGATGTAGATTTGTTTTCTTAAAAATAAAAAGGAGACTCTCAAAAAATTCATGGAATATAAAGCTATGATAGAAAATTAAAAAATAAAAATAAATTAGTAAAAAAAAATTTCTCAAATAACAAAGCTTATGTCAATTATTTAAAAAAATTTAATTGCTTATTTCATGTGCATATAGGTAGTCAATCAAAAAATAAGTTACAATTGAGATTAATAATTTTTAGCTTTATAAGCTATAATAAACAAATAGAGGCATATATAACATATCTATATCTTCTATAAAAAATTACAGTATTTGGAAGTGTTATTTTTGAAAAATCAAAATTTTTTATTTTAAAAAATTCATGCTAAATAGTGAGTCAAGAGAATACTTCAACTTAGGAAAATATTATTACTAGGCAATATTAAAATACAACTTTTCATTGAACTTGCTAGCTATTCCATTTATGAAACACATAATTTCTACAAATTTAGACAACAATCAAGAAGCTGTCTCTTCATCAATTCTACTACATTGCGCCGACCTTAATTTTTTAGCGACCAAAATGATAGTACTTCAATGATATACAAAATCCAATGATGAAGGAAATCATGACATTCAAAGATGGAAATATCATAACAGAAGATTACTTACGTACTAATGGCCACCACCTTCATTAGGTGATCTACTATCATCCTTGCAGCCACAGCACTCATTGGATGTTTTTTTATATATATATCCCTCCAATTATCAACTTTATTGGATCTATCCTAGCCATTGAATCTATTAATCAATTTTAAAAATTCTAAAAACTACAATTATATCCTAAGTAAGGAAATTGAGAAGTAGCCAATTTTTGAAACTAGTAATAACTTATTATTTGTTACAACCTCTGATCTATTCAATTTAGATCAAAATTCACCAAATCCAACATAGACGGTATCAACCATGATAAAAGTTGATTGACAAACTTACTACCGAAGTTTGTTATGTGATTATTTTACTGACCTTATGAAGATTTCAGATCTAAAACCAACAATGTATTTCAAAGCCTCAACACATCAAAGATGGATGCAAGCAATGATTAAAGAAATGAAATCTATATACAAGAATATAATATTGCATCTTGCAAATCTTCTATCAAGTAAATTTTCCATCTCAAAAAATAGGTCTATAAAGAAAAATTAAATATAGATAGATCTTTATAAAAATACAAAGCCAAATTAATATTCCAAGGCTTGGAATAAAAAGAATGGATTGATTATAAAAAAATATTTGCACCTATAGTCAAATGGAAAATAATTAGAGCCTTGATTTCAATTGTAGCTCTAAAGAATTTTAGACTATATTTTACAGAAGTCAAAACTATATTTCTTCATAAAAATAATTTTAAAAAAATCTTTATTACTCAACCTCAAGGTTTTGAAGTATCAAGACAAGAAAAATTGGTTTGTAAATTACATAAGGCACTATATGGATTAAAACAAGCACCTTGAGTATAGTATGAAAAATTAAATTCTTACTTAAAAGAAATCAGTTTTCAACAAGGCACAAGAAATTACAACTTATATTCTAAATTATCATAAGAAAAAATCATTTTCATTGCCGTCTATGTAAATGATCTTTTCATGATTGATATTTGTGCAAAAAATATGATTAAATTCAAATGGAAATTACATGATAAATTTAAAATGTTAGAATTATCAAAAAAAGGAGTTATTTTCTATCTGAAATTAGAATGTATAAAAGTAAAATAAGGAATATTTATGACACAAAAAGCATATATATAAAATATTCTTTCAAATTTTTAGATAAAAAATTATATACCAGCAACAACTCCTATAGATGAAAAAAAATAATCAAAGTTGATATGGAGAAAAAAGAAGTAGATCCAACATAATATTACAATTTTATAGATAAATATCTTTATTTAATTCACTCTTTTCTTAATATAAAAATTTCAATAAGAGTTGTCAGTCAATTTATGGTAAGACCTCAACAATCTCATCTATTTTCTTCAAAAAGAATACTACTCTATATCAAAGATATACAAGACTATTAAATCTTATATCAAAACAACAAACAAACCAATCTTTTGGAATATGCATACTTGAATTGGGTTGGAGATATAGAACAAGCTCAATTCATGACTAGACTCATATTTAGCATTGAAACTATACATATTTTATAGTTATCAAAAAAAAAAAAAAAAAAAAAAAAAAAAATCTATTGTTGTACTATTTTCATTAGAAATTAAATATAGATCTTTAATTGATGCATCTTGAGAAGCTTCATGGCTCACAAGGATGCTTAAGGATTTACAAGTAGAAGTCAAAGAATTAGTAGTCATATATTACAATAATGTTGGAAGCATTAAGATAGCTACAAATCCAAGAAAAATCCAAGAATAAAATACATAGTAATATATTATCATTTTACCAAAGAAAAGATTTAATTATAAGAATTCAACCTCAAATATGTACCAATATTGGAATAGGTGGTAGACATCTTTTTAAAACTATTAGAGAGATCTTTATTTGAAAAGTTTAAAAAAAACTAAATATAATAAACATAATCAATATAATTAGATAGTAAATTTAGAACTAATTCAACATATATTCTTTTACATCAATTTTAATCTAAAATATTTTGAACTTAATACCTTTGAAACCTTTCACCTTAAGTTTACAATTAAATTAAGAAACATGGATCCTAAGATTGAATCGACTTTAAATTTCATAAAACTTCCTACAACAACCACCATTAGAGCAAAAAGTACTTTGTGGTATAACCATTGAGCTTAGTAAATCATAAAAAAGATGTAAATTAGAAGAAATTTCTAGCAAGAATATGAGAATATTGACAACAACCTTACTTTGTCCACATAACAAAGTCAAAGAATGGAAAAAATCAGTATCTAAAAGACTTATCAACCAATTACAAACACTTGCTATAAATGTCAATAATTCCCAAATTACAAGGACAAAGGATTGACATTACAATAGTGTTTCAAACATCATCAGCAAAAGGCACCAAAACCAATTATTACTATATAGTAAAATAGATGGATTTAAATTCACTTATGAGTAGCAAAAACATTCCTAGACTTAGGCCATCACCTCATATTGTAACTTTGAGTGTAGAGAAATCCAAAAACTAAAATTGCATCAAACCCTCACTACCATAAAATATAATTTTAAAAGTTAACCTATAAAGGAGTATCTAGATCGAAAGAAACATAGCAAAACCATAGAGACAAAGGAGGGTGTTGATGGAACACCTATGTATCTAGGATCTCTACTTATTTCACCAACAAATTAGGTATCAACCAATACTTAGATAATCTAATTTTGTATAAGAGGCACTACCTCTTTCTTCTAGAGAAGTTAACTGGGACTCTTGTATTAGAGCTGTTAAGTTACTTGTTACTTGTTAGTTTTTCTGGTTCTATTGTTGCTTGATATTCTTACTGTACTTTAGCACCTTGTCGTGTCTTGCATCTCCCTTTACGCAGCAAGGGAATGTGGTTCTAATCTAGTCCTTCAATTGTGAAAGAGATGGCTTTCAGGTTGAAGGTGTGCCCAGCAGTCCCTTGAGGAGTGGCGAATGGGCGCGTTCAATGAGCAATTTTGTGTGGAACCAGGGGAATATATGGGGTCATTTTACATATCTAAGCAAGAGCTCTTCATCCAGCAATACAGGCCCAAGCCTTCTTACAGCAGAATTATGTCCACTGGCACGACGCTTAAGCATGCGCATTGCCTCTGCGCTAACCTTCATCTCAGCGGGAATGGAAATAGGTCTCAAAGCTGGTGTCTATGAAGTTCGAAAATTCACTGATGGTATTAAGCCCTGGACACTGGGTGCTTAACATCGACTGGATGAACTCTTGTATGAGAGGTCTCCGTTTGTGGAAGGAAGTACAGTTTTAGTTGGAGGTCGACAAGAGACTAACCATTCTTATACTTCGAGGAATTTATCATCGGTTGTCTCGTAAGGGCCTTGACATATTGTGAGGGCTCCTTAGTTACTCTCGAAACTTTTTTGGAGTGACAGAGAGCAGCAGAAAGAGAGGTGGACTACATACTTATGATATCGCAAATGTAGAAAAGGAGCAGATGCGTGTATCTTTGCAGGAGCACTGAGGTTCATTGCCATATTCCTCTCGTGGATGTTGTTAGAAATTCTCTCCAAGCCTAGACGTGTGTATAAGTGCGTCCAGGTAGATATTGATTGTGGAAATTCAGAAATCATAAGGAGTCGCAAGATTTGCCGTTGTGACGACAAAAATATGATGGATATCTCCGTGTCTGATATTTCGAGCATTGGTCAACTTGTTGAAATTTGCGTGTGCGGGGGTACATAATTAAATTATTCATTTTTATTGACTTAGAAGTATCTTTTGTTTTTTTTGTTTTTTGTTTTTTTTTTGTTTTTTTTTAATGAAAAGTAACCTCCTGTGCGCAATGTGAGAAGTCATGAGTGGAGTGATTCATACTGTGTTCGATTTGTACTGTCGCAAATTGATCACAGTTGTGTTCTAGAGTGCATGCAGTGAGAAGTCAGTTATCGCGGGTGATTGATGACATTTTCAGCGGCCAAAATTTTAGGTTCACGATACTTGGAGTTGACAGACTTTTTGTTGTTAAAAGCAAATTGTAGTGGTCCATTCAATATGGGGACCATTTGTTTGGTACACACATCCTCCATTGCACACCAAATAGATTGTACGTGAAGTGAAACATGTAGAGGCTACGAAACTGCTTTGAACAAGTGAAAAGGAAGGTAACCTTTTAGAATTTTAGTTTACAATGGAAACTTTCCATCCATTGTTGCGGACTGATCTGGTAGACAACCGATATACTGGTCATCATGTTCGCATATCGATTGCGTTGCTATCGAACTCGGAGTCCTTGTTCTTATTGTTCCCTCTAAATCTCAACTGCTCATCCACTGGTAGATTACTAGTTTTCAAGGTCTCGGACGAAATTTCATTTTCGTCGTCAGTAGAGTGCTTGGCTGCTTTGGATCGACGCTTCAACCCCAAACATGTTCTGCTGGGAAAGCACGAAATTTCCAAAATGGGCGACTTGGGTACTGGCACGCATTTAATAAGAACCGCCAACGGCCACGACACAGATCCGATGGCCACACACAGACCCCACCACTTAATGGACAGCATGGTTGTATCTGCGAAGTTATTCAAGAATGTCACGATGATGACCTGGAGGAAGATGGTGACCGCAATGATTCCAATAAACATGAAGTGCTTGTGAAGGCCTTCGAACACGTTGAAGGACTCTGGCCGTCGGGCGTTAATCTCATTGAAGATCTGACAGAACACAAAGGCGTTGAAAATGAAGGTGTTCCTCTCCAGCACCTTATCCTCATCCGTTCCCTCCAGCCCCAAGATTTCAATTCCGCGATACGTCAACACGAGGAGCACAACGATCTGATAGAGGGCTTGGCCGAAGATGTTCCGCCACATTACGTTGGTGATAAGTGGATCTTTGCGCCCGATGGGTTTCTTGTCCATGAGATCATCCGTGGGATCTTCAGTTGCCAGCGCAAGGGCCCCCATGGTGTCCATGATGAGGTTCACCCACAGCAATTGCACTGCCGTCAGAGGCACATGCCCTGAACTCACAGCAGCCACAAAGTTGATGGTGAGCGCCACCACATTAACAGTCAGTTGGAACTGAATGAACTTCTGGATGTTGGAGTAAACCGACCGACCCCATCGCACCACCTTGACCACCGACGTGAAGTTATCATCCAGAATAATGATATCAGAACTCTCTTTTGCCACCTCTGTACCCGAGATTCCCATCGACAACCCAATGTCAGCTTCTTTCAGCGCTGGAGCATCATTTGTTCCATCTCCAGTTACCGCTACGACGTCTCCTCTTCTCTCCTTCAAAGCTTTCACAAGCTTCAGCTTGTCTAGTGGTGAGGACCTTGCCATTACCACCAGGTTATCCAAGTCTGTGCTGGCTAGCCTTCTGTCATCCCAATTGCGAAAGTCCCGACCCTCTACTACTAGCCCACCTTCGGTCAAAATCCCACACTCGGCAGCGATGGCTTTAGCAGTGTAGATGTTGTCTCCAGTCACCATGCGGACCTTGACACCAGCCCTTTGGCAACGCTCCACAGCATCACGTACTCCAGGCCTGCAAGGATCCTTGATGCCCGCCACGGCTACAAGCCCGAGACCCTGGTCCGGAACCTTCCATTCCGAACGATCCTCTTCGCTCTGCGGTACCTCCAATTCATCGATGGATCGATAAGCAAGGGCAATGCACCGCAATGCCTGCGCAGCCATCCCCTCGATTATATCTCTAAATTCCTTGCACTTCTCGTCGGTCATGGGGTGAGATTCACCACGAGCGTCGAACCAATGGGTGCACAATTCAAGGATAATTTCAGCAGCTCCCTTCCAGTGCAGTTGCACATGTCCATCAGCTGTTTTGAACACCACACCTGCGCGTTTCTTCTCCGAATTGAACGTCTCCACGTGCAGAATCTGGTTTTGGTGCCTGACATCTCTAAAGTCCATTCCTATTTTAACCCCCCAAGTCAAGAGAGCTGCTTCCGTGGGACTGCCTGTTACAGTAGGTTCTTCTCCGGCTTTAGACGGAGATACGTTGCCGTTACTGTTAAGACAGATAGATTGTACAAGCATTTGGCGCAAGTTGGAAGGCAGAGACTCCAACCTCAGTGACTCCTCCCCTTTCGTCTCTCCGCCCACACACGCCCGGGTGACGGTCATCTTATTGGTAGTGAGTGTCCCAGTCTTATCACTACAGATGGTGGTAGCCGATCCCATGGTCTCACAAGCGGCGAGAACACGAACTAAAGACTTGTCAGCCATCATCTTGCGCATGGAGTAGGCCAATGTGAGCGTTACTGCCAAAGGCAAACCCTCGGGCACAGCCACCACCACAATCGTCACCGCAATGGAGAATACGTGCACCAATTCCTTGATAACCTCACCGGCTCTTCTCTCTTTCGAGGTGGCTTTTCTGAATGTAATAGCGAAATACCGGATGATTAAGATAACCAGCACAACAGCCGCAACTAACAAACCCACTTTCCCGATCAAGGTGGCAGCACCATTCAAGCGAACCTGCAGAGGAGTGAGCTCGCCATTGTCCTCGCTAATTGAGGCCATGACCTGGCCCCACTCGGTATTGAGACCCACCCCGGTCACTAACATAGTGCCTTGCCCATCTTGCACTTTGCATCCGGAGAGAAGAAATGGCCTAGACTTGTCTTTTTTCACGGGCAAGCTCTCTCCGGTCATGGTGGACTCATCGATTGATAGAGAGTGTCCTTCGACGACAACACCATCTGCAGGAACCTGACATCCGATAGACAATGGAACGATGTCGCCCACGACAAGGTCAAAAATGGAGACAGTCTGTCTTCGCCCGGCTCTTAGAACCTCTAGTTTGATGTTCTCCTTCTCAGCATTCAAGTTCTGAAAATTCAAGCCTTGCTTGTAATCGCTCACGGCTGTAACAACAATTACAAGAAGCACAGCTATCCCAATGCTGGTCCCCTCATACCATCCCTCCTTTACACCCTCGGTCCAGATGCCTGTGGCTAATGATACAACCGCGCAAGCCATCAGAATGTTGAGGGTGGTGTCCTGGCAAGCATCCCAAACATACGACCAGAAGCCTTTAGATTTCTTCTTCGGATACGTATTAGCACCGTAAGTCTCCCGCCTTTTGTTGAACAGCTCCTCCGATTCATCCAGCCCATACTCCGTGTCGGTGTGCAGTTTCTGCGCCAGACCTTCAACTCCACCCAACCTTTCCAAGTCCTCCACTTGACGGTCCTGAAGTAACTGACTGAGATCTTCGACCGACACTCCATGCGCACCTGGAGTCACATCCGAGGGACGTATTTTGTTGTGGATTGCCCTCTGCAAGCGCCCGACGGCACAAATGGTGTGAGCGCACACTCTGAATCGGGTTCTCGCCCTCTTCTGCAACGGAAATCTCCGAAATCTTCGGGTAGCATTCAAAACCAAAGTCGCCCTCCTCCATCTCCTAGAGCTCTCAGAGGTTGAAGGACTGGATTCCAAATCATCTCCTTCGTATCCAAGCAGCTGTGGAAAACATCGCCGACCCTCTCTCTCTGACGACATGTCGTCCACGTACACTGCAGTAATCCCTGCCATCTTCGAATATCTCACCAGCTCTTTTCGGGATTAGCTCCCAAGTTTCTACGATTGTGATTTTATCGAGGCACCAAATCCTTTCGCTACGTAGATGAGTCCGTAGGACAGCTCATGGTATGAGGGGGATCATGGCGGCGGGGGCCTCGTGGCGAGGGTCACAATGTTGTGGGGGAAAGCATCCACACGCTACATCAACACCTGCGTGCAGAAGTCGGGTCTTGATTCAGAACGTTAATAGAACCACGCAACGTGAGCAACAGAAAGTGAACACAAAGACATCTGCAACATATGCAGTTTGATCCAACAGCTGCGTGCTGCATTGAGCAATGTCATCTAATGCTGTCCGACATCCCAGAGGAGAAACTGGAGGACGAAACAATGTAACAATTCTAGTCTCTGAGACGTGTTTCGAATCCTTTTGTTTTATTCCTTATCCTCCATGTTCCGCATTTAATTCATAACGAGTTTGAAACACGTTTAATTGTCTCGAAACAAGTTTAGAGACGAACTAGGAAAAACAAGCCAGGGAACTGGCTCGCTGAAAATTTGCATGCCTAGGAACGGGATTCCAAACAGCAAGACACACCGAAGAAGAACAGCACAGGGACTGAATGCAAGAAGAGCATACATTCGACGTGCAGTTACTGAACTACGGTTTTAATATGCGTACTCCATTGAATAGCAGCAACTGCAATCTGGACTGATATAATCATTACTGCAATAGCTTAATGAACCAAATCGAACCTGTAGAATGATGTCACGGTGAAAGGCAGAGGTCGGTGAATGGGTAATAGGTCGCCGACTGCAACACACCGCATCAGGAGAAAACCAGCGTATTTGTAAGCGCAGCAGGATGTTCAGGAAATCATGGCAAAGGCGACAAAGAGGGGATAATCATAAACAGAATGAAACTTGAGGAAGGAGAGAATCTAGGATATTCCTGTCGACCCTTGAAAGTTGCTTAGGGCAGCGAAGGGAGATCTAGGGTGAGGACCCCCTAGGCATTCCAACTCTGGCCTTGGACGGACTCTCTCCCTCTCTCGATTAAAAACACATTGGCCACATATCAGATCCTGAGCTCTCCTTCCGCACTTTCCTCGAAGCTGCGCTCCCGGACGATCGCACGCGGCAGCTGGGGTCACTCATCTTGCATGACACAGCACTCGTACCCGAACTTACGGTTTAGCTTCCGGACTAGGTACGGACCGCGGTTGGAGGATTACGTTGGGGATTCAGTTTCACGGAGTCAGTAAGTTAGGCACAAATGGGACATGGCAAGTGGTGGAGAGCCCTGGCTTGGAGTACAACAAATATACATGCTTGCCCCCACCCCCCCCCCCCCTATCAATAAGATTCCACCTTCAATATTGTCCCCTATTCCACACTTCTATGCTTTCCTAAAATTGATTATCAAAAGGTGTGGGCCACATGGTGCAGATTCTCAACACTGTAGCAACAGTACTTGCCTCTTCACAACTACAACAAATAAATAAATAAATAAATAAATAAATAAATAAGATTCATTGAAGAATCAACTACGGAATCCCCCATAGTCAACATTGTAATTTCCACACAGAAAACTCTCCTTCATTTTAAGATCATACATACTGTTAATTTTGAAAAAAAAAAAAAAAAAAAAAAATTTTATTTTGTATTTTTAAGGTGTAATAGACCAGTTTTTGTTGCTCTAATTAAGTCAGAAGTAACCAATTATTTCCACGCGCTTCTGAATTCGATTATTTTTCACTTTCTCTCTCTTCTTTTTTTTTCTTTTAATTATGTTTTAATGTGCTTTTTGTGTGGATATTAAAATATGGTTTATTCATTTCACCAACATGGATTTATTTCTATAATTATTTTTTTCGTGAGATTTTTTCAACAGATATTACAAGATGTTAAGATTTCACGTTGTCCAGTGGACGAATCTGTCGCAACGCCAGCAGATCCACTGCATTCTCGGTGCAGATTCAGCTCCCATATTCATATTCCCAAAATAGACAATTTCGATCTCATCATATGGTGCATCAGCTCCGGAGGCGCCGCAGCACCGTCTGAAACAGGGTCGAGAAGCTGCTGCGATCTCTCTGCAGACATTTCATCCAATAGGAGGCGCCTCATATCCGCGATTTGGGTTTGGTCCCGCCCTCCCCATGAAATGAGCTAGGAATGAGCTTCGAAACTTCTTGGGGGTCGGTAGTTGCCGGGCATTCTGACTAGTCCCCACCAACCCACTCCTGACCATCTCCCCATTCCTCATTTCCATGCCCCTTGCTTCGCTCCACCTATCCATATGAATGAAAGCTTGGGGATTAAGTTTCCGAACATCCATCCAAAAGCGCTCCAGCAACACCTCAAAGCAACAATAAGCATTGTGATGGAACGGTGCATACGTGGCCTGTTGCTCGCAAATAAAGAAAGATAGGCGTCGCAATGGGATGCGATGTTGTTGTGATTCATTGAAATCTGGCAGTCACGCTTTAGACCATGGGCCGTTACCTTGAGGTGCTGGTATGGCCGTTGTGCTGGCTGCTGCTGGGTGCCCAACATCCACTAGTCCTGCCCCCGGCCGAAACATTTTCCAACCTCTGAATTAAACGTATGTACGTACTCACACATATTGACATTTTGGAAGCGATATATGTAAACATATAAAGAGATAAATACGCCCACAAACAGATTGGAAGATTCAGCGCTGAGACGCACTGCCCTATATAGCACCACCGCCAGGTGGGAACCGCGTTCAGCCCGCTCCTGACAAGGGTGGCTGCCATGCATCCAAACCCCCTCTCTTTCAACTTTTCTAAACATATTATCAAATCTAATGCTAAAAAAGTTCACACATAATGTTTGTTGCGAGCTGATGATTGCCAAGTGGATTGAAGCTTTATCTGGGGAAGAGGTTCACCAAGTGGTTAAAGAAATGGCTGCCAATGAAGCATTAGAGCCAAATTGTGTGGATATTGACTTTTTAAAACTTTTTGAAATACTCCTTGCAAATGTTATGTACATATGATCAAACTTACCATCTCAGGAACAACCATTTCAACACCAATTGTTATGAGAACCATCATACTACTACACAAAGCAGCTAGGGATCAACTTGAAAAAGGCAATTGAAATCAAATTGCCCTATTTAACACTGCCTACAATGGTATTGCTAAAGTGTCACAAAAAATTTACAACCGATACTCAGAAAAATAATTAGCTCATATTAAATATATGTATATATATTTACATTAATTTTAAAAATACTATAATAATAAAAATTACTATGAATTGGAAAAAATATATATTATTTTTTAAACCAATTTTTATTAGGGAAATTGGTAAAGTAACTTAAAATTTTATGTTTTTTGTCATAAACATTATAATCAATTTATGATGCTAGAAATTTTTTGATAAAAATAAATAAAATTGAGTATATTTTTTGCTTGCACTTATAATAATATTACATTAAGTATAAGATCTAAAAAAATTTTGCCAATAAAAAATAGCTTTAAAAATCAAAATGGCAAAAAATTAAAATTATAAAGAATAATATTTTAAAACTTTAAATACTTTAAAATGTTACTTTTGTATCTTTAATCCTCTGTAGTTTGTCTTAATATATCAAACATATAAATATAATAATATTATAAGAAAAAATCTTGATAAATATTAAATAATAGTTACTAAATTTTTTTAAAATATTTTAAGATTTTGTATTGGTTTCAAAACAGTTCAATATATGTATTAGAGACATATATAATTATCTAAATAAGAAGTGTTAGATAGAAGGTAAATACATATAGATTTAATAACATCTTGTGGAGTAGCTTCATAGAAGCTTTATAGATGCAAAATTGATTTTATACGTATTTGTAATTAATTGATAGATTAAAAACTTGGTAAATAAGTTGAACATATGTCGCTTATATTGGCCTCATATGTTTCAAGTTTGATATATGGCACACATATAAGAAACTTATTTTAGAAGTTACAGATGTGTCAAATGTTCAATAGAATGTTGCCATGTAGCTTTTAGTTAAATAGTACATATAGAAGCAAAAGTGAAGCCTTTTTTACTCTTGCCAATACCTTTTTTGTTTTTAGTTTAGTTTTAAGAATCTATATAGTCTTCTTATCTTTGATAATAGCCATTTTAATTTTGATACTATACTATTTTTGAATGAATATCTAATCTTCTTAAGTGATACAAGAGTATATTGAAATTTTTAATGTTTGTAATTTATGTCCTTGATAATTTGATAGGAGTGCTAATTCATTGTTTTTATTTAATTTTAGAACTAAGTGGATCACTTCACTTCTTTTATTATGTTTTAAAGATTGCAGACCATCAACTTTTGAATTAATATTTTTATTTTTTAATATTAATATTTTTCTTAAATAGAGTAGACTATTCATCTTTGTAGAAATTTTTATATAATATTAGAGATTACAAATTATCCTCCTTTAATTTAACTTATAAATTTATTAAAATCATGTATTATAAAAATAGAAAAAATTATAAATACTATATTTAGAATAAGTAAAAATAGATTTATAACTATTATAGATCTTTTTACTTAAGATAGAAATTTTACATATTATCAATACAAATTATAGAGGTACTAATTGTATATCTATAGAAGAATTTAATAATAAAGTTTAAAGTCTATACTAAGAAGTTATACAATTGAAAAAAAATAAATAGATCAAGTTTACAATTAAATCCAAGAAATCTTGCTACTATAAGTACAGAGGTAAGAATAAATATGCTGCAGAAGTTTGATAGAACATAATCAAAATTTTGAATAATTCTATAATATATTAAGATTTATTTAAGATTGTATCCTTCATTATACCTTAATAGATTTATTAAAATTAGATTTATATAAAAATTTCTAGCTAAAATTGCTCTCTATTGGTTTACATCTTTGATGGAAAAAAAATCATAACTCTTTTATTATCTATACTCATTCTAAGAAGTATTTACAACCATATTTGAAAAAAATGATAAAAAAAAGATAGCAAAGATCAAACTCCTATCTTTACAATAAGGATCATATTCAGCTACTATATGTGTTGTTGAATAAGTATCCCATATCCTTCATTTTAAGACTTTTTAATCAATTGAATTAAGCCAAGATCTATATCAAAATAGATCTAGAAGGAGTATACAATTTGCTAAAAATTAAAAAAAGAGATAAATAGCAGACCACGTTTTGAACTAGATATGAACATTTTGAATATAATGTCATGTCTTTTAGACTCACAAATATACCAACTATTTTTTCACATCTTATGAATGATTTTCATTTTTAGGAATTTCTAAATGATTTTATTGTTTGTTATTTAAAAGATATCTTAATCTAATTTAAGAAATAAAAATAACATAAATTTTATGTTTATTATATATTACAAAAATTGAAAGATGCAAGACTATATGTCAAGATGAAAAAGTATGTATTTCACACAATTAAAGTTGATTACTTAAAATACATCATTTTAAATGATGGCCTTATAATAGATCCTAAAAAAGTTCAAACTATTATAGATTGAGATATTTGAAAAACAATAAGAGATGTCTAATATTTTTTAAAATTTGGTAATTATTATTAAGTCTTTATTAAGATTTTTTTTTCAAATTGCAACTTTGCTTATATATTTGACTAGTAAAGACAAACTTAAAGTGGAATAAAGAGCAAAAACAACATTTAAAGCTTCAAAGACAACTTTTATTTATATACCAATTTTGTATTATATTGACTTTTTTTAGATATTTTTTTTATGAAAATAGATGCATCATACTTTATTTTGGAATATTCACAAATGAAAGTAGATGATAAACTTCAGTCAATAGTTTTTTATTTTTAAAATATTATAATATTTTTAAAATATTAATTTTTTTTTATAGATTTCATAAAAATCCTATTCAAAATATTGAAGGTCGATATAAAACTATCTTTGGCCTTCAATTCTAATACTAATTGACAAATGAAACTTGAAAATTAAATTTTGAAGTAGTATTTGAGTTGTACCATTAATTACCATCAAGATAATTGAATAATTTTTTTTCTACCAGCAAATTTTTTTTATAATAATATGATATATTTTTTTACTCAATAATTTTTTTTTATTAATTATAATAATCATCCATAGGTTGATACTTTTAACTTTTCATAAGTTGATAATCCTATGGTAGAAGATTAAGCAAGTTTTTTATCAAAGCTATATGCAATAATATAGGTGCAATTAAAAAAAATTCAAGAATAGCAAAAAATTAATGTAGATACTTATTATAAGGAACAACTTCAATTCCACATAGGCAACAAGATCTGATTACTTTATTGTAATATCAAGTCTAATTGTTTTTGTTACAAATTAGATTATCATAGATTTGAACCATTTTCTATTTGTAAACAAATCAATTCAATTGCTCATTACTTACACCTACCAAAATCTATGAAGATCCATTCTATATTCCTTATGTCTTTCCTTAAACTATACAAGATAGTAGATATCCAAAAAAGAAGAAAAATCTTACTTCTTCATATAAAAATTAATTATAAATAAGATTTTGAAATCAAAGGAATTTTAGACTCAAGACAATATCAAAATAGATTAGAATATTTTATACATTTGTATAGATATTTTATCAATAAATAGACCTGAAAGCCATCCAAGAATCTTGTAAATGCATCAAAAATATTAATGGATTTTATTAACAACATTCATTAAAATTAAGATGAAGAAATGAGTAATTATTACTATAAAAGAAATAAAATTAAGTAGAAATAGCATTCTATCCTCAATCTTTATTTGTAATTTTATGTGTATTTGTGGTTCTAAGAAAATAAAGAATTAACAACCAAAAAATTTAACTTAAGATCTATGATTTGCTAAATTATCAAATAACATATTGAAATTGTCATAGTCTTTAAGTGTCACGGCCATAATCATGTAAGCTAATAATTACATATAGAAATAGGTAGAAGTAAGTAAAAGTAGATAAAAGTAAGTTAATTCTATAATATTTAATATAGAAGCTTCCTAGAAACTTCCTAGACGCTGCTTTGACTTCATAGGTGTCTTTAATTGACTTTTTGGATTAGAAACATGGTCAACAAGTTGGCCATGTGCCACACATGTTGTTAGCTTGAAGATCAAGCTAACTATGTGGCCCACACGTAGAAAAACTTGCCTTGTAAGTCAAGGCATGTGTCCTACAAAGTCAACACATATTAGAGGTCCTATAGAACGTCGCCACGTAGCCCCTAGTTAGATAGTATATATAGAGACAAGAGTGAAGGCTTCTTCACTCTTGTCAACTCCTTTCTTGCTTCTAGTCCAGGTTCAAGAGTCTTTAGTTTCTTGTCTTGTGGCAATAGCCATTCCAGTTTCTTTTTAATATACCTACTTGTTTATATTTTGACTTATTATATCGAGATAGCCTTTTGGTGTATATTTTTCCTCATCGAGTCTTTGTCCTTGACAGATTGACAAGAGTACACTTACAATATCAGAGCTTTGTTTTTTCTTGAGTAAGAGTGGATTACCCCTTTCTCTTGACAAGACATAAGCGTATTAGAAGTTTGCGGATTACCCACTTCTAAACTGATATTGTTCTTAGTATCTTCTTTGTTATCAAGTCTTTCTTTTCTTTTGTCTTGAGTAATATCAAACAAATTTTTCTTTTTAGTGTCATTATGGCAGAGCTTGTTGAAATGAAGAGTGCAATGGCACAAATGCAAGAGCAAATGAGGGAGTTAATGCTTGCGATGCATCAACTCAATTCACCAACACAGGAAAGAACAAGAATAGCAGAAAGTGGAGATATAGAGATGATCGGAGCTGCTTCAACATCTACAACAAATCACGTTCCTTCTCCAATTGTACAACACCCTATAAGCACTAGAGAACCAAGAATTGCCTTACCTGAGAAATTTGATGGTACGAGATCAAAGTTTCGAGGGTTCATCAATCAAGTACAATTGGCAATTGAACTTCAACGGCAAAGCTATCCAACTCCAGGATCACAAGTCAGGTTTATTGGCACTCTACTTTCTGGTTCTGCATTATCATGGTTTTCGTCTTTTCTTGAACAACGAAATCCAATATTGGACAATTTGGAAGCTTTTTTGGTGGAGTTTCGATCTATGTATGGTGAACACGATGCAACTCGTGTTGCAACAAATAAGATCCAAATTCTGTGACAAGAAAATCGCTCAGTAACAGTATATGCTTCACAATTTCGATAACTTGCAATTGACATCAAGTGGGATGATGCTGCACTCATCAGTCAATTTCTTTATGGATTGCAATACGAAGTAAAGAAATTGATGCTCAACTTACCTGATCCTCAAACTTTGAGTCAAGCAATCGATTTTGCTGTAAAATGTGATAATCGACTTTTCGAATTTCGATCTGAAAATCATTCACGGGAACCTCAATGTTATTACTCAATGGCAACATCAACATCTTTGCCAAACGTACATTCAGAAGTAGAAGACATGTAAATTGACGCGGTACGTTTTAAACCTCTAACTGAGCAAGAAAAGATTCGTCGTCGTCAAGAAGGATTATATTTATATTGTGGAGAACCTAAGCACACTGCTCAACATTGTCCAAAGAAACGACGCAACTATAAAATGAGGGGTACGACGGTCAAAGAAGACAACATGTCAGAAAACGGATTCGTCCAGCTACAATAGGGACCGTGCAGCTGGAACCTTGTACAATTCCTAATGAAGGTCCTATCCTCTCCTCAGAACCCTCTCCTTGTTTTATAATAGACTTATATTTAGGACCTAAGAATTACAAAGCCTCTGCTTTATTAGATTCGGGAGCCTCAGCATGTTTTTTAGATGAACAATTTGTTAAAAGTCGTAAAATACCCTTTATACAGAAACCTAAACTAGTACATGTAGAAGTCATAGATGGTCGTCCCTTGTCTTCTGGAGATGTCACTCATGAAACTCATCCTATAAAAGTAACAATAGACGGTCATGATAGCTACATAGCTTTTAACATAATTAAATCCCCGTCCAATCCAGTTATTTTAGGTTTATCCTAGCTAGAAAAATATAACCCTCGAATAAATTGGAATTCACGTAAACTTGACTTTTTCCAAAGTATTATTAATAGTTCTACCAACCAAGTAAAAAATTATAAGTCTAGTATAGTAAAACCCGTACTGATAGGTGCAAAAGCATTTATACACGCAGCAAAAGAAGGATCAACTTTTGCTATTTATGCTGCACCTATTTCTGAAAACATAAAGACTTCAAGTGGCATTCCAAGTCAATATCAGGAGTATCAAGACGTTTTTGAGAAAAAGAATGCAGATATTCTTCCTGAGCATCGTCCATATGATTGTTCAATCGACCTCAAGGAAGGAACTCAGCCACCATTTGGACCAATTTACAGTTTATCGCAAGATGAGATGGCTGAACTCAAGACATATATTGACGAGAATTTAGCAAAGAATTTCATACGCCATTCAAAATCTCCAGCAGGAGCTCTAATTCTATTCGTAAAGAAAAAAGATGGATCTTTACGAATGTGTGTTGATTATCAAGGACTCAATAAGATCACAATCAAGAACACGTATCCATTACCTTTGATATCAGGACTCCTTGACCAGTTGAATCAAGCTAAGATCTATACAAAAATAGATCTAAGAAGAGCATATAATCTAGTACGGATCAAAGAAGGAGATGAATGGAAGACTGCGTTTCGAACCAGGTATGGACATTTTGAATATAATGTCATGCCCTTTGGACTCACGAATGCACCAGCTGCTTTTCAACATCTCATGAATGTTGTATTTCATGAATTCTTAGACAATTTTGTCGTCCGCTATCTAGACGATATCCTGATCTATTCTAAGAACGTCGAAGAACATGAAATACATGTTCGTCAAGTATTACAAAAACTTAGAGATGCAGGATTGTACGCCAAGATCGAAAAGTGTGTATTTCACACTACTCAAGTTGACTTTTTAGGATACATCATTTCAAATGATGGTCTCATGATGGATTCTAAGAAAGTTCAAACAATCATGGATTGGAAGATTCCAAGGACAGTAAGAGATGTCCAATGTTTCTTGGGATTTGCCAATTACTATCGGATCTTCATCAAAGATTTCTCACGAGTTGCAGCTCCACTTACACGCTTCACTAGTAAAGATAAATTTCAATGGAATCAAGAAGCGGAAGCAGCATTTGAAGCCTTGAAGACATCGTTTGTCTCTGCACCAGTCTTATATCGTGTTGACTTTTCCAAGGCATTTTTTATGGAAACAGATGCATCAGATTTTGCCTTGGGTGGAGTTTTATCACAAATGGGAACAGATGACAAACTTCATCTGATAGCTTTTCATTCAAGAAAATTCTCAGCAGCCGAGATCAATTATGAGATCCACGATAAAGAACTTCTTGCGATCGTGGATTCCTTTCAAGAATGGCGTCATTATCTAGAAGGTGCTTCTAGTCCAGTCACTATATATACAGATCACAAGAACCTCGAGTATTTCATGTCAGCACGCGTGTTGAATCGTCGTCAAGCTTGTTCGAGTATGTCTTGTCAAGATTCGAGTTCATTATCACTTATCGGCCAGGAAAACAACAAGGTTTATCCGATGCCCTATCTAGACGTTCTTATTTTGCACCAAAAGAAGGAGATGTAGCTTTTGAGCAACAAAGAACGGTCCTCTTGAAACCGGAGCAATTTCATCTTCGAGTAATGAAATCAACATTGACTGTTGATTCAACTTTTCTCAAGCAAATCCAGTCCAGTATGTCCTCAGACCCTCTTGTTTATGATATCGAGAATAATTCTTCCAAGTCTCATGATCTTTCTAAGTTCGAGTTCAAGAATAATCTATTATATTTTGAAAGACGCCTATATGTTCCAGAAGGAGAAGCACGTTTACGTGTTCTTCAAGCACGTCATGACTTTCCAGCAGCAGGGCACTTTGGATATAATAAGACTTTGGAACTCATATCAAGAGATTTTTAGTGGCCACAAATGTGGAAGTCAGTCAAAGACTTTGTACAATCATGTGATATTTGTTCAAGATCAAAAATTCCTCGTCATCGACCTTACGGACTTCTTCAGCCATTACCTATACCAGAACAACCATGGTCTTCTGTTTCTATGGATTTCATCACAGATCTTCCAAGCTCAAGATCTTATGATTCTATATTTGTGATAGTAGATCGTTTCACCAAGATGGCACATTTTGTGCCATGTACAAAATCCATCACAGGTGAAGAAATAGCTAAGCTTTTCATTGATAATATCTATCGCTATCATGGATTACCTAAAGATATCATATCGGATAGGGGAACTCAATTTGTATCAAGATTTTGGAGGAACCTTTTCAAGATTTTAAAAGTGGACATAAAGCTATCTTCGGCTTTCCATCCTCAAACTGATGGACAAACAGAGCGCGTAAACCAAGTCTTGGAGCAATATTTAAGGTGTACTATCAACTACCAACAAGATGATTGGACAACCCTTCTGCCATTGGCAGAGTTTGCTTATAATAATACGGTACATTCTTCCACGCAACAAACACCTTTCTTTGCCAATTATGGCTATCATCCACGACTTGATACTTTTGATTTTTCAAAAGTTGATAATCTTGCATCAAAAGATATGGCAAATCGGTTGTCAAAGTTACATGCAATAATGATGTCGCAATTGAAGGAAGCTCAAGAACGACAAAAGATAAACGCAGATCTATATCGTAAGGAGCAACCACAAATCAATGTGGGTGATAAGGTATGGCTACTTCGTCGCAATATCAAGACTACTCGACCTTGTGACAAGTTGGACTATCGTAGGCTTGGTCCCTTTTCTGTTTCTGAACAGATCAACCCAGTTGCATATCGATTACATCTACCGGAGTCAATGAAGATCCATCCTGTATTCCACGTATCTCTTCTTGAACCATATAAGACAGTGGATATACAAGGAAGAAGACAAATGCCACCGCCTCCTATAGAAGTAGATAATAATGAAGAATTTGAGGTGGAAGAGATATTAGACTCAAGGCGGCGCCGTAATAAGCTGGAATATCTTGTTCATTGGCGCGGATATGATATTAATGAACGCACATGGGAGCCATCCAGGAATCTAGCAAATGCATCAGCTAAAGTCAAAGTTTTTCATCAACGACATCCATCAAAACCAAGATGAAAATCTCTCTTATAAAAGAGACAAGATTAAGGCAAGATAATATTCAATTTCCTATCCTTGTTTGTAACTTCTTTGCATTTGTGACGCTAATTAGATGGAGAGCCAATAACCAGCGGATTCAACTCAAGAACCTTTGTTTGCTGACTTGCCGGACGAGACATTACGATTGTCACAACCTTCAAGACGATGCAATCGAGATGAAGATCTTCAAGAACGACAGGTTCTTCCTCGAACAGATGGTGAGATACAACGCGTTTGGTATCACGATTTGGGAAGGGACTCTCGATGTTTGGTGATTTTGCTAGAAGTAGGAACAACTCCTGATGGTGTTCCGAATATTCTATTCGAAGGAAGTTACGAAGGCCTCAACAATGATCAAATAACTGGGTGGTCTTCCCGCCTTGGTATGGGACACTACCGATGGTTGAGAGGCCCTATCAATCATCTTCGAAGAGAACAGAGATCAGAGTATGTGGCGAATATAATTCGTCGCATCATAGATTTCCTCAACATATGATGGCCGCTCCTCGTGGAACTCGTCTCTAGAAGGGGGGATAATGTCACGGCCATAATCATGTAAGCTAATAATTACATATAGAAATAGGTAGAAGTAAGTAAAAGTAGATAAAAGTAAGTTAATTATATAATTTTTAATATAGAAGCTTCCTAAAAACTTCCTAGACGCTACTTTGACTTCATAGGTGTCTTTAATTGACTTTTTGGATTAGAAACGTGGTCAACAAGTTGGCCATGTGCCACACATGTTGTTAGCTTGAAGATCAAGCTAACTATGTTGCCCACATGTAGAAAAACTTGCCTTGTAAGTCAAGGCATGTGTCCTACAAAGTCAACACATATTAGAGGTCCTATAGAACGTCGCCACGTAGCCCCTAGTTAGATAGTATATATAGAGACAAGAGTGAAGGCTTCTTCACTCTTGTCAACTCTTTTTTTGCTTCTAGTCCAGGTTCAAGAGTCTTTAGTTTCTTGTCTTGTGGCAATAGCCATTCCAGTTTCCTTTTAATATACCTACTTGTTTATATTTTGACTTATTATATCGAGATAGCCTTTTGGTGTATATTTTCCCTCATCGAGTCTTTGTCCTTGACATTAAGATGACAAAGATCTTATAAAATGACATATTTTTTCTTAAATAGATGATGAGATTTAATGTGTTTAACTTCCAAAATAGTTTTTCTATTTGTGCATTGTATAACAAACTTGTATTATAAGTGGCTAACATGTATAAAATTTGTCCATTTTGTTGATCAAGTTTCTAACCTAACAATCAACTACAAACATGTGTAAAGTCGAATTTTCATTTATAAAGCTTATATGAAGTTATTCCATAAGATATAATCAAATCTATAATATTTATCTTCTATCTAATACTTTTTATTTAAGTAGATTTCTTATAATTATACAATAAATTCTTCTATTCAATAAATATATTTTTTGTTAATTATGTTTATTATCTATAACTTGATATTTTTTATTTTTTAAAAGTTGATGATTTTACAACAAAAGATTAGAGAAATTATTTGTCAAAACTATATACAACAATAAATATAAAATTAAGAGAAATTCAATGAAAAAAAGAATAAATACAAATGCATCTTACAAAAAAAAAATTCTATTCCATATTCTTCATAAGATATGTTTATTTTGGCGTAATATAAAGACTAGTTGTTTTATGATAAATTAAAATTTATAAATTTTGACTATTTTTTAATTTTGAACAAATAAACTCAATTGATTATTGATTACACCTACCAAAGTCTATGAAGATCCATCATGTATTTTACGTGTCTCTTTTTAAACAATACCAAAAAATGGATATATTAAAAAGAAAATAGATCCTATTTATTTCTATAGAAGTTGAAAATAATTAAGAATTTGAAGTTTGAAGAATCTTAGACTCTAGGTGGTATTGAAATAAGTTGAAATATCTTATACACTGGTGAAAATATAATATTAAAAAATACACATAAAAAACATCAAAGAATCTTTCAAATGCAATGAAAAAGATTGAAGATTTTTATCAACAATATCTATTAAAATTAAAATTAATAATTAAAAAATTATTACTATTAAAGAAACGAGGTTTTAGTAAAGCTCAATTTCCATCTTCTATATTTAATTATAGTTTCTTTGTATTTGTAGCACTAAAGAGATGGAGAATCAACAATCAGCAAATTCAACTCAAAAGCTATTGTTTATTGAGATACAAGATAAGACATTGCAATTGTTACAACTTTCAAGATAACAGAATAAAAATAAAGGCCCTCAAGAATATATTTTTATTTGAAAATATGATAAGATATAATATATTTGGTATCACAACCTTGAAAGAAACTTCTAAGGTTTGGTGATATTATTAGAAGTAAGAACTATTTTTGATAGTATTTCAAATATTTTATTTGAGAGAAGTTATAAAAAGCCCCAAAAATTATCAAATATTATGGTTTTTTTCTTGCCTTAGTATGAAATATTATCAATAGCTAAGTATACCAATCAACTACCTTTAAAAGAAATAAAGAATATAATATGTGACAAATACAATTTATTGCATCTTAGACTCCCTTAATATGTATTCATAACTCTTTGTGGAACTTATTTCTAGAATAAGAAATAATATTATGCATATATATATATATATATATATATATATATAGATTTATGCCAATAATATTTAAATAATATAAATAAATAAAAATAAGTATAAATAAATAAAATTGATAATATCTTATGAAAAACCTTCATATATGTGACTTTGCCTTTATATGTGTTTGTAATTGATTGATAGGTTGAAAACTTGGCCACGTGTTGAACATTTTAGCCACTTGTGGTACAACTTGAACATGTGGTACATATATAAGAAGCTTGTCTTATAAATTAGACATATGTCCTACAATTTAGACACATATTGGATGTCTTATAGAATGTCACCATGTATTTCCAAGTTAAATAGTATATCTAGAGAGAAAACTAAGGCCTTTTTCACTCTTATTAATTCTTTTCTTGTTTATGGTCTAATTTAAAAATTTCGAGATTTTTAATCTTTAATAATAGCTATTATAGTTTCATCTTGAAAATATATGTTTATTTATTTATTTTTTGTTATCTTTCTTTAAAAAACATCTCATTTTTTTATTTATATTTTTTGAGTTCTTATCCTTGATAGTATATAGAATCAAAGAAGCTTATTAGATAAGTTTATTAGATAAGCTTTACTATTATAAAAATATACTTTAAAGTTATACATAAAATTAAAATAATCAACCTAACCTTGCATGGTTTCACTTATAATCTTGTTTCTTTTCTTGAAGATTTGATAAGAGTTAGATGGCATGAAAATTTTAATAGAAATGTAGTTCTAAACTAATACACAATAATTTATCTTACTTTAGTTCATAATTCTTTTATGGCATATGGTGAGTATTTATGTGACAAAATTGATGAGGTTTAAGTTATTAGTGAAGTATTGGAAGATCTTTTAGTGTTGTATAAACTACAAGGATACTATTTTAGTCTATTTTAGCCTTAAAACTAACAAGATCAATTCCAAAGCATTGTAATTTTGTTAAAAAAATAATTTATTAGTTTATTTGTAACTAGATAGAATCAAATAAATAACTAGATAAAAAGAATTTATTGATACAACAAATATTTGATAAGCTTAGTTATTTTAGAATAAATAAGATATATTTTATGTTGCATAAATAATATTGATAGAATAATATGTATAAATAGTTTACTATATATATATATATATATATATATATATTATTAGATATAAAGAGTGTAACAAGATTATGTTAAATTTTAATAACTTATCAATATAATTGAAGCCTTTATTTTTTATAATTTTTATTATTATTGATTGTTGGACTTTATTAGATTATAAAATTTTATTCCATATAGAATTAGATTTAGGATTTATAATTGGATATAGTAGAGTATTTTAGCAAGTCATTGAATTTTAGAATTTCTCAAATTTGGCAGCTATATCATTCCTTGATTATATTTTGGCATATTTTGAAGCATCTATTAAAATAAAAATTAATCTAAGGTATGAATTTATTAGCATCTTTGAAGTTTTATGCACCAAGGTTGTAATAGACTATTAGACTATCTTTAGAATTTATTTTAAGATAATTTTTTTAGAATTAAAATGATAGTTTAGATAATCAAGTAAAGAATATAGAAAAATAAATTAATTTGAGGCAATCATTATGATTGGGACATTATATTATTATAGATTGATATAGAATAATAATTTAATAGACATATTACTTAAGCATCTTATAGCTCTTATCAAATATTATGTAATAGAAAGTTTATTTTATCTAACTTAATGCAAAAGAAATTAGAGTTGATAGTTAATTTCAATGATCTTAATGCTTGAATTCAAAATCTATATAATCAAGCAAGATTATTTTAGAAGATTTATATTTATAGATATAAATAATTTATCTATTGTTCAACATAAAAATACACTATATTATGCATATATTTATAGTAGAACTAATTCATGTAAATTATAAATATTTTCTAAGAAAAACCAAATATATTTGTAATATAAGGTATTCATATAATTAGACACTAAAACAAGATACAATTTTTTTAATGAAGAATATATTATATAATGATATTTTATTTTTAAAATGCAAGAATGGATAAGAATATTAAGATCATTTAAAGAGTTGTTTTCTTTAACATCTTTTAATTGATATTATTATATATCTTTAATTAATATTATTATTAAATGGTCTTTCTTGCATTTTTTTTGTAAAAAAAATAAGGCTACAATCACCATATTCTTATACAAAAATTGTCAATAAGATTGGTATATTGTATATTTGATACAATTTCTTTCTATCTTGTCTACTAAGAAGTAGATTTGATCCGATTGTAAGAAGTTTTTTTTAGTTCTGTTGGAACTTTAAAGAATGTTGAAGTCTTCTTTATAAAAAATATCTATATTTATGATTATAAAAAGATTCTTATTAAGTAAATTTTACTTATAGAATATAAGATTTAAGACTTGTAGTAAAGATTGATTAAGAATTTTTGATACTAAATTGTAAAAGATAACTAATAATAGAGCTTATATTGCATTTAACTTGTAATCTATTTATTATTTCTTTATAAGATTTTTTAAAATATGTGATCATTGTTAGGAACATAGTCCTTAGATCTTTCTAGAGACAAGTTTCTAGAACCTTCTAGAAAGAAGTCTGTAGAAACTTCCAGAAGATTCCTTGAATATTCTCTTAGAATATTCTTCAAAGATTCCCCAAAGATTCTTTGAAGATTTCCTAAAGATTCCCTTAGAAGGCTCTAGAAGATTCTTAGAATATTCTAGTAGATTTTAGGAAGTTACTTGAGAAGCTTCTTAGCTCTTGGGTAGTTGCTCGAGAAGCTTCATAGTTCTTGGGAAGCTTCTTGATGCGCTTCCTTAGAACCATAGGCCAGTAGTATATATAGGAGTCGAGGTTGAAGAGTTCTTCAGTCTCGACAACACATCTCTTGAAGCTCTAGCTCAATTCTCTTGGCGTTGCTCTTGTACTCATCTGATAATCTAGTTCTTGTCATTTCTTCTTGAACTTCTTGTTTAGATTTCTTGTTTGTATTTTTGGTCCGTGACAGTTTGTCGAGACTACCTTTATCTTAATATCAGAGCTGAATCCTTCTTGTTTGAGAGCGGATTACCCCTCTTCTTGAAGGTATTCTAGCGCTTTAGGGGTTGCGGATTACCTTCCTCTAAACTGATATTTTCTCAATCACAATATCAGAGCTTAGTTCTTTGAGGCAGAGAGTGGACTATCCCTTTCGTTGGAGATACTTGAGCGTTCTAAGGGTTGCGGATTACCCTCTCTTGGACTGATATTAATTCCTTCTTTTTGTTTAGCATAGCTAGTAAAAAAGACTGTTAACATCGATTTCAGAGCTTTGCCTTCTTGATAGAGTGCGGATTACCCCTCTTCTCGAAAGCATTGAGGCATTTTTAGAGATTGCGGATTACCCTCCTGTAAAACTGAAATCGTTTAGTATTTTTTTTTCTTTTCTCCGAGTAGGTTTTAGTGACAGGTAGTGCTACAATTTTCTCCAAGAGATTTAGCAATTTCTTCTTCTCTCAAAATTTTAATCCATCTATTCTCTAAATATGGAAGTAGACCAGGTCATAGACAGTGCATCTCCACAAGTAGACAATAGAGTGGCAACTCTTGCAGATCTTCAAGCTCTTATGAATAGTGTACGAAAGGAGATTACATTTCTTCGCAATCCAAGTAAAGAACCTCAAATTGATCTAGTGACCGAAGAAGCTAGACGTGAAATTCATAGCCTACAACAAGAAATTATTCGACTGAGAGAAGCAAGACATATGTCACATACGACCCCTATGGATACTTCAAGGATTAGTACGAAAGAACCAAAAGCGAGTATGCCAGACAAGTTTGACGGAACAAGAGCCAACTTCCGAGGTTTTGTGCAACAAGTACGGCTTTACCTACGCCTATACCCTTCTCGTTATCCGAATGGATTTACCCAGGTTGCTTTCATAGGTACTCTTCTATCAGGAAATGCTAGCTCTTGGTTTGCTCTACTATTGGAGAAGGATTCTCCAATATTGTACGACCTAGAGGCTTTCATAGAGAGACTTACTGCTATGTTTGGAGATAGCGATCGAGAAAGAGTGGCTGAAAGAAAGATACAAAATCTGCGACAAGGATCACGTTCTGCTGCAATCTATGCTGCAGAATTTCAACAACTTACATGTGATCTTGATTGGAATGATAAAGCGTTCATGAGACGATTTTGATATGGACTGAGAGATGATGTCAAGAACTTATTGATCACCATACTTAAGGCGGATACTTTAGAAGAACTTATATCTCAGGCAATTATTTGTGACAACCGCCTCTTTGAATTACGACAAGAAAGACGATCAGGCTGGAGAAATGATGGAGCATTTGCTACATTTTCAAAAGGTCCAAAGAACCATTCCACAGATCCTGAACCCATGCAAATTGATGCGGTACGTTTCAAATCCTTCACAGTTGAGGAAAGGAAGCGACGGTTTGAACAAAACTTGTGTTTATATTGAGGAGAAGCGGGCCATAAAGCTGTAGATTGTCGGAAGAAACAGAAGCCTCAAACAACAAGACTCAGGAGTATAAGCATGCAGGAAAACAAGGACGCCCAGCCATAATAGGAACCGTGCGGCTGGACATCTCAACATCCAAAATTAATCAAGGTTCCTTTCTCTCAACTCAACCTTCAGATTGTTTTATGGTACCTTTACATCTGGGTATTCAAGAACTACAAGTCGATGCTTTATTAGACTCGGGTGCATCCGCTTGCTTTATAGATGAAGAGTTTGCCAAGCTTCACAATATTTCTCTTGTAAAGAAACTTAAGCCTGTCCATGTAGAAGTCATAGACGGACGACCATTGTCTTCGGGCAATGTTATCCATGAAACTAAACCATTGAAGGTACGTCTTGAAAACCATGAGAGCAATATTGTGTTTAATGTTATCAAGACCCCTTCATGTCCTATCATTTTGGGACTATCTTGGCTTGATAGATATAATCCATTGATAGATTGGAAGTTGCGAAAAGTAACATTTCCAACAAACTCCTTGAAGGTGGAATCTGCCAAGACAATGTCTAGAAACAAATCCTTGTTTATAGGTGCAAGGGCTTTCATGAAGGAAGTCAAGCAAAATACACCTCTTGTCATCTTCGCAACTCCGACTTGAGAAGATGTAACTCCGACTTTGGTTATTCCAAAGCAGTATGAAGAATTCAAAGATATCTTTGAAAAGAAGAATGCTGATATGCTGCTAGAGCATCGACTCTATGACTGTGCCATTGAATTGCAAGAAGGAGCACAACCACCTTTTGGACCAATCTACAATTTTTTGCAGACGGAGTTGACTGAGTTACAGAAGTACATTGACGAGAATCTAGCCAAGAATTTCATTTGTCATTCGAAGTCGCCAGCTGGGGCACCAATCTTATTTGTGAAGAAGAAGGATGGCTCACTACGGATGTGCGTGGACTATCGAGGTCTCAACAAGGTGACAAAAAAGAATCGCTATCCATTGCCTTTGATCTCTGGTCTTCTAGAACAACTTGGGCGTACAAGGATCTTTACAAAGATTGATCTAAGGGGAGCTTACAACCTTGTGCGAATTAAGGAAGCAGATGAATGGAAGACAGCGTTCCGAACAAGGTATGGCCATTTTGAATACAATGTCATGCCATTTGGTCTTACTAATGCTCCAATGGTCTTTCAACACATGATGAATGACATCTTTCGAGAGCATCTAGACGATTTTGTTGTCATCTATCTAGATGATATTTTGATATTTTCTAAGAACGAGGAAGAACATGAGAAGCACGTTCGTCTGGTACTCAAAAAACTACGGGAGCGAAGACTCTATGCCAAATTGGAGAAGTGCTTATTTCACCAAACTGAGATGGAGTTTTTGGGATTCATCGCGACTACGGAAGGCTTGAAGATGGATCCAAAGAAGGTGGAAGCAATCATGTCTTGGGAAGTTCCGAAGACGGTTAGGGACGTACAATGTTTTCTTAGATTTGCTAACTACTATCGGATCTTCATCAAGAATTATTCTCAAGTTGCTGCTCCCCTCACTCGGTTAACGTGTAAGGACAAGCTCGAATGGGGACCTATCGCAGAAAAAGCATTTCAAGATTTGAAGATGGTATTTACTATAGCTCCAATCTTGGTACATCCAGACTTTACAAAGGCCTTTTATTTGGAGACAGATGCTTCGGATTTTGCTTTGGGAGCTGTACTTTTACAGATGGGCATAGATGAGAAGCTCCATCTAGTTGCGTTCTATTCTCGAAAATTCTCTGCTGCTGAGATCAACTATGAGATCCACGATAAGGAACTCCTTGCTATAGTAGATTCTTTCCAAGAGTGGTGCCACTTTCTCGAAGGACTTACACATCCAGTGACCGTATATACGGATCATAAGAATTTGGAGTATTTTATGTCGGCTCGGGTTTTGAATTGGCGTCAAGCTCGGTGGAATATGTCGCTATCCAGGTTCGACTTTGTTATTACTTATCGGCCTGCGAAGCAACAAGGGTTGTCCGATGCATTATCAAGGAGATCATATCTCGCGCCAAAGGCTGAAGATGCAGCATTTGATCAACAGTGCACGACATTGTTGAAGCCAGAGAAATTTCGACTCAACGCAGCTATTGTACCAATTGATGCGGACTTCCTCGACCAGGTACGGGCCGCAACCATTGAAGATTCTCTAGTCCTTGATATCAAGCAACATGCTAGTAATGATAAATTTAAGATGGAAGGAGATCTAGTATATTTCAAAGAGCGGTTGTATATCCCAAAAGGGCCAACACGACTCCGAGTTCTTCAATCTCGTCATGACTTTCCAGCTGCGGGACATTTTGGATTCAATAAGACCTTGGAACTTATTTCTCGCGAATCTGGTGGCCTCAAATGTGGAAGGATGTGAAAGATTTTGTTGTATCTTGTGACATTTGTTCAAGATCCAAAAACCCTCGACATCGGCCTTATGGACTTCTACAGCCATTGCCTATTCCGCGCCGACCATGGTCTTCGGTTTCCATGGACTTTATTACGGATCTACCACCATCGAATTCATTTGACAGCATTTTTGTTGTCGTAGATCGGCTTACAAAGATTGCGCATTTTGTCCCTTGCAAGAAGACATCGTCAAGCGAAGACACAACAAGACTCTTTCTTGATAATGTGTATCGATATCATGGTCTACCAGATGATATCGTATCGGATCGAGGAACCCAGTTTGTGTCAAAGTTTTGGAAATCTCTTTTTGAAATATTGAAGGTGGATATCAAGCTTTCTTCGGCATTTCATCCTCAAACGGACGACCGAACAGAACGGGTGAATCAAGTTTTAGAGCAATATTTACGTTGCACCATCAACTATCAACAAGATGATTGCGCTGCATATCTACGGCTAGCCGAGTTCGCATATAATAACACCCTTCATGCGTCAACTCAACAAACGCCATTCTTTTCCAATTATGGATACCATCCGAAGCTTGACTTATGGAGTTCGTCAACGATTAATAATTCGGCAGCTGAAGGATTGGTGAAGGAGCTTTCGTAGCTTCAAACTACATTGAAGCTTCAATTGCAAACTGCCCAAGAATCTTACAAGGTGTCCGCGAACAAATTTCGGAATCAGGCACCTAAATTCACGATTAGAGACAAAGTTTGGCTGCTTCGACGAAATATTAAGACCAAGCGGCCATGTGACAAATTGGACTATCGGAGATTGGGACCATTTGTTATCCAGAAGCAGATCAATCCTGTAGCGTATCGTCTGGAGTTACCAGCTACTATGAAGGTACATCCTGTCTTTCATGTTTCTTTATTGGAGCCTTATCGAGAATCGTCTTTTCCTGGAAGAGTACAATGTCCACCACCTAGCATAGAAATAGAGAACCACGAAGAATACGAAGTGGAAAAGGTCCTGGATTCACGGCAAAGACGGGGTAAATTAGAATATTTTGTGCATTGGAGCGGTTACGATATTAATGAACGAACATGGGAGCCGGTGGAAAATCTCGCGAATGCGCCGCAAAAGGTACAAGAGTTTCATCGACGATATCCTGAGAAACCCAAGCCGGTTCGACGATAGCTTCTTACTGAAGCTTGCTCATCTAGAAAACAGAAAAGAGGAGAGAGCACCACTAAAATCCATAGTTGATGTAGTCATTCTCTCCAAGATAGCATAGAACTTTGTTAGTAGCCCAAATTTGTTCTTATTGTTTTAGCCTTTGAATATGGATAGCCAAGATACTACACTTGTCATGTCATCTCAAGCAACTAGCTCACGAAGACGACCGCGAGATGAAGAACCGCTTGTACCACGACGACGTCGAAGGATTTCGAGCAACAGATCGCTGGTGATTGTATTTGAGGTTGAGCCTGCCTACAATGGTCAGCCAGAAGGAGTGTTTGTAGGACAATTTCACAATGAAGACACGGAGGTTCATGCTTGGTCAGAAGTTGAAGGCGTGGGCCACTACCGTTGGCTTCAAGGACCATTGAATCACTTGCCTCGTGAACAACAATTGGAGTTCATAGCAGAGGTTATGCGACAGATCTTCATTTTCTTGCGTTGATATTGACTGACGATAACATTGCTTCTTGGAGACCTCGAAGCTAAAGGAGGAGGTGATGTTAGGGACATAGTCCTTAGACCTTTCTAGAGACAAGTTTCTAGAACCTTCTAAAAAGAAGTCTCTAGAAACTTCCAGAAGATTCCTTGAATATTATCTTAGAATATTCTTCAAAGATTCTCCAAAGATTCTTTGAAGATTCCCTAAAGATTCTCTTAGAAGACTCTAGAAGATTCTTAGAATATTCTAGTAGATTCTAGGAAGTTACTTGAGAAGCTTCCTAGCTCTTGGGTAGTTGCTCGAGAAGCTTCATAGTTCTTGGGAAGCTTCTTGATGCGCTTCCTTAGAACCATAGGCCAATAGTATATATAGGAGTCGAGGCTGAAGAGTTCTTCAGTCTCGACAACACATCTCTTGAAGCTCTAGCTCAATTCTCTTGGCGTTGCTCTTGTACTCATCTGATAATCTAGTTCTTGTCATTTCTTCTTGAACTTCTTGTTTAGATTTCTTGTTTGTATTTTTGGTTCGTGACAATCATCCATAGGTTATTTTAAATAAATATGTTTGTTGTATGAGCTTAATTATTGATTTAAATTAATCATATTTTTTTAATAATCCTAATTAATTAGCATATGAATATTTATCTTTTTTATCTTTTAATTCATATTTTAATATTTATTAATAAATATAATAGATATTTATATGTAAAAAATATATTTATTTCTAATTACTTTTATTTATTTAAATAAAAGACTATTAAGGACAAAAATTTAAAGAAGATATATAAAAAAGTAAAAAATTAATCAAAGCAAGATGATAAATTAAAAATAAAAAACAAATATTTTTAATAAAAAACTAGAATAGCTATTGCCAAAGGCTAGAAAATCAGAAATTCTTGAAATTAGACTAGAAGCAAGGAAGGAATTGACAAAAGTGAAGAAGACTTTATTCTTGCTTTGATATATACCATCTATCTAAAAAATACATGGCAATATTCTATAAGACCTCCAATATGTGTCTAATTTATGAGACACATGTCTTAACTTAAAAAATAAGTTTTTTATATGTGCACCTTATTATTAGCTTGTATCACAAGCTACTAGTATGTGTGATATGTGGCTAATTTGGTGGCCAAGTTTCTAACGTTTCAATCACCTATAGACATGTATAAAGATGAAATTGCATCTATGAAGCTACTAAGAAGCTTTTTCTTATGATATTAATAAATTAAATTATTTTTATTTATTTCTATCTATTCATATTATCTAGATAATTATAGGTATATCCATGACATTACTTCTTTTCTAAAGACAAGTTTTATAAAGAGTGGTGATCACATGTTGAAGAAGTTCAAGATAGAATAAATTATATTTGCCACATATTCTAAGTGTTGTGGTATTATGTGAAGCCTTACTTGAGAATATACCGAACAGCTAGCTATGGAAGATAGAAGAAAAATTGCAACAATAAGATCCTAATAAGTCTAATAGAATCCTTAATATCTCTAATTAAACCTTAATAATGCTAATCAAGCTTTAATCAATTCAAAGGAACTTCAAAAAAATTATAAAAGAAGCATGAAAATATCCTAAAAAAATTTAAAAGAAGTATTAAAATAAAACTTAAAATACATCTTAAATAAATTCCAACCAAATCTTATTTTGGTCCTACTTAAAATCCTAATAGTCCTTACTTGAATCTTAAGTCAAATCTTAACTAAATCCTAAATAAACCCTAAATCTTAATTAATTCTTAATTCCTAAATCAATCCTAATCAAATTAATTTAATCTTGAGGTAATTTAAAACTTCAATATCTAAAAATTATACTATTGATCTTGCTTAAGATTTTATACACCTTTCAACAACTAAGTTGGCAATAAGTATAAAAAATTTGAAGAAGATCAAACTTACCAAATAAAAGATTAATCCTAAATTCCACTTATATGTTCACTGGCCTTCTACTCCAATCTAAATGCTGAACTTTTTGTGCCAATATCTCCTTTTAAAACCTGTTAATTGCATCCAAAATACACTTAAACTATGGAAAATCAAGTCTAGTCTCCTATCAAGGATTTACACTAGGAAGTTATAAAAGATTCTAGAAGATTCTAGAGAAGCTTTGTAGTTTGTAGAAGCTACTTGAGAATTTTTCAAGCTCATGGAAGCTGCTTGAAAAGCTTCATAGCTTGTGGAAGCTGCTTGAGAAGCTTCCTAGTTTGTGGAAGCTACTTGAGAAGCTTCCTAGCTTGTAGTATATATAGGAACTAAGATTGAGGGGATCCTCAGTCTCGATAATACACCTCTTGGAGTTCTAGCTCACCTCTCTAGTGTTATTCTTGTACTCATCTGATTAATCTAATTCTTGCCGATTCTTTTTGAGCTTCTTGTTTAGATTTTTAGTCAGTATTTTAAATTCGTAACACTTAACTTTTTTTTTATCAGAGCTAGTTCTTTTTTGTTAGAATGTGGATTATTCCTCTTCTTGAAGGTACTAGCATTTTAGAGGTTGTGGATTACCTTCTTGTAAACTGATATTTCTTCTATTATAATATTGGAGTCTTTTCTTTCTTGGAGAGACTAGATTACTCATCTTATTGAAGGTTTTAAGTCGTTTATGAGGTTGTGGAGTACCCTCTTCTAAAACAATAGTGCCCTCTTATAGAGTCATTTCTATCCTTCTCTTAGAATTGTCAGAGGTCAAGATATTAGTATGACTGAAAGTTCAAAATTCAAGTTGGACGCCATTATGAATGTTCTTGTTACATTATTACAGAGAATTGTAGAAATTGAAGGAATCATTGCAAGACTTCATAATGATAGAGCATCCGAGATGGCACAATCGAGGATTCACTAGCCTCAAGCTTCAGCACTAAGAGAAGCAGCTTTGCCTCTAGTTCAACAAAGACCGTTGGTCTTACAACAAAAAGAGCCCCGAATTAGCCTTTTAGACAAGTTCAATGGTACGCGTTCTAAGTTTTAAGGTTTTATCAATCAAATTAGATTGATAACAACTTTATGGTCCAAACGCTATCTGACAGAGGAATCATGTATTGAATTGGTTGGAACTTTGCTCACGGGGCAAGCTCTATCATGGTTTGATCCTTTGTTTGTGAAAAGATTGTCAATTTTGAACAACTTCGAAACTTTTTTGGAGGCGTTTGTGGAAGCATTTGCCAAACATGACAAGGCGCACTAGGCTACAATAAAGATCTGATCGCTATGACAAAGGGCACGTTTTGCATCAGTGTATGTATTAGATTTTCAGACAAATAGCATGTGACATCAACTAGGACGAGGAAGCATTGATGAGTCAATTTTATTGGAGCTTGAGGGACGACATGAAGGATTTGTTATTAACTCTTTCTGATCCGTGAATGCTCAACAAAGCCATTAGCCAAGCTGGAAAGTACGATAACCACATGTTCCAACGTCGCGAAGACCAACACTCAAGACAACATACGGCTCACCACGCTCCAACTATGTTAGCAAGTAGCCTGAATTCACATTCAAAGGTGGAAGACATACAAATTAACGTGGTACGTATCAAATTCCTAACTCTAAAAGAAAAAAAGCAGCGTATGGAAGAAGGACTATGCTTATATTGCAGTGAAGAAGGCCACAGAGGTAGAAACTACCCCAAGAAGCAAAATCGATGCATTGTCAAGACCAGAGGCATGTTTGTTCAAGAAAACGAGGATGCCCAGCCACAATAGAGACCATGTGGTTGGACAATCTAATACTACAATAATAATCAGGTTCCTCTCTTTCTACTCAGCTTGTCCATTGCTTTACCATTCTTCTATCTTTTGGCCCTCAAAAACTAAAAATCTTAGCGTTATTAGATTCAAGAGCATCTGCTTGCTTTTTAAATGAAGAATTTACTAAGCATCATGAGATTCTTCTAGTACGAAAACTTGAATCCGTTCACATAGAAGTAATAGATGGACGACCTTTATTGCCTGGTAGTGTCACCCATGAATCAGAACCTATAGATGTGACATTTAAAGACCATAGTAGTTAAATTAGTTTCAATATTATTAGAACTCCATCAAACCTTATTATTCTTGGTCTTTTTTGGTTAGAAATGTATAATCCATCCATAGATTGGAAGTTACGAAGGATGACATTTCTTATAGAATATTCCAAGAGGAAGCTTGTTAGAAGATCCCGAATCAAAAAATCCTTATTTATTAGAGCAAGAGCGTTTGTAACATCGTCTAAGGAAGGCACACCATTTGTCATTTATGCGACTCCAACTAGCGGAGAGAAGATTTCGACAACAAGTATACCAAAGTAATATAAGGATTTTGAAGACGTGTTTCAAAAGAAGAATGTCGACATGCTACTGGAGCATCGACCATACAATTGTGCCATAGACTTGCAGGAAAGAGCACAACCACCTTTTGGCCCAATTTACAATTTATCGCAGACGGAGTTACCAGAGTTACAAAAGTACATTGACGAGAACCTAGCCAAGAACTTCATTTGTCATTTGTCATTTGAAGTCACCAGTTGCGGCACTAATCTTATTTGTGAAGAAGAAAGATGGCTCACAACGGATGTGCATGGATTATCGAGGTCTCAACAAGGTGACAAAGAAGAATCATTATCCATTATCCTTGATATCAAGTTTTTTAGAGCAATTTAGGCGTACAAGGATCTTTACAAAGATTGATCTAAGGGGAGCTTACAACCTCGTACGAATCAAGAAAGGAGACGAATGGAAGACAGCTTTTCATACAAGGTATGGCCAATTTGAATATAATGTCATGCCTTTTCGTCTTACCAATACTTTGACGGTCTTTCAACACATGATGAATGATATCTTTTGGGAGCACCTTGATAATTTTATTATCATCTATCTAGATGATATTTTGATATTTTCCAAGAACGTAGAAGAGCATGAGAAATATGTTCGTTTGATCCTTGAAAAACTCTCCAAACGAGGACTTTATGCCAAGTTGAAGAAGTGCTTATTTAATCAAATTGAGATGGAATTTTTGGAATTCATCGCAACTAAGAAAGGCTTGAAGATGGATACTAAGAAGCTGGAAGTAATCGTATCATGGGAAGTTCCAAAGACGATTAGAGATGTACAATATTTTCTTGGCTTTGCTAACTTCTATCAGATCTTCATCAAGAATAATCCTCAAGTTGCTGCTCTGCTCACTCGATTGACATGTAAAGATAAGCTCGAATTGAGACCTCTAGCGGAAAAAGCATTTCAAGATCTTAAGACTGCATTTACTATGGCTCTAATCTTGGTACATTCGGACTTTGTAAAGGCCTTCTATTTGAAGACCAATGTTTCAGATTTTGCTATGAAAGCTGTACTTTTGCAGATAGGTGCAGACAAGAAGCTTCATCCGGTTACGTTCTACTTTCAAAAGTTTTCTACAACCAAGATCAACTATTAGATCCATGATAAAGAACTTCTTGCGATAGTGGATTCTTTCCAAGAGTGGAGTCACTTTTTCAAAGGAGCTGCGCATCTGGTAATCGCATACACGGATTACAAGAATTTGGAGTACTTCATGTCGACTCAAGTTCTGAATTGTCATCAAACTCGATGGAATATTTTGCTATCCAAGTTTGACTTTGTTATTACTTATCGGCCTAGGAAGCATCAAGGACTATCCGATGCATTATCAAGGAGATCATATCTAGCGCCAAAGGCTTGAGAAGCAGCGTTTGATCAATAGTGTACAATATTATTGAAGTCGGAACAATTCAGGCTTTGCTCTACTATAATGCCAATTGATGCTGACTTCCTCAACTAGGTATGTACTACGACTATTAGAGATTTTGTAGCCCTAAATATATCGCAACGTGTCAATAATGATAAGTTTAAGGTAGAAGGAGATCTTTTATACTTTGAGGAGCAGTTGTATATTCCAAAGGGACCAGCACGACTCCGAGTTCTCCAATCTCGACATGACTTTTCAACTCCAGGACATTTTGGATTCAATAAGACCTTGAAACTTATTTCCCAAGATTTTTGGTGGCTCCAAATGTAGAAGGATGTCAAGGATTTTGTCCTCTTTTGTGACATTTATTTAAGATCCAAGAACCCTCGATATCGTCCTTATGGTCTTCTTTAGCTATTGCCTATTTTACATTGACTATGATCTTCAGTTTCCATGGACTTCATTACGGACCTGCTGTCGTCAAATTCATTTGACAACATCTTTGTTGTGGTAGATCGGCTTACAAAGATGGCACATTTTGTCCCTTGCATAAAAACATCGTCAAGCAAAGACACAGCAAGGCTCTTCCTTCATAGTGTGTATCGATATCATGGTTTATAAAATGATATTGTGTCGAATCGAGGAACCCAATTTGTATCAAAGTTCTGAAGATCTCTCTATGAGATATTGAAGGTAGATATCATGCTTTCTTCGGCTTTCCATCCTCAAACTGACGGCTAAACAGAATGGTTGAATCAAACTTTGGAGCAGTATTTATAATGCAGTATCAACTATTAGCAAGATGATTAGACTACATATCTATTGTTAGTCGAGTTTGCATATAACAACACCCTTCATGTGTCGATTCAACAAACACCATTCTTTTCCAACTATGGATATCATCTGAAGCTTGATTTGTTGAGTTTGTCAACTAATAACAATCCGGTAGTTGAAGGATTTATAAAATAACTATCGGAGCTTCAAACTATGTTGAAGTTTCAATTGCAAACTGCCTAAGAAGTTTACTAGGCGTCCACAAATAAATTTTGGAATCAGGCACCTACTTTCAAAATTGGAGATAAAGTATGGTTGCTTCAATGGAATATCAAAATCAAGCGGCCATGTGATAAGTTGGACTACCGGAGATTGGAACCATTTGTTATTTAGAAGCAAATTAATCCAATGGCGTACCGTCTGGGATTACCGGCTACTATAAAGGTACACCTAGTCTTTCATGTTTCTTTGTTGGAGCCTTATTGAGAGTTGTCTTTTTTTGGAAGAATGCAATGTCTACGACCTAGTATTGAAATTGAGAACCACGAGGAATATGAGGTAAAAAAGATACTAGCTTTGCGACATAAGTGGGGAAAATTAGAATACCTAGTACATTGGAGCGGCTATGATATCAATGAGCACACATGGAAATTAGCAAAAAATCTTATCAATGCATCGCAAAAGGTACAAAAGTTTCATTGATGTTATCCTTAGAAACCTAAGCTCTTTCAATAAAAGTTTTTGAACGAAGTTCCTTCTCTTTGAAGCCTCTTAATCCTCGGTCTTACAAAAAAAAAAGAGAAGGAACGTCTAAAAGACATAGTTAGAGACTATAAATCTATAACCTGAGCCCATTCTTCCATGTTTAGTGCTTATTTTTTCGTTCTAATATAGATAGCCAAGAGATAGATACCATACGAGTCATGTCCTCTCAATTAAGTATTTCATGAAGATGATTCCATGATGAAGAACCGCCTGTACCACAAAGACGATGGAGGATACCTAGTAATAGGTCGCTAGTGATTGTGTTTGAGGTAAAACCTGCCTATGGTGATCTTCCCGAAGGAGTGTTTGCAGGGCATTTTCACAATGAAGACACAGAAGTTCATGCCTGATCAAAAATTGAAGGCGTAGGATACTATCGTTGGTTACAAGGACCAATGAATTACTTGCCACGTGAACAACAATTGGAATATATTGTAAACACTATGTGACAAATTTTTAACTTCTTACATTGGTACTGACTCGCAATAGGAGTACTTCTTGAAGACCTCAAAGCTAAAAGGAGGGGTGATGTCAAGGACATATACTAGGAAGTTGTAGAAGATTCTAGAAGGTTCTAGAGAAGCTTTGTCGTTTGTAGAAGCTACTTGAGAAGTTTTCAAGCTCATGGAAGCTGCTTGAGAAGATTCCTAATTTATAGAAGCTGCTTGAAAAGCTTCCTAGTTTGTGGAAGTTACTTAAGAAGCTTCGTAACTTGTAGTATATATAGGAGCCGAAACTAAGGGGATCCTCAATCTCAAAAACACACCTCTTCGAACTCTAGCTCACCTCTCAAGTGTTATTTTTGTACTCATCTGATTAATCTAGTTCTTGCCGATTCTTCTTGAGCTTCTTGTTTAAATTTTTACTCACTATTCTAAATTTGTGACATCTCTATATAAAAAAAATTCACTTCAATGTAATCAACAAATTATTAAAGAACTTAAAAATACTCACTAATCCTCAAATTCTAATTTTTGAAACCTTAATCCATAAAAACCTTCACATACTTTGATTTAATCGTTCGATTGATAACTTTTTTAAATATGGCCATAAATAATTTTAGAAATAAATTCAAATTATAAAGGAACTGTTAATCCTTTTCTATCAAAGATATAAATTAAGAGAGAACACTTCTTTATAGAAGTGTGCCTATAAATCCAACTTGAATAAATCCATCAAGACATTGGAAAAAATATATCTTTAGATAGAATTTGACTTGTAAAAATCTTTAAAATTTTAAACTTATTCCATCAAACTTCTTGGGTATATTAATCCTTGCCCTTGATATAGTGATAGGAATAAAATTTTCTTGATTTGGTTGCAAAATTAATCTACTTATTTATTTCAATCCACAACTTCTTAGCTTAGACTTTGGACTTCTTTTATAGGCATAGGAATAGTGCTTCCATAGTTGGTATTGGTGATGCATGAAATTTCCAATCTTAAGAGTATTGACAAACTTGTGAAGATTTATGATAGTTACAAATGTATTTTCATTTCTATCAAGTATAATATCTATAATTTTTATTTCTATTTTAAATAATTTAATAAATCTACAAGTCAAATTAGAAAAGAGTAATCTAAAATCTTTAATATCAAATAAAAATTTCTTCAAAAAGAAATAATCTATTATCTTTAAGAAAAAAATTAATATAAAAAATAAATGTTACTTCAAGGTGGATAATCTATAACTTTCTAAACACAATAATAAAAGTAGAATAATTTATTTAGTTCTAAAGATAAGATAAGAATAATGAATTATGACTCTTCTTAATTTGTTAAGGACAAGAATTCAAAAAAGATATGTAAAAAAGTAAAAAATTAATCAAAGAGAGGTGACAAATTTAAAATAAGAAAGTAAATATATTTAATAAGAAATTGAAATAGCTATTGCCAATGGTTAGAAAATTAGAGACTCTTAAAACTAGACTAGAAGCAAGAAAAAAATTGATAAAAATGAAGAAGGTTTTATTCTTCTCTCTATATATACTATCTACCTAAGGACTATATAGCAACATTCTATAGGACGTCCAATATATGTCTAATTTACAAGATACATGTCTTAACTTGCACGACAAGTTTCATATATGTATTCCATATTATTAGCTTATACTACAAGTTACCAATATGTGTGACACGTGGCTAATTTGTTGGCCAAGTTTCTAACCTATGAAGCACATGTAGACATGTATAAAGGTGAAATTGCATCTATGAAGCTTGTAGGAAGCTTTTCCACAAGTTATTATCAGATTAACCTATTTTTCCTTATTTCTATTGACTCATATTATCTCAGTAAGTGTAAGTATATCCATGACAAAGTTTCATTTATATAATTATTGTCATTCTAAAATATGAGACATGCAAAATAGTCAAGTTATTTTATTAATTGATAAAATCAAAGATATATGAAATGGTATTATCAACAAACTCTAATCTATATTATCCAATAAGGTGGTTGATAATATTATTGTGCAAGGCGCATGCTTCTCTTGCTCTCTACCAGTGCTCAATATTGTTGCGTGGTGACTACATCGTCGCCTTCTCTCTCACTCTGTCTCGTTATCTATTTATGACTGTATTCTTGCTTTCAAAGCCCCTGTCGCCTCGAGAACAATCTCTTTTGTGTCCTTCCATTAACGGTAATGCCTAAGTCATTTGCTATTCAAGATAATCTCTATTTCGTTCATGAACTTATCACCTGCTAAATTTACCAGATAATCTGGGCTCCAATCGCTAGAACATGGAAGTAAGATAAAGAAGACCTGTGTGTATGAAAGGGACAACCCATGCTACACTTGGTGACATCAATCCCTGGTGGCAATTGCCGGTCTCAAAGCTACTGCATGCATGATAATTGGGTGTGCACTCTTGCCCCTACAGCAGGTATGCGTGGACAATCGTAGCTGAAGATGGCCTGTCGCTGAAGCTCTGTGAAACTTGTTTTACTAATTTTCACATTGTATGACTTCGTTGCACGTCTCTCTTCATTTTAATCGATTTGGAATTCAGTGAATTATGCTCAGGTCCACGGCTCTTCATCATCTTCAAAAATGTTGATTTTGTCAAAAAGTGAGAGTTAGCTTAATCAACATTTCTCTGAACGAAGTCAAGCTTTTAAAGACTCAAGGTACAAGAATACATGTTTTATGTGACAAATGCTAGCAAATTTTCCCGGATCCGCAGTTTCAATATCGTCCACCAATCTACGTTCCGCCAAATAAGTATCCAAGTGATGACTCACCACCTGGAGCAGCTTGGATTCGCGTGGATGGCCGATCCTGCAAAATACCCACACCATCTGCATTACTACGAATCTCATTTGCAGAAACATCATCTAAAAAGATGAATTCGTAAAATTCCAACTTGCTGAACTATGAATTGCCCCGACTACGATTCTATTGCCGGCCAGGAATTTTCGATTATTGATGAATTGAACAAAATGTAAGCTAATGTGGCTTGGTGAAGTGTTGATGTATTCAGAACGGGAAAACAATTCAAGGTTTGAAGGTTTTTTCAAACCCGATTTGATTCAAGCGGTATCCCAACAATATAATGCGTTCAAACTTGTTAAATCAGTCTGCGTTCAATAAGCTCTGCTATCAGTAAGGTATGATTAAGGCGGCTGTGGTTAGACTTGGAGCAATGACTGCATCGTACTTCGTCACTGACATGCTAAAACTGGAATAGAACGACCATTCGAGCCGGTCTTCTGATTCCATTGCAACATTTGAACCACCGGAATGAACTGTACCGTTCAGATGGTGAAACAACGTGAGAGGTCCTAATTTCACACTTTGTATGAAGAAGAGCCTCGCGCGTGGATAGGATTTACATTTCTGCTCCTACTACTCGTCTGAAGCTCACCCTCTTAGTCTAAGTTCAATTTCACTACCAACCTCAAGCTCTACAGCAGAGACAAATTTTAATGAACCCTGTGACGAATCCAATCGCCAGATCCTAACACGGTCGAAGGGGACGATGAACTGACCGTGATGAAGTTTCTGGAGTTTTCACCATCTTCAAGATAATATTTGTTGTTGCGGCTCATGCTTCCTCCGGACATGTCCAGCGACAAGCCTCCACCGTCAATGATCACTTTTCCCGCAGCACGCGTTTGAAGATGACCCATTGGGGATCGGTGAGGATTTGGCATGGATGGGTAGTCCGATGGTGTGTGGTAGCCAGTCGGAATCTGATATCCAACGGGAGTTCCATAGTCTATGGATTGATCATCAATCGTTGGTGGACCTGAGCGGGAATTGTAGCCGGAGACTTCCCGGTTACTGTTCATGTGTTCGGGCTGCTGCGTGGAGGTGCCCTGTTGTTCGATCGAGTCAGAGAGGTGGCATCAGATCCGAACAAGTATCCTAAAGAACTTGCTCCTCCGCCGCTGCTGGTGCCCCGATTGTTCATTGCGCCTCTCATGATTTCGACACGTCTTTTGTTTGCAAACTAACAACGTTGTTGCAATCTTCTTCGTTACTTCAGCGGAAGTTGGAACAATCAAGCGGACTATATGAGGCGCCTTTTGACATCTATGCAAACAGAAAAATAGAAAAGAGGCACTCATTAACTCGGAGTGATCATGCGAAAATATGTCCTGTGCATCGCTGCTACCTTCCTCCTTTTACACCCTGAAAAAAAACGAAAAAAAAAAAAAAAAAAAAAAAAAAGACGGTCTGTTTCCTTACAGTTATTGAGATCCAGTGTGATGACCAAACCAAAACAGCAACATAAACGGCAGACTATATTAGCCGAAAGTGGACAATCGAATCGGTAAATTAGAGATTTACAATAGAGATTCAAAATAGAGACTTTGAGTGAGTCCTCCGAATAACGAGTAGGAGCTTTGGAGCTCGTGCAGGCCAATCGCTTGAGCATTGATCATAAAGTTGGGATACGTGCAGCTGGACATCGCAATAGATCAAGAATGAGATGCATTGTGTCAGATGCAGAATTAGGAACCTTCACAATATTCGACAAAACGGATACCAACCTCAATACAGATTCAAAACATTCAGCTCATCAAATATAGGACGCTGCACTCATCAAGACAATCGCAATATCATGGCATAGGGAGCGATATCGAACACAATGTGCATGTCGATGCTCTTACAATGTCTCAGTTTCTCTGCATCGACTTAACTCTTGTGGTTTTGAGGAACTGGTACGTGGGTGCGACCCAGCATGATTTTCTTCAGCATTTCTTGGATCTACAAGGAGCCAGCTGCCATCCTTTGCCGAATCTCAAGGTTTTCATTGGGATTATCGAGTATGGTTTAATACGAATAGGGAATTATCGTATTACCCTCACCTCGTCCAATGCAAGTCTCTACTGAGAATTTGACTCCTGAGGTTGACAGTATTTGTCTACAAGGGTTAATCAAGCATCAAAGCATCCACTGCCCGGACAGCAACCACCCGCTGTGGTGACCAAGGTCAAACACAACCTCCACGGGCCCCAATATCCTATTAACCGCCACCCCGACTCCCCAAGCAATCACGACGGACAACGCCGTGTGATAAAGATCACCGGCCAACGCTCCCAGCGTATTGAATGCCAAACTGGTTGCCAAAACGGATTGAACATTGCACCAACCGGTTTGGAACCGATTCATCAACATACAAATCGGCTTCGCCGGTTCGAAACCGTTAGCCAACCATGGGTAATTCCTATTTGCTGCGATTAACCGTTCGACTAAGGTAGTAACTTACTAGAGTACAGCAAAGAAGATTGAGAAATTGAATTAGAGGGCAGAATTGATTCAATGAAACAATTGATTTCTCAAAAAGGTCTTTGCTGCAATGGAGACCACTTCAAATACGATTCAAAAGAAACTGAGAGAACAGCCTTATGGGTTCGACAAGGAAAAGACACATCACAGTAAATAGCACGTCACTCATTACAGCCAAGACATTGATGCGCCTCCGATATTTACCCTTCTACATCTGACTAAACTCCAAAATGCTGTTCTATTTGCGGGTACTAATGAGCTTTCTGATTACTTTGTAACCCAAAGAAACAGCCAACTAGGCCTGATACCAGATGCTGATCGGGCATTTCATAGTCTTTTAGACTTCAGTTTACAAATGCACATCATCCTTACAATGAAAAATGGTGGCAAGTGGACATCGTAGAGAGAGTCCTATTAGCAACGCAGCTCGCAAGGCGACCGGTTTAGGGTTTTAGGGTGAGGAATCAAGTTCTTGACCACACTAATCCTGTTCCATGTTATCCACAGCTTCAGCTTGCCGGCGCTTCTCCTCTTCAACTGATATTAGACATAAAGCACATAAATAAAGTTCATAATCAGATAGCATAGGACTTCCATGCATACGTTAGAATGAACAGAAACACGACACAAGGATATGTGAAATCTCAACCCAAGATCACTCTACATACTGCTTTCACCACTTCCATCACAGAGATAAAAAATGACATGATCTGAACAAACATCTTCGGATGTCTTCAATATCACGTTCAGAATGCAACTATCCAGTTGAAGCTCAAGCCACTTACTCATAAGCTCAACAATTGCTCTGTGTGTACGTCGCTCTAACTTCTCCAATTTCTTAGCTACATCCCTCCTGAGATCCCAATTTGGTTTCTTGGGTGCGATACTTACAATAGGATCCTGTAAATATGATGTTGGAATCATTGAAAAACTAAATGATTTTATCCAGATTAAAACATAAATGCAAGTTTGAAGAAGAAACCAACTAGCATATAATTGGTGTCAAAAGGTAGATAAATAAATGAACTCAAAAATACATGATAATGCTATGTATAAAGCCTACTACAACAGCAAGACCTCCGAATCTCTCAAGAAATATCCAAGCAATACGAGGGATTGAACCATGACAAACAATACGTGCAAATACCTCGCCTCCAGCGACTTGAAGTGGATCTGTAGCCACAGGGTCCTCAAACTTCGGTATAACAGGAGGTGCGTGCTTGGCTTTCTGCAGATCACTGTCTCTGGGAAAGTAGTTCCGAAACTTTATCCCTGTGTCTGACCTGCAATGTGATTCCTCACTTTCTCATCAGTCACAAAATAACTTACGTCATGAATATTTAGAGAACGATCCTACCGACACAACACCAGAAGTCACAAATCCAGTTCGTACTTCCCCAGTGCTTAATACAAAAGCAGGGGCATTGGAGCAAAAAATATATATTGAAGCATGACTGTACTCTCCGTGTTAACTATATGAAACAATCACTCAGAACCAATAATATCTGCTTGGATTCGTTATGGGTTAATAAGAAATTCGATGGTGTTGCTGAATGAAGCACACAAATGTTTTTCAACAATTGTAGAAAATGGAAGTAACCACCGTGTCACACTGTATCCACAATTTTAATCCCACCTCAATGTCGAGAATTGATGATATCGATGTAGCCCTACACTTGGTCTATAGGGCTAGGATTTCAACATACTGTGTTACAATTTAGTTCGCTAAACGGCTGAATATTTGTTTCTATAGTTGTTTATTTGTTTGTTTGATTACTTATTAACTTATAACTAAATGAAAACGGAAAATATTGTGCCATGAGCTAGGTACCGGACCACAGGTGGTGTTCTAGAGAGCAATCACTTTGATCCAATCATTCAATTTTCGAATGCTTCGTATTTCCTCTGTGCGGAACTCAATGACTTAATTCTTCGAGCTACGAAGCTTATGTCATGATGAACACTTCACAAAATCGCAATCGAGAACGGGAACACACGTACGAGGACAGCATAAATCCACGGGCGTGAACACTTACGCTCCATCTGGCTCTTGTTCCTGCTCGAGTGGCTGACGCTGCTGGCCGTTGGTATCAAGAGAGGCGATGGTGGAATCAGGGGTGGGAGCAGCAAGGAGCTCTTGAGCAGCTCGAAGCGCCTGGAGACGCGCGCGGCGATCGTCGGTCGACTCAGCCACATCAGAACCCATGGCTGAAAACAAAGTGACCAGCACAGACAATGTAAAGCAGTAACAGTGCAGGAGTGGAGGAGATGACACTGGAAACTCAGGCGAGAGAAAACAGCCTGGACCTCCACAAGCAACCAGCAATCAGCACTCACGGCTCGGACAGACATTGGGAGGAAAGCTGGAATTAGGGTTTGCATGAATTCCGTCCCTCTTCGCTCCCCATTCTCCTCCTCATCCATCCTCTTTCTCCCTTTTATTTCATTCATCCTTTTCTCCCTTTTATTTCATTCATCCTTTTCTCCCTTTTATTCCATTCATCCTTTTCTCCCTTTTATTTCATTCATCCTTTTCTCCCTTTTATTCCATTCATCCTTTTCTCCCTTTTATTTCATTCATCCTTTTCTCCCTTTTATTCCATTCATCCTTTTCTCCATCTAGCCATTCCCGATCTCGCCTATGCTCGTTTTCTTCACTTTTCTTGGTGCAAGTGGTAGCTTGTTGAGCAACTTTCAACCCATTACTACCTTTTCAAAAATCCTGTTGAACTTAGATTACATACCAATCTAATAATTTTTAAAAATGGAAATATAAAATAAAAATAAACTTTATTTGTCAAAGAATGTTTTAGGATTTGATTAATTTTTGAAACTTTGTCATTGCAAAATCAATTGTGATAAAAAAAAAAAAATAAAAAAAAAAAAACATGTATTGAAACTAAAATAAAAATAAAAAATAAAATACAAGGAATATTGAATTTAATTCAAAAAAATAACTAATCTATATAATTTATCTTTATATTATCATATATATATATATATATATATATATTTATATTTACTTAAGTATACAATTATTTAAACCATCCAATAGTATAAATATATATATGTATGTATGTATGTATGTATGTATGTATGTATTTAGGAGAATATTTAAATAGACCTTTTTTTTACTAAATTGACCCACCTTTGATAAAGAATATAATAATTATGATGAATGTGGTTGATTTTTATTGGTTGTAAATCCAATAATGGGAAAATGAATCTAGAAATCATTATTTTATTTCATGAGGGTTAAGATAGGTGGATCAATTTAGTAAAAACTTAGGTCTATTTAACATTTTTCACTATATATATAAACACATGTATACATATACCTGTAATTAATTAATTTTTTTAGCATGATTGTTATAATTTGTAATGCATTTCTATCATATCATCTAAGAGTTTTTTTACATTCAATAACCAAATTGATAATGACATTCGAATTAGTAAAAATAATTATTTTTTTATAACAATCATTGCACTGACTTCTAGTTATAAGAGAAATCCTACAACTTGATATAGTAATTAACTTTTAAAATATACTGGTTTACAGGAGTACATCATAAAAACTAGTTTTATTTTATTTTGTCATAGTTCTGTTGTTGTTCTTGGCAATGTTCTTGTATGGTACATTGACTTGTTGGTAATATATTTGATTGTAATTATTTCTGCAAAAATCTTTGTTTGTAACAAGAAACAAATGAAACATCCAACAAAATAAAAATTTAAGGTGTTGATACACATCACAGGAGTTGTGTAACAAAAAATACTTTACATTCATAATTTTAACTAATGTCCTACAACTGGTCCATTATTAGATAAAGAAAGTTTTCAAAACTCTGAAATAAATCATACTATAAAAGTTCCTTGGATTTTACGAATAAAATAATTCACAAATAGAACTTATATGCATTTATTACGTAGCTAATTTTTTTAATATTAATACTATTTTATTAACTTTTGATATATAATACATTTTCATACATAAGATAGACATTGTTTACTAGAATTATCTTTTTTCTTTTATTCTTCTAATAAATAAAATGACCTTTTCAGATTTTATAAATAGCTATTATATGATGTGTACACATAAATATAGATATAGATATTATTTATTTTATATGGTATAATAACAGATATTAGAATATTGAGACTTGCATTGAGTTATTTTATACCATTATGTTCTGTACTAGTATAAAAATTAAAATGTTATTAATAAAAAATTATCTTAAAAATTTAAAAATATATTTAAGTATATATATATATATATATATATATATATTAACTATCATTAAATAATTTAATCCATTTCAAGTTCGTAATATTTAATTTTATTCAAATTATAATAGATATAAATATTCAAATTAAAAATAATATTTAATTACTTATAAATGTTATATATATATATATATATATATATATATATAATCAATAAAAAAATTATTATTTATAAGATACATATTAAAACTTAAACATTGTGCATTATTGTTATCAAGTAGCTATTATAATATATAGCATGTTTTTTTTAAACATTTCCAAACAATCATAAGAGTTAAAATTCTCTTGATAATTTAGAGATTATAAAGATTTATGGAAACATGCCATTATAAAGAATTTGATGCATTATTTCTTTTTATAATTTACAAAAAAAATAAAATACAATAACAACAATATTTATATATTTTAGAGATACGAAATAATTTTATGCCAAAAACACAATAATAAGTTTGTATATTAATTATTTAATATTGAATATATATATATATATATATATATAATTTAGTAATAAAATTATTTTATTATCATACATTCATACTAATACATTCTTTATATTTATGAAATTATTTTTTATATAATTTAAAAAAAAATTAATAATAAAACATATTTAATTATATATAATATAAATAAAAAATTAAAGTATAATTTGAAATAAAATACTAAATATAAGTTTATACTATATTAAAAAGAAAATAAGTATTTGATATATATATATATATATCTATATGAAGGATGAAATCTCAAAGAATAAATAAACAAGTGATATATGCTTAAAGAAAGATGACAATCTCTCTCTCTCTCTCTCTATATATATATATATATATATTAAAAAAAAAACTAAAATGACTACTACCAAAGACTAAAAAACTAAAAATCCTTAAAACTAGACTACATGGAAGAAAGAAATTAATATCAATGAAAAATGCTTCACTTTTATTTCTTTATATATTATCTTACTTGGAGCTATGTGATAATGTTTTATAAGACCTTGTAGTTGTCACTTTACTTATTCCAGAAGAAACCTCCTAGAATAAACCTATATAGGGGAATTCGAACACAGGGAAAGACCATGTATATGAACTCCAATTGTTGGGGTTACACAATTAATCGCTACTGCTGAATGCTTACCATAGCGAAGAATACTTAACTTTTCCTCTTACTGTCCACTCTTTCATATCAATACAATAACATCAACGACAATGATTTCAGTACCCTGTGTAATTCACGAACACACAAGCATATCCCAAACCCTGGAACGAACAACTTCCAATCCACAGAATCTAATCAAGATAATTCTTTCGATTACAATTCCTCTCCACTGAACCTACAACCTTGCGATAAACAATGATTGGAAACTTCCATACGTTCTCAATCTTTCACAATAACTGATAAACAGTGATCCATAAATAAATTTGTAAATCAAACATTAATTCATTAAATCGATTCTCTTCACTAGAATCAACACTAACACAAAAGAAACAAGAAAATTAAGAAGAAGAGATAGCACCAAGCTTATCCCCGGCTCAGTACTATCGTAGTCTGGCCTTTTCTTCCCTTCTCCCATCCTCCTTATACTACCTCGAGATACCAACTCCTATACTACAAATGATAACTACTTTTCTTGACTATTCATCCATTCTACCTGCTGAACCATCTTTTCAGTAATTATCTATTCCTGTTTACACTATATACTAGGTATCTACATTCTGAAAATAACTACTTATTCTACATAGCCCCACTCCTAATTGTGCAGCGTCCCCACAAACACAGTATTGATAAACAAAAACCAATCATTTTTTTTTTTTATATATATATTTTTTTTAACTGGATTGTTCAATCTCTTCGATTTCTAGCGCTGGCTCCATTTGGTCTTGTTCCAACACTATATCTTCTTCCTTCGACTTGTCCTGAATCTCTATCCTAAATTGAGCTGTTAAATCTTTATTATACTCTCCCAATTCTTGAACCTGAGCTTCCAATTGGAGGATTTTGGCATCTTTAGCTTCCAGTTGTTGTTGCGACTGTTGCAATTTCTCCTCCAATTTTCCAATTCTTATTCCTGTTGAGGCAAATGTCTGTAACTGACCAATATTGACTAAATCGCTCTCAAATTTCATTACTGTTTTCTTCAAAACAATAATTTCTGCCTATAGTTCATCCATATTGTTTTGATATTGGTCACCCAATTGTTTCTTTTCAAGCTCCAATGCCTCCTTCTTCTCTCATTCCATCTTCAACTGAGCCTTCATCTTCTCCTATTCCAATCTATTCGATTTGCAAGTTTGTAGTAATTCTTGCTTTTGATTTTTCAGGATATGCTAAATCCTCTGTTTTTTCTTTGACTATTTTTCTACTTTCTCATCCAATTCACGTTTCACTCGTATCTTGGATTTTGATTCTACCTTGATGACTTGTTCATGTTCCCTGATTTTGTAATTTTGTTCCAATATTATTTTCTTATTCGCTTCTACTTACCTTTTTAAGCTATCCTCATCTTCGAACTTACTCATCGTAAGTTGTAGCTAAAAAATTTGATCTAATATAACTTCCTTAAGATTCCACCCTTCCGTTACACCCCGTTGAAATTTTAATTGGTTGCTTTCCCTTGGAATTGGTATTGGCGTCATCATCTCTATTGTCGATCGAATTGGAACTCGCTCTGGTGTAGATATTGATCTTGCTTTCCATTCTACTGCTATGTTGGATTCTCCCACTTTATACACCATTACCCCTGGAATAACTGTTTCCGTTTGTAAACTTGAAACTACTGGTTGAGATTCCTCTTTCAATGTATATTCAATCACTGAGTTTACATAATTGGAACATAATAGTGAAGCAAACTTCTCCGACTTCGACTTAGCTTCCATTTCTATATGTATCGTTGTGGCCACATAAGGTGCCCAATTGAATACCATGCCTTGTAATGTTCCTATCGCAAAAAACAGTAATCACTTCGCCATGTAGGTGGTATGCCGATTCAATGCTAACCACTTCTAAACAAACCGCATCTATTCTATAAGTTTGGGTATAAGTGCCTCCTATACCTTCCATCCTTGATTTCGCTTGAGAGATGATATCCTTCCTTTGAAGTAGCTTCCTAGCCTAAAATCATTTGACGCGTCTCCTCCCACCTCAAGCTCTCCGGTTGATAAATGCAAGACCTTGTGTAAGATATTCTCATCTATTTCAATCAGGACTCCTCTTACTACACTTAAACCATCCTCTAGATCATAATTTTCTATATATTCTGCGACTCGTTCTACATCAATTGGTGATAGTTTATCCGATCCTCTCAAAAATATAAATAACTATGCATTTCTAAAATCTTTTTATCTTTTCAATGATCAACAGATATCTAACTTCATCGGTTCCATGTTGGTGATAACTACAAGAGATGGCGATCCTAGATCGCACTTAGACCTCACATTGCGGCGACTTTTTGATCGTTTTGGTGCTCTCTTCGCTCTTTCCATTGACATTGTGAAAATAAAACTCTCAATACTTCCTCGCGCTAATACTATTACTGATTATTGTCGTAAAGCTTACAGTTCAAAGCACAATGTCTGAAATTTACAACAATGAAACTTTCTATGAATGCCCCACTCCTAACTACTTACTTGGGGTCCGAATGAAGAACATCTAATCCAGTGTACTTTAATCTCACATCTAATCAAGAATGTCTAAGTTGTTGACTAGTCAGTTTCAATCATCAAAACTAACCATCAATCGTTTTCTAACTATCACAACCTTTCCAATCCTGTCGGTAATCATTATTACGGAGACTTCCTCCCTCCACTGAGTAAACCCATCCCGGGTTTATGTATAATATAGACATAATTGGTTCCCATTAACGCGTTTTGTAAAGTGGATTCCTAAAAAATCTTCCAATTGAACGGAACCATTAGGAAAACCTTCCACCATCCGATATGGCCCATGCCACTGCACTTAAAATTTATCGAGAAAGTTGTTAAAGCGGCTATCATAAAGTAGTACCAGATCATTGGGCATAAAATATTTTGGCCGCAACTAACTATCGTAATAACTCTTTCTGCGGCAATGTGTAGCTTCCATGATCAAGAGAGCCGTAGCCCTTGCTTCATCCAATTTTTTCAATTGGACTAACTTATATTGAAGAGAGTCTCTGTCTCTCAAACGTTCATCCAACACAATTCGTAAACTTTGGACTTGCAATTCAATTGATAGAATTACCTCTTGACCATATACCAATTGAAATTGCATAGAATTGGTAGTTACTTTATATGCAGTATGGTACGCCTATAAAGCTACAAACAATTTAGTGTCCCAATCCATTTTCGAGTCCAAAATTATTTTGGTTAAAATCTGACATAGAATACCATTGGTCTTTTCCGTCTGCCTATTGGCCCGAGGATGATATGGTGTTAGGGACATATTCCTTAGAACTTTCTAAAAAGAAGTTTCTAGAACCTTCTAGAAAACAAGGCTCTGGAACCTTCTAGAAGAGAAGCCTCTGGAACCTTTTAGAGAGAAGTTTTTAGAAGCTTCTAGAAAAGAAGTCTCTGGAACCTTCTAAAAGAGAAGTTTCTAGAAGCTTCTAGAAAGGAATCCCCTGTAGCTTTTTAGAAGCTTCCTAGTTAATAGAAGTAGCTCGAGAAGTTTCTAGAACCTTCTAGAAAAGAAGCCTCTGAAACCTTCTAGAAGCTTCCTAGTTAATAGAAGTAGCTCGAGAAGATTCCTAAGTAGGAGTATATATAGGGATCGAGGCTGAAGAATTCTTCAGTCTCGACAACACATCTCTTCGAGTTCTAGCTCACCTTTCTGGTGTTGTTCTTGTACTCATCTATTTAATCTAGTTCTGCCACTTCTTCTTGAACTTCTTGTTAGATTTCAAGTCTGTATTTTGTGTCCGTGACAGTTTGTCGAGACTACACTAACTTGAGATATCAGAGCTAGTTCTTTCTTAGTAGAGTGTGGATTACCCCTCTACTTGAAGGTATACTAGCATTTTTTAGAGGTTGCAGATTACCCTCCTCTAAACTGATACTTCTTCTGTTACAATATTGGAGTCTTATTCTTCTTGAAGAGAGTGGATTACCCATCTTCTTGAAATTCTTAAGGCGTTTTATAGGTTGTGGATTACCCTCCTATAAACCAATATTGTCTCTTATAGGGTCATTTTTGTCCTTCTTTTAGAATGGTCAGAGGTCAAGACATTAGTATGATAGAAAGTTCGGAGTCTAAGTTAGATGCTATTATGAATGCCCTCGCTACGTTATCACAAAGAACTGCAGAGATTGAAGGAGTAGTGGCAAGGCTTCATAATGATGGAGTATCTAGGATAGCACAATCTAAACTACACCAGCCTCAAATTTCGGTACTTGGAGAAACAACTTTACCTCAGGTTCGACAAGAACCACTAGTTCTACAACATAAGGAGTCTCGAGTTAGCCTTCCAGATAAGTTTGATAGAACACGTTCCAAGTTTCGAGGATTCGTCAATCAAATCAGGTTGATAACAGTTTTATAACCCGAATGATATCCAACGGAGGAGTCACGTGTTGGGCTTGTTGGAACCTTACTTACGGGACAAGCTCTATCATGGTTTGCTCCTTTGTTTGAGAAACGATCATCCATATTAAACAACTTCGAAACCTTTTTGGAAGCATTTGCGGAAGCATTTGGTGAACACGATAAGGTTCGATGGACTACAACAAAGATCCGGTCGCTACAACAAGGGATGCGTTCTACATCAGTCTATGCTTCGGATTTCACGCAATTAGTATGCGACATCAATTGGGATGAAGAAGCGTTGATGAGTCAATTCTATTGGGGTTTAAGAGATGATGTGAAGGATTTACTGTTAACTCTTCCTGATCCACGAACGCTCAATGAAGCCATTAGCCAAGCTGTGAAGTGCGATAATTGCCTATTCCAACGTCGCCAAGACCAACGCTCAAGACAACATACAATTTGCCATGCTCCAACTATGTCGGCAAGCGGTGTGAATTCGCATTCAGAGGTGGAAGACATGCAAATTGATGCAGTACGTATCAAATCTCTAACTATAGAAGAAAAAAAGCGACGTATGGAGGAAAATTTATGCTTGTATTGTGGTGGAGAAGGCCACAAAGTTGGAAACTGTCCCCAAAAGTAAAATCGAGGCATAGTCAAGACTAGGGGAGTATTTGTTCAAGAAAACGAGGATGCCCAGCCACAGTAGGAACCGTGCGGATGGACAATGAAATATCCCAACAACAATCAGGTTCCTTTCTTTCTGCCCAACCTGCACTTTGTTTTACAATCCCTGTGTTTATCGGCCCTGAAAAACTGAGAACCTTAGCACTACTAGACTCAGGAGCATCTGCTTGTTTTTTAGACGAAGAATTTACAAAGCGTTATAAGATCCCTTTAGTACAAAAATCAAAACCTGTTCATGTTGAAGTCATAGATGGGCGACCTTTATTGTCTGGTAGCATCACCCATGAATCAAAACCTATAGAAGTAACGTTTAAAGACCATAGTAGTCATATTATTTTTAATATTATTAGAATCCCATCAAATCCTATTATTCTTTGTCTTTCTTGGTTAAAAAAACATAATCCATTGATAGATTGGAGGTTGCGGAAGATGACTTTTCCCACAAAACCACCCAAGAAAAAACCTAGTAAAAAACCTCGAAAAAAGAAATCCTTATTCATTGAAGCAAGAGCGTTTATAAGATCATCTAAGGAAGGCACTCCATTTATCATTTATGTGGCTCCAACTACCGAGGAGAAGATCTCAACAGCAAGTATACCGGAGCAATATAAAGATTTTGAAGACGTGTTTCAAAAGAAGAACGCCAACATACTACCGGAACACCGACCATATGATTGTGCCATAGACTTACAAGAAGGAGCACAACCACCTTTTGGCCCAATCTATAATCTATCGCAAACGGAGTTGGCAAAGTTACGAAAGTACATCGACGAAAATCTAGCCAAGAACTTCATTCGTCATTCAAAATCATCAGCTGGAGCACCCATCTTATTTGTGAAGAAGAAAGATGGATCATTACGGATGTGTGTGGACTATCGAGGCCTCAACAAGGTAACAAAGAAAAATCGTTATCTATTACCCTTGATTTCTAATCTCTCAGAACAACTTGGACGTGCGAAGATCTTTACAAAAATTGATCTAAGGGGAGCTTATAATCTCGTACGAATCAAGGAAGGAGATGAGTGGAAGACAGCATTCCGTACAAGGTATGGTCATTTCAAATATAATATCATGCCTTTTGGTCTTACCAATGCTCCAGCAGTTTTCCAACATATGATGAATGACATCTTTCGAGAACACCTCGACGATTTTGTTGTCATCTACTTAGACGATATTCTAATATTCTCTAAAAACGAGGAAGAGCATGAGGAGCATGTTCGTTTGGTCTTGGAGAAACTACGCAAGCGAGGACTATATGCCAAATTAGAAAAGTGTTTATTTCACCAGACGGAGATGGAATTTTTGGGATTCATTGCGACTACAGAAGGTTTGAAGATGGATCCCAAGAAAGTAGAAGCAATCATGTCTTGGGAGGTTCCGAAGACGGTTAGAGATGTACAATGCTTTCTTGGTTTTGCTAACTTCTATCGGATCTTCATCAAGAATTATTCTCAAGTTGGTGCTCCTCTCACTCGATTAACATGCAAGGATAAGTTGGAATGGGGACCTTTGGCGGAAAAGGCGTTTCAAGATTTGAAGACAGCATTTACTACAGCTCCAATTTTGGTACATCCAGACTTTACAAAGGCCTTCTATTTAGAAACTGATGCTTCAGATTTTGCTTTGGGAGTTGTGCTTTCACAAATAAGTGAAGATAAGAAGCTCCATCCAATTGCATTCTATTCTCAGAAGTTCTTTGCTGCTGAAATCAATTATGAGATCCACGATAAGGAACTTCTTGCTATAGTGGATTCTTTCGAAGAATGGCATCACTTTCTTGAAGGAGGTGCACATCTAGTAACCGTATATACGGATCACAAGAATTTGGAATATTTCATAACGGCTCGAGTTTTAAATCGGCGTCAAGCTCGGCGGAATATGTCGCTATCTAGATTCGATTTTGTTATCACTTATCGACTTGGAAGGCAGCAAGGACTATCCGATGCTTTATCAAGGAGATCGTATCTTGCACCAAAGGCTGGAGAAGCAACGTTTGATCAACAATGTACAACGTTATTGAGGCTAGAGAGATTTCAACTTTGTGCTAGTATTGTATCATTTGCTGTTGACTTCCTAAACCAGGTACATGCTATGACCATTAAAGATTCAGTAGCCATTGATATCAAGCAACGTACCAATGACGACAAGTTCAAGGTGGAGGGAGATCTTTTATACTTTGAAGAGCGATTGTATATTCCAAAAGGACCAGCACGACTCCGAATTCTTCAATCTCGCCATGATTTTCCAACTGCGGGACATTTTGGATTCAACAAGACCTTGGAGCTTATTTCCCGAGATTTTTGGTGGCCCCAAATGTGGAAAGATGTGAAAGATTTTGTTCTCTCTTGTGACATCTGTTCAAGATCTAAGAATCCTCGGCATCACCCTTATGGACTTCTACAGCCATTGCCAATTCCACGTCAACCATGGTCTTCAATTTCTATGGACTTCATCACGGACTTGCCATCATCAAACTCATTTGACAGCAACTTTATCGTGATAGATTGGCTTACGAAGATGGCAAAGTTCCTTGTAAGAAGACATCGTCCAGTGAAGTTACAGCAAGACTCTTTCTCGATAATGTGTATCGATATCATGGACTACCAGATGATATCATATCAGATCGAGGTACCCAGTTCGTGTCAAAGTTTTGGAGATCTCTCTTTGGGATATTGAAGGTGGATATCAAGCTTCCTTCAGCTTTTCATCCTCAAACTGATGGCCAAACGGAACGAGTGAACCAAATCTTGCAGCAGTACTTACGATGCAGCATCAACTATCAGTAAGATGATTGGATGGCATATCTATCGCTAGCCGAGTTTACATATAACAACACCATCCATGCGTCGACTCAACAAACACCATTCTTTTCCAACTATGGGTATCATCCGAAGCTTGATTTATTGAGTCCGTCAACAAATAACAATCCAGCAGCTGAAGGATTTGCGAAGCAACTATCAGAGCTTCAAACTATGTTGAAGCTTCAATTACAATCCGCTCAAGAATCCTATAAGACGTCTGCAGATAGATTTCGGAATCCAGCACCTACTTTCAAAGTTGGAGATAAAGCCTGGTTTCTTCGACGAAATATCAAGACCAAGCAACCATGTGATAAGTTGGACTATCGAAGATTGGGACCATTTATCATCCAGAAGTAAATTAATCCAGTGGCATACCGGCTGGAGTTACCGGCTTCTATGAAGGTACATCCAGTTTTTCATGTTTCTCTGTTGGAACCTTATTGAGAGTCATCTTTTCCTGGAAGAGTGCAATGTCCCCCACCTAGTATTGAAATCAAGAACCACGAAGAATACGAGGTTGAAAAGATATTGGATTCACGGCGAAGGTGGGGAAAGTTAGAATATCTTGTTCATTGGTGCGGCTATGACATTAATGAGCGAACGTGGCAGCCAGCTGAAAATCTTGTGAATGCGCCACAAAAGGTATAAGAGTTTCATCAACAACATCTCGATAAACCTAAATCAATTCGATGATAGCTTCTTTCTGAAGCTTATTCTCCCAACAATATAAGAAAAGGGGAGAGCACCAGCAAAATTCATAGTTGATGTAGTTATTTTCTCCAAGATAGATCGTAGTTTGGTCTTTTGATATGGATAGCCAAGAGATAGATACTATGCCAGTCAGAGTATCGCAACCGAGTAGCTCACGAAGGTGACCCCGAGATGAAGAACTACATGTACCACGACGACGACGGAGAATACCGAGTAACCGATCACTGGTGATCATATTTGAGATCGAGCTTGCTTACGATGGTCAACCAGAAGGCGTGTTTGCAGGACAATTTCACAATGAGGACACGAAAGTTCATGCTTGGTCAGAAGTCGAAGGCGTGGGCCACTACCGTTGGCTTTAAGGGTCGATGAACCACTTGCCTCGTGAACAATAGTTGGAGTTCATAGCAGAAGTTATGCGACAAATCTTCATTTTCTTGCGTTGGTACTGATCAACAACATTGCTTCTTAGAGACCTCGAAGCTAAAGGAGGAGGTGATGTTAGGGACATATTCTTTAGTACTTTCTAGAGAGAAGTTTCTAGAACCTTCTAGAAAACAAGCCTCTGGAACCTTTTAGAGAGAAGTTTCTAGAACCTTCTAGAAAAGAAGTCTCTAGAACCTTCTAGAAGCTTCCTAGTAAATAGAAGTAGCTCGAGAAGATTCCTAAGTAGGAGTATATATGTCAAGGACAAAGACTCGATGAGGGAAAATATACACCAAAAGGCTATCTCGATATAATAAGTCAAAATATAAACAAGTAGGTATATTAAAAGGAAACTGTAATGGCTATTGCCACAAGACAAGAAACTAAAGACTCTTGAACCTGGACTAGAAGGAAGAAAGGAGTTGATAAGAGTGAAGAAGCCTTCATTCTTGTCTCTATATATACTATCTAACTAGGGGCTACATGGCGACGTTCTATAGGACCTCCAATATGTGTTGACTTTGTAGGACACATGCCTTGACTTACAAGGCAAGTTTTTCTACATGTGGGCAACATAGTTAGCTTGATCTTCAAGCTAACAACATGTGTGGCACATGGCCAACTTGTTGACCACGTTTCTAATCCAAAAAGTCAATTGAAGACACCTATGAAGTCAAAGCAGTGTCTAGGAAGTTTCTAGGAAGCTTCTATATTAAATATTATAGAATTAACTTACTTTTATTTACTTTTACTTACTTCTACCTATTTCTATATGTAATTATTAGCTTACATGATTATGGCCGTGACATTACCCCCCCTTCTAGAGACGAGTTCTACGAGGAGCGGTCATCATATGTTGAGGAAATCTATGATGCGACGAATTGTATTTGCCACATACTCTGATCTCTGTTCTCTTCGAAGATGATTGATAGGGCCTCTCAACCATCGGTAGTGTCCCATACCAAGGCGGGAAGACCACCCTATTATTTGATCATTGTTGAGGCCTTTGTAACTTCCTTCGAATAGAATATTTGGAACACCATCAAGAGTTGTTCCTACCTCTAGCAAAATCACCAAACATCGAGAGTCCCTTCCCAAATCGTGATACCAAACGCGTTGTATCTCACCATCTGTTCGAGGAAGAACATGTCGTTCTTGAAGATCTTCATCTCGATTGCTTCGTCTTGAAGGTTGTGACAATCGTAATGTTTCGTCCGACAGGTGAGCAAACGAAGGTTCTGGAGTTGAATCCGCTGGTTGTTGGCTCTCCATCTAATTAGTGTCACAAATGCAAAGAAGTTACAAACAAGGATAGGAAATTGAATGTTATCTTGCCTCAATCTTGTCTCTTTTATAAGAGAGATTTTCATCTTAGTTTTGATGGATGTCGTTGATGAAAAACTTTGACTTTAGGTGATGCATTTGCTAGATTCTTGGATGGCTCCCATGTGCATTCACTAATATCATATCCGCGCCAATGAACAAGATATTCCAGCTTATTTCGGTGCCGCCTTGAGTCTAATATCTCTTCCACTTCAAATTCTTCATTATTATCTACTTCTATAGGAGGCGGTGGCATTTGTCTTCTTCTTTGTATATCCACTGTCTTGTATGGTTCAAGAAGAGACACGTGGAATACAGGATGGATCTTCATTGACTCCGGTAGATGTAATCGATATGCAACTGGGTTGATCTGTTCAGAAACAGAAAAGGGACCAAGCCTACGATAGTCCAACTTGTCACAAGGTCGAGTAGGCTTGATATTGCGACGAAGTAGCCATACCTTATCACCCACGTTGATTTGTGGTTGCTCCTTACGATATAGATCTGGGTTTATCTTTTGCCATTCTTGAGCTTCCTTCAATTGCGTCATCATTATTGCATGTAACTCTGACAACCGATTTGCCATATCTTTTGCTGCAAGATTATCAACTTTTGAAAAATCAAAAGTATCAAGTCGTGGATGATAGCCATAATTGGCAAAGAAAGGTGTTTGTTGCGTGGAAGAATGTACCGTTGTCGTGTTGTAACACGAGTATACAGTGAAAATAAAAAGAAAGGGGAATTTTATTAATATTCAGTTACCTCGAATATTGGGAGCATCGACCAACTCCAGTACAAATATTGAGTGGTCAGGTTCAGTGACTCCGTTACAGTCAGCCGGGGCATACTGGAATGCCCCGTTCGATTCCAATAACGGGAGTCAGCAGGAAGAGAAGGACCAATTCACACGACGGGTTCGAGGAGCCAATTAGATCCAATTTCGATAATCCAATCCGGGTCCTCTTACCCAATATGAGACCTATATTGGTGGGGCAACCCAATGCAGTCTAGTTATGGGAAATCCAGGTCTTACTACGGGTCTTAGCCAATCTGACGCGAGGACCAATTTGACCCAATTACGGGAACATCCAGGTTACTACGGGCATCTATACCAATATAGGACCTGAATTGGTCAGGCAACTCAATGTGGTCCCGATTACGGGGTTCGATTCTGTTTCGGGTTGTCCTGTTCTCTGTGCCGTCTCAGGGAACGTTGTTTTCGGTAAATGGATTTCTTAAAGGCAAAAACGGAGGAGAAAGCTTGACGGCGAGAGCCAATTTCGGATCCAAGCTTGAGGTGGGAGCCAATTCCGGATCTAAGACGGAAGATTGAAGAAATTCAGAGGATAAGGTTAGGTGGGATATAGTTTTGGGGGTGTGGTTTTTTTTTGAGGGGAAATCGGGGGGGGGAAGGATTTTTCAAGCTTCTGCAAGGTTACCAGTTCGGGTTTTTCATTGGAGGTTTTTGAAGATCAAGGGAATTAGAGAGAGGAGCTTCATGCTTCGGGTCGGGGAAGGAAAGACATAGAATTTGGATTTTTCTTCTTCGTAGAGTTTTGAGGACGACTGAGGCAATCGCTGCTGAAGTCAGTGTTGTAATGGTGAATCGGGATTTTTAAATGAAGTGGGTTTGAATACTCTTGACTATTTTGTAAAATCGAGTTACGTCTGTGATTGAAGGATTAAAGGGGTGTCTATAGGATTGAGTATGCGGAGTGAATGAAATTTATTGGGTTAATCTAAGAAGACAGTCAATGGATACAAGATCGTAAGTACAAAGCAGTATTGAAGGTTAACAATTTGGGTTGTACGGGGTTCTCTGTAACGTCTAGAGACCTACCGGCTGGGGCAAAAAAGACTTCGACAAGCAGTCGAAGAGCACCCGTATAGATTTACGGTACATTGTTGCAGTCATTTATATTCCAGCAGTCAAAAACTGATAGACTGCTTGACTATCGGCGAATCTTCATACTACCTTCTACAGCCAGACGCCTGGCGCGTTCTCGAGCAGGAAAGCACGTAATACGACATCGTATTATTATAAGCAAACTCTGCCAATGGCAGAAGGGTTGTCCAATCATCTTGTTGGTAGTTGATAGTACACCTTAAATATTGCTCCAAGACTTGGTTTACGCGCTCTGTTTGTCCATCAGTTTGAGGATGGAAAGCCGAAGATAGCTTTATGTTCACTTTTTAAATCTTGAAAAGGTTCCTCCAAAATCTTGACATAAATTGAGTTCCCCTATCCGATATGATATCTTTAGGTAATCCATGATAGCGATAGATATTATCAATGAAAAGCTTAGCTGTTTCTTCACCTGTGATAGATTTTGTACATGGCACAAAATGTGCCATCTTGGTGAAACGATCTACTATCACAAATATAGAATCATAAGATCTTGAGCTTGGAAGATCTGTGATGAAATCCATAGAAACAGAAGACCATGGTTGTTCTGGTATAGGTAATGGCTGAAGAAGTCCGTAAGGTCGATGACGAGGAATTTTTGATCTTGAACAAATATCACATGATTGTACAAAGTCTTTGACTGACTTCCACATTTGTGGCCACCAAAAATCTCTTGATATGAGTTCCAAAGTCTTATTATATCCAAAGTGCCCTGCTGCTGGAAAGTCATGACGTGCTTGAAGAACACGTAAACGTGCTTCTCCTTCTGGAACATATAGGCGTCCTTCAAAATATAATAGATTATTCTTGAACTCGAACTTAGAAGGATCATGAGACTTGGAAGAATTATTCTCGATATCATGAACCAGAGGATCTGAGGACATACTGGACTGGATTTGCTTGAGAAAAGTTGAATCAACAGTCAATGTTGATTTCATTGCTCGGAGATGAAATTGCTCCGGTTTCAAGAGGACCGTTCTTTGTTGCTCAAAAGCTGCATCTCCTTCTTTTGGTGCAAAATAAGAACGTCTAGATAAGGCATCAGACAAACCTTATTGTTTTCCTGGCCGATAAGTGATAATGAACTCGAATCTTGACAAAGACATACTCCAACGAGCTTGACGACGATTCAACACGCGTGCTGACATGAAATACTCGAGGTTCTTATGATCTGTATATACAGTGACTGGACTAGAAGTACCTTCTAGATAATGATGCCATTCTTGAAAGGAATCCACGATCGTAAGAAGTTCTTTATCGTGGATCTCATAATTGATCTCGGCTGCTGAGAATTTTCTTGAATGAAAAGCTATCCGATGAAGTTTGTCATCTGTTTCCATTTGTGATAAAACTGCACCCAAGGCAAAATCTGATGCATCTGTTTCCATAAAAAATGTCTTGGAAAAGTCAACACGATATAAGACTGGTGCAGAGACAAACGATGTCTTCAAGGCTTCAAATGCTGCTTCCGCTTCTTGATTCCATTGGAATTTATCTTTACTAGTCAAGCGTGTAAGTGGAGCTGCAACTCGTGAGAAATCTTTGATGAAGATCCGATAGTAATTGGCAAATCCCAAGAAACATTGGACATCTCTTACTGTCCTTGGAATCTTCCAATCCATGATTGTTTGGACTTTCTTAGAATCGATCATGAGACCATCATTTGAAATGATGTATCCTAAAAAGTCAACTTGAGTAGTGTGAAATACACACTTTTCCATCTTGGCGTACAATCTTGCATCTCTAAGTTTTTGTAATACTTGACGAACATGTATTTCATGTTCTTCGACGTTCTTAGAATAGATCAGGATATCGTCTAGATAGCAGACAACAAAATTGTCTAAGAATTCACGAAATACATCATTCATGAGATGTTGAAAAGCAGTTGGTGCATTCGTGAGTCCAAAGGGCATGACATTATATTCGAAATGTCCATACCTGGTTCGAAACGCAGTCTTCCATTCATCTCCTTCTTTGATCCGTACTAGATTATATGCTCCTCTTAGATCTATTTTTGTATAGATCTTAGCTTGATTCAACTGGTCAAGGAGTCCTGATATCAAAGGAAATGGATACGTGTTCTTGATTGTGATCTTGTTGAGTCCTCGATAATCAACACACATTCGTAAAGATCCATCTTTTTTCTTTACGAATAGAATTGGAGCTCCTGCTGGAGATTTTGAATGGCGTATGAAATTCTTCGCTAAATTCCCGTCAATATATTTCTTGAGTTCAGCCATCTCATCTTGCGATAAACTGTAAATTGGTCCAAATGGTGGCTGAGTTCCTTCCTTGAGGTCGATTGAACAATCATATGGGCGATGCTCAGGAAGAATATCTACATTCTTTTTCTCAAAAACGTCTTGATACTCCTGATATTGACTTGGAATGCCAATTGAAGTCTTTACGTTTTCATAAATAGCAAAAGTTGATCCTTCTTTTGCTGCGTGTATAAATGCTTTTGTACCTATTAGTACGGGTTTTACTATACTAGACTTATAATTTTTTACTTGGTTGGTAGAACTATTAATAACGCTTTGGAAAAAATCAAGTTTACGCGAATTCCAATCTATTCGAGGGTTATATTTTTCTAGCCAGGATAAACCTAAAATAACTAGATTGGACGGGGATTTAATTATGTTAAAAGCTATGTAGCTATCATGACCGTCTATTGTTACTTTTATAGGATGAGTTTCATGAGTGACATCTCCAGAAGACAAGGGACGACCATCTATGACTTCTATATGTACTGGTTTAGGTTTCTGTACAAAGGGTATTTTACGACTTTTAACAAATTGTTCATCTAAAAAACATGCTGAGGCTCCCGAATCTAATAAAGCAGAGGCTTTGTAATTCTTAGGTCCTAAATATAAGTCTATTATAAAACAAGGAGAGGGTTCTGAGGAGAGGATAGGACCTTCATTAGGAATTGTACAAGGTTCCAGCTGCACGGTCCCTATTGTAGCTGGACGAATCCGTTTTCCGACATGTTGTCTTCTTTGACCGTCGTACCCCTCATTTTATAGTTGCGTCGTTTCTTTGGACAATGTTGAGCAGTGTGCTTAGGTTCTCCGCAATATAAACATAATCCTTCTTGACGACGACGAATCTTTTCTTGCTTAGTTAGGGGTTTAAAACGTACCGCGTCAATTTGCATGTCTTCTACTTCTGAATGTACGTTTGGCAAAGATGTTGATGTTGCCATTGAGTAATAATGTTGAGGTTCCCGTGAATGATTCTCGGATTGAAATTCGAAAAGTCGATTATCACATTTTACCGCAAAATCGATTGCTTGACTCAAAGTTTGAAGATCAGGTAAGTTGAGCATCAATTTCTTTACTTCGTATTACAATCCATAAAAAAATTGATTGATGAGTGCAGCATCATCCCACTTGATGTCAATTACAAGTTGTCGAAATTGTGAAGCATATACTGTTACTGAGCGATTTCCTTGTCGCAGAATTCGGATCTTATTTGTTGCAACACGAGTTGCATCGTGTTCACCATACATAGATCGAAACTCCGCCAAAAAAGCTTCCAAATTGTCCAATATTGGATTTCGTTGTTCAAGAAAAGACGAAAACCACGATAATGCAGAACCAGAAAGTAGAGTGCCAATAAACCTGACTTGTGATCCTGGAGTTGGATAGCTTTGCCGTTGAAGTTCAATTGCCAATTGTACTTGATTGATGAACCCTCGAAACTTTGATCTCGTACCATCAAATTTCTCAGGTAAGGCAATTCTTGGTTCTCTAGTGCTTACAGGGTGTTGTACAATTGGAGAAGGAACGTGATTTGTTGTAGATGTTGAAGCAGCTCCGATCATCTCTATATCTCCACTTTCTGCAATTCTTGTTCTTTCATGTGTTGGTGAATTGAGTTGATGCATCGCAAGCATTAACTCCCTCATTTGCTCTTGCATTTGTGCCATTGCACTCTTCATTTCAACAAGCTCTGCCATAATGACACTAAGAAGAAAAATTTGTTTGATATTGCTCAAGACAAAAGAAAATAAAGACTTGATAACAAAGAAGATACTAAGAACAATATCACTTTAGAAGTGGGTAATCCGCAAACTTCTAATACGCTTATGTCTTGTCAAGAGAAAGGGGTAATCCACTCTTACTCAAGAAAAAACAAAGCTCTGATATTGTAAGTGTACTCTTGTCAATCTGTCAAGGACAAAGACTCGATGAGGGAAAATATACACCAAAAGGCTATCTCGATATAATAAGTCAAAATATAAACAAGTAGGTATATTAAAAGGAAACTGGAATGGCTATTGCCACAAGACAAGAAACTAAAGACTCTGGAACCTGGACTAGAAGCAAGAAAGGAGTTGACAAGAGTGAAGAAGCCTTCACTCTTGTCTCTATATATACTATCTAACTAGGGGCTACGTGGCGACGTTCTATAGGACCTCTAATATGTGTTGACTTTGTAGGACACATGCCTTGACTTACAAGGCAAGTTTTTGTACATGTGGGCAACATAGTTAGCTTGATCTTCAAGCTAACAACATGTGTGGCACATGGCCAACTTGTTGACCACGTTTCTAATCCAAAAAGTCAATTAAAGACACCTATGAAGTCAAAGCAGCGTCTAGGAAGTTTCTAGGAAGCTTCTATATTAAATATTATAGAATTAACTTACTTTTATCTACTTTTACTTACTTCTACCTATTTCTATATGTAATTATTAGCTTACATGATTATGGCCATGACAATATATAGGGATCGAGGCTAAAGAGTTCTTCAGTCTCGACAACACATCTCTTCGAGTTCTAGCTCACTTTTCTGGTGTTGTTCTTGTACTCATCTGTTTAATCTACTTGTGCCACTTCTTCTTGAACTTCTTCTTAGATTTTAAGTCTGTATTTTGTGTCTGTGACATATGGTGTTGTTTTCCTATGCTTGATTTTATATGTGTTCGTCAAGGCTGCTATGGTAGCATTTATGAAATGAGTATCGCAATCGCTAATTAATTCCTTCGGACATCCAAATCGAGTATGAATATTCTCGTATAAAAAAGTGGCCAGTGTACTGGCATTATCATTGCACGTAGCAATAGCCTTTGCCCATTTGGTTATATAGTCTGTTGCAACTAAAATATATATTGCTTTTGTCCATGTCTCGATGCTTGTGCAATGAGTCCAACAAAATCAATTCTTCATTTTTCAAATGGTGCTTGTGCTAAGATTGGTACTAACGGCATTGTTGAAGTACCCATGGGTCGACCAATTTGTTGACAGGGATCACAACGACAAATAAATCGGTGCGCATCAGAAAACATTGTAGGCCACCAATATCCATCATTAAAGCCTTACGTGCGGTGCTATCACGCGCAAAATGTCCTCTACAACTGTCCAAATGACATCTTTCTAAAATTGTATGAACCTCACTTTGAAAGATGCAACGGCATAAAATTCCATCCTGCCCTTGTTTGTACAAGGCATCTCCAATCATGGTATATGGCGCACTTTTTAAAATCAGATGCTTCTTTTTATTTTTCATTATAAAAGATAGAAAAAGTCTGAAATGTTAGATATTGGATCAATTCACCATATTCGGGTGTAATGACATCCACAACAAATAGTTGTGAGTCCAGAAGAGCATTGTTTATCGGCTCATTACCCAGTTGATTAGATAAATGGGATAAGTGATCCGCATTGGCATGTTTCTTGCTGGGTCGAACGTTAATCGTAAAGTTGAATTCCTGGAGAAGTAACACCCATCAAGCAATTTGTCCACTCAATTGAGGTTTATTTATCAAGTACTTAAGTGCATCATAATCAATATAGAACACAAATGGATATCCAAATAGATAGTGGTGGAATTTCTGTATAGAGTAGATCATTCCGAGGGCTTCTCGCTCGGTAGTATTATAATTTCATTCTGCAGCAACGAATTATCGGTTTGCATAATATATGGGATGATCTAATCTTTTTTCATCCTTTTGATTGAGAATGGATCCAATAGCAACATTGGATGTGTCCACATAGACATGAAACGATTTTGTCCAATAAGATATTATAAGAATTGGGGTAAATATCAATTTTTGTTTCAATTTGTCGAATGCAAAAGTAGAGCCTTCAGTCCATATTGGACTAGATCCGTTTGACAGAGGTTTCTTTAATAAGTTGATTAACGGTTGACACATAATCACAAAAGATTCAATAAAATGCCAATAGTAGTTGACATGGCCAATGAAACCACGCAACGGCCGATACCGTATCTGGCTTTGGTAAACCCAATATACAAGTAACTTTATTGGGGTCCATAGCGATACCTTCAACAGAGACAATGTGTCCCAATAGCTTTCCCGATAGTACGCCAAATTGATATTTCTCTGAATTTAGAGATATCCCATACTTATCGCATTGATTCAAACAGTTATCCAAACATGCTAGATATTCAGCTGTTGTGCTAAAGGTGCAGAAATCGTCCAGAAATATCTCCATTTATAAACGTAAGTAATCTTGAAACGCTTGTGTCATTACTTTTTGAAAAGTAGTTGGGGCATTATATAATCCAAATGGCATTACTTTATAGGTAAATGTACCCCAATCTGTGGTAAACGTAGTCTTCAACTGGTCTTCTTCGACAATTTTAATTTGATTATGCCCCGAAAATCCGTCCAAAAATGAGTAACATTCATGTCCAGCCAATGCGTCCAAAATACTGTCTGTAAATGGTAACGGAAAATAGTCCTTCTAAATAGCCGCATATAACTTTCGAAAATCTTGACATATCCTGATTTTTCCATTCTTCTTCGGTACCATCATGATTGGCGACACTTATGCACTATGCAGAACATGATAAATAAAATCCACGTCGACAAGTTTATCCAATTCCTCTTTTACTAAAAGAAAATATTTTGGATTAAGCTGGTGTTGTCTTTGGCGAACTGGCATAACACCCTCTTCTAGAATAATCTGGTGCTCACACATGTCGGCTGAAATCCCTTTCAAATCCGCATATGATCACGCAAAGGCATATTTGAGACGGACAAAAAACTATTTCTAAGCATCCAATTCTGTACCGATAATATCGACATATATTTTAATTAGTTGTGGCATTTTGTTGGTGCCCAGGTTAATAGATTGACGTACAGGGTCTTCAACAACCTCTGATTTAATTGTCTTCTCTTGATCTGAATATCTTGTATTATCCGACATATGAGAACCACCCAAATCTGGTTCCAAAGTGCTGACTCTATTGACTACGGGATTGTTCATCCATTCGGCAATAGCATGATCTGAGTTAGTCGCATCGTCTTGATGTAGTAAATATTCGTTGAAACTTCTACATTGGTAGATTCCTACCTTTGCTGTTGAAGTATTTTGTCCTATCCCAAATTGCGGTGAACTTATAGCATCGTCATCTGCCTCAATCGATTGACTTTTCTTGTCCGATGTAAATTTTGATTCTCGCAATTGAGATTTTCCATGATATTGTATATCTTTAAAACAATTTGGTCATGACCTTTTTCAATTGTCAATGTTTCTCAGCCCCAATCGTTCTTAGTTTTGGCTTGATAAAGTCAAGGTCTGTGCAATAAAATGGGAAATGATAACATAGAACTCTGTAATCGAAATACAATATAATCGATTTTGTATGTCAATCTCACGATTACAATGGCAATATTTCATAAGATTCCCATTGGCTTTACCCAATTATGATTTGTCATTCGCAAGACTAATGTCATAGGTAGCAATTGCTTTAGATCCAAGTCCTCTATTGTACTCGCATTCATTAAATTCACACTGGAGCCACCATTGACTTGTACCCCTGGAATTAAAACGCCATCAATTGATACATCAATTGCTGGTGCTCCCAGATCTGGGTTTAAGCTAGCTTCATGAATTTCTCTAGTGCGGGATCTTTGTCATATTAACGCTAAATTCAATGTAGATCGACATTCCGGCGCTACAGCCAAAAGTTGCTTCATTGTAATTGAAGGCTGAATAACATCCAAATCCTTCAGAATGTCGTAAGATTCCATATTGAGAGTAATTCCCAATGCTCTTTTGTATTTCATTGGTTTCAATTTTACTCCGTTCGGTAGCAATTACTTCTTGGCAATTGGGATTGCCGTTGGTAACTTCGCCAACTTTTCTACCACTAAAGGTTCCTTTAATGTGTAAGATCTTTTATTGGGCTATATAGGTATTGGTACTTGATCAATTGGGATCGATTTTGATGGTCCCGGCAAATTAGCATGCGGGACCGAATTGGGTTCCTCAGTCTGTTGAGGTCTCAATATTGGGATACGTTCCAATACTGATATTGGTTTGTTTAGCTCCATGGACGACGCTACTTGCTCTCATGTGATTGATTCATCTAGGTCCTGAATTAGATTCTTGTCTTTTTATTGGCCTTTGATAAGCACTACATTCACCACCTCGATACGATGTACTGGTGAGTCTCATTGAACAGGGCCTTTGTCCTCCGTCAGTTGGCTTGTTTGCATTTGTTGGTTCCGATTATTATAATTAAAGGGCGCATTGCACTACTGATAAGTGTGACCAGACTACTTACAATTTCCACATATTTGAGCATAGTCATCACTGGCCCTTGGATTAGGACATTCACTCGCATAATGTCCCATTTGTCTGCAACGATAGCAATGAAGTGATCTTCTGCCAACTCTTTCAAGGATAATAGGTATCTCTATTAATATATAATAGGATATTTTTATTTTCCACTATATAGTTAAGAGATAATATAGGTATGTGTAAGAGATACTTAAGAATAGATTTTAGCAAAATTTATCTTAAAAAGCTGAAAATTGATACCTAAAGAGGATCAATTGTCAACTTAGGTCAAAATCAAATCCCAAGGCATAATACTATACACTTATAGAGACTCCAAAGTTCTTTGGTAGATTGAAGAATAGAATTTGAGAGAAAAAAAAATTGGACATTAGTTTTATATTATTTGAATCAATATTGAGTTTTTGAAAAATTTTAAAATTATTAATATTTTTGGTTGATTTAGATTTTGAGAAATAAAAATATGTTTATAAATTTGAAGGTTTCTTGAGTTCTATAGTATATATATAAGTGAATTTTGGAAAATGTATTGGTGAGCTAGTTGTTAATGTGTGTGAAAATTTTGAAACCAATCCAACAATTAGATCAAAGTGAGTGAAGGTTTTTGTAGGTTGAGGTCTCAAAAATTGGAATTTATGGATCAATGAGTATTTCTAAGATCTTCAAAAATTTGTCAATTGGATTGAAGTAAATTTTTTTGTATGAATACTAGAATTAATTTCCAACATTAAAAATAAAATTTGAAAGTAATTCAATGAATTCAAGAAGTAAATATTGATGTTGGAAGTTTAGCATTTAGACCAGAGTAGGAGGCCACCTAATACCTGATTGGATTAGCTTGCATTTCTTTCAATTGATAAGTACAATTAATTTTATCTTTTTTGTTATTTTTTTATTAAGATATTAAAAAGTATGCAAATTTTGAATTGATATCAATAGTTTGATTATTAGTTGTTGAAGTTTTATTTTCTATAGGATTATTAAGAGTTTGTTTAAGATCTACGATTTGATTAGGAATTGGTTTTGGATTGGTCTAAGATTTTTTTAGAACTTTGTTTAAAACTTTTTCAAGATTTTTTTAGAATTCAAGATTTTATTAGGATTTGACTTAGAATTTGATTAAGGTTGAATTAGGATTTTAATTAGGATTTTATAAGAATTTGATTTAAGATTTGATTAAGGTTTAATTAGAATTTTAATTAGGATTTGATTAAGGATTTTACTTAGGATTTGGTTAAGATTAAATTAAGATTTTAATTAAGGTTATATAAAGATTTTTTATTTTTAGTATTTTTTTAGGAATCTTTGTATTCCTTTTATAATTTCTTTAAAATTTATATCGAATTGGTCAAAGTTTAATCATGATTATTAAGGTCTATTTAAGGTTATTTAAGATTCTATTAGACTTTGTAGGATTGTTCTTGCATTTCTATTTACCTTCTACAACTAGGCGTCCATTGCATTCTCAAGTAAGAATGTATGTAATACGACATATGAATGAATCTAACGTTGTTATGATGTAACTCGACTAATAGGTGAAAGAGTGTGGAAATTATTATGATGTAGGAGATCTTAGTTCAAAGTATTAGAAAAAATTATCTTAGAAATGTAGTTAATAATCAAAAGGGTAGTAAAACTAAAAGGTACCAATGCTGCTTTTTTAGAAAGGTGACTTCTATTTACTTTGTAGTACCATAAATAAGGAAAAACAAAGTAGATTGGAAAAATAAATGATACAAGCATCTTTAAAAGAAAGTTAAGAGTAAATTCTAGCAAAATTTACTTACAAAAATTAGATATTGATATCCAGAGAAGGCCGATAATGAATCAGGGTCGAAATCAGACCCTGAGGCACAAAACCGAGTCTCGATGATGATTCCAGGGTTCTTTTGTAAATTGAAGAGTGGGATTTGATAGCAAACTAGATAGGATTTCTATGAGCATTAGTTTTGGATGATTTGGATTTGTAATGACTTTGTAAGAGCTTTACAAAGTCAAGTTTATTTTCGGATGAATTGGATTTTGTGAAATAAAATAGGGTTGATATTTCTAATGATTTCAAGAGTTTTGTAATAGATATATAAGTGAAATTTTGTGGATTGATGGTCATAGTTGTGCTTAATATGTGTTGTGAATATTAGCTTGATCTAACGGTTGACTTGAGGGATATTGATTGAGATTTAAGTGAGTCATGGTCTCAAAAAGTAGAATTTTAGGACTAGTAAGGGTTTTTAAGATTTCTTGCAATCTACTAGTTCGATTGGAGTGAAATTTATGGATGAAGATAGTAGACTTGTTTTTCTATATATATAAAAAGTTTAAAATCAATAAAATAATAAAAAAGAGAGATATTGGCTCTGGGAGATTGGTATTAAGGTTGGAGAAGGAGGTGGCCAATATCCGAGCACGTTTTTGAGATTATCGTTTATTTGGAAGTTTTGATCCTTTTCAATTTTTTTTGTGCTTGTTGTCAACTTGATTTTTTAAAATTGTGAAAATTTTGAGTCAAGATCAATAGTTCATTCATTAGTTATTGAAGTTTAAATCTATTGTAGAAATTACTAGGATTTGTTTAGGATTTGATTTAGGGTTAGGATTTGGTTAAGATTTGATTTAAGATTAGGATTTGATTTAGAATTTAGGATTTGGTTTAAAATTTAGGATTTGGTTAGGATTTGATTTAGAATTTAAGATTTGATTAGGATTTGATTTAAGGTTTAGAGTTTAGTTTAAGATTTAGTATTTGGTTTAGGATTTATGATTTGATTAGGATTTTGTTTAGAATTTAGAATTTAGGATTTGATTAGGATTTGATTAGGATTTGATTTAGGGTTAGGATTCAATTAGGATTTGGTTTAGAATTTAGAATTTAGGATTTGGTTAGGATTTGATTAAGATTTGATTTAGGGTTAGGATTCAATTAGGATTTGGTTTAGAATTTAGAATTTAGGATTTGGTTAGGATTTGATTAGGATTTGATTAGGATTTGATTTAGGATTAGGATTTGATTAGGATTTGATTTAAGATTTAGGATTTAGGATTTAATTAGGATTTGATTTAGGGTTTAAGGTTTGGTTTAGGATTCTATTTGAGTTTGTTTAGGACTTATGATTTAATTAGTTTTTGGCCTAAAATTTGAATGAAGTCCAATAGGATTTCAACTAAGATTAAATTAAGATTGAATTCAAATGCATTTGAGATATATTTGTAATCATTCTAATATTTCTTTGAGATTTCTTATTATTTCTTTGTAATTCCTTTGAAGTTTCTTTGAATTTGATTAAAGCTTGTTTAGCATTGTTAGTATTCTATTAGAATTAAGATTTTGTTATAGCAATTTCCATCCTACCTTCTATAACAAGGTATCTAGAATATTCTTAAGAAAGACTTCACTTATTATGACAATGTGAAAGCTTGAAGTCCGAGGTATCAGAGTTGTTTATTTTTTAAATTTACTTTTTATTTATTTAATGGATAATAAGAATAAGAATGTTGAAGGAGTTATGGGAGGAGCTTCAAATAGAGTTACTAGTAGAATTTTTAATTAAAGATAAGTTATATATATGATTTCAACTATTGCAACTATATTCCAAGCTTTTTCATTATCTATGCAACAATAGCAAAGCAATAATTGGAAGAAAGCTTTGAGAAATAAAGCATTGCAAGCAATGATTAACAAGATTGATCAATTTAATAGAACAAATATCTCAAATTATTTAAGATATTATGTACAAAAAATGGAATTAAATTGGATCTTTGAGAAGAAGATGATTGAACCATTTAGACTTGTCATAGTACTAGAGATATGGGAACATGTTATATCAATTATAAAGTATTATGAAAGTTTATGAGAGATATTTTCACATGCATTGAAAATCAAATATTTCTTAAAGGCATTAATTTTGTTACTAAGAAATTATTTTTATGATAGATGGAATGGCCTAACAAGAATTTATAAGCAATACATCCATTAAAGAAGTTTGAAAGGAAATATTTTTAATTATCAAAGGTAAAAAATTGACATTGGAGTCAAAGAAGGTTGAGTTATTTCTTTAAGAAACTCATGGAGATTGACAAGAAAAAATTAGAATTGATTCTTGAAAAAAAAAAAGAAGATGAAGGATTGACAATGAAGTAAAAAAATATTGAAGATATTATGGATTTTCTTGCAAAATAAGAAAGGAAGATGTACATGGTTAATATTCTAACAGTAGTATTCACATCTAAAATTCAAATGTATATAACACGACCAATAATGCTTATTATTCAATCACCAGTATCTATATCAAAAAAAGAAGATCTAAGAATATAAGAAATTTTATGTTGTACATAAAATCTTCAATAAAATCTGCAAGATGTGAAAAAAAAACTTCTATAATCAATTTGAAAGCTAATTCTGAATAAAGATATTATCAAGGATAAGAATTTGATAAAAATAAATAAACAAGTGAGACTTCTCTCAAAGAAAGATCACAAAATGGAAATAACTCAATATGTATATTAAAAAAGGAACATGAATGGCTATTAATAAAAGACAAGAAAACTAGAGATCCTTGAAACTAGACTAGAAGCAAGAAAAGAGTTGACAAGAGTGAAGAGGGCTTTACTCTTGTCTCTATATATACTATCTAACTAAGGGCTATGTCGCGATGTTCTAAAGGACCTCTAATATGTGTTGACTTTATAAGACACATGCCTTGACTTATAAGGCAAGTTTTTTTATGTGTGGGCCATATAGTTAGCTTGGTCTTCAAGCTAACAACCTGTGTGGCACATGGCCAATTTGTTGGTGACGTTTCTAATATAAAAAGTCAATTAAAGATACCTATAAAGTCAAAGCAATGTCTATGAAGCTTCTAGGAAACTTTTATAGCAAATATTATAGAATTAATTTATTTTTACCTACTTTTACTTAGTTCCACTTACTTATACATGTAATTATTGGCTTACATGCATATGTCCATGACATTACCCTCCTTTTTAGGGACGAGTTCCATGAGGAGCAATCATCATATATTAAAAAAATCTATGATGCGACAAATTATATTTGCCACATACTCTCATCTTTGTTCTCTTCAAAGATGATTGATCGGGCCTGTCAACCATCGATAGTGTTCTATACTAAGACGGAAAGACCACCTAGTTATTTGATCATTGTTGAGGCCTTTATAACTTCCTTTGAATAAAACATTTGGAACATTGTCACGAGTTATTCCTACTTCTAATAAAATCACCAAATATTGAGAGTCCCTTCGAAGGTCGTGATATCAAATGTGTTGTATCTTGCTATCTATTTGAGAAAGGACATGTCATTCTTAAAGATCTTCATCTCGATTGCATTGTCTTGAAGGTTGTGACAATCATAATATCTTGACTGACATGTTAGCAAATAAAGGCTCTTCAATCGAATCCACTGGTTATTGATTCTCCATCTCCTCAGCATCACAACTACAAAGAAGCTACAAACAAGGATTAAAAGTAGAATGTTATCTTGTGTAGATCTTGTTTCTTTTATAAAGAAGGTTTTCATCTTGATTTTGATGGATGTTGTCAATGAAAAGCCTCCACCACCTTTGCCACATTTATAAGATTTTTTATTGGCTTCCATGTGTGTTCACTAACATCATATCCGCGCTAATGGACAAGATATTTTAATTTATTCTGGCATCGTTGTCGTGTTGTAACACGAGTATACTATGAAAATATAAAAAAAGAGGACTTTTATTAATAATCAGTTACTTTGAATATTGGGAGCAACGACCGATTCTAGTGCCAATATTCAAGAACCAGTTTAGACACCACGTTATAGTCGATCAGAGTATACTTACCAGTAACAAAATGCTCCGTTCGAGTCGAATAGTGGGAGTCACCAGAATCGAAAGGACTAAATCGATGACTGAGCGAGCCTGACACAAAGGACCAATTTGATCCAATTACGAGAACATCCAGGTCTTACTACGGGCCTCTTAGCCAATATGAAACCTGAATTGGTCGGGCGGCTCAATGTGGTTCCAATTACGGGGGTTTTAATTCCATTTCAGGCTGTCTTATTCTCTGTGCCGTTTCAGGGAATGTTGTTTCTAGAAAAAGAACCTTTTAAAAGGAAAGAAAATGGAGGAGAAAGCTCTGATGGTGGAGCCAATTCCGGATCTAAGACAAAAGATTGAAGAAATTCAGAGGCCAGGGTTTGAAAGAAGGAAGAATTAGGGATTTTTTTAAGGGTTGGAGAGTTAGTTTCATGCTTTCAGAGGGAAAAAAAGACAGAGAATTGGGGTTTTTTTTTTCTTCATAGGATTTTGGGAAGACTGAAACAATCGTTGCTAAAGTCAAGTGTTGTATTGATGAATCGGGTTTTTAATGAAGTGGGTGTGAATACTCTTGACTGTTTTGTAAAATTGAAGTTATGTCTGTGATTGAAGAATTAAAAGGGTGTCTATAGGATTGAGTATACGGAGTGAATGAAAACTTTTGGGTTAATCTAACAAGATAGTCAGTGGATACAAAGTCGTGAGTATAAAGCGGTATTGAAGATTAGCAGATTGGGTCGTTCGGGGTTCTCTGTAACGTCTAGAGACCTACCGGCTGGGGCAAAAGGGATTTTGGCGAGCAGTCGAAGGACATCTGTATAGATTTACGATATATTCTTACAATTGTTTATATTCCAACAGTCAAAAATCGATAGACTGCTTGAATATTAGCGAATCTCTATACTACCTTCTACAGCCAGATGCCCAGTGCATTCTCGAGCAGGAAAGCATGTAATACGACATTAGTGGTGAACCCGACGTGAAAGCTTCAGGTGGAAGATATTGGATTTTGTTTGATTTTATTCTTATTTTAATGGAGAACAAAAATAAAAATTTTGATCTTTGGGATGAATTTTTGGTGGGGGTTCTTCTAAAGGACAAGGTATGCACATGGATCCATCTATTGCTAGTATGTTTTAAGCCTTCTCATTATCAATGCAGCAACAACAAAGCAATAATCAAAAGGAAGCTTTGGCAACCAAAGCATTACAAGCAGTGGTCAATAAAATTGATCAATTTGATGGAAGGAATATTTCATGGTATTTAAGATGTTATATTCGTGAAATGGAATTAAATCAGGTTTCAGAGAAGAAAATGGTTGAATTATTTGGACTTGCCACGATATCGGAGATAAGAGACCATATTACATCGATTACAGATCATTATGGGAATTCATGGGAGGTTCTTTCACATGCATTGAAAGACGAATATTTCTTGAAAGTTGCTGATCGCGTTACTAAGAAGCTGTTTCTGGAATGGATTGAACGACCCAATAAGAATTTGCAAGTAACAGAGCTACTAAGGGAATTTGAGAGGCAGTACTCTCAATTATCGAAGGTAGAAAAATTGACATTGGAGCCGAACAAAGTTGATCTATTTCTTCAAGCTGCTGACGGAGAATTGCAAGGGAAATTAGAACTCCTTCTTGAAGATAAAGAAGAAGATGAAGGATTGATAACAAAGAAGAAGAACGTTGAAGATGCGATGGAGTTGCTTACAAAAAGAGAAAGGAGGAAGGATAGGAGTAATATTCCGAAAACATTACAAGCACCCAAAGCTCAAGTATGTACAACACCACCAACAATGCCTACAGTTCAACCTTCGACATCCTTATCAAAGAAAGCAAATATGGGGATGGAAGAAATTATACGAGAAATGCGAGATCTTCAAATCAAATTAGCAAGACTTGAAGAGAATACTTCTATAAATAATTCGAAGAATGTTTCAAAACAAGGATATGTACAAAGATGCATTTGGTGTGATGACGCTTCACACACTAAAAAAGATTGCAATGAATTCAATAATATGATACGGCAAGGAATTATTTGCTGGAAAGATGGGAAGATAGCATTGAAAGATAGGAAGGATCTTCTTCAAACCAATTTTGGCAAGGGAGGAATGAGGGCATTGGTTCAAGATTACTTAAAAGAGCATGAAACAGTAGTACAAGAAAGTACAAGTTATGGTGCTAGAGTAGATGATGACCTTGGTGGAAGTATGGAAACTAGTGAGTTTTGGACTTCTGCCATTTCTACAATGCAAGAAGGAAAATTACCTCAAGAAGCGTTATTGAGGACTACAGCTACAATACGAGGTGCAACAGGTTGGGAAGATCCTGTTGTATCTCTTTCAGTTCATGCATATATTGCTAAGAGCCAACATGAAGCTTTGATGGAAGAAAAGAGACGAGGAAATTTTGATGATACGAGAGAAGAAAATTCTTCTAAGAGGCAAACTCGAGGAGACAAGGCTCGGGAGGTAGCTTCACAAGAATTGCCTGTAAATGATACCTCAGCATCATTGGGAGAAAAAACAAAGGAGACAAAAGATAAAGGCAAATCAATTGCTTATAAGCTACTTTCTGACATTAAAGCAGCAACAAATTTGAAAGGGGTGTTGGAAGAACGTATATTAAATGCTAAGGTGGAATTCACATTGAAAGAAGTTTTGATAATTGCAAAGAAGGAATTTCATGATGTTATCATCGACAACATTAAGCGAAAGAGACAATTAATGGGTAAAATTGGAATGAGTCATGCTATTGATGCAAGAATATATAAAGATAAAGAAGAGGTTGATATTGGTTACAAGCAACCAACAAATGAAAAGAATGGGTATAATCAACGAGTACGTTTTGAAGATTATAGTGATAAGGAAATAGAAACTTTGAATCATTATACTCGAAAGCATTGGGCAAGGGTAACTACTGAGGTATTGATGAAAGTAGGAGATATAGAAGAACCAATTGTTGCTTTAGTCGACCATGGTTCTGAAATAAATTTCATGTGTAAAGATCTTTATAAGAAGCAAAAATGGCCAATTGATATGGAACATGGATGGGCAATACGAGTAGCTAATAACATATGGGGCGAATTATATGGAGCTTGTCCAGATGTCAAAATTTGGATTGGGGATGTTGCGACGGAGCAACATTTCTTTGTTCAAGATACAACGTCTTATTCGTTGATTTTAGGACAACCTTATATTACGGCAACACGGATGGAAACAAAAGTACTTGACAATAGTTCTGCTTATGCAAGGGTACGTAGCGAAGATGAGAGGAAAGTTGTACAATTTCTAATAGTACCTCCTAACTGTGAACGGAATCGAGATAGGTTGAGGGAGAAACCATTGCCAAAGATTGTTGAAGGATTTAAGGATTTTGGGGAGGTACCACTATAAAGTGAGATTATGGAGGTACAAAAGAGGAGGTACTCTTGCGAGATGAAGGTGCCTTTGATGCGAGTTTTATTGATATTTTGGAGAATGGAAATATTATGTATAAGAAAGTTGATGATTTTGAAAGAAAAGAAAGAAAAAAATTGTATAAAATTGAAGGAGAATTACGAAAGTTAGGTATGAAGCAAGAAGATGAAAGTGATTTGGATAATGAAGGTGACGAAGATGAACTGGATAAAGACGTAGAAAATATATTATAAATCAAATATCAATTGGGTAAATTGGTGCATACCGGAGGATGCACAGGTTCAGAGGGGGTGGATGTCATGTTGTAACACGAGTATAGCGTTAAAATATAAAGAAAGAGGACTTTTATTAATGTTTAGTTACCTCAAATATTGGGAGCAACGATCGATTCCAGTGCCAATATTCAGGAGCCAATTCAGACACCCTATCACAGTCGGTCAGGACATACTTACCAGTAACGAAATGCTCCGTTTGAGTCCAATAGTGAGAGTCAACAGAATCGAAAGGACTAAATTGATGACTGAGCGAGCGTGATGGGAAGGACCAATTTGATCCAATTACGAGAACATCCAAGTCTTACTATGGTCCTCTTAGCCAATATGAAACCTGAATTGGTGGAGTGGCTCAATGTGATCCCAATTACAGGGGTTTCGATTCCGTTTCAGGCTGTCCTGTTCTCTGTACCGTTTTAGGAAACGTTGTTTCCAGAAAAAGAACCTTTTAAAAGGAAAGAAAATGGAAGAGAAAGCTCTGACGGTGGAGCCAATTCCGGATCTAAGACGAAAGATTGATGAAATTCAGAGGCCAGGGTTTGAAAGAAGGAAGAATTAGGGATTTTTTTAAGGGTTGGAGAGCTAGCTTCATGCTTTCGGGGGAGAAAAAAGATAGAGAATTGGGGTTTTTTTTTTCTTCATAGGGTTTTGGGAAGACTAAGGCAATCGTTGCTAAAAGTCAGTGTTGTACTGGTGAATCGGGTTTTTAATGAAGTGGGTGTGAATACTCTTGACTGTTTTGTAAAATCGGAGTTACGTCTAGGATTGAAGAATTAAAAGGGTGTCTATAGGATTGAGTATACGGAGTGAATAAAAATTTTTGGATTAATCTAACAAGACAGTCAGTGGATACAAAGTGGTGAGTATATAGCGATATTGGAGATAAGCAGATTGGGTCATTCGGGGTTCTCTGTAACGTCTAGAGACCTACCGACTGGGGCAAAAAGGATTTTGGCGAGCAGTCGAATGACATCCATATAGATTTACGGTATATTATTGCAATTGTTTATATTCCAACAGTCAAAAACTGATAGACTGCATGAATATTAGCGAATCTCTATACTACCTTCTATAGTCAGACGCCCGATGCGTTCTCGAGCAGGAAAGCACATTATACGACACCGCTTTGAATCTAAAACTTCTTCTACTTTGAACTCTTCATTATTGTCTACTTCTATAGGAAGAAGTAGAGCTTATCTTCTTCTTGGTATGTCTACTATCTTGTATGGTTTAAGAAGAGAAACGTGGAATACTGGATGGATTTTTATTGAGTCTGATAGGTGTAAATGATATGCAACTCGATTGATTTGTATAAAAATAGAAAATAGTCCAAGCCTTCGATAGTCCAACTTGTCACAAGAATGAGTGGTCTTGATATTGTGACGAAATAACCATACTTTGTCACCTATGTGGAATGGTGGTTGCTCCTTTTGATAAACATCGACATTGATCTTTTGTTGTTCTTGAGCTTCTTTTAATTGCGCCTTCATTGTAGCATATAGCTCTGAGAAATGAATTGCCAAATCTTTTGCCACAAAATTATCAACTTTTGAAAAGTCAAAAGTATCAAGTCATAGATGATAACCATAATTGGCAAAGAAAGGTGTTTGTTTTGTAGAAGATTGTACCGTGTTATTGTAAGCAAACTCTACCAATGGCAAAAGACTTGTCCAATCATCTTGTTGGTAGTTAATGGTACATCTTTAATACTGCTCCAAAACTTAATTAACATGTTCCATTTGTCCATCAATTTGAAGTTGGAATGCTGAAGATAGATTTATAACCACTTTTAGAATCTTGAAAAGAGTCTACCAAAATCTTGATACAATTGCACCATTAGAAACGAGTGTAGCATAAATGACACAAGATTATCTTTTTTTTGCAGTATGCAAGAAAGCTCTTGTATCCATTAACATAGGTTTAATTGTATTAGACTTGTGATTTTTTACTTGATTAATTATATTCTTAGTTATACTTTTAAAAAAGTCAAGAATATAAGAAATTCAATCTATTCAAGGGTTGTATCTTTCTAACCAGAATAAATCTAAAATGATTAGATTAGAAAGAGATATGATGATATTGAATACGAAAAAATTATTATGACTATTAGTTATTACTTTTATGATAAGGGTTTTATAAATAACATCTCTAAAAGATAATAGGCGACCATCTATGACCTCTACGTGAACATGTTTAGTTTTTCTTACTAAAGATATGTTAAGTCTTTTAGTTAATTCTTCATCCATGAAATATATTGAGGCTGATGAGTCTAACAAGGCAAGGACTTTGTAATATATAGGTCCTAAAATAATATTTAATATAAAATAAGGAAAAGGTTCTAAGAAGAAGATAGGATCTTTATTAGATATTGTATAAGATTTAAGCCACACGATGTCGTATTACGTGCTTTCTTGCTCGAGAACGTGCTGAGCATTTGGCTGTAGAAGGTAGTATGGAGATTCGCCAATATTCAAGCAGTTTATCGGTTTTTGACTGTTGGAATATAAACAACTATAAGAATATACCATAAATCTATATGGATGCCCTTCGAGTGCTTGTCGAAGTCCTTTTTGCCCCAGCCGGTAGGTCTCTAGACGTTACAGAGAACCCCAAACAACCCAAACTGCTAATCTTCGATACCGCTTTATACTCACGATCTTATATCCACTGATTGTCTTGTTAGTTTAATCCAATAAATTTCATTTACTCCGCATACTCAATCCTATAGACACCCTTTTAACTCTTCATCACAGACGTAACTTGATTTCACAAAACAGTCAAGAGTAATCAAACCCACTTCATTAAAAATCCCGATTCACCATTACAACATTGACTTCAGCAACGATTGCCTCAGTCTTCCCAAAACCCTATGAAGAAAAAAAAAACCCAATTTTGTGTCTTCTTTCTCCGCCCGAAGCACGAAGCTAGCTCTTTGATCCTTCAAAAAAAAAAAAAACTCCCCCATCCTTCAAAAAAAACCCCAAAAAACTTATTCTCTCCCCTAACCTTATCCTCTGAATTTCTTTAATCTTCCGTCTTGGATCCGGAATTGGCTCCCATCGTTAGAGCTTGGATCCAAAATTGGCTCTCGCTGTCAAAGCTTTCTCTCCCATTTTTACCTTTAAGAGATCTTTTTATCGAAAACAACGTTCCCTGAAACGGCACAGAGAACAGGACAGCCTGAAACAGAATCGAAACCCCGTAATCGGGACCACATTGAGTCGCCCGACCAATTCAGGTCTCATATTGGCTAAGAGTCCAGTAGTAAGGCCCGGATGTCCCCGTAATTGGATCAAATTGGTCCTTCGCGTCAAATTAGTTGAGGCTCGTAGTAAGACCTGGATTGTCCCGTAATTAGATTGCATTGGGTTGCCCGGCCAATTCAAGTCTCATATTGCTCGGCCAATTCAGGTCTCTAACTTTTCCATTACAAGCTTTAACTAATGCTTTCACAATCGGTGGATGACCACGTTTGCTTTTTGCATTCCCTTCCGGATTATAAGCAGTAGTCAGTGATAGTTTAACTCCACATCTTTCAAAGAACTTACTAGCTTCTTGTGCATTTAATTCTCCATGATCTGCAGTGATTTTTCCTATGCATCCGTAGGGGCAAATGACATCTTCAAGCAAAAACCTACAAATCCCCTCTGTAGATTTTATCCTCAATGCTCTTCCTTCTACTTGATTTGATAAATCTTCACGAGCTAAAACCAAATATCTCATCTACCATAATCCAACTGGCATAATAACCAAATCAACAACCCATTTAAAATGAATAGTCAGAGGATACGTAGGATGAAGACCATCTCGATGTAGGATATTAGAATACGATTAACAGATTTTACATGTCTCTATAAATTAGAGTACATCTCGATACATATTTTTCTACCAATATCATTCCTTGAGTTTAGCAAAAGTAGCCCAGATTCCTCTATGCCCTGCCCATAAATTATCATAGAACTCCTTTAATAATTTTAGTTTTTCTTCCCTTTTGCCTATCACTCGTCGTGGCATCCCAATTCCTTTCTTCGGTCTCTTCCATAAGAATCCATCTCGAAGTAAAAATCCATAAGCTTTTTTTCTTATTTGTTTGAATTTTTCTGTAGACCAATTCCCCTGCTTTTTTTCTTATTTGTTTGAATTTTTCTGTAGACCAATTCCCCTGCTTAGTCAAGGTATTCAAATAATGACCAATATCCAATAATTCTCCTTCATAAGATTCTTCAAGAAATAGCTTGTCTTCTCTGTTGAGATTTGATATTGAATAGAATTTCAATCCGATGTCATCAATGTCTTCAACCATTTCGTCCTCCCTCTCGTATCTTACTTGAGATAGCAGATCTGCTACTAAATTGTCCTTCACAGTAACATACTTAAATTCCGGATTTAGTGACTTAATATAAGCAATCCATCTCAACATTGCAATATCTGACGTTGAACAGTTAATAATCATTCCAAGCAATGGCAAGCAATCTGTTTCACTTACTATTACTGCCCCAATCAAATAGTTCTTTTCAGCTTTCATAGCCGAAACAACTCCCCAAAGTTCTCTTTTCACTTACGAATATGCACGCTGACAAATACTTAAAACTTTAGCTCCAAATTGAACTGCAAATCTATTCCCATTTGAATCATCTTGACCCACAGTCCATCCAATGGCAATTGGACTAGCGTCCACAGTAAGAATCACTGGTCTATTGCACTTATAATCAACCTTCCTCAATATTCAAGGTGACATCAATAGTTTCTTCAATCTTTGCATTGCCTGAATGTGCCTTTCTTTCGATTTAAATCGATAGCCCTTTGTCACGGCCATAATCATGTAAGCTAATAATTACATATAGAAATAGGTAGAAGTAAGTAAAAGTAGATAAAAGTAAGTTAATTCTATAATATTTAATATAGAAGCTTCCTAGAAACTTCCTAGACGCTGCTTTGACTTCATAGGTGTCTTTAATTGACTTTTTGGATTAGAAACGTGGTCAACAAGTTGGCCATGTGCCACACATGTTGTTAGCTTGAAGATCAAGCTAACTATGTGGCCCACACGTAGAAAAACTTGCCTTGTAAGTCAAGGCATGTGTCCTACAAAGTCAACACATATTGGAGGTCCTATAGAATGTCGCCACGTAGCCCCTAATTAGATAGTATATATAGAGACAAGAGTGAAGGCTTCTTCACTCTTGTCAACTCCTTTCTTGCTTCTAGTCTAGTTTCAAGGGTCTCTAGTTTTCTTGTCTTTTAGCAATAGCCATTCTAGTTTCTCTTTTCAATATACATACTTATTATTCATATTTTGTTACTTTTCTTTGAGTGAAGGCTTACTTGTCTGAACTATTTTTTCATCGAGTTCTTGTCCTTGACACCCTTGCATAACAAATCATATAATGTATCCGCTATGTGAGTATAATGAGGGATCCAGATTCGATAAAATTCACATATACCTAAAAACCTACAAACCTCTGTTAAAGAATCACAATCCTCTTTCATCCTTCCAATTGCATCAACTTTAGTCGGATCTGGTTTTCTTCCGTAAGATCCACATAAATGTCCAACAATCACAACCTCTCGTATTCCAAATACGGACTTCATACTCGATAATTTAAGATGAACTTCTCCAAGCCGAGTTAAAATCTTTTCATAATTTTGTATATGATCAACAACATATTTGCGACACCCCCTCGTATCTAAAGTTTCATCCTTGTCTTTTTCTCTACACCCTTTTATAAGAACATCATCCAGAAAAGGCATAATCTTTTTCAGAATAAAATCTCCCAATACCTTATTCATCCCATTCATCATATGCGCAACTGAGTTGGTCGCGCCTTGAAGAAGAGTGCACATTCTAACCAATCCAAGTGGTGTCCTCATTGTTGTCATATCTCTACTTCCTTCGGCAAGTTGAAATTGATCATCACCTGAATACAAGTCACCCATTGAATAGATTACCCTTCCAGCAAACGCCTCAGTAAATTCATCCACATTAGGTCCAGTATCTGCATTTCTGACAGTTACTGCATTCACCAGTTGTATATCTTTAATAAACCGTAGTGACCCATTCTTCTTAGGTACCCTAAACCATCAACTAGAATACGGCGCAAACGAGGGTTCCAATATTTTCATCTTTATCTTTTTTTTTAATAGCTCAACCAATTTAGGTAAATGTGCCCTCAGTACTAGAATCGGTCTTAGATTCCAAGGTACATGAGGTACAGTGAAGATAACCATAGGTGTTATAATATTTGGATCCACACACCATATTTCATGAGATTCGAAAGCAAACGATCTACCTTGTTTAGCCAACATCTTTTTGAAGCAAGTAATTTCCTCCGGCAATAAAGAACCATCAGAACCAATCTTCAATTCTTCAAAAGTCTCTTTAGTAAACTGATGTCCAATACTCATTAGATCTCTTAAACTTGCTTCTTTTGATGCTTCTCCCATTTGTTTTTTAGAATCTTTTGGTAATGGTCCGGCAACAGGCTTTACCTTCTTATCTGCCATTTTATATCTCGTCTCTACTGTGACTTCTGGTGCTTGAAAAGATTCAAGTATGGTATAAACTTCTCTTGAATGAATCTCAACAATTTTATCATTATCCCCTAATCCAATAGATGTAATTAATTCTAATGAATCTTCTAGTCCATTTTCTTCATAAACACCTAAAATCCTCTCATAATCTTCGAATGTACCTAACTTGTGTAATTGTCCTTTAATATCATATAATCTTTTTCTTTCTATTCTTTTAAAATCATCAACTTTCTTATACATAATATTTCTATTCTCCAAAATATCAATAAAACTCGCATCAAAGGCACCTTCATCTCGCAAGAGTACCTCCTCTTTTGTACCTCCATAATCTCGCTTTACAGTGGTTCCTCCCCAAAACCCTTAAATCCTTCAACAATCTTTGGCAATGGTTTCTCCCTCAACCTATCTCGATTCCGTTCATGGTTAGGAGGTACTGTTAGAAATTGTACAGTTTTCCTCCCATCTTCGCTCCGTACCCTTGCATAAGCAGAACCATTGCCAAGTATTATTGTTTCCATCTGTGTTGCCGTGATATAAGGTTGTCCTAAAATCAACAAATAAGACGTTGTATCTTGAACAAAGATATGTTGCTCCGTCGCAACATCCCCAATCCGAATTTTGACATCTGGACAAGCTCCATATAATTCGCTCCATATGTTATTAGTTACTCGTATTGCCCATCCATGTTCCATATCAATTGGCCATTTTTGCTTCTTATAAAGATCTTTACACATGAAATTTATTTCAGAACCATGATCGACTAAAGCAACAATTGGTTCTTCTATATCTCCTACTTTCACCAATACCTCAGTAGTTACCCTTGCCCAATGCTTTCGAGTATAATGATTCAAAGTTTCTATTTCCTTATCACTATAATCTTCAAAACGTACTCGTTGATTATACCCATTCTTTTCATTTGTTGGTTGCTTGTAACCAATATCAACCTCTTCTTTATCTTTATATATTCTTGCATCAATAGCATGACTCATTCCAATTTTACCCATTAATTGTCTCTTTCGCTTAATGTTGTCGATGATAACATCATGAAATTCCTTCTTTGCAATTATCAAAACTTCTTTCAATGTGAATTCCACCTTAGCATTTAATATACGTTCTTCCAACACCCCTTTCAAATTTGTTGCTGCTTTAATGTCAGAAAGTAGCTTATAAGCAATTGATTTGCCTTTATCTTTTGTCTCCTTTGTTTTTTCTCCCAATGATGCTGAGGTATCATTTACAGGCAATTCTTGTGAAGCTACCTCCCGAGCCTTGTCTCCTCGAGTTTGCCTCTTAGAAGAATTTTCTTCTCTCGTATCATCAAAATTTCCTCGTCTCTTTTCTTCCATCAAAGCTTCATGTTGGCTCTTAGCAATATATGCATGAACTGAAAGAGATACAACAGGATCTTTCCAACCTGTTGCACCTCGTATTGTAGCTGTAGTCCTCAATAACGCTTCTTGAGGTAATTTTCCTTCTTGCATTGTAGAAATGGCAGAAGTCCAAAACTCACTAGTTTCCATACTTCCACCAAGGTCATCATCTACTCTAGCACCATAACTTGTACTTTCTTGTACTACTGTTTCATGCTCTTTTAAGTAATCTTGAACCAATGCCCTCATTCCTCCCTTGCCAAAATTGGTTTGAAGAAGATCCTCCCTATCTTTCAATGCTATCTTTCCATCTTTCCAGCAAATAATTCCTTGCCGTATCATATTATTAAATTCATTGGAATCTTTTCTAGTGTGTGAAGCATCATCACACCAAATGCATCTTTGTACATATCTTTGTTTTGAAACATTCTTCGAATTGTTTATAGAAGTATTCTCTTCAATTCTTGCCAATTTGATTTGAAGATCTCGCATTTCTCGTATAATTTCTTCCATCCCCATATTTGCTTTCTTTGATAAGGATGTCGAAGGTTGAACTGTAGGCATTATTGGTGGTGTTGCACGTATTGGAGCTTTGGGTGCTTGTAATGTTTTCGGAATATTGCTCCTATCCTTCCTCCTTTCTCTTTTTTTAAGCAACTCCAACGCATCTTCAATGTTCTTCCACTTTGTTGTCAATCCTTCATCTTCTTCTTTGTCTTCAAGAAGGAGTTCTAATTTCCCTTGCAATTCTCCATCAACAGCTTGAAGAAATAGATCAACTTTGTTCGGCTCCAATGTCAATTTTTCTACCTTCGATAATTGAGAGTACTACCTCTCAAATTCCTTTAGTAGCTCTGTTGCTTACAAATTCTTATTGGGCTGTTCAATCCATTCCAAAAACAGCTTCTTAGTAACGCGATCAGCATCTTCCAATAAATATTTGTCTTTTAATGCATGTGAAAAAACCTCCCATGAATTTCCATAACGATCTGTAATCAATGTAATGTGGTCTCTTATCTCCGGTATCGTGGCAAGTCCAAATAATTCAACCATTTTCTTCTCAAAAACCTGATTTAATTCTATTTCACGAACATAACATCTTAAATACCTTGAAATATTCCTCCCATCAAATTGATCAATTTTATTGACCACTGCTTGTAATGCTTTGGTTGCCAAAGCTTCCTTTTGATCATTGCTTTGTTGTTGCTACATTGATAATGAGAAGGCTTGAAACATACTAGCAATAGACGGATCCATGTGCATATCTTGTCCTTTAGAAGAATCCCCACCAGAAACTCCTCCCAAAAATCCTTCAAAATTTTTATTTTCGTTTTCCATAAAATAAAGTTAAAATCAAACGAAATTCAATACCTTCCACCTCAAGCTTTCACGTCGAGTTGACTACTTTTGTCGTATTACGTGCTTTCCTGCTCAAGAATGTGCCGGGTGTCTGGCTGTAGAAGGTTGTATGGAGATTCACCAATATTCAAGCAGTTTATCGATTTTTGACTGTTGGAATATAAAGAACTACAAGAATACACCATAAATCTATACGGATGCCCTTCGAGTGCTTGTCAAAGTTTTTTTTGCCCCAATCGATAGGTCTCTAGACGTTACAGAGAACCCCGAACAACCCAAACTGCTAATCTTCGATACCGCTTTATACTCACGATCTTGTATCCACTGATTGTCTTGTTAGATTAACCTAATAAATTTCATTCACTCCGCAATACAATCCTATAGACACCTTTTTAACTCTTCATCACAGATGTAACTCGATTTCACAAAACAGTTAAGAGTAACCAAAACCACTTCATTAAAAATCTCGATTCACCATTACAACATTGACTTTTGCAACAATTGTCTCAGTCTTCCCAAAACCCTATGAAGAAAAAAAAAAACCCAATTTTGTGTCTTCTTTCCCCGCCCGAAGAACGAAGCTAGCTCTTTGATCCTTCAAAAAAAAAAAAAAACTCCCCCATCCTTCAAAAAAAACCCCAAAAAACTTATTCTCTCCCCTAACCTTATCCTCTGAATTTCTTTAATCTTCCATCTTGGATCCGAAATTAGCTCCCACCGTCAGAGCTTGGATCCAAAATTGGCTCTCGCCGTCAGAGCTTTCTCTCCCGTTTTTACCTTTAAGAGATCTTTTTACGAAAAACAACGTTCTTTGAAACGGCACAGAGAACAGGACAGCCTGAAACAGAATCGAAACCCCGTAATCGGGACCACATTGAGTCGCCCGACCAATTCAGGTCTCATATTGGCTAAGAGTCCAGTAGTAAGATCCGGATGTCCTCGTAATTGGATCAAATTGGTCCTTCGTGTCAGATTGGCTGAGGCTCGTAGTAAGACCTGGATTGTCCCGTAATTAGACTACATTGGATTGCCCGACCAATTCAGGTCTCATATTGGGTAAGAGGATCCGGATTGGATTCTTGAAATTGGATCCAATTGGCTCTTCGAACCAGGCTCACCCGTCGTGTGAATTGGTCCTTTCTCTTCCTTTTGACTCCCGTTATTGGAATCGAACGGAGCATTTCAGTATGCCCCGTCTGACTGTAACGGGGTGACTGAACCTGGCCACTCAATATTTGCACTGGAGTTGGTCGTTGCTCCCAATATTCGAGGTAATTGAACATTAATAAAAGTCCCCTTTTTTTATATTTTCATGGTATACTCGTGTTACAATACGACAACGATCCTTATTGTAACTGGATAAATTTATTTTTCAATATATTATCTTTTTAGACATTTGTACTCCTCATTTTATAATTGCTTCACTTCTTTGGACAATGTTGAATAGTGTGCTTAGATTCTCTATAATATAAGCATAATCCTTCTTGATAGCCATGAGTCTTTTTTTGTTGAGTAAGACATTTGAAACGTATCATATCAATTTATATATTTTTTACTTATGAATATATATGTTGAGGAGGCATTAGTGTTGCCATTGAAATATAGTAACATTGAGGGCCATTTGTCCAACTTTTAGATCAAAATTTGAAAATTCAATTGTCACACTTCATAGCAAAGTCAATTGCTTGACTCAATTTTTGAAGATCAGGTAAGTTCAACATCAATTTCTTTATGTCATATTATAATCCATAAAAAAATTTGCTAATTAGTGCAGCATCATCCCACCTGATATTAGTTGTAAGTTGTCAAAATTTTGAAGCATATAATATTATGGACCGATTGCCTTGATATAAAATACGGATCTTGTTAGTTGCAAGATGAATTACATTGTATTTTCCATATATGGGTTAAAACTTTACTAAAAAAACCTCCAAATTATCTAATATTGAATCTTATTATTAAAGAAAAGATTTAAATCACAATAATGCTGAACGTGAAAAAAGTGTACCAATGAATCTAACTTATGATCCTAAAGTTGGATAGCTTTGGGATTGAATTTCAATCTCAAATTATACTTCATTGATAAATCCTTGAAACTTGAATCTTATGCCATCAAACTATTTAAGCAAGGTAATTCTTGATTTTGTAGTACTGGAAGGATATTCCACTATAAAAGAAGGGACATGATTGAGTGCGGATGTTGAAGCACCTCCAATCATATCTATATCTTCACTTATTGCCATTCTTGTTGCTACTTATAGTGGTAAACTGAGTTGATGCATTGCAAGCATTAACTTCTTCAATTGCTCTTGTATTTGTGCCATTGCAATCTTCATTTCAACAAGCTTTGCCATGATAATATTATAAGAATAAATATCTAATATTTCTCAAGACAAGTACAAGAAAGGACTTCAGAACAAAAAAGACATTAAAAATAATATTAGTTTAGAAGAAGGTAATCCACAACTTCTAATATTCTTATATCTTATCAAAAAAAAGAGATAATCCACTTTTAATCAAGAGAAGACTAAGCTCTAATATTATAAGTATACTATTATCAATTTGTCAAGGACATGAATTGAAAGAAGATGCATAAACTTGGAAAATTTGTATCAAATAAAAAGTAGAAAAATAGAAATAAAATAATATATATATTAAAAAAAACTAGAATGGCTATTGCCAAATAAAAAAGAAATTAGAGACTCTTAAATCTAGACTAGAAGCAAGAAAGGAGTTGACAAGATTGAAGAAAGCTTCACTCTTGCCTCTATATATACTATCTAACTAAGAGCTATGTGGAGATGTTCTATAAGACCTTTAATATGTGTTGACTTTGTAAGATACATTCGTTAGCTTACATGGAAAATTTTCTATATGTGGACCACATAATTAGCTTATTTTTTAAGGTTAAAACATGTGTGATACATGGCCAACTTATTGACTACATTTCTAATCTAAAAAGTTACTTAACGACACCTATAAAGCCAAAAGAACGTCTATGAAACTTCTATGAAGCTTTTATAGAAGATATTATGGAATTAACCTATTTTTACCTATTATTATCTAAATCATATAGATAATTATTGGTTTACATGTTATCTAAATCATATGGGTAATTATTGGTTTACATGTTATTTAAATCATATGGATAATTAAAAAAATGGTGGTTGAGCTCTTTCTTGAAGATCAATAGAACAATTATAAGAACAATTCTTTGAAAGAATATCTATATTTTTCTTTTCAAAGACATCTTGATAATCTTAGTATTGGCTTGGAATGCTACTTAAAAACTTTTTTCTATTAACAATAGGTCTAGCATATATAACAAAGGTTGACCTTGTTTTTTGTAGCAAGCATAAAAATTCTTGCACTAATAGTAGTTTAGATATAATGGTCTTATGGATTTTACTTACCAAGTAGAATCTTAGCCTAAATAATAGAAAAAATCAAAATTGCAAGAAATCTACTCTATTTAAAGATTATACCTTTTTAATCATAGTAATTCTAAAATAATTAGATTAGAAGGAGATCTAATCACATTAAATATTATTAAACTATTATAACTACTAATTTCTACTTTTATAGGAATAATTTCATTTGTAATATCCTTAAATAAGAATGAATGACTATTTATTATTTTTACATGTACAAATTTGATTTTTTTAATTAAAGGTATATCATGTTTTTTGACAAAGTGTTTGTCTATAGAACAAGTAAAGACTTTGTGATTTTTTTGGTCCTAAATAGAGACAAAGATTAATATATCTAAGAAGTTATAAAAAAAAAACTTAGATTTGGTTGTGATGTCGATCAACTTGCATCTTTCAACTACACAACTTTTTGATGTAGAGTCTCAATTTTTTTCATAGGCATAGGATTAGTGTTTCTTTAGTTGGCACTAGTGATGAATAAATTTCCATTCTAATAGTATTGACAAGTTCACAAAGATTTATAATAGTTACAAATCTATTCTTACTTTTGCTAAGTACAACATTTATAATTTTTCCTTCTATTTCAAAAAATTTGATAATTATACAAGATAAATTAGAAGAAAATAATCTGTAACTTCCAATGTGAAATAAAAATTTCCACAAAGATAAGTAATTTTCTTTCTTTAAAGAAAAAATTAATATTAAAAAGTAAAAAGTTTATTTAAAGGTAGATAATCCATATCCTTTAAAATACAATAATAGAAGTGAAATAATCTACTTACTTTTAAGACAAGAAAAGAACAATAAATTAGCACTCTTATCAAATTAATAGACTTCAATTAAATCCTAGATAAATTTTAATAGAATTCAATCAAACCCTAAACAAACACTAAATCCTAAACCAAATCTTAACCAAATCTTAAATCCTAAATCAAATCCTAGATAAATCTTAAATCCTAACCCAAACTTTAGATAAATCCTAAATCTTAAATCAAACCTTAGAAAAATCCTAATCAAATCCTAATCAAATCATAAATCTTAAACTAAATCCTAACCAAATCCTAAACCCTAAACCAAATTTTAACCAATCCTAAAGTCTGAACCAAATCCTAAGGTATTTTAGAACCTCAATAACTTTTGATTAAATCATTGATCTTATTTAAAACTTTACACATCTCTCAATTTCTTAATTACAAAATAGCATTACAAATTTGAAGACAATTCCAATTACCAAATAGAAGGAAAATTCTAAAATCTGCTCAAATATTGATTGGCCTCCTTCTTCAACTTTCATACTAATCTTTTAGTACTAATATCTCTCTTTTACACTATTAAATTGATATCAAATTTCTTATGTACATAGAAAAATAAGTCAAATATCCATATACATAACTTTTACTCTAATCCAACTAATAGATTGTAAGAAATCTCAAAAATCCTTATTAAACCTAAAATTCTACTTTTCAAGACTCTAATCGACTTAAACCTCAATAAGCCTCAATTCAACCATTAAATTAAGCTAAAATTTTAAACACATATTAAACACAACTATAACCATTGATCCACAAAATTTTACCTCTAGATCTATTTCAAAAGTCCTAAAATTATCCAAAATATCAATCTTCTTTTATTTCACAAAAATCCAAGCCATTCAAAACAATCTTGAGTTTGTAAGGCTCTTATCAAGTCATTACAAATCTAAATCATAAAAAATTAATGTTTATAAAAATCTTATCAAATTTGCTATTAAATTCTATTCTTTAATCTCTAAAAGAACCTCAAAGTTGCCATAGGTGTCCAATTTTGTGCCTTGGGGTCTAATTGCGACCCAAGTTGACAATTAGTCATCTATAGATATCAACTCTTGGCTTCTTGAGGTAAAGTTTTTAAAAATCTATTTTTAATTTCTACTTATATATGCTAATATTATTTAATTTTTTAATTTACTTTGTTTTGCCTTATTTATGGTCTTACAAAGTAAATATAGAAGCTCATTTTATAAAAGATAATATTAATACTTTTTAATTTTACTATCCTTTTAACTATTATCTATATATCTAAGATAATTTTTTATAATATTCTAAACTAAGATCTTCTACAATATAATAATTTCTTCACTCTTTTACCTATTGGCCATGTTATATTATGACACCAAGTATATATGAGAAAGATAGAGGTACATCAAGTCCTTAAGACTCGCTTTATTTCTAGGTTTGAGTTGACATGCATTTTGGAAATTAAAAAGAGAATGAGAGATTTACATAGAGGCAATTTAGAAACTTGAAATGACTTTGAAGGAAAGTTGAGAGACAAATTTTATGATGAAGATTGTGATAGAGTCATCAAGAGATCATTTTTAGAGTAGATTAAGCAACAACTAGGGAGGTCTATGGCCTCTAATAAATTGCTTAGGAAATTTAAGAGAAAATTCTCCCAACTCTTATTTTTAGAGAGACTTTTATTAAGTGTAAGGAAGAGCAAGATCTTCTTGCAAGCAATAGATGAAATATTAGAAGATATGTTCTTTTTGCTCTTAGTTGACAAGTCTATTGAGGGAGGTTTAAGTAATGATTGAAGGAAAATTAAAGATGATGTGCTATTAGTGATGAAGTAATGATGGATGAAGGTAAGAAGAGGGACTTTGAGGCATGAAGCTCTATTACCTATGATGCCAACTATTCTATGAAGTTTGATGATATCTACTCTAATTTAAGAAATATATAAGATTCTTCTCAAAGATACTCTTGAAGATTTGATTAAGAATATAAAAGAATTGAGGGAAGAGATGATTGAATTCAAGAAAAGCCATAGAGTTATATCTTTATGTAAATCTAAGGAATCAAAGGAATTTTTTAAGAAATCCATGTATTATGATAGTCTTGAGCATGAGAGGTAAAATTACTCTAATTATGATGAAGACTTAAAAAAAAGAAGTTTCTTCAAAGAACGTAGAATGAGACTCATTGTTATGAGCCAAGCTTTGGAGCTCAATTTTGGAAGAAGAGGTATAAAAAAGCTTGAAGAAGATTATGTAGCGAGTGCAAGTGGATTGCATGTCAAAGAAACTGAGTCTTATCTTATTAAGATAGAAATTAGGAGCACAATACTACTTTGAGGCTATTCATAGAGACTATTAGAAGAGCTAAAGCCATTAGAAGATCAATAGGTTGGAATGACCTAATTGATGCTATTAGCATGAAAGCCTTTTTAAATGGTAATAAGGATTTGGAAGATCAAGATGCCATTATAGAAAAAAAGAAGTTTAAGTCCTCTCAAGAAGATGTCCTAGAGTTCTTCAATAAGAAAAGTACATCAAAGATTAGAGAGACTACTTGAGGAGGAGAAAGATCTTCCTATCCATAAGTACAAGTAAAACCTTCATCTCAACTAAGGAGTGGACTTGGAGTCTAAGAAAGTTAAGTAAAAAAATAAATAAAAAGAAGGTTCAAATAAGCTCAAAGATAAACGTCCTTCTTATAAGCTTCAATCAGATATTGAAAGCTCTATTGATATGAAGTAAATTTTAGAAGAGAAGATTCTTGATGCAAAAATTAAATTTACCTTGAAGGAGGTACTTGGCATTGCAAAAAAAGACATTCATGAGCTTATTATTGATGTTATTAAGAAGAAGTAGAAAATGATGAGAGAGGCAGTTATAGTGAAGGCATTAGACTCCTATATGAACAAAGAAGAAGAACAAGAAATAAGGCAAGTCTTCTCTCAACTTTGTATACCTAAGATTGAAGGAATTCTACTTTGAAGGAAAAAAGAGATGACTACTCAAGACTATAGTAGAGACAAAGACCATAGAAGAGCAAGAAGCAACAAAAGGATAGAATATGGAGTAGATATAAATGAAGTTAATGTGTCTAATTATATTTTTTATAAGAGATTTGAAGGTAAAAAGATGAATATTTAATTTATTTATATTTTTTGGACTTAGGTAATCACAAAGGCTCAAGTGAGATAGAGAGACCTCAAAAAGCATATGTAGGTACTTATAAATCATGGATTGGAGATCAATATCATATCAAAGAAGTTTTATAAAATAGAAAAGTTATCCATTGATATTAACTATGAATATATATTGAGGGCTGCCAATAATAAGCTAGGTGATTTGTTTGAGGCATGTTTAGGAGTTAGAATAGGGATTGGAGATATAGAATTAGAGCAAAATTTCTTTGTGTAAAACTCTACTACTTACTTGGTGATTTTAGAGCAATCTTATATCACAGCTCCAAGGATGGAAATAAAAGTCTTAGATGATGGCTCTCATAATATAAGAATTAGGAACTATGATAGAAAAAGGCTAGTACAATTTCTTATGGTAAGATTAGATCATAAAAAAAAAAAGACCAATTGAGAGAAGCTCTTTTAAGGATCAATGAGGAATTTTTGGATTATTAAAGAGTACTTATATAGCATGGCAATACAAGAGTATACATGATTCTTTTATCTATATACTTCTTAATGGAGATAGTTTTAATTGTAGATTTTTGGATTTGACAAATTTAAAGGTTTTAAGATTTCAAAGAGTTAAAGACTTAGGTCATAAGTATAAAGATTAGATTAAGAAATATGAGATATTTTTTAAAAAATTAAGTATAATTTCAAGTGATGAGTGTATTTTAGGAGTTATTGAAGATGATTATATTAAAGTTTTAGAAGAACTAACTTTATATATGGATGAAAATAGAGCTAATATTGTTGTGATATTACAAGAAGCTATGGTGCATATTAAATATAAGACCGTTGCTAAGAAGATGAAGCCTGTGATAATTCAATTGCCTTAAAATACCAAAAAAAATATCAAACAAGCTTCCAGAGAGTCGAAATTGAGGGAGCCAAGAAAAATTCGTCACAAGTTTACTAAGGAGTATTTAAGCAAAAAAAAATTGGAAGAGGTGATTTTTTGAGTGAAGTAGAGAAGGAAAAGTTTTTAGAGATGCTATCCAAAAATGATGAGGCTTTTGTCTTTGCACCTAAAGAAATTAATTGTGTGGATCCTAGCATAATAGTATCTATGGTTATTTTTACTATTCTACATGTACATTGGAACTTGAAGCCTTTTTTGGTGCTAAAGGTTTTCTTTCTTAAATTGATAGATTTGTTAAAAAAAGGGTCAAGTTGGGCATCCTCAAACCATCTATTGTATCTTATTTCAATCAATAGTTTACTATGTCAAAGAAGTCTAGGCACTTAGATTCATTGAAGACATGCAACTAGCTAATAAGGTAAGTATTAAAAACATGGAATCTGCACTGATTGTAGATAAAATAATAGAAGCTTTTGTAAGACATGCCATTTATTTTAATAGAGATTTATATTTGAGTTAGGATTAATTTCAATTATTAAAAAAAAATAAAGACCTAACTAGTATAAAGACTCTTTTAGATCTAGTGCATATGTGTATTTTACTACAAGATGCAACTAATTTAGTGGTTCATATATAAAATGCCATGGATCAAATTTTAAAGGAGTTTATGCCAGAGAAGACCATTCCTTTTTTGGATGATGTTCCAATCAAGGATTACAAGGAAGACATTCAAGATTTGACTTTGAAAGATGATGGATGCTATACATTTGTAAAAGTATATATTGAAGATGGAGATTACATTTTAAAGAAAATTGAGGAGGTAAATCCCACTTTATTCCTTGAAAAATCCACATTTGGATTTAAAAAAATTATAATTATTGGGCACTTATGCGAAAGCTATGAAAATTAATTAAATTTGAAAAAGGTAGATGTTATAGCAAGGATGAAGGCATGTAAGAGCACCACCAAAGTAAGAAGATTTTTAGCTATTTTTATATTTTATTATATATAAAATTTCTATTATACTCATATTATAGAGCCTCTGTATTGATTATTAAAAAAAGAAAAGAAGTTCGTATGGAATGAGGAGCAAGCGATGGCCATGGATAAATTAAAGATGGTTTTGAAATTATTACCAATGTTAAGGTAAGTAGACTATAATTATGAAAGATCGGTAATTGTGGTAACTGATACAAGTCCTATAGCTATTAGATAGACTATTGGATAGGATGATAATAAAAGTAACTAGTTTATAATTAGGTTTGGAACAAAATTTCTACCAAGAAGCAAAAAGCTTATCCACAAGCAAAAAAGTTTTTTGTGGTGCACTTACTACATTGAAGACTAAAAAGAATTACTTAATAAGTACTCATGAGGAATTGAAGACTAATTTCTTGCTTCTACTTAGAATTTTTTCTAAATATACTATACTAGATATTACTATGCTTTGATAGATTATTTTTATTAAGTCTTTAAATCCTATTTTGGTACATGTTATAGACAAAAAGAACTCAATGGCTGATATGTTCTCTAGGGCGAAGTACTCAAAGGAGAAAGAAATGCTTACTTAAGAGAAAGATAGAGTCTTGATGTAAGGCTTTGCATTTGCCACAAGTAGAGGAGGCCAAGGTAATGAAGTTCTATCCTTCAAAATTAATTTATATGAAAGAAGGTTAAAAGACATTGGCTTGTATTTGAGTACTATCAAGAGGTAAGAAGATTGATTTAGCAAGAACTTTAAAGATATTAGGCACCAATTCTACAACTATTTTTTACATGATGGATTTTTATGGAAGAGGTTAAAAAAAAGAAATGGTATGTTATTTATAATAATAAATGATTTAAAGACCAAACACAAGATAATAAGTGAATTTCATAATACATTATGAACTAGGCATAGAGGAGTTTGGGCTACCTATATTAAGATCAAAGAATACTATTGGTAGAAGGATTGACACAAGGATGTAGAAGAATTTATAAATTCTTGTAAAGAATGCTAATTGCAATCCAAGATGAGGTATAGAGATGGTTTATGTCCTACCTATCTATTTGCTATTCATTTTCAATAGGTGATTGATTTAGTTTCTATGCCAATGGAACTTTGGAGCATGAAATATTTAATTTTGGCAAAAGAGGAACTCTTTAATCATATAAAAGAAAAGGCATTGAGATCAAAGTCTATGGAGGTCATGTATCAATTTATTTTAGAAGATATTATATGTTGCTATAGTAGCATTGGAAGAACAAGAACAAATCAAGGTGAACTTGATGCAACAAAGGCACATGATTTTTTCACAAGATATAGGATGCAATTGAAATTAATCACCTCTTATAATCCTAAAGTTAATAATAAGAGTGAAAAGAGGCACCTTCTAATCATTTGAGCTTTGGTCAAGGCATATAGGGATTAATCAAGGCTGTGGTGTAGGCTTTTATCATTTTTTTATAGGTAGATAGAATTATTTATTATAAAATTATTGACTATATATCAATGGAATTGATGTTGGGACAAAAGTTCTTAATGCCTATAAAAGAGTCTATTTTTTCTTAGTTGTTTTTGTCTTAAAAAGATGGCATTGATAGGAAGAAATTATTAGAACTTTGAATTTTCTAATTAGAGAGATTACCTAAGGATCATCAAGTTGTTATGTAAAGGCTTAAGGTAGTAAGGTTGAACAAGAAAGAGAGGTTTAATTAAATTCACTTATTAAAGCCTAAGCCAATTAAAGAACGTGATTGGATTTTGATTTATGAAAGTAGTTTGATACACCAATATTCTACTCTTCATAAGTTTGTAGGAAATTGGTTTTTATCCTGTGTGGTGGTTGAAGTGCATAAAAATATAATTTATTCTCTTTAAGAGTTAGATAGAATACCATTGAAGACAAGGATTTTAGAAAAGTGAATTCATCAAAAAGCAAGATGAAATAAAATAAATAAAGGATTTGGAGATTTTTTTGCTTCAATAAATAAATCAATGATTAAAAAGTAGAATGGTTTGTAATGACTCTGATTTTGATGATGCAGGTATTATAGTCTAATTTTTAGGCATATACAAGGATATAAGTAAGTTTAAAAGGGATCAATGTCATGATGTACTTAATTTAAGTTCATCAAAGATATTTAGAGAATAATTAATTTTATTTATGGAAAGAAGAAAAAATAAAGATTATAATATTAATATATTTACAATTTGAATAGAATTTAGAATATGAAATTGATATCTTGAATGGATTATTTGAGCTTAAGGATATTGTCTTTTAGAATAAATACCGAATTCTATAATGTTTTAAGAGGATTATTGGAAGAAGGTTAGAAATAAGAATTTTTGGCATCAAGATTTTTTTTAATTTAGAGAAAAAGCTATGTTAAAAGAGATCCAAGCTAATTTGTAGATGAAGATATTCAGGCAGCAACTACAATAAGTAGCCAATTTTTTTCTCTTTGGTTTGGCTTTCATTTTTTTAAGATTTTATTTATAGACTTTAATAATTTGAAATTGTAGCTTGATTTATATTCAACAAGCTAAATTTTTTATAGATTGAATTAGTAATGAGTAAGTTATAGGTATTTTAATAAAATGAAATTTAGATTTAAGATTTGATTTAGGCATTTGAAACATCTTGGCACAAGAAAGAAATTAGTCTAAATTTTGTACTTAAACTTTGGCTATCTTTTTATATTTAACTTCATTTGGATAATATTATGCTTTTTATAATCCACTTGCAATCAAAAATCATGTGTTTTCTCAAGGAGGCTTGCCTTCTTAATAACACATGTCATGAATGAATTTAAAGTAATCACCCTAATTTAATTGTATAAATCCAAAGTCACTTGTACAAACCTAGAATTTGCCAAAAATTGCAAAGTTATCTCAAAACCTATAAAAAAAATCTTTACTACTTTAAATGTACTTAAAGTCAATTTTTCTATCTAATTATTTGATCTCCAAAATCTCTTCTATTTGACTTAAGTGATTGATTTAGTGGTTGGAGGTTTGATTTTGATTGTATTTTACAAATAATTATCTGTTAGATATCAATCTAATCTATTTTAGAAATTTTTTAATATAATTCTATTTTTAATTTTATTTTAGAATTAACTATTTAAAAATTTTATTTTATTTATTTTTATTAATTTATGGCCTTTTTAAAGCATTAGAAGAATTTTTATAATCTAAAAGGTAAATTTTTTAACTAATTTTTAATCTATTAGCTATTAAAATAAAAAAATAAACTCAGAGGCTTTCATAATTACCTTATTTAAATACCTAGAATTATTATTAAACTAAAATGATAGTATACAAATCTTAATATTCTTTTTTTTCTATTTTAACCATATAATTGTCTTAGAATATGACACTTGTGACTTGACCTAATGAAGCCACACTATTAAATCTCTTTTGTAGCTCAAAAATTTTAACTTTTAAGGTCTTTTTTTTTTAGTTGAATCATGTTGTTTGTGTAGATGTCACATTAAAAATTTATCCTTATTATGGTTAAGCTTACAACAATGGATATACTTCAATTTCTTCTTTTTAGATTTATCTCTTGCTTTACGCATTTTAGCTTTAGGCTTAGACTTGTTTTTGTATAAGGTTTTTTTTCTTCTTAGAACAATTGGAATTTTTCTTTGTGTGATCAAATTCATTAGAATTTCAACAATGCATAGTTTTTTTGAGTTGGATTTCTGTCAAGCAACTTATGGCACTTGAAACTTTCTTTGGTACAAGCACATTTCTCATCTAAGCTACCATGTCAATAGTATCAAATTGACAAAGTACCTAATTACATTTCTAAACTTTAGTATATACTTATGCCAATATTATCTTATTTTTATAATTAAAAATAATTTTTAATATGGCTTAATTAAAGAGTCTCTTATCAATCTTAGATAAGAAAATCTTAATAAGTTGGCTTTTAGTAAATATATCTCTTGACTCTACTGCAAACTAAGCCAAATGAATATATATGGTATATGAAATATCTTCTTTTTTATAGTGGAAGTCTTGAATATATTACATTAGATTACTCCTAAAACCTCTATACTAATGATCTAAATATTTAATTAATATTTAGAGAGGTTTAAATGATAGTAGCACTTTGATTGTAAATAAAGCTACCTTTATTGTTTAAGCCATGGAAGACAAAGTGTTAAGGATAAGAATTCAATGAAAGCAAATAAACAAATAAAACTCTCTCAAAGAAATGGAAATAAAAAAGTATGTATATTAAAAAAATAAATAAAATGGCTATTATCAAAGGACAAGAAAACTAGAGACTTTTGAAATTAGAGTAGAAATAAGAAAAGAATTGACAAGAGTGAAGAAGACTTTACTCTTGTATCTATATATATTACTTATTTAGGATCTATATAACAATATTCTATAAGACTTCTAAAAAAGTGTTGATTTTATATGACACGTATCTTGACTTGTAATGCAAGTTTTTTATATGGATGTCATATACCTGGCTTATTTTGTAAGCTATTAATATATATATAGCACATGCATAATATTAGGAATCATATGTAAGACAAGGATTTAAGACCAAAAAATAGAATTAATTTGATATTAGAACAACAATTGGATACAAGACAAGAAGGTCCTAGCTAGACCACAAGAAGTAAGTCGTCAAGATTGAAGATCCCCTCAGCCTCGACTCCTATATATACTAGGTCCTAGGAAGCTTCTTGAAAAGATTACATGAAGCTTTAGAACAAAGCAAGCCCAAGATCGTTCTTCAGCAACTTCCTAAATCATCTTAAGCTTCCTAGAATCTTCAGGACCTCCTTTGACCTTGTAGAACTTTCTTAGAATCTACTAGGACCTTTTGAAACCTATTGAAACCTCCTAGAATCTTCAAAAGCCTTTATAGAATCCATTGGTAGCTTCTAAAATCTTCTAGAACCTTTTAAAATCTTCTATGATCTTCTTCAATTATATATCTATAACATTACTTTCTCTTTTAGCTTTGAGGTCTTTAAGAAGCAATATTACAATAAGCTAGTATATGCACAAGAAGTTGAAGATCTATTATATGATATTTGCTATATATTCCAATTATTTTTAGCGAGGTAAATAGTTCATAGGCCCTTGTAGCCATCGATAGTATCCCAAGCCTTCTACTTGTGACCAAGCATGAACTTTGATATCTTCATTATGGAATTGTCCTATAAACATTCTTTTTTGACATCCCTCATAGGCAGGTTCTACCTCAAACATAATTATCAGTGACCTATTACTAGATATCCTTTGACGTCTTCATGGTTTAGGTGACTCTTCATCTTGAAGTCATCTTTGTAAGCTATTGGGTTGAGATGGTATGATCGATAAGGCATCTATCTTTTAACTATCCATATCATATAAAGTAGACATGATCAAAAGAATATAAATAGACTATGGTCGTAAATTCAAACTATTAATTTATATTATTCTAAAAAATTGATAACAATTGTCTCTTCAGAGGTTGCCTCTTTTTCTTCTTTATGAAGCCAAGAACTAAGAATCTTCATGGTGAAGCCATCTTACTAAACTATTGTTCTTCATTTTGCCGCTTTTGGTTTGAATAGATGTCATTGATAGAACCTTCAAATCTTCATTTGTACATTTATAAGATTGGCAGTTGGTTTCCACGTGCAATCATTGATATCATATTTGTACCAATAAACTAGATATTTAAGCCTTCTATGTCTTATACTTGAATTTAATACCTCTTCTACTTCAAATTCAATATGATCATTGATTTCAACCATAGGAGGTAGTAGTTATCTTTGACCTAGCATGTTCGATTCTTTATGCCTTTTCAAAAGTAAAACATGAAAGACAGGATAAATCTTCATAGATGAATGTAATTCCAAGCAATAAGTGACGTAATTAATTTGTTTCTGAATCATAAATGGTCCCAACTTTTGACAGTTCAACTTATCATATGGTTTGTTGGTTTTATATTGCATCGAAGAAGCCATACTTTGTCACCAATTTGGAATGGAAGATGTTCCTTCCTCAATTCATCTGCTAGTAGCTTATGATATTGTTGAGCCCTTTCTAGGTAAGTCTTCATGGTTGCTTGAAGTTTGGCCATCTTCGTAGTAAATTCCTTTGCTGCTAGATTTGTCAACTTTGAAAACTATCATATCTAACTTCAGATGATGACCATAATTTTAATAGAATGGCATTTACTATGTAGATATAGGAATTATATTCTTATATGTAAACTCCACCAATGACAAGTAGGAAGTCCAATTGTCTTGTTGATAGTTGATGCACCTCAAATATTACTCAAGAATTTGGTTGATCTACTTCGTTTGGCCATTAGTTTGAGGATTGAAGACAAAAAAAATGTTGATGTCAACCTTAAGAATCTTAAAAAGTGCTTTCTAAAACCTTGATATAAATTATGGCCAATGATCTGATATAATGTCATTTGGCAATCCATGGTAATAATAGATATTGTCAATAAAGAGTCTTGCTAACTCTTTACCAGTAATTGACTTCTTGCTAAGTATAAAATGTGCCATCTTGATCAATCGATCAACAACTACAAAGATAGTATCAAATAAGTTTGATGGGAGAAGATCTGTAATGAAGTCCATAGAGATAGATAACCATGGTTGTCTTGGAATAACAAGGGATTAAAGAAATCTATATGATCAATGTTCAGAATTCTTTGACTTTGAATAAGTATCACATGATAGTACAAATTTCTTAATATCTTTCCACATTTTAGGCCATCAAAAGTCTCTAGACAGAAGTTCCAAGGTCTTAATGAATCCAAAATATCAGACTATAGGAAAATCAAGGCATGTTTGAAGAATGTGTAGGTAAGTTGGTCTTTAGGAATGAACATATTTTCTTCAAAAAACAAGAAATTTTCTTCATACTTGAATTTAAAAGACTCTTTAGGAAGGTTGTTGGCAAGATGCTTGATATTAAAAATAAGAAGGTCTATGTTTGAGGCTTTACAAACTTGATCAAGAATTAATAAATCCACAAGCATTGAAATATTAATTGCTTGAAGATGAAATTACTCAAGTTTTAACAAGATTGTCCATTGTTGATCATATGCTACCGTGCCTTCAGTTGTTTCAAAATAGAAATGTCTTGATAATGCATTTGATAAACCTAGTTGGTTTCTAGGTCGATATGTGATGCAAAAAATAAATCGTGATAAAAATATATTCTTATGTATTTGGTGACGATTTAATGCATGAGTTGACATGAAGTATTCAAAATTCTTGTGATCTGTATATATAGTCACTTGATGAGAGATGCCTTCAAAAAATGGCGCTATTCTTGAAAAAAATGTATGAATCATCAAATTAATTTACTTATTATTTTAGGATAAAAATATGTATTTAAAATGCTTTAAATTATAATATATAATAAATAGTTATAGAATAGGTAGGATTTTTTTTTGTTTTACAATACCTAGTGTGTAGGATTAAGAGAAGCTAATAAATTGATGAATGAATAATTTAGAAGATAGAATGCATGATATAGTCAAAAAAAGTAGTTATCATTGATTGTGTAGTGCTTGGTATTTTGAAGAAAGCATAAGTAGGTTGAAGAAGAAGTAGAAATGACTAGACTATGATAGTCATGAGCCAAGGTAAGCTTGATGCTATCTTTGTGTTCTTTGTTTTCTTTATAGAAGAAGAATAATGGATAGTTTTTGAATAATGTGAAGTGAAAATCTAGAATGAAAGAAAGATTTGATATATATGATATCAAATGAAAAATTGAATTTATTATGTACTGAATTACAAGTGGTAGATTAGAAAGTTGATAATGAAAGATGTTTGTGAAGTATGGATATGACTGAGAGAATTATAATACATTGAATATTAAGATTCAAGAAGAAGAATGTAGAGTCAGGAATTGTGTGAAATAAAATATTGGGAATGACAGTTAGTTTGGAAAATTTTAATGATTGGATTATGAAATATTTTATGCAGACTTTTAAGATAGTGTAGTATTACCTATTATTATCATAAGTTTGGAGAGAAGAGAAGATAGTGAATAAATAAGATAGAATTATCAATTGCAATATTTTCATTGATAGAGTGCGGAAGACATATAACATTCTTGGATGATTTAGTTGATCAAAAGAAAGTTAATTGTGTGACCTTAATGTAAAAAATTATGTGGATAGTCTTTTCATATGTTCAAATCTCTCTATATAGGTTTATTTCAATTAGAGTAGTCTAAAGTAAGAAAAATAACAATCACATTTTGGCATCACTGCCAGAGAATTGAGAATAGTATTGAGTGTTAGGAATTAATTATCAAATGTGTGGTTGTAGATGTTGTAAAAAGAAGTTAAAAAATTGATGATGGTTCAAAAGTGAAGCTATATGTGTAGTTATATTGGAGATGGAAAGTAATTTTAGTATTATGATGAAAGACTATGATTAATAAGAATGAAAACATCACACTAAGAAAAACACTCCAGTTGAAAGGAAGATAAAAAAGAGCGTAAGCAAGAAATTTATTGTAGAATAAAGAAAAATATAATCTAAAACAGAAGTGTCGATAGATTTTGATTAAACTATAGTTGTATACTTGTCTACATATTTGAGCATATTCAGAACTTCAGAGACCATTAATATTTCAATCATATATACCATTAATAAAACTACCAAGCGTACTTATAAAAAATTCTATTAATAATCTAACATACCTCTTGAGTCCATTAATTGAAAGCGAAGGAAACACAGAAGGATTAGATACTCCATTGGGAAATTTTTTAATAGTGGATATAGTCGATTCTAGCAAGATTGGTTCCTTAGAATGACATAAATTACTTGCTAATAAAGACATGTTTTAAAATCTACCATTTTTACCTCCAATTCAATTAATAAAATTATTTGTAGATAATTATAGTAAATTGAGGAGGTTGAAAAGTCCAAAAAAAATAAGTAATAAAAATAGTATTTATTTTAATAAGCAATTAAGTGAAATGTTGTCATCTTCAATGGTGACAAGAGGCCTAGTAGTTCTAATTATGATTCAAATGGGTATAGACGGTGATTGCATAACTACTGTAGCTCGATTACCTACTTTTAGAGGCTTAGCAAGTGTACATCTAGATCAATATCTGTCTTAGTTCTTGATTGTATGTCTAGCTAATAATGGTAGAACTGAAGATATTTGGTTGAGATGGCTGTCAGCGACCTTAAAAGACACAATATTTGAATAATATAATTGCGAGCTTGTAGGCCAATTTCTTAATTGGGAGGCATTGAAAAATATATTTTTAACACATTTTTGGATTTGAAGAACATCTCAGGGAAAGGTTAATGAATAATAGAATATTATCAAGAGAAGCGGTGTAGTCATATTATGGCCGAGTAGTAGATATCTTTTGTAAATGGCCAAATAACCAAATGTCAAATTCGTTTATTTTTTCTATATTGATTAACGGACTATACCCACCAAAATTGAAGATATTTGTAAAAAAAGCTCAATTGGCCACTATTGCTTCTTTACTTCATTGAGCTAAGATATGAAAAGAATGTAATTATGATCAATTCTTAACTACAGGAGCCACAATGATTCTATCTTAGAGAGATTATCAAATACTAGCTTGGAATGAAACAGTGGAAAATTATCTAAAAATGATTGATTATGATATAAATCTTAATCTATAGGGAATAGTTAATGCTGTGCCATTGCAGGCTATACTACCAACAGCAATAATTCCATATTTGCTACACCTCCTATATCAAAAACCAATACCTAAAAAAGAGTTACCTAATGAAATATTATTGAAGGATCCAAATGAGGCCTTATTGCTAACTTTGACAAAAAAAATAGAAGAATTGACTGTTAATCTTGTAAAGGATAAGGAAAAGAGGCATAAACCGACCAATATGCATCCTAATATTTGGTATAGTAATTATAAAGGATAAGGCCATATGATAATAGAATGTTCTTCACTACCTCAAATGATTATGCAATGTACATTTTGTGGAGGTAAGCATGCCACCACCAATTATTGGAATTTATAAAAATAATAACAATTCGATAATTAGACCATGTTTCAACTAATTTCATGGGATATTAATCAAGTCTAGATAGGAAATAAGTTTGGCTAGAGCAGAAATCGTTCAAATAAATAAAATATGAATTTTTTTAATTTTCAAAATTTTAGATATAACTAAGAATAAGGATCCAATTTTCAATGTATTGAGTAAAATCAGCAAGGATATTTCCAATATCCATCCATTCAGAAATCAATTTTAGATTCTATAGTACCAACTAGACAACCGGGATCATTTATCCATGTAATCTAAAATAGGCCCAACCAATATATACCAATAGAAACATCCAATATTCTTGATAGAATTGGAAGAAGACTACTTCAATGTTATTATTGCAAGAAAATAGAACATTATGCTAATGAATATTTTAATCTAAGAGCAAGTGATGAATACGCTCTAGTATGTCAAAATTGTAAGAATTGGAATATACATATCAATAGTGCAATGCTCTGTTTAATTTTAATAATTGAGATCAATAAATCTAGCTATATAATAAGAGAGAAGAAAGTAATCAAGGAACACAAGATTCTCTCATAAATCAAGTAGAATGTATTCATGCAGTACTTACTAGAGGACAACAAAAAAAAAAAGATCCAATTTTACATTTAGATGCACGAGTTACGAAGGACCACTTCAATCCAATTATGGGAATTCCAAATCCAATATCTGTACCAAAAATATTACCAATGTTGGAACCTGGTCTGTTTGTGCAATCCAATAATGTTCTTAGAACCAAGGTATTAGTTCAACCTAAATCAATACTATTATTTAGGAAGTTCCAGGAGCCATCTTACATATTAAAGATCATCTCATAGATGGAAATTTTAACAAATTTTATTTAGCTATTCTACATTTGAATTCCCTTAAGAAAGATATATTATCTCAAGGGATTAAGTTGAAATCCATGAAAAACAAGAGGACTCTGGAAATCACTACCAATATGAAATTATATGATAATTTGAAAGATTTGGATACAATTCAATCTTCTATTATAATGAAGCAACTCTTGGTAGTAGCCTTGAAATATTATTTTATATTGAATTTCTCATTAATAAGATGTAGGTCTTGTAATAGAAAAATTTGTGAAGTTAATTTAAATCCCAATCCAGAAGCACCAGCTATTGATGTATCCATCAATGGTGTTTTTATTTTCAGAGTTCAAGTGGATGGTCGTTGTTGTAAGAATCTAATGAATACTAATATAATCGAGGATTTGGACTTAAAATAATTATTATCCATGACATTGATATTAAGAATGATAAATCATAGTCGGATGAAATCAATAGATATCCTATGCAATATTGACACTGTAATCGTTAGAATCTTATACAAGATTGATTAAATTTTTTTTCAATTATAGAGTTTCATATTATCCTATCCAATCTTATTGGGTCGACTGTAGCTACATCAAATCAAAGCTAGGAATGATTGAGGCCATGAAATGTTGACTATTACAAAAGGAAAAGATAAGATTGTGTTACATATGTATCCAGTTCAATATCATCATGAGTCTCAAATTCTAGGTGTAGAGGCAACATCTAATGATGAAGGTCAATCTAATGCAAAATATGATGAAGTTACTAATGCAATGTAAGTTGGTGATGATCCACTTCATCTATAGAAGCAAGGTATACTATACCAATGTGGAGGACTTGGAGAATATTTAGTATATTTGGAGGATACAATGAACTTTGATCACGCTATTGCTAATTGGATGAATAATTTTATGGTTAATGAAGTTAATACATTGGAATAAAAATTGGATAGTTCCAATTTGTCAAATTATATGAGAGATTACTAGCTAAAGAGAAAAATCAAAGTAGATGTTATTAAGGAATGTGTGTGCCAATCCCTCAACTTAGACACTAATGAAATACTAAAGGTTATCAAAGTATACAATGGGATTATGGATATCGAGTTGAAAAATTGAAAGGCTTTCTTCCTACATCATAAATCTTTATTTGCATGATTATATGTGGATTTAAAAGACATTCTTACTGAAGTTTGTGAGCATCAAATTATTTTGGAGGAGAATGCTACAACAATTCATCAAAGACAACATTGACTTAATCTAAAATATATCCTTATAGTGAAAAATCAATTAGAAAAACTTCTTGATGTGGATTTTATTTATTCAATTTTGTATAGTAAATGAGTTTCACTAATTTTAATGGTGCCAAAGAAGAATAAAAAAATCCAAATCTATTAAGATTTTTATAAATTAAATGTAGCTATTAAGAAGGATTTTTTTTTTTTACCTTTTACGGATAGTATCTTTGATGTGATAGCTGGGCATGAATATTATTCCTTTTTGGATAGATTTTTGGATTATAATGAAGTTAAAATTACTAAAAAAGACTAGTAAAAGACTACTTTTACTACAAACTAGGAGATCTTTACTTATAAAGTTATGCCATTTTGATTATGTAATGCCTCAACTACATTTTAGAGGATAATGACACAAGCTTTTCAGGATCATTTACGATATTTGATGGAGATATTTTTAGATGATTTTTGTACATTTAGTATCAAAGCCGATCATTTGGAATATCTTGGTAAGTATTTGGATTGCTGTGACCATTATGGAATCTCATTGAATTCGGAAAAATACCAATTTGGAGTACTGTTTAGTAAATTATTGAGATACATCATCTCACTAGTTGATATTGCTATTGATCCAGATAAAATTATTCATGTATTGGCTTTACCAAAGCCTAAAATACTTTCAGCTGTTTGTAGTTCTATCAGCCATGTCAATTATTATTGATAATTTATTCATTCATTTGCAGTCATATATCAATTTTTAACTAATCTCTTAAAAAAATCCATGTCAGATGGATTTAATTCAATTTGGACTAAGAAATGTACAATTACATTTGAGGAATTGAAACAAAAATTGGTATCTGTACTAGTACTAGTTGTACCTTGTTAGACAAAACTTTTTTATATTTATGTTGATGCATCCAATATTGCTATAGGATCTGTGTTGAGTCAAAAAGATAAAAAGGATTTAGATCATCCAATATATTATGCTAATCAAAAATTGATTTTAATTATATAAAATTATACTATAACTGAATCAGTAGCTTTGAGAATGATTTATTCTATTGAAAAAATTCGACATTATTTGCTTAGTTGTGACTTCATGTTTCATGTCAATTATGATGCTCTTAAATATATGGTTATGAAACCTCAATTCAGTGGATGCATTACTCAATGGATGTTATTACTTTAGAAATTTAACTTTATTATCAAAGTCGGACCAAGAAAGAAACATGCCAATATGGACCACATGTCCCATTTATCCAATATATTGGATAATGAGCCTATCAATGATACTCTACTTGATATGGAACTATTTATTGTCAATGTAATTATATCCAAATATAGTAAATTAATTCAATATCTGATATTTCAAATATTTCCACCTACTTACAGTGAAAAACTTAAGAAATACTTAATTTTAAAAAGTATATCATATATGATAATTGGCGATGCCTTATATAAGCAAGGGTGGGATAGAATTTTACATTGTTGTATCTTTCAAAGTAAAGTGTGTACTATATTAAAAGGTTGCCATTTGGATAGTTTTAGTAGACATTTTGTCGATGATAGAACTACTCCTAAAGGTTCAATGGTTGGTTATTAGTGGCCAACAATGTTTTTGGATGCACACCAATATGTCTGACATTGTGATCCTTGTCGATGAAGTGATTGACATATTTGAACTTCTACCATGTTGTTGGTACTAATTTTGATACAAGCATCGTTTGAAAAATGGGGTGTTGATTTTATGGGATGTAGAATGGATATTAATTCGTTTTTGAAAGATATTGGTAAAATATATTAATAGTCCATATAATAAGAAATTCAAGAGGATGGATGAGTGATTTAGTTATTAAAAGTGGTTAATTATAAAATTATGATTAAAATCTTGAGAATCAAAGAAAAGTATATAGGAGTTGTAGAAGTTAATTAAGGTGTCATTGCTGTGATAGTTGTAAGCCAGGGTAAGCTTGGTGCTACCTCTTTTCTTTTGTTTGTTATTTTCTTTGAATAAAAAGATTGAGATTTTTTGAATATTGTGAAGTGAATTATGGAATGGAAATGTGATTGGTATTATTTGAGAAGAAGAAAGATTGAATGCTGAAATCTGATTGTAGTTCAACAAAGAAAATGAGTCTGTATTTGTGTGAGACTGTAATGTGAATGGCAGTTCTATGTGAAGAATTTCAGTGATTGGAATGAGGGTAATTGTGTGTTGAAACCTGTAAGGGCACAATATTACAGTTGGAGATTATGAAGATGAATATATTGGTGGAAATAGAAGTTATTGATATGATTGAATTGTTATAAGGAAGAAACCAATAAGGTGAAAGAAGAGATTATAGTTTCTTTGTATGTTCAGATATTGAAAATAGAGACGATACATTCAGGAGGTAATTGATTGTAAAACCCTGACGTGAATGCTTAAGCAACTAGTCATTCTTCATATTCGAATCCTCCCATATGGATTTATTCCCATTAGATTAATTTGGAATAAGTAAAACGAGCAATCACATTTTGGCACTGCTGTCGAGGAGTGATAATAGCTTTGAGTGTTAGGAATTAATTACCAAACGTGTGAAAAAATTGACAATGGAAGACAATTACAGTAGTATTTGAAGCAAGATTATGGTTAATAAGAACAAGAATATTGCATCAAGGAAAATAAATCAGTTGAGAGAAAGACAAGGAAGAGCGCAAGGAAAGAACTTGCTTAGAGACGAGCAAGAACGTAATTTTAAAAGGAAGCATCGACAAAATTGGATGAAACCATGGTTGCAAGCTTGTCGGTACATCCAAACATATCAAGAACCAGATAGACTATTAATTCTCCAATCGTATGTACCATTAGAAAAATTACCAAGAATACTCGTAGGAAATTTTGTTCACATTCCAGTAGAAATCTTGAGGGCGTTAACTGAAAGAGAAGGAGGCGTAGAAGAATTTGGTACTCTATAGGGTATTTTTTCAGTAGAGGGTACTGCTCAAACGAGCAATAAGGGCTCTTCAGATTGAAACAAATTGGTCGCCAATAAAGATAACTATATTGTATTTTAAAATCCAACATTTTCACCTGCAATTCAACCAATAAAACTATTTGTGGAAAATAACAGTAAATTGAGGAGCATTGAGAGCTCAAAAATTAAATAAGAGAAAGCAAAGATTATTTTAAAATGGAATTTAGTGGAACAAGAAATTCAATGGCATCTGGAGGACCAGCCATTCCAATTGCAGTACAAATGGGTGCAGTAGGCGATCATATGACTAATGTTACGCCACTACCTATTTTTTGGAGATTTTCGGGTGCGGATCCTGATGAATATTTGTCTCAATTTCTTATAGCATGTCTAGCTAATAATGGCAGAACTGAAGATATTTGATTACGATGGCTGCTAGTGACCTTAAAAGACACGGTGTTTGAATGGTACAACTGCCAACCAGTGGGTCAATTTTTGAATTGGGAAGCATTGAAGAATATATTTTTATCTCATTTTCAGCCAATTGCTTTTGAGGACCATCTTGGAGAGAAGTTAATGAACAGCAAAATGATCCTAGAAGAGGCGGTGGAATCGTACTATGGCTAAGTGGCTGATATACTCAGTAAGTGGCCAAATCACCAAATGCCAGAGGCATTTATCTTATCCATATTAATCAATGGTTTGCACCTACTAGAGCTAAAAATATTTATAAAAGAAGCTCAAACCATTACGGTGGTTGCGTCTTTTAATAGAGCCAAGGTTTGAGTGGAATGCCATTATGATCAGTTTTTAACTACGGGAGCCACGATGATTCCAGTTCAAAGTAGATATCAAAATATGACTTGGAACAAATCAATGAATAGTTATCCACGGATGTTAGAAATAGGGGCCAATTCCAATACCAATATTCAGGGGCCAGTTAATGTCACCTCATTACAAGGTGTACCACCGAACGTGACAACAACGTACGCTCTATATTTTTTGTATCAATAATAAGCGTTAACTACGACAGAGATACCAATAATGCCAGCCCTAAAAGATTTCAATGAAACCTTGATATTGAATTTAATAAAGAAAATGGAGGAAATGGCAGTCAATATGGCCAAAGATAAGGAGAAGAGACAAAAGCCTACAAATACTACGACCAATGTATGGTGCAGTAATTGTAAGGGCCATGGTCATTCTGTAAGAGAATATCCCTCACCCTCACAAATAATGGGTCAATGTACATTTTACGAAAGAAAGCACCTAATAGCAAATTATTAGAATTGGCAAAGACAACAACAACAATTTAGTAATCAGACCATGATCCCACTAATCCAATGGGACGTCAATCAAGTGCAAACAGGAAATACATTTGGATGGAATGGAAATCAATTTAATTGACAAAATCGAGCATTCAATAACTTTCAAAGTTCCAATTCTAATCAGAGGTCTGCATTGAACCTCGAGAACTACGGTAAGGAGTAGCAGAGGTATCAGCAATATGCTCCATCGACGTCATCAAACCAAGTTCCCTCAATACCAATGGGACAACCAAGATCATTTTTTAATCCTACATGGAACAAGTCTCGTAGGTATATATCGGTGAAGACAGCCAATATGCCTAATGGGGGTACAAGAAGACCACTTTGTTGTTTTCGTTGAAGACAGATTGGTCATTATGCTAAAGAATGTCCCAATTCTAGAGCCAGTGACTATTCGGGACATAGTCCTTAGAACCTTCTAGAGACAAGTTTGTAGAATCTTCTAGAAGCAAGTCTCTGGAACCTTCTAGAAGCTTCCTAATTGATGAAAGTTGCTTCAGAAGCTTCCTAGTAGGTAGAAGATGTTAGGAACATAGTCCTTAGAACCTTCTAGGGACAAGTTTCTAGAACCTTCTAGAAGCAAGTCTCTGGGACCTTCTAGAAGCTTTCTAATTGGTGGAAGTTACTTGAGAAGTTTCCTAAATAGGAGTATATATTGGAATCGAGGCTGAAGAGTTCTTCAATCTTGATAACATATCTCTTAGAGCTCTAGCTCACCTCTCTAGTGTTGTTCTTGTATTCATCTAATTCATCTAATTCTTACCAGTTCTTTTTGAACTTGTTAGATCTCGAGCCTATATTTCTGTGATCGTGACAATTTTTGTATCCATGATAGTTTGTCGAGACTGAACTCACCTCAGATATCAAAGCTAGTTTCTTCCTCGTTAGAGTGTGGATTATCCCTTTGCTTGAAGGTGTACTAGTGTTTTAGAGGTTGCAGATTATCCTCCTCTAAACTAATACTTCTTTTGTTACAATATTGGAGTCTTATTCTTCTTGGAGAGAGTTGATTACCCCTTTTCTTGAAGCTCTTAAGGCGTTTTAGAGGTTGCGGAGTACCCTCCTCTAAACCAATATTGTCTTCTTATCTAGTCATTTCTGTCCTTCTCTTAGAATGGCCGGAGGTCAAGACATTAGTATGACAAAAAGTTCGAAATCCAAGTTGGATGCTATGATGAATGCCCTCGCTACGTTGTCGTATTGTAACACGAGTATACCGTGAAAATATAAAGAAAAGAGACTTTTATTAATATTCAGTTACCTCGAATATTGGGAGCAACGACCAACTCCAGTGTAAATACTGAGTGGTCAGGTTCAGTCACCCCGTTACAGTGAGCTGGGGCATACTGAAATGCTCCGTTTGATTCCAATAACGGGAGTCAGCAAGAAGGGAAAGGACCAATTGACGCGACAGGTGAGCCTAGTTCAAAGAACCAATTGGATCTAATTTCAAGAATCCAATCCGGGTCCTCTTACCCAATATGAGACCTGCATTGGTCGGGCAATCCAATGTTGTCTGATTACTGGAAAATCCAAGTCTTACTCCGGGTCCTCTTATCCAATATGAGACCTGTATTGGTCGGGCAACCCAATGCAGAGTAATTACAGGAACATCCAGGTTACTACGGGTCCTCTTACCCAATATGAGACCTGTATTGGTCGGGCAACCCAATGCAGTCTGATTATGAGAACATCCAGGTTACTACGGGTCCTCTTACCCAATATGAGACCTGAATTGGTCGGACGATTCAATGTGGATCCGAATACGGGATTTCGATTCTGTTTCAGGTTGTCCTATTCTCTGTGCCGTTATGAAAGCTTTGACAGCAGGAGCAAATTTCGGATCTAAGCTCTGACAATGGGAGCCAATTTCAGATCTAAGATGGAAGATTGAAGAAATTCAGAGGATAAGGTTAGGAGAAGAGGAGATCAGAGGGGAGGGGGGGTTTTTTTGGGATCGAAGAGCTAGCTTCAATTTTTTTTTTTTTTTTCAAGGTTACTAGTTCGGTTTCACGGGAGGTTTTTGAAGATCAAGGGGATTGGAGAGGAGCTTTGTGCTTCGGGTCGAGGAGGGAAAGACAGAGAATTGGATTTTTCTTCTTCATAGAGTTTTGGGAAGACTGAGGCAATCGCTGCTGAAGTCAGTGTTGTAATGGTGAATCAGGATTTTTAATGAAGTGGATTTGAATACTCTTGACTGTTTTATGAAATCGAGTTACGTCTGTGATTGAAGGATTAAAAAGGTGTCTATAGGATTGAGTATGCGAAGTGAATGAAATTTATTGGGTTAATCTAACAAGACAGTCAGTGGATACAAGATCGTAAGTACAAAGTGGTATTGAAGATTCACAATTTGGGTTGTTCGGGGTTCTCTGTAACGTCTAGAGACCTACCGACTCGGACAAAAAAGACTTCGACAAGGAGTCGAAGAGCATCCGTATAGATTTACGATACGTTGTTGCAGTCGTATATATTCCAGCAGTCAAAACTAATAGACTGCTTGACTATCGGTGAATCTCCATACTACCTTCTACAGCCAGACGCCCGGCGCGTTCTCAAGCAGGAAAGCACGTAATACGACATAAGTGGTGAACCCGACATGAAAGCTTGAGGTGGAAGGTATTGGATTTCGGTTGATTTTATCTTTATTTTTATGGAAAACGAAAATAAAAATTTTGAAGGATTTTTGGGAGGAGTTTCTGGTGGGGAGTCTTCTAAAGGACAAGGTATGCACATGGATCCGTCTATTGCTAGTTTGTTTCAAGCCTTCTCATTGTCAATGCAGCAACAGCAAAGCAATGATCGAAAGGAAGCTTTGGCAACCAAAGCATTGCAAGCAGTGGTCAATAAAATTGATCAATTTGATGGGAGGAATATTTCAAGGTATTTAAGATGTTATGTTCGTGAAATGGAATTAAATCGGGTTTCTAAGAAGAAAATGGTTGCACTATTTGGACTTGCCACGATACCGGAGATAAGAGACCACATTACATCGATTACGGATCGTTATGGGAATTCATGGGAGGATTTTTCACATGTATTGAAAGACAAATATTTCTTGAAAGATGCTGATCGCGTTACTAAGAAGCTGTTTCTTGGATGGATTGAACGGCCCAATAAGAATTTGCAAGCAACAGAGCTACTAAGAGAATTTGAGAGGCAGTACTCTCAATTATCGAAGGTAGAAAAATTGACATTGGAGCCGAACAAAGTTGATCTATTTCTTCAAGCTGCTGATGGAGAATTGCAAGAGAAATTAGAACCCCTTCTTGAAGACAAAGAAGAAGATGAAGGATTGACAACGAAGTGGAAGAACGTTGAAGATGCGGTAGGGTTGCTTATAAAAAAAGAAAGGAGGAAGGATAGGAGCAATATTCTGAAAACAGTACAAGCATCCAAAGCTCCAGTACGTACAACACCACCAATAATGCCTATAGTTCAACCTTCGACATCCTTATCAAAGAAAGCAGATATGGAGATGGAAGAAATTATACGAGGAATGCGAGATCTTCAAATCAAATTGGCAAGACTTGAAGAGAATACTTTTATAAACAATGTTTCAAAACAAGGATATGTACAAAGATGCATTTGGTGTGATGATGCTTCACACACTAGAAAAGATTGCAATGAATTTAATAATATGATATGGCAGGGAATTATTTGCTGGAAAGATGGGAAGATAGCATTGAAAAATAGAGAGGATCTTCTTCAAACCAATTTTGACAAGGGAGAAATGAGAGCATTGGTTCAAGATTACCTAAAAGAGCATGAAACAGCAGCACGAGAAAGTGCAAGTTATGGTGCTAGAGTAGATGATGAAATTGGTAGAAGTGCGGAAACTAGTGAGTTTTGGGCTTTTGCCGTTTCTACAATGCAAGAAGGAAAATTACCTCGAGAAGCGTTATTCAGAACTGCAGCTACAATACGAGGTAGAACAGGTTGGAAGGATCCTGTTGAGTCTCTTTCAGTTCATGCATATATTGCTAAGAGCCAACATGAAGCTTTGATGGAAGAAAAAAGACGAGGAAATTTTGATGATACTAGAGAAGGAAATTCTTTTAAGAAGCAAACTCGAGGAGACAAGGCTCGGGAGGCAGCTTCACAAGAATTGCCTGTAAAGGATACCCCATCATCAATGGGAGAAAAAACAACGGAGACAAAAGATAAGGACAAATCAATTGCTTATAAGCTACTTTCTGACATTGAAGCAACAACAAATGTGAAAGGGGTGTTGGAAGAACGTATATTAAACGCTAAGGTGGAATTCACATTGAAAGAAGTCTTAAGAATTGTAAAGAAGGAGTTTCATGATGTCATCATTGACAGCATTAAGCGAAAGAGACATTTAATGGGCGAAACTGGAATGAGTCATGCTATTGATTCAAGAATATATAAAGATGAAGAAGAGGTTGATATTGGTTACAAGCAATCAACAAATGAAAAGAATGGGTATAATCAACGAGTACGTTTCAAAGATTCTACTCACAAGGAAATGGAAACTTTGAACCATTATACTCGAAAGCATTGGGCAAGGGCAACTATTGAGGTATAGGTGAAGGTAGGAGATATAGAAGAACCAATAGTTGCTTTGGTCGACCATAGTTCTGAAATAAATCTCATGTCTAAAGATCTTTATATGAAGCAAAAATGGCCAATTGATATGGAATATGGATGGGCAATACGAGTAGCTAATAACACACGAGGCGAATTATATGGAGCTTGTCCAGATGTCAAAATTTGGATTGGGGATGTTGCGATGGAGCAACATTTCTTCGTTCAAGATACAACGTCTTATCTGTTGATTTTAGGACAACCTTATATTATGTCAACACGGATGGAAACAAAAGTATTGGACGATGGTTCTGCTTATGCAAGGGTACGTAGCGAGGATGGGAGGAAAGCTGTACAATTTCTAACATTACCTCCTAACCATGAACGGAATCGAGATAGGTTGAGGGAGAAACCATTGCGAAAGATTGTTGAAGGATTTAAGGATTTTAGGGAGGTACCACTATAAAGCAAGATTATGGAGGTACAAAAGAGGAGGTACTCTCGCGAGATGAAGGTGCCTTTGATACGAGTTTTATTGGTATATTGGAGAATGGAAATATCATGTATAAGAAAGTTGATGATTTTAAAAGAAAAGAAAGAAAAAGATTATATGATATTAAAGGACAATTACACAAGTTAGGTACATTCGAAGATTATGAGAGGATTTTAGGTGTTTATGAAGAAAATGGACTGGAAGATTCATTGGAATTGATTACATCTATTGGGTTAGGGGATAATGATAAGATTGTTGAAATTCATTCGAGAGAGGTTTATACCATGCTTGAATCTTTTCAAGCACTAGAAGTCACTGTAGAGACGAGATATAAAACGGCAGATAAGAAGGTAAAGCCTGTTGTCGGACCATTACCAAAAGATTCTAAAGAACAAATCGGAGAAGCATCAAAAGAAGCAAGTTTAAGAGATCCAGTGAGTATTGGACATCAGTTTACTAAAGAGACTTTTGAAGAATTGAAGATTGATTCTGATGGTTCTTTATTGCCAGAGGAAATTACTTGCTTCAAAAAGATGTTGGCTAGACAAGGTAGATCGTTTGCCTTCGAATCTCATGAAATTGGGTGTGTGGATCCAAATATTATAACACCTATGGTTATCTTCACTGTACCACATGTAGGTTGGAATCTAAGATCGATTCTAGTACCGAGGGCACATTTACCTAAATTGGTTGAACTGTTAAAAGAAAAGATAAAGATGAAAATATTGGAACCCTCATTTGCATCGTATTCTAGTCGATGGTTTACGGTACCTAAGAAGAATGGGTCACTACGGTTTATTCAAGATATGCAACCGGTGAATGCAGTAGCTATCAGAAATGCAGGAATTGGGCCTATTGTGGATGAATTTACTGAGGCATTTGCTGGAAGGGCGATCTATGCAATGGGTGACTTGTATTCAGGTTATGATCAATTTCAACTTGCCGAAGGAAGTAGAGATATGACAACGATGAGGACACCACTTGGATTGGTTAGAATGTGCACTCTTTCTCAAGGCGCGACCAACTCCGTTGCGCATATGATGAATGGGATGAATAAGGTATTGAGAGATTTTATTCTGGAAAAGACTATGCCTTTTGTGGATGATGTTCCTACAAAAGGATGCAGAGAAGGAGACAAGGATGAAACTTTAGATACGAGGGGGTGTCGCAGATATGTTGTTGATCATATACAAGATTGTGAAAAGATTTTAACTCGGCTTGGAGAAGTTCATCTTATATTATCAGATATGAAGTCCGTATTTGGAGTACGAGAGGTTGTAATTGTTGGACATTTATGTGGATCTTACGGAAGAAAACCAGATCCGACTAAAGTTGATGCAATTGGAAGGATGAAAGAGGATTGTGATTCTTTAACAGAGGTTCGCAGGTTTTTGGGTGCATGTGTATTTTATCGAATCTGGATTCCTCATTTTGCTCACATAGCGGATCCATTATATGAACTGTTACGCAAGGGTTACCAATTTAAATGGGAAGAAAGGCATATTCAGGCAATGCAAAGATTGAAGAAATTATTGATGTCACCTCCAATATTGAGGAAGGTTGATTATAAGTGTAATAGACCATTGATTCTTACTGTGGACGCTAGTCCAATTGCCATTGGATGGGCTCTGGATTAAGATGATTCCAGTGGGAATAGATTTGCAGTTTGGTTTGAGGCTAAAGTTTTAAGTATTTGTCAGCGTGCATATTCGCAAGTCAAAAGAGAACTTTGGGGAGTCGTTTCGGCTATGAAAGATGAAAAGGACTATTTGATTGGGGCAGTAATAGTAATTGAAACAGATTGCTTGCCATTGCTTGGAATGATTATTAACTGTTCAACGCCAGATATTACAATGTTGAGATGGATTGCTTATATTAAGTCACTAAATCTGGAATTTAAGCATATCACTGGGAAGGACAATTTAGTAGCAAACATGCTATCTCGAGCAAGATACGAGAGGGAGGACGAAATGGTTGAAGACATTGATGATGTCGGATTGAAATTCTATTCAATATCAAATCTCAACAGAGAAGACAAGCTATTTCTTGAAGAATCTTATGAAGGAGAATTATTGGATATTGGTCATTATTTGAATACCTTGACTAAGCAGGGGAATTGGTCTATAGAAAAATTCAAACAAATAAGAAAAAAAGCATATGGATTTTTACTTCGAGATGGATTCTTATGGAAGAGACCGAAGAAAGGAATTGGGATGCCACAACGAGTGATAGGCAAAAGGGAAGAAAAACTAAAATTATTAAAGGAGTTTCATGATAGTTTATGGGCAGGGCATAGAGGAATCTGGGCTACTTTTGCTAAACTCAAGGAATGATATTGGTGGAAAAATATGTATCGAGATGTGCTCTCATTTGTAGAGTCATGTGAAATCTGTCAATCGTATTCTAATATCCGACATCGAGATGGTCTTCATCCTACGTATCCTCTGGCTATTCATTTTAAATGGGTTGTTGATTTGGTTATTATGCCGGTTGGGTTATGGCAGATGAGATATTTGGTTTTAGCTCGTGAAGATTTATCAAATCAAGTAGAAGGAAGAACATTGAAGACAAAATCTACAGAGGGGATTTGTAGGTTTTTGCTTGAAGATGTCATTTGCCGTTATGGGTGCATAGGAAAAATCACTGCAGATCGTGGAGAATTAAATGCACAAGAAGCTCGTAAGTTCTTTGAAAGATGTGGAGTTAAACTATCATTGACTACTGCTTATAATCCAGAAGGAAATGCAAAAAGCGAATGCGGTCACCTACCGATTGTGAAAGCATTGGTTAAAGCTTTTAATGGAAAAGTTAAAGAGTGGCCACGGCTTTTGTCATTTGCATTATGGGCTGATCGAACAACACATAGTTCGGTGACAGGATATATGCCAGTAGAACTTATGACAGGTCAAAAACCAATTATGCCGATTGAAGAAAAGGTACTTACTTGGAGTATGCTACCATGGGAAGATGGATTGACAAGAGAAGAACTTCTGGCTATTAGGATTCGACAATTGGAGCAAAGAACAGAAGATGTACATATAGCATTGGGAAGGTTAAAAAGAGCAAGGTTACAAAACAAGGCGCGATTCGATAATCAACATCAATTGAGATCAAAAGCAATTGAGGAAGGTGACTGGGTACTTGTTTATGACAAAAGTCTGAATAATCAACATAGTACTTTGCGGAGATTTTCAAAACGTTGGTTTAGACCATATGTGGTAACAACTGTTCATGATAATGCGACTTACTCGTTACGGGAGTTAGATGGTACAAAATTGAAAATACCAATTGCAGGGAAGCGAGTAAAAATATTTAAACGAAGACACGCGGAGATGAATATGGAAGACCTTAATGAAGGTATAGAGATTCCGCAGCAAGAAGATGAAAGTGATATGGATAATGATGGTGACGAAGATGAACAGGACAAAGACGTAGAGGATATATTTTGAATCAAATAGCAATTGGGTAAATTGGTGCATACCGGAGGATGCACAAGTTCAGAGGGGGTGGATGTCGTGTTGTAATACGAGTATACCGTGAAAATATAAAGAAAAGGGACTTTTATTAATATTCAGTTACCTCGAATATTGGGAGCAACGACCAACTCCAGTGCAAATACTGAGTGGTCAGGTTCAGTCACCCCGTTATAGTGAGCTGGGGCATACTGAAATGCTCCATTTGATTCCAATAACGGGAGTCAGCAAGAAGGGAAAGGACCAATTCACGCGACGGGTGAGCCTGGTTCAAAGAGCCAATTGGATCTAATTTCGAGAATCCAATCTGGGTCCTCTTACCCAATATGAGACCTGCATTGGTCGGGCAATCCAATGTTGTCTGATTACTGGAAAATCCAAGTCTTACTCCGGGTCCTCTTATCCAATATGAGACCTGTATTGGTCGGGCAACCCAATGCAGAGTAATTACAGGAACATCCAGGTTACTACGGGTCCTCTTACCCAATATGAGACCTGTATTGGTCGGGCAACCCAATGCAGTCTGATTATGAGAACATCCAGGTTACTACAGGTCCTCTTACCCAATATGAGACCTGAATTGGTCGGACGATTTAATGTGGATCCGAATACGGGATTTCAATTCTGTTTCAGGTTGTCCTATTCTCTGTGCCGTTTTGAAAGCTTTGACGACAGGAGCAAATTTCGGATCTAAGCTCTGACGATGGGAGCCAAATTCAGATCTAAGATGGAAGATTGAAGAAATTCAGAGGATAAGGTTAGGGGAAGAGGAGATCAGAGGGGAGGGGGGGTTTTTTTGGGATCGAAGAGCTAGCTTCAATTTTTTTTTTTTTTTCAAGGTTACTAGTTCGGTTTCACGGGAGGTTTTTGAAGATCAAGGGGATTGGAGAGGAGCTTTGTGCTTCGGGTCAGTGAGGAAAAGACAGAGAATTGGATTTTTCTTCTTCATAGAGTTTTGGGAAGACGGAGGCAATCGCTGCTGAAGTCAGTGTTGTAATGGTGAATCGGGATTTTTAATGAAGTGGGTGTGATCATTCCTGACTGTTTTATGAAATCGAGTTACGTCTGTGATTGAAGGATTAAAAAGGTGTCTATAGGATTGAGTATGCGGAGTGAATGAAATTTATTGGGTTAATCTAACAAGACTGTCAGTGGATTCAAGATCATAAGTACAAAGCGGTATCGGAGATTAGCAGATTGGGTTGTTCGGGGTTCTCTGTAATGTCTAGAGACCTACCGGCTGGGGCAAAAAGGATTTCGACAAGCAGTCGAAGGGCATCCGTATAGATTTACGATGTATTCTTGCAGTTGTTTATATTCCAACAGTCAAAAACTGATAGACTGCTTGACTATCGGTGAATCTCCATACTACCTTCTACAGGTAGACGCCCAGCACGTTCTCTAGTAGGAAAACATGTGATACAACAACGTTATCGTAAAGAACTGTAGAGATTGAAGGAGTCGTGGCAAGGCTTCATAATGATGGAGCATCTGAGATGGCACTATCTAGGTTGCACCAGCCTCAAACTTCTGCACTTGGAGAAATGACTTTGCCTCAGGTTTGACAAGCACCGTTGGTTCTAGAATATAAGGAGCCCTGAGTTAGCCTTCTGGACAAGTTTGATGGTACGCATTCCAAGTTTTGAGGATTCATCAATCAAATTAGAATGATAATAGTTTTACATTCCGAATGCTATCCAACAGAGGAGTCACGTGTTGGGCTTGTTGGAACCTTACTTACAAGGCAAGTTCTATCATGGTTTGTTCCTTTGTTTGAAAAACGATCATTCGTACTAAAAAACTTTGAAACCTTTTTGGATGCGTTTGCGGAAGCATTTGGTGAACACAACAAGGTTCAATGGGCTACAACAAAGATCTGATCACTACGACAAGAAATACTTTTTACATCAATTTATGCATCGAATTTTAGGCAATTAGCATGCGACATCAATTGGGATGAAGAAGCATTGATGACTTAATTCTATTATGATTTAAGGGACGATATGAAAGATTTGCTGTTAATTCTTCCTGATCTACAAATGCTCAACTAAGATATTAGCCAAGCTCTGAAGGGTGATAACCACCTATTCCAATGTCGCCAAGACCAATGCTCAAGACAACATACGGTTCACCATGCCTCAAATATGTCGACAAGTAGCGTGAATTCACATTCAAAGGTAGAAGACATGCAAATTGATGCAATACGTATCAAATTTCTTATTCTAGAAGAAAAAAAGCGGCGTATGGAGGAAGGTCTATGCTTATATTATGGTAAAGAAGGCCACAAAGTTGAAAACGGCCCCAAGAAGCAAAATCGATACATTGTCAAGACCAGGGGCACGTTTGTACAAAAAAAACAAGGATGTCCAGCTACAATAGGAATCGTACCACTGAATAGTGAAATATCGCAACAACAACCAGGTTCCTTTTTTTCTCCTCAAACTACCCTTTGTTTTACAATCCTTTTGTTTATTGGCCCTCAAAAACTGAAAACCTTAGCATTATTAGATTCAGGAGCATCTTTTTGTTTCTTAGACATAAAATTTACGAAGCGTCATAATATCCTTTTAGTAAAAAAATCCAAACCTGTTCACGTTGAGGTCATAAAAGGATGACCTTTATTGTCTAGTTGTGTCATCCATGAATCAGAACCTGTAGAAGTGACGTTTAAGGGTCATAGTAGTCATATTATTTTTAATATTATTAGAATCCCATCAAATCCTATTATTCTTGATCTTTCTTAGTTGAAAAAGCATATTCCATCTATAGATTGGAGGTTGTGAAAGATGACCTTTCTCACAAAACCATCCAAGAACAAGCCTAGTAAAAAACCTTGAATAGAGAAATCCTTATTCATTGGAGCAAGAGCGTTTGTAAGATCGTCTAAGGAAGGCACACTGTTTGTCATTTATGCGACTTCAAGTACCGGAGAGAAGATCTCGACAACAAGTATACTAGAGCAATATAAGGATTTTAAAGACATATTTCAAAAGAAGAATGCCGACATGCTATCGAAACACCGACCATATGATTGTGCCATAGACTTGCAAGAAGGAGCACAACTGCCTTTTGGCCTAATCTACAATCTATCGCAGATGGAGTTGGCGGAGTTGCGAAAGTACATCGATAAGAATTTAGCTAATAACTTCATCCATCATTTAAAATCGTCAACTGGAGCACCCATCTTATTTGTGAAGAAGAAAGATGGCTCGTTACGGATGTGCATGGACCATCGAGGCCTCAACAAGATAAGAAAGAAGAAACGTTACCCGTTACCCTTGATTTTTGGTCTCTTAGAACAACTTGGACGTACAAGGATCTTTACAAAAATTGATCTAAGGGGAGCTTACAACCTCATACGAATCAAAGAAGGAGATGAGTGAAAGACAGCGTTCCGTACAAGGTATGGCCATTTTGAGTATAATGTCATGCCTTTTGGTCTTACAAATGCTCCAACGGTCTTCCAACATATGTTGAATGACATTTTTCAAGAGCACCTTGATGATTTTGTTGTCATCTAGTTGGATGATATTCTGATATTCTTCAAAAATGAGGAAGAATATAAAAAGCACGTTTGTTTGGTCTTGGAGAAACTACGCTAGTGAGGACTATATGCTAAGTTGGAGAAGTATTTATATCACCAAATGGAGATAGAGTTTTTGGAATTCGTTGCGCTTATGGTGTCGTGTTGTAACACAAAAATATCATGAAAATATAAAGAAATGGACTTTTATTAATGTTCAGTTATCTTGAATATTGGGAGCAACGACCAATTCTAGTGCAAATACTAAGAGGCCAGGGTCAGTCACCCCGTTATAGTCAGCCGGGGCATACTGAAATGCTCCGATCGATTCCAATAACGGGAGTCAGCAGAAAGGGAAAGGACCAATTCAACAACGGGTGAACCTGGTTTGAAGAGCCAATTGGATCCAATTTCAAGACATCTAATCCAGATCCTATTACGGGCCTTTTACCCAATATGAGACCTGAATTAGTCGGGCAATCTAATGCGGTCCAATTACGGGAACATCCAGGTCTTACTATGGGCCTCTTAGCCAATATGAGACCTGAATTGGTCGGGCGACTCAATGTGGTCCCGATTACGGGGGTTCCGATTCTGTTTCAGGTTGTTCCGTCCTTTGTGGTGTTCCGGTGTCGTGTGACGTGTTTTTCAATCTGGGAATACACCGGGTATCTAGCTGTAGAGAGTTTAGGTTTTCTTTGTATATAATGCCTTAGCTCCCAAAAAAAAAGCTCTTTGTTTTGTATAAAAACTCAAAATATATTAAAATTCTTCAAAATATATTTCTTCCCGCCAAAGACTTTTTTACATCAGACTTTGGAAATTTATATATGTTGATCCAACCGTTCACTTTGTTTCAAATTTCTACCTAAGCTAGATGCTATACTTAACTTGTACCACAAAAACATTGAACCGTACATCAATCACCGATCGTTCGGCATCTTAGAAACCCTAGCAGGTACACAAAACCCTAACTTACAAGCACCCGAAAACTATTTTCCTTATATCTCTTAAATCCAAGCTTCAAATCACACAAAAATTATAAAGAAAGCTTTATAACAAGGTTACACACAATCTCGGAAATTTTGAGCTAAAACCTCATCAAATTGTCTAAGATATAGCTCAAATCACAAGCACAAGTAATTCGGGCTACTTACTACCCTTAGATATCAAGCGCTGACTTCAACTGCCAATATCTCCTTTATAAAAGCTTGGAATTCGATAAACAGTAGTCAAAAAAGTGTTCTCTTCAAATCCGGTCGCCAATCCTCGTTTGCTATCCGTATGCGTGCGGTATGCTCAAAAGAATGACAGTACGTCGAAAACTTACACCTTAACTTTGAGCGCTTATAACTTCTTCATATAAACCCCAAATGACACAAATTTTGCACCAAAACCATATCCAAAAACCTAAACCTTCTGATCCTAGCCTTCAAAGTTCGAGTGGCCGCGAGAAACTAACCCTAATCCCTAATATGGCCTCGGGCAGCCTCCTCAAAGCCCATTGGTCATGATTTTTGACCAATAGGAATGGAGATTTTCATCATTCATCTCCATTCATCTATATTGGTGCCCTAATTACTCCCTTTGCTACCAAAATCCTTCTTCAATCCTTTTTCTTATAATATTTACATAATGTATGCTCTAAACACAAAATAAAAGAACCAAAATAGTTTTTTAAATGTCACCAATGTCTAACAAAGGTGACTCTAAATATTTAGAAGTTACTATCAACCAAAACCAATCTTAAAAGCCAGTATCAAAAAGAAATTAAAGTTATACAAATTCTATAGTAATCTTTTTAAACAACCTCTTCTCAAAGTAATAATCAAATTATATCCTACAACCAACTAAAATCTACTAACATGGCTCTTACCATGTTACTTAATAAATTATATATTAAGTACATAATTACATTATTTTCATATAGTGGCCGAACCACAACACGACATCCACCCCCTCTAAACCTGTCCATCCTCCGGTATGCACCAAAAGAACCAAAGTTGTGGTCGGCTTCATATAACCTTCCCAATATTGTTTGTTTTTTTTTTTTTTTTTTTTTTTTTTTTTTCTGATTTTTACACACCTCTTTGCTCTCAATTTTGTAAGTCACTAAGCTCTTTATGTACAACATATTCATTCCTAAATAATTTTGTAACACATGTATGAAAGATATTATTCTCTCCATGCGAGAATACTTTCTTTGATGTACCACTATATTTTCGCTCTATAGTGGCACTGTGCAAAAATCTTTAAACTCTTCACTGACCTTTGGTAATAAATCACTTCATAAATAATCGCGATTGCGCTAATGGTTTGCAGGTACTGTTAGAAATTGCACTGCTTTTTTTCCATCTTGACTTCTAATATGGTGTCGTATTATGGCTTTCCTGCTCGAGAACGCGCCGGGCGTCTGGCTGTAGAAGGTAGTATGGAGATTCGCCGATAGTCAAGCAGTCTATCAGTTTTGATTGCTGGAATATAAACGACTGCAACAATGTACCGTAAATCTATACGGATGCTCTTCGACTCCTTGTCGAAGTCCTTTTGTCCCAGTCGGTAGGTCTCTAGACGTTACAGAGAACCCCGAACAACCCAAACTGTTAATCTTCAATACCGCTTTGTACTTACGATCTTGTATCCACTGACTGTCTTGTTAGATTAACCCAATAAATTTCATTCACTCCGCATACTCAATCCTATAGACACCTTTTTAATCCTTCAATCACAGTCGTAACTCGATTTCATAAAACAGTCAAGAGTATTCAAACCAACTTCATTAATAATCCTGATTCACCATTACAATATTGACTTCAGCAGCGATTGCCTCAGTCTTCCCAAAACTCTACGAAGAAGAAAAATCCAAATTCTATGTCTTTCCCTCCCCGACCCGAAGCATGAAGCTCCTCTCTCTAATCTCCTTGATCTTCAAAAAAACCTCCAATGAAAACCGAACTAGTAACCTTGCAAAAACTTGAAAAACCCCCCTTTCCCTCGATTCCCTTTCAAACTTATTCTTCTCCTAACCTTATCCTCTTGAATTCCTTCAATCTTCCATCTTGGAACCAAAATTGAGTCCCGCCGTCAGAGCTTAGATCCGAAATTGGCTCACGTCATCACGGCCTTCTCCTCTGTTTTTACCTTTAAGAGATCCATTTGCCGCAAACAACGTTCCCTGCATGTTCCCGTAATTAGGTCTGCATTGGGTTGCCCGACCAATTCAGGTCTCATATTGGGTAAGAGGACCCGGATTGGATTCTCAAAATTAGATCCAATTGGCTCTTCAAACCCGTCGTGTGAATTAATCCTTCTCTTCCTGCTGACTCCCGTTATTGGAATTGAATGGAGCATTTTAGTATGCCTCGGCTGACTGTAACGGGGTGACTGAACCTCGCCACTCAGTATTTGTACAGGAGTTGGTCGTTGCTTCCAATATTTGAAATAACTGAATATTAATAAAATTCCCCTTTCTTTTTATTTTCACTATATACTCGTGTTACAACACGACATCCACCCCCTCTTAACCTGTGCATCCTCCGGTATGCACCAATTTATCCAATTGCTGTTTGATTCAGAATATATTCCCTATGTCTTTGTCCAGTTCGTCTTCGTCACCTTCATTATCCATATCACTTTCATCTTCTTGCTGCGGAATCTCTATACCTTCATTAAGGTCTTCCATATTCATCTCTGCGTGTCTTCGTTTAAATATTTTTACTCGCTTTCCTGCAATTGGTATTTTCAATTTTGTACCATCTAACTCCCGTAAAGAGTAAGTCGCATTATCATGAACAGTTGTTACCACATATGGTCCAAACCAACGTTTTGAGAATTTGTGCAAAGTACTATGTTGATTATCCAAACTATTGTCATAAACAAGTACTCAATCACCTTCCTCGATTGCTTTTGGTCTCAATCGATGTTGCTTATCAAATCGCGCCTTATTTTGTAACCTTGCTCTTTTTAACCTTCCCAATGCTATCTGGACATCTTCCGTTCTGTGCTCCAATTGTCGAATCCTAATAGCCAGAAGTTCTTCTCTTGTCAATCCATCTTCCCATGGTAGCATACTCCAAGTAAGTACCTTTTCTTCAATCGGCATAATTGGTTTTTGACCTGTCATAAGTTCTACTGGCATATATCCTGTCATCGAACTATGTGTTGTTCGATCAGCCCATAATGCAAATGACAAAAGCCGTGGCCACTCTTTAACCTTCCTATTACAAGCTTTAACCAATGCTTTCACAATCGGCGGATGACCGCGTTCGCTTTTCGCATTCCCTTCCAAATTATAAGCAGTAGTCAGTGATAGTTTAACTCCACATCTTTCAAAGAACTTACGAGCTTCTTGTGCATTTAATTCTCCACGATCTGCAGTGATTTTTCCTATGCACCCGTAACGGCAAATGACATCTTCAAGCAAAAACCTACAAATCCCCTCTGTAGATTTTGTCTTCAATGTTCTTCCTTCTACTTGATTTGATAAATCTTCACGAGCTAAAACCAAATATCTCATCTGCCATAACCCAACCGGCATAATAACCAAATCAACAACCCATTTAAAATGAATAGCCAGAGGATACGTAGGATGAAGACCATCTCGATGTCGAATATTAGAATACGATTGACAGATTTCACATGACTCTACAAATGAGAGCACATCTCGATACATATTTTTCCACCAATATCGTTCCTTGAGTTTAGCAAAAGTAGCCCAGATTCCTCTATGCCCTGCCCATAAACTATCATGAAACTCCTTTAATAATTTTAGTTTTTCTTCCCTTTTGCCTATCACTCGTTGTGGCATCCCAATTCCTTTCTTCGGTCTCTTCCATAAGAATCCATCTCGAAGTAAAAATCCATATGCTTTTTTTCTTATTTGTTTGAATTTTTCTGTAGACCAATTCCTCTGTTTAGTCAAGGTATTCAAATAATGACCAATATCCAATAATTCTCCTTCATAAGATTCTTCAAGAAATAGCTTGTCTTCTCTGTTGAGATTTGATATTGAATAGAATTTCAATCCGACATCATCAATGTCTTCAACCATTTCGTCCTCCCTCTCGTATCTTGCTCGAGATAGCATGTCTGCTACTAAATTGTCCTTCCCAGTGATATGCTTAAATTCCAGATTTAGTGACTTAATATAAGCAATCCATCTCAACATTGTAATATCTGGCGTTGAACAGTTAATAATCATTCCAAGCAATGGCAAGCAATCTGTTTCAATTACTACTACTGCCCCAATCAAATAGTCCTTTTCAGCTTTCATAGCCGAAACGACTCTCCAAAGTTCTCTTTTGACTTGCGAATATGCACGCTGACAAATACTTAAAACTTTAGCCCCAAATTGAACTACAAATCTACTCCCATTCGAATCATCTTGACCCACCGCCCATCCAACGGCAATTGGACTAGCGTCTACAGTAAGAATCACTGGTCTATTGCACTTATAATCAACCTTCCTCAATATTGGAGGTGACATCAATAATTTCTTCAATCTTTGCATTACCTGAATATGCCTTTCTTCCCATTTAAATCGGTAACCCTTGCGTAACAGTTCATATAATGGATCCGCTATGTAAGCAAAATGAGGGATCCAGATTCGATAAAATACACATGCACCCAAAAACCTGCGAACCTCTGTTAAAGAACCACAATCTTCTTTCATCCTTTCAATTGCATCAACTTTAGTCGGATCTGGTTTTCTTCCGTAAGATCTGCATAAATGTCCAACAATTACAATCTCTCGCACTCCAAATACGGACTTCATACCCGATAATGTAAGATTAACTTCTCCAAGCCGAGTTAAAATCTTTTCACAATCTTGTATATGATCAACAACATATCTTCGACACCCCCTCGTATCTAAAGTTTCATCCTTGTCTCCTTCTCTCCACCCTTTTATAGGAACATCATCTAGAAAAGGCATAGTCTTTTCCGGAGTAAAATCTCTCAATACCTTATTCATCCCATTCATCATATGCACAACTGAGTTGGTCGCGCCTTGAAGAAGAGTGCACATTCTAACCAATAAAAGCGGTGTCCTCATCGTTGTCATATCTCTACTTCCTTCGGCAAGTTGAAATTGATCATAACCTGAATACAAATCATCCATTGAATAGATCGCCCTTCGAGCAAACGCCTCAGTAAATTCATCCACAATAGGTCCAATTCTTACATTTCTGACAGTTACTGCATTCATCGGTTGCATATCTTGAATAAACCGTAGTGACCCATTCTTCTTAGGTACCGTAAACCATCGACTAGAATATGGCGCAAATGAAGGTTCCAATATTTTCATCTTTATCTTTTCTTTTAATAGTTCCACCAATTTAGGTAAATGTGCCCTCGGTACTGGAATCGATTTTAGATTCCAAGATACATGCGGTACAGTGAAGATAACCATAGGTGTTATAATATTTGGATCCACACATCCAATTTCATGAGATTCGAAGGCAAACGATCTACCTTGTCTAGCCAACATCTTTTTGAAGCAAGTAATTTCCTCCGGCAATAAAGAACCATAAGAACCAATCTTCAATTCTTCAAAAGTCTCTTTAGTAAACTGATGTCCAATACTCACTGGATCTCTTAAACTTGCTTCTTTTGATGCTTCTCCCATTTGTTCTTTAGAATCTTCTGGTAATGGTCCGGCCACGGGCTTTACCTTCTTATCTGCCGTTTTATATCTCGTCTCTATAGTGACTTCTGGTGCTTGAAAAGATTCAAGCATGGTATAAACCTCTCTCAAATGAATCTCAACAATCTTATCATTATCCCCTAACCCAATAGATGTAATCAATTCCAATGAATCTTCCAGCCCATTTTCTTCATAAACACCCAAAATCCTCTCATCATCTTGCAATGTACCTAACTTGTGTAACTGTCCTTCAATATCATATAATCTTTTTCTTTCTTTTCTTTTAAAATCATCAACTTTCTTATACATAATATTTCCATTCTCCAATATATCAATAAAACTCGCATCAAAGGCACCTTCATCTCGCGAGAGTACCTCCTCTTTTGTACCTCCATAATCTCGCTTTACAGTGGTACCTCTCCAAAATCCTTAAATCCTTCAACAATCTTTGGCAATGGTTTCTCCCTCAACATATCTCGATTCCGTTCATGGTTAGGAGGTACTGTTAGAAATTGTACAGTTTTCCTCCTATCTTCGCTCTGTACCCTTGCATAAGCAGAACCATTGCCAAGTATTATTGTTTCCATCTGTGTTGCCGTGATATAAGGTTGTCCTAAAATCAACGGATAAGATGTTGTATCTTGAACGAAGAAATGTTGCTCCGTCGCAACATCCCCAATCCGAATTTTGACATCTGGACAAGCTCCATATAATTCGCCTCGTGTGTTATTAGCTGCTCGTATTGCCCATCCATGTTCCATATCAATTGGCCATTTTTGCTTCTTATAAAGATCTTTAGACATGAGATTTATTTCTGAACCATGGTCGACCAAAGCAACTATTGGTTCTTCTATATCTCCTACCTTCACCAATACCTCTATAGTTGCCCTTGCCCAATGCTTTTGAGTATAATGGCTTAAAGTTTCCATTTCCTTGTCACTAGAATCTTCGAAACGTACTTGTTGATTATACCCATTCTTTTCATTTGTTGATTGCTTGTAACCAATATCAACCTCTTCTTCATCTCTACATATTCTTGCATCAATAGCATGACTCATTCCAATTTCGTCCATTAAATGCCTCTTTTTCTTAATGCTGTCAATGATAACATCATGAAACTCCTTCTTTGCAATTTCCAAGACTTCTTTCAATGTGAATTCCACCTTAGCGTTTAATATACGTTCTTCCAGCACTCCTTTCAAATCTGTTTCCGCTTCAATGTCAGAAAGTAGCTTATAAGCAATTGATTTGTCCTTATCTTTTGTCTCCGTTGTTTTTTCTCCCACTGATGATGAGGTATCCTTTACAGGCAATTCTTGTGAAGCTGCCTCCCGAGCCTTGTCTCCTCGAGTTTGCTTTTTAAAAGAATTTCCTTCTCTAGTATCATCAAAATTCCCTCGTCTTTTTTCTTCCATCAAAGCTTCATGTTGGCTCTTAGCAATATATGCATGAACTGAAAGAGACTCAACAAGATCCTCCCAACCTGTTCTACCTCGTATTGTAGCTGCAGTTCTTAATAACGCTTCTCGAGGTAATTTTCCTTCTTGCATTGTAGAAATGGCAAAAGCCCAAAACTCACTAGTTTCCGCACTTCTACCAATTTCATCATCTACTCTAGCACCATAACTTGCACTTTCTCGTGCTGCTGTTTCATGCTCTTTTAGGTAATCTTGAACCAATGCTCTCATTCCTCCCTTGTCAAAATTGGTTTGAAGAAGATCCTCTCTATTTTTCAATGCTATCTTCCCATCTTTCCAGCAAATAATTCCCTGCCGTATCATATTATTAAATTCATTGCAATCTTTTCTAGTGTGTGAAGCATCATCACACCAAATGCATCTTTGTACATATCCTTGTTTTGAAACATTGTTTATAGAAGTATTCTCTTTAAGTCTTACCAATTTGATTTGAAGATCTCGCATTCCTCGTATAATTTCTTCCATCTCCATATCTGCTTTCTTTGATAAGGATGTCGAAGGTTGAACTATAGGCATTATTGGTGGTGTTGTACGTACTGGAGCTTTGGATGCTTGTACTGTTTTCGGAATATTGCTCCTATCCTTCCTCCTTTCTTTTTTTATAAGCAACCCTACCGCATCTTCAACGTTCTTCCACTTCGTTGTCAATCCTTCATCTTCTTCTTTGTCTTCAAGAAGGGGTTCTAATTTCTCTTGCAATTCTCCATCAGCAGCTTGAAGAAATAGATCAACTTTGTTCGGCTCCAATGTCAATTTTTCTACCTTCGATAATTGAGAGTACTGCCTCTCAAATTCTCTTAGTAGCTCTGTTGCTTGCAAATTCTTATTGGGCCGTTCAATCCATCCAAGAAACAGCTTCTTAGTAACGCGATCAGCATCTTCCAAGAAATATTTGTCTTTCAATACATGTGAAAAATCCTCCCATGAATTCCCATAACGATCCGTAATCGATGTAATGTGGTCTCTTATCTCCGGTATCGTGGCAAGTCCAAATAGTGCAACCATTTTCTTCTTAGAAACCCGATTTAATTCCATTTCACGAACATAACATCTTAAATACCTTGAAATATTCCTCCCATCAAATTGATCAATTTTATTGACCACTGCTTGCAATGCTTTGGTTGCCAAAGCTTCCTTTCGATCATTGCTTTGCTGTTGCTGCATTGACAATGAGAAGGCTTGAAATAAACTAGCAATAGACGGATCCATGTGCATACCTTGTCCTTTAGAAGACTCCCCACCAGAAACTCCTCCCAAAAATCCTTCAAAATTTTTATTTTCGTTTTCCATAAAAATAAAGATAAAATCAACCGAAATCCAATACCTTCCACCTCAAGCTTTCACGTCGGGTTCACCACTTATGTCGTATTATGTGCTTTCCTGCTTGAGAACGCGCCGGGCGTCTGGCTGTAGAAGGTAGTATGGAGATTCGTCGATAGTCAAGCAGTCTATCAGTTTTTGACTGTTGGAATATATACGACTGCAACAATGTACCGTAAATCTATATGGATGCTCTTCGACTGCTTGTCGAAGTTTTTTTTTGCCCCAGCCGATAGGTCTCTAGACGTTACAGAGAACCCCGAACAACCCAAACTGTTAATCTTCAATACTCCTTTGTACTTACGATCTTGTATCCACTGACTGTCTTGTTAGATTAACCCAATAAATTTCATTCACTTTGCATACCCAATCCTATAGACACCTTTTTAATCCTTCAATCACAGACGTAACTCGATTTCATAAAACAGTCAAGAGTATTCAAATCCACTTCATTAAAAATCCTGATTCACCATTACAACACTGACTTCAGCAGCGATTGCCTCAGTCTTCCCAAAACTCTACGAAGAAGACAAATCGAAATTCTATGTCTTTCCTTCCCCGATCCGAAGCATGAAGCTCCTCTCTCTAATCCCCTTGATCTTCAAAAAACCTCCAATGAAAACCGAACTAGTAACCTTGCAAAAACTTGAAAAAACCCCCCTTTTCCCCGATTCCCCTTCAAACCTATTCTTCCCCTAATTTTATCCTCTTGAATTCCTTCAATCTTCCGTCTTGGAACCGAAATTGGCTCACGTCATCAAGGCCTTCTCCTCCGTTTTTACCTTTAAGAGATCTATTTGCTGCAAACAACGTTCCCTGGATGTTTCCGTAATTAGATCTGCATTGGGTTTCCCAGCCAATTCAGGTCTCATATTGGGTAAGAGGACCCGGATTGGATTCTTGAAATTGGATCCAATTGGCTCTTCGAACTCGTCGTGTGAATTGGTCCTTCTCTTCCTACTAACTCCCGTTATTGGAATTGAATGGAGTATTTTAGTATGCCCCGGCTGACTGTAACGGGGTGACTGAACCTGGCCACTGAGTATTTGTACAGGAGTTGGTTGTTACTCCCAATATTCGAGGTAACTGAATATTAATAAAATTCCCCTTTCTTTTTATTTTCACTATATACTCGTGTTACAGTACGACAACAGGCACATGCTGATCCATCATCCAAAACTTTGGTCTCCCTCCTCACAGCTGTAATATATGGTTGACCAAGAATCACCGGGTATGAAGTAGTGTCTTGAACAAAAAAAATTTGTTCTGTGGTCACATTTCCAACCTTTACCTTCACATTAGGGCAAGCACCATAAAGATCTCCTCGTGTATTATTTGTTGCCCAAATCACCCATCCATGGTTAATATCAATCGGCCACCTTCCATGTTTATAGACCTCTTTTGACATAATATTAATTTCAGATCCATGATCAATGAGAGGAATTATTTGGTTCTTCGAAGTCTTCCATTTTTACTAAAGTCTCTGTGGTGGCTCTTGCCCAATGTCCCTTGGTATAGTGTCCAGGGCCCTAGTCATTATCCTTGTATTCATCCAAATCAAATTTTCCCTTTTTATTGATATAACATTTTGCCAATTCATACTCCTCTTCTTCAGTCAAGATTGTATCCAAAGCATTAGATACAGCAGATTCTCCTGTCAACTGCCTCTTTCACTTAATAGTATCTATGTGTAACAGATATTCATATAATTACCTACAAGAGTCGATAAAAGTATGTAAAAGTAGATAAAAGTAGGTTAATTATAAAATATCTTCTAGAGAAGCTTCTTAGAAGCTTCATAGATGCTCCTTTGACCTTATAGGAGTCCATAGTTGACTTTTAGGTTAGAAACTTGGTCAACAAGTTAGCCTTGTGCCACACATGTTGGTAGCTTGAAGGACAAGCTAACTACGTAGTCCACTCATAGAAAACTTGCCTTGCAAGCAAAGACATGTGGCCTAGAAAGTCAACACATATTAGAGGTCTTATAGAATATCGCCACGTGGCTTCTAGTTAGATAGTATATATAGAGGTAAGAGTGAAGCTCTCTTCACTCTTGTCAACTCCTTTCTTGCTTCTAGTCTAGTTTCAAGGGTCTCTAGTTTTCTTGTCTTTTGGCAATAGCCATTCCAGTTTCTCTTTCAATATATATATATTTGTTTATTTACCTCTCTTTGAGTGAAGGCTCACTTGTTTGAATTATTTTTCATCGAGTTCTTGTCCTTGACAGATTGACAAGAGTACACTTACAATATCAGAGCTTTGTTTTTCTTGAGTAAGAGTGGATTACCCCTTTTTCTTGACAAGACATAAGCGTATTAGAAGTTTGCGGATTACCCACTTCTAAACTGATATTGTTTTTAATATCTTCTTTGTTATCAAGTCTTTCTTTTCTTTTGTCTTGAGCAGTATCAAACAAATTTTTCTTCTTAGTGTCATTATGGCAGAGCTTGTTGAAATGAAGAGTGCAATGGCACAAATGCAAGAGCAAATGAAGGAGTTAATGCTTGTGATGCATCAACTCAATTCACCAACACATGAAAGAACAAGAATAGTAGAAAGTGGGGATATAGAGATGATCAGAGCTGCTTCAACATCTGCAACAAATCACGTTGCTTCTCCAATTGTACAACACCCTATAAGCACTAGAGAACCAAGAATTACCTTACTTGAGAAATTTGATGGTATGAGATCTAAGTTTCGAGGGTTCATTAATCAAGTACAATTGGTAATTGAACTTCAACCGCAAAGCTATCCAACTCCAGGATCACAAGTCAGGTTTATTGGCACTCTACTTTCTGGTTCTGCATTATCGTGGTTTTCGTCTTTTCTTGAACAACGAAATCTAATATTGGACAACTTGAAAGCTTTTTTGGTGGAATTTCGATCTATGTATGGTGAACACGATGCAACTCGTGTTGCAACAAATAAGATCTTAATTCTGCGATAAGGAAATTGCTCAGTAATAGTGTATGCTTCACAATTTCGACAACTTACAATTGACATTAAGTAGGATGATGCTCCACTCATCAGTCAATTTTTTTATGGATTGCAATACGAAGTAAAGAAATTGATGCTCAACTTACCTGATCCTCAAACTTTGAGTCAAGCAATCAATTTTGCGGTAAAATGTGATAATCGACTTTTTGAATTTCGATCCGAGAATCATTCACAGCAACCTCAACATTATTACTCAATGGTAACATCAACATCTTTGCCAAACGTACATTCGGAAGTAGAAGACATGCAAATTGACGTGGTATGTTTTAAACCCCTAAGTGAGCAAGAAAAGATTCGTCGTCGTCAAGAAGGATTATGTTTATATTGCGGAGAACCTAAGCACACTGCTCAACATCATCCAAAGAAACGACGCAACTATAAAATGAGGGGTACGACGGTCAAAGAAGACAACATGTCGGAAAACGGATTCGTCCAGCTACAATAGGGACCGTGCAGCTGGAACCTTGTACAATTCCTAATGAAGGTCCTATCCTCTCCTCAGAACCCTCTCCTTGTTTTATAATAGACTTATATTTAGGACCTAAGAATTACAAAACCTCTGCTTTATTAGATTCGGGAGCCTCAGCATGTTTTATAGATGAACAATTTGTTAAAAGTTGTAAAATACTTTTTGTACAGAAACCTAAACCAGTACATGTAGAAGTCATAGATGGTCGTCCCTTGTCTTCTGGAGATGTCACTCATGAAACTCATCCTATAAAAGTAACAATAGACGGTCATGATAGCTACATAGCTTTTAACATAATTAAATCCCCGTTCAATCTAGTTATTTTAGGTTTATCTTGGCTAGAAAAATATAACCCTCGAATAGATTGGAATTTGCATAAACTTGACTTTTCCCAGAGCGTTATTAATAGTTCTACCAACCAAGTAAAAAATTATAAGTCTAGTATAGTAAAACCCGTATTGATAGGTAGAAAAGCATTTATACACGCAGCAAAAGAAGGATCAACTTTTGCTATTTATGTTGCACCTATTTTTGAAAACGTAAAGACTTCAAGTGGCATTCCAAGTCAATATCAAGAGTATCAAGACGTTTTTGAGAAAAAGAATGCAGATATTCTTCCTGAGCATCGCCCATATGATTGTTCAATCGACCTCAAGGAAGGAACTCAGCCACCATTTGGACCAATTTACAGTTTATCGCAAGATGAGATGGCTGAACTCAAGACATATATTGACGAGAATTTAGCGAAGAATTTCATACGCCATTCAAAATCTCCAGCAGGAGCTCCAATTCTATTCGTAAAGAAAAAAGATGGATCTTAACGAATGTGTGTTGATTAGCGAGGACTCAACAAGATCACAATCAAGAATAGGTATCCATTACCTTTGATATCAGGACTCCTTGACCAGTTGTATCAAGCTAAGATCTATACAAAAATAGATCTAAGAGGAGCATATAATCTAGTACGGATCAAAGAAGGAGATGAATGGAAGACTGCATTTCGAACCAGGTATGGACATTTCGAATATAATGTCATGCCCTTTGGACTCACGAATGCACCAGCTGCTTTTCAACATCTCATGAATGATGTATTTTGTGAATTCTTAGACAATTTTGTCGTCTGCTATCTAGACGATATCTTGATCTATTCTAAGAACGTCAAAGAACATGAAATACATGTTCGTCAAGTATTACAAAAACTTAGAGATGCAGGATTGTATGCCAAGATGAAAAAGTGTGTATTTCACACTACTCAAGTTGACTTTTTAGGATACATCATTTCAAATGATGGTCTCATGATGGATTCTAAGAAAGTCCAAACAATCATGGATTGGAAGATTCCAAGGACAGTAAGAGATGTCCAATGTTTCTTGAGATTTGCCAATTACTATCGGATCTTCATCAAAGATTTCTCACGAGTTGCAGCTCCACTTACACGCTTGACTAGTAAAGATAAATTCCAATGGAATCAAGAAGCGAAAGCAGCATTTGAAGCCTTGAAGACATCGTTTGTCTCTGCACCAGTCTTATATCACGTTGACTTTTCTAAGGCATTTTTTATGGAAACAGATGCATCAAATTTTGCCTTAGGTTCAGTTTTATCACAAATGGAAACAGATGATAAACTTCATCCGATTGCTTTTCATTTAAGAAAATTCTCAACAACCGAGATCAATTATGAGATCCACGATAAAGAACTTCTTGCGATCATGGATTCCTTTCAAGAATGGCGTCATTATCTAGAAGGTACTTCTAGTCCAGTCACTGTGTATACAGATCACAAGAACCTCGAGTATTTCATGTTAACACACGTGTTGAATCGTCATCAAGCTCGTTGGAGTATGTCTTTGTCAAGATTCAAGTTCATTATCACTTATCGGTCAGGAAAGCAACAAGGTTTATCTGATGCCCTATCTAGACGTTCTTATTTTGCACCAAAAGAAGGAGATGCAACTTTTGAGCAATAAAGAACGGTCCTCTTGGAATCGGTGCAATTTCATCTCCGAGCAATGAAATCAACATTGACTGTTGATTCAACTTTTCTCAAGCAAATCCAGTCGAATATGTCCTCAGACCCTCTGGTTCATGATATCGAGAATAATTCTTCCAAGTCTCATGATCCTTCTAAGTTCGAGTTCAAGAATAATCTATTATATTTTGAAGGACGCCTATATGTTCCAGAAGGAGAAGCATGTTTACGTGTTCTTCAAGCACGTCATGACTTTCCAACAGCAGGGCACTTTGGATATAATAAGACTTTGGAACTCATATCAAGAGATTTTTGGTGGCCACAAATGTGGAAGTCAGTCAAAGACTTTGTACAATCATGTGATATTTGTTCAAGATCAAAAATTCCTCGTCATCGACCTTATGGACTTCTTCAGCCATTACCTATACCAGAACAACCATGGTCTTCTGTTTCTATGGATTTCATCACAGATCTTCCAAGCTCAAGATCTTATGATTCTATATTTGTGATAGTAGATCGTTTCACCAAGATGGCACATTTTGTGCCATGTACAAAATCCATCACAGGTGAAGAAACAGCTAAGCTTTTCATTGATAATATCTATCGCTATCATGGATTACCTAAAGATATCATATCGGATAGGGGAACTCAATTTGTGTCAAGATTTTGGAGGAACCTTTTCAAGATTTAAAAAGTGAACATAAAGCTATCTTCGGCTTTCCATCCTCAAACTGATGGACAAACAGAGCGCGTAAACCAAGTCTTGGAGCAATATTTAAGGTGTACTATCAACTACCAACAAGATGATTGGACAACCCTTCTACCATTGGCAGAGTTTGCTTATAATAATACGGTACATTCTTCCACGCAACAAACACCTTTCTTTGCTAATTATGGCTATCATCTACGACTTGATACTTTTGATTTTTCAAAAGTTGATAATCTTGCAGCAAAAGATATGGCAAATTGGTTGTCAGAGTTACATGCAATAATGAAGACGTAATTGAAGGAAGCTCAAGAACGACAAAAGATAAACGCTGATCTATATCGTAAGGAGCAACCACAAATCAACGTAGGTGATAAGGTATGTGTAGAATAAGTAGTTATTTGTTGAATTGTAGATACTTAGTTCATAGTGTAAACAGGGATAGATGACTGTTGAAAAGGTAGTTCAGTAGGTAAAATGGATGAATAGTTAGGAAAAGCAGTTTTCATTAGAGATGTAGCAATTGGTATCTCGTGGTAGCATAAGGAGGATGGGAGAGAGGAAGTAGGGGCCATTACTGTGATAGTGTGAGCCGGGGTAAGCTTGGTGCTACCTCTTTTCTTTTGTTGTTATGTTCTTTGAAATAAGAGTATTGAGAGTTTCTGAATATTGTGAAGTGAATCATGGAATGAAAGTGTGAATGGAATTATATGTTATTGAATGAGAAGAAGAGAGATTGAATGCTGAAATCTGAATGTAGTTCAGCAGAGAGAATGAGTCTGTGTTTGTGTGAAACACTGTAATGTGAAGGCAGTTAATGGTGAAGAACTCCAGAATTTGGATTATAGTATGATTATGTCCTGTCATTTAGGATAGTGCGGGATTACATGTTGTTTGTTATCAGTGATGGTGGAGTATTATTAGGAAGTGGAAAGCATTGTAGTGTTTCCTGGATGTTTTAAGTAGTGCGGAATACAGTTAATTGTGTGACCCTAACGTGTAAGCTCATGCGGTATTCTTTCCCTGTGTTTGAATTCCCCTATACAGGTTTACTCTGATTAGATAAGTTAGAGTAAGTAAAATGACAATCACATTTTGGCGCCGCTGCCGGGGAAATTGATAATAGCATGGAGTGTTAGGTTTTAACTGCCGGTTGAAGTAGATGGGAAATAGGTAGCAGTCTTAGAAGAATATAATGAAAGAGTATGGTTATTAAGAATGAGAACTTAACAGTAAAGAAAATACGGCAATCAAGAGAAAGAATAGAGAGATCGCAAGCAAGAAATTTGTTGCGAAACGAGCAACAAAGAAAGTTAAAAAGGAATCATAGACAAAGCTGGATTAAGCCATGGTTGCATGCCTGTCGTCATATTCGAGCATACCCAGAAGCTAATCGACATCTAATATTTCAGAAGTATATACCGTTAGAGAAATTGCCAAGAGCACTTGCTGAAAATTTGATCAATAGGCCAGGGTTTCTTCTGAGACCGTTAACTGAGAGTGGGGGAATCACAGAAGAGTTGGGTACTCCATTGGGTACGTTTCCAATAGCGGAAACTGCCGATTCCGTCAAAACTGGTTCCATAGAGTGGCATAAATTATTGGTCAATAAGGGCCAATTCAATGTGTTTCAAAATCCGTCATTCTCACCTCCTATTCAACCAATAAACTTGTTCAAGGATAATAATAGCAAATTGAGCAGGGTGGAAAGTTCGGAAAATATATTTAGGAGAGACGCAGACTATATTAACAAACGATTAAGTGTCACATTGTCAAATTAAATGACGACGGGAGGTCCAGCGGTTCCCATAGCAGTACAAATGGGTACTGTGAGTGATCGCACAACTAGCGTGGCTCCATTACCTACCTTTAGGGGCTTTCCGGGTGCGGATCCAGATCAACATTTGTCGTAATTTTTGACAGCATGTGTCGCCAATAATGGGAGAACCGAGGATATTTGGTTACGATGGTTGCCAGCAACCTTAAAGGATACGGCGTTTGAATGGTATAACCGTCAACCAGTTGGTCAATTTTCGAACTGGGAAGCATTGAAGAATGCATTTTTGACCCGTTTTCGACCAATTGGTTTTGAAGACCGTCTTCGAGGAAGGTTAATGAACAGCAAAATGATCCTAGGAGAGGCGGTGGAATCGTTCTATGGCCGAGTGGCTGATATACTTAGTAAGTGGCCGAACCACCAAATGCCGGAGGCATTTATATTATCTATATTAATAAATGGTTTGCACCCACCAGAGCTAAAAATGTTTGTAAAAGAAGCTCAACCAGTTACGATATCTGCATCCCTTGATAGAGCCAAGGTTTGGGAGGAATGCCATTATGATCAGTTTTTAACTGCGTGTGCCACGATGATACCAGTTCAAAGCAATTATCAATATCCGGCTTTGAACGGATCAGTGGGTAGTTATCCACAGATGATCGAAACAGTTGCCCAGTCAAGTGCCAATACTCAGGGGCCAGTTAATGTTACCCCATTGCAAGCTTTACCACCGCAAGTAACAACAGCGTATGCCCCATATTTTCCATATCAAACACACGAGTCAACTTTGGCGGAAAAACAAATAATATCAGCTTCAAAAGATTCCAATGAAGCCTTGTTATTGAACTTGACGAAGAAAATGGAGGAAATGGCCGTTAATATGGCCAAAGATAAGGAGAAGAGGCAAAAGCCAACCAATACTAGGACCAATGTATGGTGCAGTAATTGTCAGGGCCACGGTCATTTGGTAACGGAATGCGCGTCACCTTCACAAGTGTTGGGTAAATGTACATTTTGTGAAGGCAAGCACTTAACCGCTAATTGTTGGAATTTGCAAAGACAACAACAATTCAGTAATCCGACCATGATTCCACCAACTCCATGGGATGTCAATCAAGTTCAAACAGGAAATACGTTTGGATGGCATGGAAATCGATCTAACCGACAAAATCGAGCAGTCAATCATTTTCAGAATTCCACTTATAGTGAGGGGTTTGTATCAAATCCTCGGAACTATGGTAAGGAGCAGCATGGGTATCAGCCATATGCTCCATCGATGCCATTGAACCAAGTACAACCGGGACAACCAGGATCGTTTTCTCAACCTACATGGAACAAACCTAGTATGTATATACCGGTGGAGACACCCAATATGCCTGATGGGGGTGCAAAAAGGCCATTGCGTTGTTTCCGTTGTAGACAGATTGGTCATTATGCCAATGAATGTCCCAATCCAAGAGCCAAAGACGATTATGCCCCAGTTTATGGAAATTGCAAGCAGTCAGGGCATACGTATCAGCAATGTAATGCTCCATTCAATTTCAATAATCGGGATCAGTAGATCCAGAGTCCAGGAAAAATGGAGGGAATAAATCGAGGACCTCAAGACTCTCCAGTAAATCGGGTGGAATGTGTCCATACCGTTCTTACTAGGAGCCAGCAAAAAGGAAAAGGCCCAATTAAACATTTGGAAGATCCTAAAGCGAAGGGCCAATCACACCCAATTACGGACCAATCCCATTCAGGCCCGGAAACTGGGAAAGTCTTGAGCCCTGATTTGGTTGCGAAGCCCAATGAGGTCCCAATTACGGAGTCTTCAGTTCCGTCTCGAACCGATCTGTTCCCACCGCAGTTCCAAGAAGCATCATACTCGTTGAAAGATCCCCTTGGGAAAGGAAGTCCCAAGGAAGCTCAATCTGCTGTTCCAATTCCAAGTCTAGGGCGGCAGAATAAATTACCTCACGGAGTTAAGCTCAAACCCATGAAACGGAAGAGGGCATTGGGAATTACCCTAAATATGGAACCCTATGACATTTTAAAGGATTTGGACGCTATTCGGCCTTCAATCTCTATGAAGCAACTTCTAGCAGTCGCACCAGAGTGTCGTTCCACCTTGAATTCATCCCTAACAAGACATCGGCATCGTAATATGGAAGTTTGTGAAGTTAGTTTGAACCCTGATCTAGGTGCACCAACCATTGATGTTTCGATTGATGGTGTTCGGATCTCTGGCGTCCAGGTAGATAGAGGTTCCAGCGTCAATTTAATGAACGCTGATACAATGGATGCTTTAGGTCTGGAACAATTAGTCCCCACGACATTGGTATTACGGATGGCAGATCATAGCCGAGTTAAGCCAATGGGTATTTTACGGAGTGTTCAAACTATAATTGCAGGTATTGCCTATGAAATTGACTACATTGTCTTTCGCTTACAACGTTCGACTTTATCGTACCCTATTTTATTGGGACGACCCTGGCTGTATCAAGCGAAGGCCAAGAACGATTGGGGTCGAGGTACTTTGACAATTGGTAAGGGCGTAGATAAAATGGTGTTACAAATGTACCCAGTACGCTATCACGGGGAGTCTCAGTTGCCAGTATCTGAATTGACGTCAGACAAAGGGCTTAGCTCCGATGATGACACAGAAGTACCGAGTACGGAGGCCAATGTGGAGGCAGCACAGCACCCTGAGGTGGTGTACCAATGTGGAGGTCCGGGGGAGTACTTGATATACCCGAAGGATTCGGAAAACTCTGCTTATGTAAGTATTGACTGGAAACCTGGGTACGATGTGCACCATGTTAGTGCCCTCGAGACGGGATTTGTTACTTCGCATATGTCGGACATACCGAGTAACTTTAAATCACTGCGGGAATTGAAACAGAGTATTGTTGCTGACCCTGTATGTCAAACTATTAACTTAGCGACCACGGCCAAACCTCGGCTAATTAAGGTCTACGAAGGTATTAAGGAACAAGAGTTGACCTGTTGGACAGACTTTTTCTTACATTATAAATCCGCTTTTGCTTGGACTTATAATGATCTACAAGGTATCTCCGCTGATGTCTGTGAACATCGTATCATATTGGAAGAAAACGCTAAACCGGTACGCCAGAGGCAACATCGCCTTAATCCTAAATATTCCCTTATGGTGAAGGAAGAATTGGACAAGCTTCTTGCGGTGGGTTTCATTTACCCGGTACCGAATAGTGAGTGGGTTTCTCCAATTGTGATGGTGCCGAAAAAGAACGGAAAAATCCGAATTTGTCAAGATTTCCGAAAACTTAATGCAGCCACCAAGAAAGATTACTTTCCGTTATCATTCACGGATAGTATATTGGACGCCGTCGCCGGTCACGAATGCTATTCGTTTCTCGATGGTTTCTCCGGGTATAATCAAGTTCAAATTGCAAAAGAAGACCAGCTCAAGACAACCTTTACTACGGATTGGGGCACATTTGCTTATCGCGTGATGCCTTTCAGGTTATGTAACGCCCCAGCCACGTTCCAATGCGTGATGACTCAGGCTTTTCAAGATTATCTCCGACTGTTTATGGAGATCTTTTTAGATGACTTTTGTACATTCAGTACCAAACAAGATCATCTTCATTGTTTAGGCAAATGTTTGGCTCAGTGTGCCAAATTTGGAATATCGTTGAATTCGAAGAAGTGCCAATTTGGTGTTCCGTCCGGAAAATTATTGGGCCATATTGTTTCCAGTCGTGGTATTGCTACAGATCCTGACAAAGTGCAGCATATCATGAACTTGCCCAGACCGGAGACAGTCTCCGGTGTTCAAGGGTTCGTTGGTCATGTCAGTTATTATCGACGATTTATAAGTTTGTTTGCAGTTATTTGTCAACCTTTAACGAACTTACTGAAGAAACCTCCGTCCGATGGTACTAGTCCCCTCTGGACCAAGGAGTGTACCGTAGCCTTCGAGGTCTTAAAGTCAAAATTGGTCTCTGCACCAATATTGGTGGTTCCTTGTTGGACAAAGCCATTTCATGTGTATGTTGATGCATCCAATGCTGCTATTGGCTCGGTGTTAAGCCAGAAGGATGATAAGGGATTCAATCATCCAATATATTATGCCAGTCGACAATTGGTGGCTGCCGAACGCAACTATACTACTACTGAACGAGAGGCGTTGGGTATGATATACTCGGTTAAAAAATTTCGGCACTATTTGCTTGGGTATCCGTTTGTATTTTATGTGGATCATGATGCCCTCAAATATCTGATTAATAAGCCTCAATTGAGTGGGCGCATTGCTCGCTGGGTCTTACTCCTCCAGGAGTTCAATTTTACGGTGGTTGTCAGACCTGGGAAGCAACATGCGAACGCAGATCATTTATCCCGGTTGTCTAATATTCTCGGCAACGAGCCTGTTCCCGATGATCTTCCCGACGCCGCATTATTTGTGGTGGATGTGATATCCCCCGAGTATAGCGAAATTATTCAGTTTCTGACCTTCCATACTTTTCCGCCGACTTTCACGGACAAGCTTAAGAAGCGCCTTATTCTGAAGAGTGCCCCATACACGATGATTCGTGATGCTTTGTATAAACAAGGACGCGATGGTCTTTTACGGCGCTGTATCTTTCCCAGTGAAGTACAGTCGATACTTACAAGTTGTCATTTGGATAGTTGTGGTGGTCATTTCGCGGGAGACAGCACTGCCCGCAAGGCTTTAATGGCCGGATATTGGTGGCCCACAATGTTTTCTGATGCCCACCAGTTCGTTCGCCGTTGTGATCCTTGTCAACGAATTGGTCGACCTATGGGTACTTCCGCCATGCCGTTAGTCCCAATCTTGGCCCAGGTTCCGTTTGAAAAATGGGGTATTGATTTTGTTGGTCCCATTGCACCAGCGTCAAAACCTGGTCAAAAGCGGTGTATCTTAGTCGCCACCGATTATGTCACCAAATGGGCAGAGGCGATTGCTACCCGCACCGATAATGCCAGTACGGTGGCAACTTTTCTGTATGAGAATATTATCACTCGCTTTGGGTGTCCCAAGGAATTGGTCAGCGATCGAGGCACCCATTTCATCAATGCTACCATCGCCGCCTTGACGACCACACATGAGATCAAGCATCGTAAGACCACTCCCTACCATCCTCGTGCCAATGGGCAAACGGAAAAGACCAAGGGCATTTTGTGCAAAGTCTTGACTAAGACAATTTCAGGGGCCGGTACTGATTGGGAGACCAAACTCTTTGCAGCTTTGTGGGCTTATCGTACCGTCTATAAGGTAACTACCCACTCTACTCCGTTCCAATTAGTTTACGGTCAAGAGACAATTTTACCTATCGAATTGGAGGTTCCCAGTTTACGAATTGCCTTAGACGAACGCCTCAGTGACACTGAGTCATTACACTCTCGGTTGATGAAATTGGAGGAATTGGATGAAATACGGGCTGTCGCTCTATTCCACATGGAAACCACTCAAAAACGGAGGAAGAGTTACTATGATAGTAAACTGCGGCCGAAGTGTTTTATGCCCAATGATTTGGTATTGCTGTATGACAGCCGATTCAACCATTTTCCGGGAAAATTTCAAGTTCGCTGGCATGGGCCATATCGCGTAATTGAAGGATTTTCCAATGGGTCTGTTCAATTGGAGGATTTCACGGGCCATCGTTTCAGTACCCGCATTAATGGAAATCGTTTACGGTTATATAATACCTAAAACCCGGGACGGATTTTATTTCATTTGAGGGGAGGGGACTTCGAATGGACTCAGGAGGGACCTAATTATGGTATAAGACATAGAGGCGGCTGCAAGGATATGTAGTAATCACTATTGTGTCAGATGCGAAGGAAGTGAGAAATGGACAGTATGGGTACCATGTTGTCGCTCTCATCACTAGGTAATAGAATAGGAGTGGGGCTCCTACTAAGGGTTATTCTGTGGTGTTATATTATATTGTTGCTTATTTGTGTCTCATTTTAGTGTTTCGGGCAGACTGGAGAGTGGCATTGACGGTTAGGACCTGTAAGCGTTTGAGTCATGGCGATTGAAAGTACCAAGAGAGCTGTAGACAGAGATGAAAGTGGCCGGAATGTGAGAGCTAAACGCACAGCAAAACCACCGGCTGTGATAATCGTTACCAATATGGAGCCGATGAAGTTAGAAATCTGTTGGACGCAGAGAAAAATAAGGGATTTTCGGACTGCGAAGCTGTTCCAGTTTTTGCACCATTCAGAGCGTTTACCATCAATCAATGTGTCATTAGTGGAGGAATACATTGAGAATTACGACCCCGAGGATGGATCGAGTGTCGTTCAAGGGCGAATTATTGGGATTGATGAAACAATCCTGGAAAAGGTGTTGTTTCTTCCCATTGGAGAGATGGCAGTTGGGACTGATGAGTCAGGCGATTTCAGCCCAGGTAGATATTTCAAGGGAGGAATGTCATCCTTTGAAAGGAGCCAAGGATGGCGGACTCAGGAGGCGATTACACCAGAATATGTGGAATGGTTGCGGTTCGTGCTGAGGCGGTTAGGATTGTACCGACACCCCACATATGTGTCAAAACGATTATTGTATGCAGCAGTAGGGGCGTTTGAGGGGATGGTGTTCAACTGGGCGGCTTACGTAGCTACTCGTATTCATGCGGAGATAGGAGCCAAGTTCAAATTGGGGAAGTTCACATCCTTGCTTTGTTCAAATTATGTGTATGCTGTCATCGCGCACACATTGCATCAACCACCGTCAGAAGAGGAAAACCCTATATCAGTGTCAGCACCTTTGCAGAGAGAACGAAATTTGTTGGCACAGAATCACAATGTAGCGGATGTAATACACGAAATTGGAGAATCAAGTCGTACAGTGGTTCAAGGGGTAGCTCCAGTTATCGAAGCGAGACGGGTTCCAAGTGGTCTTGCGGTGGAAGAGGAGAATCAAGTCCCATTATTGATAGATATCAACCAGTTGGCGTTTCCAGAGGGTCGATTCCCTGAAGGAGTATCTCTTAAAAATGCCGTATTGAAGCACATTTCGCAAATACATTGTATGGTACGAGCATTGGATGTCGAAGACAGAAGTAAACGGGATTGGGAGGACAGTAAAAAAAGGATATCAGATCAAAATAAAAAAATCAAGGAGCAAGAACTGAGGATTCAAGAAATTGAAGAAGTCAAGTTGGTCCTGGAGCGGAAATTGGTTCTCCAATATGAGGCTTGGACAAAGGAAAAAGAACAGATTTCACGGATTGTGGAAGGACAACGGGACGAATTGATTCAGAATAGGAAGTCATGGGATTTGGAACGGGAGAAGTTCAAATGCCAGTTGCAAGCGGAAGTGGACAAGACAGAGTTATTGGCGACAGAGAAAGCGTTATTGTGTGACCAATTGAGATGTGAAACGGGGAAAATGAGGTCTGAAATTGAAGTTTTATAAAATGAGGTGTCAAAACTGACGGAAGAGTTAACTGTGAGGAGCCAATCTCAAGTGTCGATTAAAGATGTCCCAGAAGGGATGAGTTCGCAGCAACATCAGTTGGAACTTCGCGATGCCCAGATCCTGAAACTGGAAGCTCAGATCCGTGAATTGGGAGAATACAATGAAGATCTTTCAGCCCAGTTGAGAAAGGAGTCGCTTGAAATATTGGAAGAGGATGAAGACGTACCACTACAGCCAGAATCGGTGGAACCAATAATGGATAATGTAGTAATTGATCAATTGGATATATCAAATAAATAGAAATTTTGGAGAAGTTTTTTTTTAGTTATGTATCGGTTCTATGTTTGCGAGGACGCTGCACAGATGGGAGTGGGGCTATGTAGAATAAGTAGTTATTTGTTGAATTGTAGATACTTAGTTCATAGTGTAAACAGGGATAGATGACTGTTGAAAAGGTAGTTCAGTAGGTAAAATGGATGAATAGTTAGGAAAAGCAGTTTTCATTAGAGATGTAGCAGTTGGTATCTCGTGGTAGCATAAGGAGGATGGGAGAGAGGAAGTAGGGGCCATTACTGTGATAGTGTGAGCCGGGGTAAGCTTGGTGCTACCTCTTTTCTTTTGTTGTTATGTTCTTTGAAATAAGAGTATTGAGAGTTTCTGAATATTGTGAAGTGAATCATGGAATGAAAGTGTGAATGGAATTATATGTTATTGAATGAGAAGAAGAGAGATTGAATGCTGAAATCTGAATGTAGTTCAGCAGAGAGAATGAGTCTGTGTTTGTGTGAAACACTGTAATGTGAAGGCAGTTAATGGTGAAGAACTCCAGAATTTGGATTATAGTATGATTATGTCCTGTCATTTAGGATAGTGCGGGATTACATGTTGTTTGTTATCAGTGATGGTGGAGTATTATTAGGAAGTGGAAAGCATTGTAGTGTTTCCTGGATGTTTTAAGTAGTGCGGAATACAGTTAATTGTGTGACCCTAACGTGTAAGCTCATGCGGTATTCTTTCCCTGTGTTCGAATTCCCCTATACAGGTTTACTCTGATTAGATAAGTTAGAGTAAGTAAAACGACAATCACAGTATGGCTACTTCGTCGCAATATCAAGACTATTTGACCTTGTGACAAGTTGGACTATCGTAGGCTTGGCCCCTTTTCTGTTTCTGAAAAGATCAACTCAGTTGCATATCGGTTACATCTACCAGAGTCAATGAAGATCCATCTTGTATTCCACGTGTCTCTTCTTGAACCATATAAGTCAGTGGATATACAAGGAAGAAGACAAATGCCACCGCCTCCTATAGAAGTAGATAATAATGAAGAATTTGAGGTGGAAGAGATATTAGACTCGAGGCGGCGCCAAAATAAGCTGGAATATCTTGTTCATTGGTGCGGATATGATATTAGTGAATGCACATGGGAGCCATCCAGGAATCTAGCAAATGCATCAGCTAAAGTCAAAGTTTTTCATCAACGACATCCATCAAAATCAAGATGAAAATCTCTCTTATAAAAGAGACAAGATTGAGGCAAGATAACATTCAATTTCCTATCCTTGTTTATAACTTCTTTGCATTTGTGACGCTAATTAGATATGAGAGCCAAAAACCAGCGGATTCAACTCAAGAATCTTCGTTTGCTGACTTACCGAATGAGACATTGCGATTGTCACAACCTTTAAGATGATGCAACCGAGATGAAGACCCTCAAGAACGACATGTTCTTCCTCGAATAGATGGTGAGATACAACGCGTTTGGTATCACGACCTTAGAAGAGATTCTCGATGTTTGGTGATATTACTGGAGATAGGAACGACTGCTGATGGTGTTTCAAATGTATTATTTGAAGGAAGTTATGAAGGCCTCAATAATGATTAAATAACAGGGTGGTCTTCTCGCCCTAGAATGGGACACTATCGATGGCTAAGACGACCCATCAACTACCTTCAAAGAGAACAGAGATCAGAGTATGTAGTAAATACAATTCACTGCATATTAGACTTTCTCAACATATAATCACCGCTCCTCATGGAACTTGTCCCTAGAAGGGGGGGTAATATCACGGATATACATATAATTACGTACAAGAGTCGATAAAAGTATGTAAAAGTAGATAAAAGTAGATTAATTGTAAAATATCTTTTAGAGAGGCTTCCTGGAAGCTTCATAGAGGCTGCTTTGATCTTATAGGAGTCCATAGTTGACTTTTAGGTTAGAAACTTGGTCAACAAGTTAGCCTTGTGCCACACATGTTGGTAGCTTGAAGGACAAGCTAACTACGTAGTCCACTCATAGAAAACTTGCCTTGCAAGCAAAGACATGTGGCCTAGAAAGTCAACACATATTAGAGGTCTTATAGAATATCGCCACGTGGCTTCTAGTTAGATAGTATATATAGAGGCAAGAGTGAAGCTCTCTTCACTCTTGTCAACTCCTTTCTTGCTTCTAGTCTAGTTTCAAGGGTCTCTAGTTTTCTTGTCTTTTAGCAATAGCCATTCCAGTTTCTCTTTCAATATATATATTTGTTTATTTACCTCTCTTTGAGTGAAGGCTCACTTGTCTGAATTGTTTTTCATCGAGTTCTTGTCCTTGACACTATGATGACTTCATGAAACTCTCTCTTTGTAATGCCTAAAATTTCTCGTAGAGTAAATTCAATTTTGGCATTCAATACTCTTTCTTCTAAGACTCCTTTCAAATTTGTGGCTGCCTCAATATCAGATTGAAGTTTATAAGTAACATGCTTACTCTTTCCTTTGTCTCTATCAACCTCTATCCTTTCTTCCCATTTTTCTTTTGGCAGTGAAGCATTTCCATGATGCAATATTGATGGCCCAGCCTTAGATGGTCTATTAACATGTGGTAAAGGTAATTCTTTATTTTGTGTTGTTTCTACATGCCTTTGAGATCTCCTCTTGTTTGTTGGCTCTTCAGGATTTTCTTCTATTTCATTTCTTCTCCTTTTCACCTTCATTAGAGCTTCATGTTGAGACTTTGTCAAATAAGCATGTACAGATATAGTATCTATAGGATCATCCCATCCTGTAGCATTTCTAATTATTGTGGCTGTATTAAGTAATTCTTGCCTTGCTGTTTTTTCTTTATTCATGCTGATAATAGCATGATTCCATAGATCCCTTGTATTTATATACTTATCAAAAACATCCTCCTTCTTCCTTATAGCCTCAATGCCATAAGTAATAGCTTCTCTTGATGCCATAGCCTGTTGAGATAAATGTTCTTTCTAAACTTTTTTCATCCCTCTTTTTCCAAAATTGGTTTTGAGAAACTCACCTGTATCTCGTAATACAATTTTTCCATCTTTCCATAAAATTACTCCTTGTCACAGAATATCAGTAAAATCTCCACACTCCCTTTGAAGATGCTCCATACTATCGCACCAAATACATCGTTGTATATATCCTAGCTTTGATACAGATTTGCTCTCAGGTAATCTTTTTTTCTCCTCTAGCTTTGCTACTTTGATTTGTAAGTCTTTCATTCCTTTTACCAACTCATCAATTGTATCTTTCTGTGGTGCAACTGTAGACATAGGAATTGGAATAGTTCTTATTGGTATAGCAGGTTCTGGCTATTGCCTACAAGATATTGTAGTTGGTGGAGGTCTAGTCTCTTGCCTTACTACCACCTTACCCCTTTGATACTCTCTTTTAGCAAGTATGCCCACAGCTTCAGAGACTTTCTTCCAATCAGTAGTAAGTCCATTGTCCTCTGCATTATCCTCCAATAATAATTCCAACTCTCTTTGTAAATCATTGCCAGCTGATTGAAGAAATAATTCCACCTTATCATTTTCAAGTGTAAGCTTTTCCACTCGAGACAATTGAAGAAACTGTCTTTCAAACTCTCGAAATAACTCTATTGCAATCAAATCCTTGTTGGAATTATTGATCCATTTCATAAACGATTTTCTTGTCACCCTTTCTGGATCTTCCAAAGAATACCCTTCTTTTAGATGAAGGATAAAATCCTCCCATTTCTCTCCATGAGTTTTAATAATCTCCTTTATATGCTCACGAAGCTCTGGTACAATTGCAAGCTCAAATGTTAGAATCATATCTTTCTCCGGTACTTTATTGAGCTCCATCTCCCGAAAATAATACTTGAGATACTTGGAAATATTTCTTCCATCAAATTGATCTAATAAACCAACAACAGATTGTAAGGCTTTAGCAGCCATTGCCTCCTTGTGTTCCACAGCTTGCTGTTGTTGCATAAAAAGTGTAAATACTTGAAACATTTGAGTTGTAGCAGGATCCAATTGCAATGGAGATTCTCCAATGCAATTCCTACTACCACTTCCTTACCTCCCTTCCATAATAAAAGCCAAAATATTTCTTCAAAACTCTCTACCCAGAAATTTTCACGTTGGGTTCACCAGGTCTGTCGTGTGACGTGTTTTTCAATCTGGGAATACACCGGATATCTAGCTATAGAGAGTTTAGGTTTTCTTTGTATATAATGCCTTAGCTCCCAAAAAAAAAGCTCTTTGTTTTGTATAAAAACTCAAAATATATTAAAATTCTTCAAAATATATTTCTTCTCGCCAAAGACTTTTTTACATCAGACTTTGGAAATTTATATATGTTGATCCAACCGTTCACTTTGTTTCAAATTTCTACCTAAGCTAGATGCTATACTTAACTTGTACCACAAAAACATTGAACCGTACATCAATCACCGATCGTTCGGCATCTTAGAAACCCTAGCAGGTACACAAAACCCTAACTTACAAGCACCCGAAAACTATTTTCCTTATATCTCTTAAATCCAAGCTTCAAATCACACAAAAATTATAAAGAAAGCTTTATAACAAGGTTACACACAATCTCGGAAATTTTGAGCTAAAACCTCATCAAATTGTCTAAGATATAGCTCAAATCACAAGCACAAGTAATTCGGGCTACTTACTACCCTTAGATATCAAGCGCTGACTTCAACTGCCAATATCTCCTTTATAAAAGCTTGGAATTCGATAAACAGTAGTCAAAAAAGTGTTCTCTTCAAATCCGGTCGCCGATCCTCGTTTGCTATCCGTACGCGTGCGGTATGCTCAAAAGAATGACAGTATGTCGAAAACTTACACCTTAACTTTGAGCGCCTATAACTTCTTCATATAAACCCCAAATGACACAAATTTTGCACCAAAACCATATCCAAAAACCTAAACCTTCTGATCCTAGCCTTCAAAGTTCGAGTGGCCGCGAGAAACTAACCCTAATCCCTAATATGGCCTCGGGCAGCCTCCTCAAAGCCCATTGGTCATGATTTTTGACCAATAGGAATGGAGATTTTCATCATTCATCTCCATTCATCTATATTGGTGCCCTAATTACTCCCTTTGCTACCAAAATCCTTCTTCAATCCTTTTTCTTATAATATTTACATAATGTATGCTCTAAACACAAAATAAAAGAACCAAAATAGTTTTTTAAATGTCACCAATGTCTAACAAAGGTGACTCTAAATATTTAGAAGTTACTATCAACCAAAACCAATCTTAAAAGCCAGTATCAAAAAGAAATTAAAGTTATACAAATTCTATAGTAATCTTTTTAAACAACCTCTTCTCAAAGTAATAATCAAATTATATCCTACAACCAACTAAAATCTACTAACATGGCTCTTACCATGTTACTTAATAAATTATATATTAAGTACATAATTACATTATTTTCATATAGTAGCCGAACCAGAGGACGACACTGGGAACGTCCTTTTGGTAAAAGGATCTCTTAAAGGTAAAAACGGAGGAGAAAGCTCTAACGGCGGGAGCCAATTCCGGATCCAAGACGGAAGATTGAAGAAATTTAGAGCCTAGGGTTTGAAAGAGGGGAGAATTAGGGTTAAAGGAGAGGATAGGTTAAGAAATGAAAGGGGAGAGAATAAGTTTTTTTAGAAGGATCGGAGAGCTAGCTTCATGCTTTGCGTGAGGAAAAAAGATAGAGAATTGGGGTTTTTTTCTTCATAGGGTTTTGAGAAGACTAAGGCAATCGTTGCTGAAGTCAGTGTTGTACAGATGAATCGGGGTTTTAATGAAGTGGGTGTGATTACTCTTGACTATTTTGTGAAATCAAAGTTACGTCTGTGATTGAAGAAGTAAAAGGGTGTCTATAGGATTGAGTATGCGGAGTGAATGAAAATTTTTGGGTTAATCTAACAAGACAGTCAGTGGATACAAAGTTGTGAGTATAAAGCGGTGTCGTATTACGTGCTTTCCTGCTCGAGAACGTGCCGGGCGTCTGGCTGTAGAAGGTAGTATGGAGATTCGCCGATAGTCAAGCAGTCTATCAGTTTTGACTGCTGGAATATAAACGACTGCAACAATGTACCATAAATCTATACGGATGCTCTTTGACTGCTTGTCAAAGTCTTTTTTTTGCCCCAACCGATAGGTCTCTAGACGTTACAGAGAACCCCGAACAACCCAAACTGTTAATCTTCAATACCCCTTTGTACTTACGATCTTGTATCTACTGACTGTCTTCTTAGATTAACCCAATAAATTTCATTCACTCCGCATACTCAATCCTATAGACACCCCTTTAATCCTTCAATCACAAACGTAACTCGATTTTATGAAACAGTCAAGAGTATTCAAACCCACTTCATTTAAAAATCTCCATTCACCATTACAACACTGACTTCAGCAGCGATTGCCTCAGTCTTCCTAAAACTCTACGAAGAAGAAAAATCCAAATTCTATGTCTTTCCTTCCCCGACCCAAAGCATGAAGCTCCTCTCTCTAATTCCCTTGATCTTCAAAAACCTCCAATGAAACCGAACTGGTAACCTTGCAAAAGCTTGAAAACTAGCTCTCCCCCTTATTTCCCCGAAAAAAAAAAACCTCCCCCCCTCAAAACTATATCCCCCCTAACCTTATCCTCTGAATTTCTTCAATCTTCCGTCTTAGATCCGGAATTGGCTCCCACCTCAAGCTTGGATCCGAAATTGGCTCTCGCCGTCAAGCTTTCTCCTCCGTTTTTACCTTGAAGAAATCCATTTACCGAAAACAACGTTCCCTGAAACGGCACAGAGAACAGGACAGCCTGAAACAGAATCGAACCCCATAATCGGGACCACATTGAGTCTCCGACCAATTCAGGTCCTATATTAAACAAGATGCCCATAGTAACCTGGATGTTCCCGTAATTGGATCAAATAGGTCCTCGCGTCAGATTGGCTAAGACCCGTAGTAAGACCTGGATTTCTCGTAATTAGGTCTGCATTGGGTTGCCCGACCAATTCAGGTCTCATATTGGATAAGAGGACCCGGATTGGATTCTCAAAATTAGATCCAATTGGCTCTTCAAACCCGTCGTGTGAATTAATCCTTCTCTTCCTGCTGACTCCCGTTATTGGAATTGAATGGAGCATTTTAGTATGCCTCGGCTGACTGTAACGAGGTGACTGAACCTCGCCACTCAGTATTTGTACAGGAGTTGGTCGTTGCTTCCAATATTTGAAATAACTGAATATTAATAAAATTCCCCTTTCTTTTTATTTTCACTATATACTCGTGTTACAACACGACATCCACCCCCTCTTAACCTGTGCATCCTCCGGTATGCACCAATTTATCCAATTGCTGTTTGATTCAGAATATATTCCCTACGTCTTTGTCCAGTTCGTCTTCGTCACCTTCATTATCCATATCACTTTCATCTTCTTGCTGCGGAATCTCTATACCTTCATTAAGGTCTTCCATATTCATCTCTGCGTGTCTTCGTTTAAATATTTTTACTCGCTTTCCTGCAATTGGTATTTTCAATTTTGTACCATCTAACTCCCGTAAAGAGTAAGTCGCATTATCATGAACAGTTGTTACCACATATGGTCCAAACCAACGTTTTGAGAATTTGTGCAAAGTACTATGTTGATTATCCAAACTATTGTCATAAACAAGTACCCAATCACCTTCCTCGATTGCTTTTGGTCTCAATCGATGTTGCTTATCGAATCGCGCCTTATTTTGTAACCTTGCTCTTTTTAACCTTCCCAAAGCTATCTGGACATCTTCCGTTCTGTGCTCCAATTGTCGAATCCTAATAGCCAGAAGTTCTTCTCTTGTCAATCCATCTTCCCATGGTAGCATACTCCAAGTAAGTACCTTTTCTTCAATCGGCATAATTGGTTTTTGACCTATCATAAGTTCTACTGGCATATATCCTGTCATCGAACTATGTGTTGTTCGATCAGCCCATAATGCAAATGACAAAAGCCGTGGCCACTCTTTAACCTTCCTATTACAAGCTTTAACCAATGCTTTCACAATCGGCGGATGACCGCGTTCGCTTTTCGCATTCCCTTCCGAATTATAAGCAGTAGTCAGTGATAGTTTAACTCCACATCTTTCAAAGAACTTACGAGCTTCTTGTGCATTTAATTCTCCACGATCTGCAGTGATTTTTCCTATGCACCCGTAACGGTAAATGACATCTTCAAGCAAAAACCTACAAATCCCCTCTGTAGATTTTGTCTTCAATGTTCTTCCTTCTACTTGATTTGATAAATCTTCACGAGCTAAAACCAAATATCTCATCTGCCATAACCCAACCGGCATAATAACCAAATCAACAACCCATTTAAAATGAATAGCCAGAGGATACGTAGGATGAAGACCATCTCGATGTCGGATATTAGAATACGATTGACAGATTTCACATGACTCTACAAATGAGAGCACATCTCGATACATATTTTTCCACCAATATCATTCCTTGAGTTTAGCAAAAGTAGCCCAGATTCCTCTATGCCCTGCCCATAAACTATCATGAAACTCTTTTAATAATTTTAGTTTTTCTTCCCTTTTGCCTATCACTCGTTGTGGCATCCCAATTCCTTTCTTCGGTCTCTTCCATAAGAATCCATCTCGAAGTAAAAATCCATATGCTTTTTTTCTTATTTGTTTGAATTTTTCTGTAGACCAATTCCTCTGTTTAGTCAAGGTATTCAAATAATGACCAATATCCAATAATTCTCCTTCATAAGATTCTTCAAGAAATAGCTTGTCTTCTCTGTTGAGATTTGATATTGAATAGAATTTCAATCCGACATCATCAATGTCTTCAACCATTTCGTCCTCCCTCTCGTATCTTGCTCGAGATAGCATGTCTGCTACTAAATTGTCCTTCCCAGTGATATGCTTAAATTCCAGATTTAGTGACTTAATATAAGCAATCCATCTCAACATTGTAATATCTGGCGTTGAACAGTTAATAATCATTCCAAGCAATGGCAAGCAATCTGTTTCAATTACTACTACTGCCCCAATCAAATAGTCCTTTTCAGCTTTCATAGCCGAAACGACTCTCCAAAGTTCTCTTTTGACTTGCGAATATGCACGCTGACAAATACTTAAAACTTTAGCCCCAAATTGAACTACAAATCTACTCCCATTCGAATCATCTTGACCCACCGCCCATCCAACGGCAATTGGACTAGCGTCTACAGTAAGAATCACTGGTCTATTGCACTTATAATCAACCTTCCTCAATATTGGAGGTGACATCAATAATTTCTTCAATCTTTGCATTGCCTGAATATGCCTTTCTTCCCATTTAAATCGGTAACCCTTGCGTAACAGTTCATATAATGGATCCGCTATGTGAGCAAAATGAGGGATCCAGATTCGATAAAATACACATGCACCCAAAAACCTGCAAACCTCTGTTAAAGAACCACAATCCTCTTTCATCCTTTCAATTGCATCAACTTTAGTCGGATCTGGTTTTCTTCCGTAAGATCCGCATAAATGTCCAACAATTACAACCTCTCGCACTCCAAATACGGACTTCATATCCGATAATGTAAGATGAACTTCTCCAAGCCGAGTTAAAATCTTTTCACAATCTTGTATATGATCAACAACATATCTTCGACACCCCCTCGTATCTAAAGTTTCATCCTTGTCTCCTTCTCTCCACCCTTTTATAGGAACATCATCTAGAAAAGGCATAGTCTTTTCCGGAATAAAATCTCTCAATACCTTATTCATCCTATTCAACAATGCGCAACTGAGTTGGTCGCGCCTTGAAAAAGAGTGCACATTCTAACCAATCCAAGCGGTGTCCTCATCGTTGTCATATCTCTACTTCCTTCGCTAAGTTGAAATTGATCATAACCTGAATACAAATCACCCATTGAATAGATCGCCCTTCTAGCAAACGCCTCAGTAAATTCATCCACAATAGGTCCAATTCCTGCATTTCTGACAGTTACTGCATTCACCGGTTGGTTATAGTGAATAAACCGCACTGATATATTCTTCTTAGGTATCGTAGACCATCGACTAGAATACGGCGCAAATGAAGGTTCTAATATATTCATCTTTATCTTTTCTTTTAATAGTTCCACCAATTTAGGTAACTGTGCCCTCGGTACTGGAATCAGTCTTAGATTCCAAGGTACATGCGGTACAGTGAAGATAATCATAGGTGTTATAATATTTGGATCCACACACCCAATTTCATGAGATTCGAAGGCAAACGATCTACCTTGTTTAGCCAACATCTTTTTGAAGCAAGTAATTTCCTCCGACAATAAAGAACCATCAGAACCAATCTTCAATTCTTCAAAAGTCTCTTTAGTAAACTGATGTCCAATACTCACTGAATCTCTTAAACTTGCTTCTTTTGATGCTTCTCCCATTTGTTCTTTAGAATCTTCTGGTAATGGTCCGGCAATGGGCTTTACCTTCTTATCTGCCGTTTTATATCTCGTCTCTACTGTGACTTCTGGTGCTTGAAAAGATTCAAGCATGGTATAAACCTCTCTCGAATGAATCTCAACAATCTTATCATTATCCCCTAACCCAATAGATGTAATCATTTCCAATGAATCTTCCAGCCCATTTTCTTCATAAACACCCAAAATCCTCTCATCATCTTGCAATGTACCTAACTTGTGTAACTGTCCTTCAATATCATATAATCTTTTTCTTTCTTTTCTTTTAAAATCATCAACTTTCTTATACATAATATTTCCATTCTCCAATATATCAATAAAACTCGCATCAAAGGCACCTTCATCTCGCGAGAGTACCTCCTCTTTTGTACCTCCATAATCTCGCTTTACAGTGGTACCTCCCCAAAATCCTTAAATCCTTCAACAATCTTTGGCAATGGTTTCTCCCTCAACCTATCTCGATTCCGTTCATGGTTAGGAGGTACTGTTAGAAATTGTACAGTTTTCCTCCCATCTTCGCTCCGTACCCTTGCATAAGCAGAACCATTGCCAAGTATTATTGTTTCCATCTGTGTTGCCGTGATATAAGGTTGTCCTAAAATCAACGGATAAGACGTTGAATCTTGAACGAAGAAATGTTGCTCCGTCGCAACATCCCCAATCCAAATTTTGACATCTGGACAAGCTCCATATAATTCGCCCCATATGTTATTAGCTACTCGTATTGCCCATCCATGTTCCATATCAATTGGCCATTTTTGCTTCTTATAAAGATCTTTAGACATGAGATTTATTTCTGAACCATGGTCGACCAAAGCAACTATTGGTTCTTCTATATCTCCTATCTTCACCTATACCTCAATAGTTGCCCTTGCCCAATGCTTTCGAGTATAATGGCTTAAAGTTTCCATTTCCTTGTGACTAGAATCTTTGAAACGTACTTGTTGATTATACCCATTCTTTTCATTTGTTGGTTGCTTGTAACCAATATCAACCTCTTCTTCATCTCTACATATTCTTGCATCAATAGCATGACTCATTCCAATTTCGCCCATTAAATGCTTCTTTTGCTTAATGCTGTCAATGATAACATCATGAAACTCCTTCTTTGTAATTTCCAAAACTTCTTTCAATGTGAATTCCACCTTAGCATTTAATATATGTTCTTTCAATACCCCTTTCAAATTTGTTGCCTCTTCAATATAAGAAAGTAGCTTATAAGCAATTGATTTGCCCTTATCTTTTGTCTCCGTTGTTTTTTCTCCCAATGATGCTGAGGTATCCTTTACAGGCAATTCTTGTGAAGCTGCCTCCCGAGCCTTGTCTCCTCGAGTTTGCTTTTTAAAAGAATTTCCTTCTCTAGTATCATCAAAATTTCCTCGTCTTTTTTCTTCCATCAAAGCTTCATGTTGGCTCTTAGCAATATATGCATGAACTGAAAGAGACTCAACAGGATCCTCCCAACCTGTTCTACCTCGTATTGTAGCTGCAGTTCTCAATAACGCTTCTCGAGGTAATTTCCCTTCTTGCATTGTAGAAACGGCAAAAGCCCAAAACTCACTAGTTTCCGCACTTCTACCAATTTCATCATCTATTCTAGCACCATAACTTGCACTTTCTCGTGCTGCTGTTTCATGCTCTTTTAGGTAATCTTGAACCAATGCTCTCATTCCTCCCTTGTCAAAATTGGTTTGAAGAAGATCCTCCCTATCTTTCAATGCTATCTTCCCATCTTTCCACTAAATAATTCCTTGACGTATCATATTATTAAATTCATTGCAATCTTTTCTAGTGTGTGAAGCATCATCACACCAAATGCATCTTTGTACATATCCTTGTTTTGAAACATTGTTTATAGAAGTATTCTCTTCAAGTCTTGCCAATTTGATTTGAAGATCTCGCATTCCTCGTATAATTTCTTCCATACCCATATCTGCTTTCTTTGACAAGGATGTCGAAGGTTGAACTGTAGGCATTGTCGGTGGTGTTGTATGTACTGGAGCTTTGGGTGCTTGTACTGTTTTTGGAATATTGCTCCTATCCTTCCTCCTTTCTTTTTTTGTAAGCAACCCCCCCGCATCTTCAACGTTCTTCCACTTCGTTGTCAATCCTTCATCTTCTTCTTTGTCTTCAAGAAGGGGTTCTAATTTCTCTTGTAATTCTCCATCAGCAGCTTGAAGAAATAGATCAACTTTGTTCGGCTTCAATGTCAATTTTTCTACCTTCGATAATTGAGAGTACTGCCTCTCAAATTCTCTTAGTAGCTCTGTTGCTTGCAAATTCTTATTGGGCCGTTCAATCCAGCCCAGAAACAGCTTCTTAGTAACGGGATCAGCATCTTCTAAGTAATATTCGTCTTTCAATGCATGTGAAAAGTCCTCCCATGAATTCCCACAACGATCCGTAATCGATGTAATGTGGTCCCTTATCTCCGGTATCGTGGCAAGTCCAAATAGTGCAACCATTTTCTTCTTAGAAACCCGATTTAATTCCATTTCACGAACATAACATCTTAAATACCTTGAAATATTCCTCCCATCAAATTGATCAATTTTATTGACCACTGCTTGCAAGGCTTTGGTTGCCAAAGCTTCCTTTCGATCATAGCTTTCCTGTTACTGCATTGACAATGAGAAGGCTTGAAACAAACTAGCAATAGACGGATCCATGTGCATACCTTGTCCTTTAGAAGACTCCCCACCAGAAACTCCTCCCAAAAATCCTTCAAAATTTTTATTTTCGTTTTCCATAAAAATAAAGATAAAATCAACCGAAATCCAATACCTTCCACCTCAAGCTTTCACGTCGGGTTCACCACTTATGTCGTATTATGTGCTTTCCTGCTCGAGAACGCGCCGGGCGTCTGGCTGTAGAAGGTAGTATGGAGATTCGTCGATAGTCAAGCAGTCTATCAGTTTTTGACTGCTGGAATATATATGACTGCAACAATGTACCGTAAATCTATATGGATGCTCTTCGACTGCTTGTCGAAGTTTTTTTTTGCCCCAGCCGATAGGTCTCTAGACGTTACAGAGAACCCCGAACAACCCAAACTGTTAATCTTCAATACTCCTTTGTACTTACGATCTTGTATCCACTGACTGTCCTGTTAGATTAATCCAATAAATTTCATTCACTCCGCATACTAAATCTTATAGACATCCCTTTATTCCTTCAATCACAGACGTAACTCGGTTTTACAAAACAGTCAAGAGTATTCAAACCCACTTCATTTAAAAATCTCGATTCACCATTACAACACTGACTTCAGCAGCGATTGCCTCAGTCTTCTCAAAACTCTATGAAGAAGAAAAATCCGAATTCTATGTCTTTCCTTCCCCGACCCAAAGCATGAAGCTCCTCTCTCTAATTCCCTTGATCTTCAAAAACCTCCAATGAAACCGAACTGGTAACCTTGCAAAAGCTTGAAAACTAGCTCCTCCCCCGATTCCTTGAAAAAAAAAAACCTCCCCCCCTCAAAACTATATCCCCCCTAACCTTATCCTCTGAATTTCTTCAATCTTCCGTCTTAGATCCGGAATTGGCTCCCACCTCAAGCTTGGATCCGAAATTGGCTCTCGCCGTCAAGCTTTCTCCTCCGTTTTTACCTTGAAGAAATCCATTTACCGAAAATAACGTTCCCTGAAACGGCACAGAGAACAGGACAGCCTGAAACACAATCGAATCCCGTAATCGGGACCACATTGAGTCGTCCGACCAATTCAGGTCCTATATTAAGAAAGATGCCCGTAGTAACCTGGATGTTCCCGTAATTGGATCAAATTGGTCCTCGCGTCAGATTGGCTAAGACCCGTAGTAAGACCTGGATTTCTCGTAATTAGATTGCATTGGGTTGACCGGCCAATTCAAGTCTCATATTGGATAAGAGGACCCGGATTGGATTATCAAAATTGGATCCAATTGGCTCCTCGAATCCGTCGTGTGAATTGGTCCTTTTCTTCCTATTGACTACCGTTATTGGAATCGAATGGAGCATTTCAGTATGCCCCGGCTGATTGTAACGGAGTGACTAAACTTGACCACTCAGTATTTGTACTGGAGTTGGTTGATGCTCCCTATATTTGAGGTAACTGAATATTAATAAAATTCTCCTTTTTTTTTATTTTCACTGTATACTCGTGTTACAACACGACAGCGGTATCCGAGTTTAGCAGATTGGGTTGTTCGGGGTTCTCTGTAACATCTAGAGACCTACCCGCTGGGGCAAAAAGGACTTTGGCGAGCAGTCGAAGGACATCCATATAGATTAACGGTGTATTCTTATAGTTGTTTATATTCCAACAGTCAAAAATCAATAGACTGCTTGAATATTAGCGAATCTCCATACTACCTTCTACAGCCAGACGCCCGGTGCGTTCTCGAGCAGGAAAGCACGTAATACGACACAAGTGGTGAACCCGACATGAAAGCTTGAGGTAGAAGGTATTAGATTTCATTTGATTTTATTTTTATTTGTATTTTATGGAAAACGAAAATAAAAATTTTGAAGGATTTTTGGGAGGAGTTTCTGGTGGGGAGTCTTCTAAAGGACAAGGTATGCACATGGATCCGTCTATTGCTAGTTTGTTTCAAGCCTTCTCATTGTCAATGCAGTAACAGGAAAGCTATGATCGAAAGGAAGCTTTGGCAACCAAAGCCTTGCAAGCAGTGGTCAATAAAATTGATCAATTTGATGGGAGGAATATTTCAAGGTATTTAAGATGTTATGTTCGTGAAATGGAATTAAATCGGGTTTCTAAGAAGAAAATGGTTGCACTATTTGGACTTGCCACGATACCGGAGATAAGGGACCACATTACATCGATTACGGATCGTTGTGGGAATTCATGGGAGGACTTTTCACATGCATTGAAAGACAAATATTACTTAGAAGATGCTGATCGCGTTACTAAGAAGCTGTTTCTGGCTGGATTGAACGGCCCAATAAGAATTTGCAAGCAACAGAGCTACTAAGAGAATTTGAGAGGCAGTACTCTCAATTATCGAAGGTAGAAAAATTGACATTGGAGCCGAACAAAGTTGATCTATTTCTTCAAGCTGCTGATAGAGAATTGTAAGGGAAATTAGAACTCCTTCTTGAAGACAAAGAAGAAGATGAAGGATTGACAACAAAGTGGAAGAACGTTGAAGATGCGATGGGGTTGCTTATAAAAAGAGAAAAGAGGAAAGATAGGAGTAATATTCTGAAAACAGTACAAGCACCCAAAGCTCCAGTACGTACAACACCACTAACAATGCCTACAGTTCAACCTTCGACATCCTTATCAAAGAAAGCAGATATGGGGATGAAAGAAATTATACGAGGAATGCGAGATCTTCAAATCAAATTGGCAAGACTTGAAGAGAATACTTCTATAAACAATTTAAAGAATGTTTCTAAACAAGAATATGTACAAAGATGCATTTGGTGTGATGACGCTTCATACTAGGAAAGATTGCAATGAATTTAATAATATGATACGGCAAGGAATTATTTGCTAAAAAGATGGAAAGATAGCATTAAAAGATAGAGAGGATCTTCTTCAAACCAATTTTGACAAGGGAGGAATGAGAGCATTGGTTCAAGATTACCTAAAAGAGCATGAAACAGCAGCACGAGAAAGTGCAAGTTATGGTGCTAGAATAGATGATGAAATTGGTAGAAGTGCGGAAACTAGTGAGTTTTGGGCTTCTGCCATTTCTGCAATGTAAGAAGGGAAATTACCTCGAGAAGCATTATTGAGGACTGCAGCTATAATACGAGGTGCAACAGGTTGGGAGGATCCTGTTGAGTCTCTTTCAGTTCATGCATATATTGCTAAGAGCCAACATGAAGCTTTGATGGAAGAAAAAAGACGAGGAAATTTTGATGATACGAGAGAAGGAAATTCTTCTAAGAGGCAAACTCGAGGAGACAAGGCTCGGGAGGCAGCTTCACAAGAATTGCCTGTAAAGGATACCTCATCATCAGTGGGAGAAAAAACAATGGAGACAAAAGATAAGGGCAAATCAATTGCTTATAAGCTACTTTCTTATATTGAAGAGGCAACAAATTTGAAAGGGGTATTGAAAGAACGTATATTAAACGCTAAGGTGGAATTCACATTGAAAGAAGTTTTGAGAATTGTAAAGAAGGAGTTTCATGATGTTATCATTGATAGCATTAAGCGAAAGAGGCAATTAATGGGTAAAATTGGAATGAGTCATGCTATTAATGGAAGAATATGTAAAGATAAAAAAGAGGTTGATATTGGTTACAAGCAACCAACAAATGAAAAGAATGGGTATAATCAACGAGTACGTTTCGAAGTTTATAGTGATAAGGAAATGGAAACTTTGAGCCATTATACTCGAAAGCATTGGACAAGGGCAACTACTGAGGTATTTGTGAAAATAGGAGATATAGAAGAACCAATTGTTGCTTTAGTCGATCATGGTTCTAAAATAAATCTCATGTCTAAAGATCTTTATAAGAAGCAAAAATGGCCAATTGATATGGAACATGGATGGGCAATACGAGTAGCTAATAACATATGGGGCGAATTATATGGAGCTTGTCCAGATGTCAAAATTTGGATTGGGGATGTTGCGACTAAGCAACATTTCTTTGTTCAAGATACAACGTCTTATCCGTTGATTTTAGGACAACCTTATATTATAGCAACACGAATGGAAACAAAAGTACTTGATGATGGTTCTGCTTATGCAAGGGTACGTAGGGAAGATGGGAGGAAAGCAGTATAATTTCTAACTGTACCTCCTAATCATGAACGGAATCGAGATAGGTTGAGGGAGAAACCATTGCCAAAGATTGTTGAAAGATTTAAGGATTTTGGGGAGGTACCACTATAAAGTGAGATTATGGAGGAACAAAAGGGGAGGTACTCTCACGAGTTGAAGGTGCCTTTGATGCGAGTTTTATTGGTATTTTGGAGAATGGAAATATTATATATAAGAAAGTTGATGATTTTAAAGAAAAGGAAAGAAAAGAGATTATATAATATTGAAGGAGAATTATGTAAGTTAAGTACGCAGCAAGAAGATGAAAGTGATTTGAATAATGAAGGTGACGAAGATGAACTGGACAAAGATGTAAAGAATATATTATAAATCAAACAGCAATTGGGTAAATTGGTGCATACCGGAGGATGCACAGGTTCAGAGGGGGTAGATGTCGTGTTGTAGCACGGCTATACCGTAAAAATATAAAGAAAGGGGACTTTTATTAATGTTCAGTTACCTCGAATATTGGGAGCAACGACCAATTCCAGTGCAAATACTCAGAAGCTTGGATCAGTCACCTCATTACAATTAGTCGGGGTATTCTGAAATGCTCCGTTGATTCCAATAACGGAAGTCTGCAGAATGGAAAAGGACCAATTCTATGACGTAATCTGATTCGAAGAGCCAATTGGATCCAATTTCAAGACATCCAATCCTGATCCTATTACGGGCCTCTTACCCAATATGAGACCTGAATTGGTTGGGCAATCCAATGCAGTCCAATTACGGAAACATCTAAGTCTTACTACAGGCCTCTTAACTAATATGAGACTTGAATTGGTCGGGCGATTCAATGTAGTCCTGATTACGGGGATTCCGATTCCGTTTCAAGCTGTTCCATCGTTTGTGCTGTTCCGAGAACGTCCTTTCAGTATAAGAATCTCTTAAAGGTAAAAATGGAGGAGAAAGCTATGATGGCGGGAGCCAATTCCGGATCCAAGATGGAAGATTGAAGAAATTCAGAGGCTAGGGTTTGAAAGAAAGGAGAATTATGATTAAAGGGGAGGATAAGTTAAGAAATGAAAGGGGGAGAGAATAAGTTTTTTAGAAGGATTGGAGAGCTAGCTTCATGCTTAGGAGTAGGGAAAAAAGACAGAGAATTGGGGTTTTTTTTTTCTTCATAGGGTTTTGGGAAGACTGAGGCAATCGTTGCTGAATAGTCGAAGTGTTGCACTACTGAATCGGGATTTTAATGGAATGGATGTGATTACTCTTAACTGTTTTGTGAAATCGAGTTACGTCTGTGATTGAAGAATTAAAAGGGTGTCTATAGGATTGAGTATGCAGAATGAATGAAATTTTTTGGGTTAATCTAACAAGACAATAAGTGGATACAAGATTGTGAGTATAAAGCGGTATCGAAGATTAGCATTTTGGGTTGTTTGGGGTTCTCTGTAACGTCTAGAGAGCTATCAGCTAGGACAAAAAGGACTTCGGTGAGCAGTCAAAGGACATCCATATAGATTTACGGTGTATTCTTACAGTCGTTTATATTCCAACAGTCAAAAACCGATAGACTGCTTGAATATTAGCGAATCTCCATACTACCTTCTACAATCAGATGCCTAGCGCATTCTCAAGCAGGAAAGCACATAATACGACAACGGAAGGCTTGAAGATGGACCCTAAGAAGGTGGAAACAATCGTGTTTTGGGAGGTTTTGAAGACGGTTAGAGATGTACGATGCTTTCTTAATTTTGCTAACTTCTATCGGATCTTCATCAAGAATTATTCTCAAGTTACTGCTCTACTTACTCGGTTGATATGTAAGGTTAAGTTGGAATAGGGACCTCTAGTGGAGTAGGCGTTTCAAGACCTGAAGATGGCATTTACTACGGCTCCAAACTTGATACATCCAAACTTTACAAAGGCCTTCTATTTAGAAACTGATGCTTCAGATTTTACTTTGGGAGTTATACTTTGACAAATGGGAGAAGACAAGAAGCTCCATCTAGTTGCATTCTATTCTCAAAAGTTCTTTATTATAGAAATCAATTATGAGATCCACAATAAGGAACTTCTTGCTATAGTGGATTCTTTCCAAGAATGGCGTCACTTTCTTGAAGGAGCTGCACACCTAGTGACCGTATACACGGATCACAATAATTTGGAGTATTTTATGTCGGCTCAAGTTCTAAATCGACATCAAGCTTGATAGAGTATATTGCTATCTAGGTTCAATTTTGTTATCACTTATTGTGGTTGCTCATTTTATTTATTCCGGAAGAAACCTCTCAGAAAAAATACGTATACGGGGATTTGAACACAGGAAAAGACCATATATATGAGCTCCAATTGTTAGAGTCACACAATTAACTACTACTGCTGAATGCTTATCATATCGAAGAACACTTAACTTTTCTTCCTACTGTCCACTCTCTCATATCAATACAATAACATCTATAATAACAATTTTGGTACCCTGTGTAATTCACGAACACACAAGCATATCTCAAAGCCTGGAACAAACAACTTCCAATCCACAGAATCTGATCAAGACAATTCTTTCGATTACAATTCTTCTCCACTGAACTTACAACCTTACAATAAACAGTGACTGAAAACTTCCATACGTCCTCAATCTTTCACAATAATTGATAAACAGTGATCCATAAATAACTTCGTAAATCAAACATTAATTCACTAAATCGATTCTCTTCACTAGAATCAACACTAACACAAAAGAAACAAGAAAATTAAGAAGAAGAGATAGCACCAAGCTTATCTCCAGCTCAGTACTATCGCAATCTGGCCTTTTCTTCCCCTCTTCTATCTTCCTTATACTACCCCGAGATACCAACTCCTATACTACAGATGATAACTACTTTTCCTGACTATTCATCCATTCTACCTATTGAACCACCTTTTCAGCAGTTATCTATCCTTGTTTATACTATACACTAGGTATCTACATTCTGAAAATAACTACTTATTCTACATAGCCCCACTCCTAACTGTGCAGCGTCCCTACAAACACAATATTGATAAACAAAAACCAATCCCTTATTTTTTTAAATAAATTGTTCAATGTCTTTGATTTCTGGCACTCGCTTCATTTGGTCTTGTTCCAACACTATATCTTCTTCCTTCGACTTGTCTTGAATCACTACCTTTAATTGGGCTATTAAATCTTCATTATACGCTCCCAATTCTCGAACCTAAGCTTCTAACTGGAAGATTCTAGCATCTTTAACTTCCAATTGTTGTTGCTGCTGTTGTAATTTCTCCTCCAATTTTCCAATTCTTCCTATCGTTGAGGCAAATATCTGTAACTGACCAATATTGATTAAATCACTATCCAATTTTGTTACTGTTTCCTTCAAAACAACAATTTTTGCCTGTAGCTCATCCGTATTGTTTCGATATTGGTGATCCAATTGTTTCTTTTCAAGCTCCAATGCCTCCTTCTTGTCTCATTCCATCTTCAATTGAGCCTTCATCTTCTCATGTTCCAATTTATACGATTTGCAAGTTTGTAGTAATTCTTACCTTTGATTTTCCAAGCTATGGTGAATCCTCTATTTCTCCTTTGATCAGTTTTTCACTTTCTCATCCAATTCACGTTTCACTCTTATCTTGGATTCCGATTCTACCTTGATGATTTGTTCTTATTCTCTGATTTTGTAATTTTGCTCCAATATTGTTTTCTTGCTCTCTTCCACTTGCCTTTTTAAACTACCCTCATCTTCGAGCTTACTCATCGTAAGTTGTAGCTAGGAAATTTGACCCAATATAACTTCCTTAAGATTCCACCCTTTTGTTACATCCTATTGTAACCCTAATTGGTTACTTTTTCTTTGAACTGGTGTTGGTATCGTCATCTCTATTGTCGATCGAATTGGAACTTGCTCTGGTGTAGATATTGGTCTTGCTTCCCATTCAGCTGCTCTATTGGATTCTCCCACTTCATACATCATTACCCTTGGACTAACTGTTCCCGTTTGTAAACTTGGAACTACTGATTGAGATTCCTCTTTCAATGTATACTCAATCACTGAGTTTACATAATTGGAACATAATAGTGAAGCAAAATTCTCCGCTTTCTACTTAGCTTTTATTTCTACATGTATCCTAATGGCCACATAAGCTGCCCAATTGTATACCAAACCTTCCAGTATTCCTATTATCAAAAACAGTAATCGCTTTGCCATATAGGTGATATGCCGATTCAATGCTAACCGCTTCTGAATGAATCGCATCCATTCTATAAGTTCGCGCGTAAGTACCTCCTGTACCTTCTATCCTTGATTTTGCTCAAGAGATGACATCCCTCCTTTGAAGTAGCTTCCTAGCCTGAAATCATTTGACACGTCTCCTCTTACCTCAAGCTCTCTGGTTGATAAATATAAGACCTTGTATAAGATATTCTCATCTATCTCAATCAGGACTCCTCTTACCATACTCAAACCATCCTTTAGATCATAATTTTCTATATATTCCGCCACTCGTTCTACATCAATTGGTGATAGTTTATCCGATCCTCTCAAAAACGTAAATAATTGTACATTTCTAAAATCTTTTTGCTTTTTCAATGACCAACATATATCTAACTTCATCGGTTCCATGTTGGTGATAACTATAAGAGACGGCGATTCCAGATCACTCTTAGACCTCATATTGTGGCAACTTTTTGATTGTTTCGGTGCTCTCTTCGCTCTTTCCATCGACATTGTGAAAATCAAACTCTCAATACTTCCTTGCGCTAACACTATTGCTGATTATTGTTGTAAAGCTTACAATTCAAAGCACAATGTCTGAAATTTGTAATAATGAAACCTTCTATGAATGTCCCGCTCCTATCTACTTACTCGGGGTTCGAATCAAGAACATCTAATCCAGTGTACTTTAATCTCACATCTAATCAAGAATGTCTAAGTTGCTGACTAGTCAATTTCAATAATCAAAACTAACCATCAATCGTTTTCTAACTATTACAATTTTTCCAATTCTCTCGGTAATCATTATTACAGAGACGCCTTCCCTCCCCTGAGTAAACCTGTCCGGGGTTTACGTATAATACAGACGTAACTGGTTCCCATTAACGCGTGTTGTAAAGTGGGTTCCCAGAAAATCTTTCAATTGAATGGAACCATTATGAAAACTTTCCACCACCCAATATGGACCATGCCATCGTACTTGAAATATACCGAGAAAGTTGTTAAAGTCGCTATCATAAAGTAGCACCAAATCATTGGGCATAAAAGATTTCGGCCATAACTTACTGTCGTAATAACTTTTTCTGCGGTGCTGTGTAGCTTCCATGATTAAAAAAGCCATAGCCTTAGCTTCATTTAATTTCTCCAATTACACTAACATATATTAAAGAGAGTATTTGTCTCCGAGACGTTCATCCAACGCAATTCGTAAACTTTGGACTTCTAATTCAATTGATAGAATTACCTCCTGACCATATACCAATTGAAATGGGATAGAATTGGTAGTTACTTTATACGCAGTATGGTATGCCCATAAAGCTACAAACAATTTAATGTCCAAATCGGTTCCTGTTCTTGAAATAGTCTTCGTTAAGAACTTGCATAGGATACTGTTTGTCTTTTCAGTCTGCCCATTGGCTCGTGGATGATAAGGTGTAGTTTTGCGGTGCTTGATCTCATACTTCGCTGTTAATGCTTCAATTATGGCATTAAGAAAATATATGCCGCTATCACTAACCAATTCTTTCGGACAGCCAAAACAAGTGATAATGTTGTCATATAAAAATATTGCTACGGTATTGGCATTATCAATTTTTGTTGCCATGGCCTCCGCCCATTTGGTTATGTAGTCCGTGGCTATTAGAATATATTACTTTTGTTCATGTCTCGATGCTGGTGCAATGGGTCCAATAAAATCAATTTTCCATTTCTCAAATGGTGCCTGTGCCAAGATTAGTACTAACGGCATCGCTGAAGTATCCACGGATCGACCAATTCATTAATAGGGATCACAATGACAAACAAATTGGTACGCATCAAAAAACATTGTGGGCCACCAATATCGAGCCATTAAAGCCTTGCGAGCAATACTGTCTCCAGCAAAATGTCCACCACAACTATCCAAATGACATCCTTCCAAAATTGTACGAATTTTATTTTGAAAGATGCAACGATGTAAAATTCCATCTTGCCCTTGTTTGTACAAGGCATCACCAATCATGGTATATGGTGCACTTTTTAAAATCAGATGCTTCTTTAATTTTTCATTATAAGAAATGAAAAAAGTCTCAAATGTTAGATATTTGATCAATTCACCATATTCGGGTGTAATGACATCTACACCAAATAGTTGTACATCCGGAAGAGAATTGTTTATCGACTCATTACTGAGTATATTAGATAAATGGGATAAGTGATCTGCATTGGCATGTTTCATATCAGGTCAAACGTTAATCGTAAAGTTGAATCCTTGGAGAAGTAACATCCATTGAGCAATTCGTCCGCTCAATTGAGGTTTATTTATCATGTACTTAAGCGCATCATGATTAACGTAGAACACAAATGAGTATCCAAATAGATAGTGGTGGAATTTCTGTATAGAGTAGATCATTTCGAGGGCTTCTCGCTCGGTAGTATTATAATTTTGTTCTGAAGCAACGAATTGTCGGCTCGCATAATATATGAGATGATCTAATCTTTTTTCATCCTTTTGACTGAGAACGGATCCAATAGCAATATTAGACGCATCCACATAGACATGAAACGGTTTTGTCCAACAAGGTGTTACAAGAATTGGAGCAAATACCAATTTTTGTTTCAATTTGTCGAATGCAAAAGTACAGTCTTCAGTCCATATTGGACTAGATCTGTCTGATGGAGGTTTCTTTAACAAGTTGGTTAACGATTAACAGATAATCACAAAGGATTTAATAAAACACTGATAGTAGCTGACATGGCCGATGAAACCACATACGGTCGACATCGTATCTGGCTTTGATAAACCCAATATACAAGTAATTTTATCGGGGTCCATAGCGATACCTTCAACAGAGACAATGTGTCCCAATAGTTTTCTAGATGGTACGCCAAACTGACATTTTTTTGAATTTAGAGATATCCCATACTTGTCGCATTGATTCAAACAGTTATTCAGGCATACTAGATATTCAACCGTTGTGCTAAAGGTGCAAAAATCATCTAGAAATATCTCCATTGATAAATGTAGGTAATCTTGAAACGCTTGTGTCATTACTCATTGAAAAGTAGCTGGGGCATTACATAATCTAAATTGCATTACTTTATAGGCAAATGTGCCCGAATTTGTGATAAATATAGTCTTCAACTGGTCTTCTTTGACAATTTTAATTTCATTATATCCTGATAATCCGTCCAAAAATGAGTAACATTTATGTCCGGCCAATGCGTCTAAAATATTGTCTGTAAATGGTAACAAAAAATAGAACTTAGTAGCCACATTTAACTTTCAAAAATCTTGACATATACTGATTGTATAATTTTTCTTCGATACCATCATGATTGGTGACATCCATGCACTATGCTAAACAGGATAAATAAAATCCATGTCGAGAAGTTTATCCAATTCCTCTTTTAATAAAAGGAAATATTTTGGGTTAAGCTAGTGTTGTCTTTGACGAACTGGCATAACACCCTCTTCTAGAGTAATCTAGTACTCACACATGTCGGCTGGAATCCCTTTCAAATCCACATACGACCACGCAAAGGCAGATTTGAGACGGACAAAAAACTATTTCCAAGCATCCAATTCTGTACCAATAATATCGACATATATTTTAATTAGCTCTGGCATTTCGTTGGTGTCCAAGTTAATAGATTGACACATCGGGTCTTCAACAACCTCTGATTTAGTTATCTTCTCCTGATCTGAATATCTTGTATTATCCGACATATGGGAACCTTCCAAATCTGGTTCCAATATACTGACTCTATTGACTGCGGAATTGTTCATCCATTCAGTAATAGCATGATCCGAGTTAGTCACATCGTCTTGATGTAATAAATATTCATCGGAACTTCTACATTGGTAGACTCCTACCTTTACTGTTGAAGTATTTTGTCCTATCCTAAATTGCAGTGAACTTATGGCATCGTCATCTGCCTCAATCGATTGACTCTTCTTGTCCGATGTAAATTTTGATTTTGGCAATTGAGATTCTCCATGATATTGTACCGAGTACATCTGAAAAATAATCTCATCACGACCTTTTCTAATTCTCAATGTCCCTCAGTCCCAATTGTTCTTAGCTTTGGTTTGATAAAGCCAAGGTCTGCCCAATAAAATGGGAAACAATAAAGTAGAACTCTGTAATCGAAATATAATATAATCGATTTTGTATGTCAATCCCACGATTACAGTGGCAATATTTCGTAAGATTCCTATTGACTTTATCCAATTATGATTTGCCATTCATAAGACCAATGTCGTAGGTAGCAATTGCTTTAGATCCAAGTCCTCCATTGTATCCACATTCATTAAATTCACACTGGAGCCACCTTCGACTTGTACCCCTGGAATTAAAACGTGATTGATTGATACATCAATTGTTGGTGCTCTCAGATCTGGGTTTAACCGAACTTCATGAATTTCTTTAGTGCAAGATCTTTGTCATATTAACACTGAATTCAATGTAGATTGACATTCCGGTGCTACAGCCAAAAGTTGCTTCATTGTAATTAAAGGCTGAATAACATCCAAATCCTTCAGAATGTCGTAGGGTTCTATATTGAGAGTAATTTCCAATGTTCTTTTGCATTTCATTGGTTTCGATTTTATCTCGTTTGATAGCAATTTCTTCCTAGCGATTGGGATTGCTATTCGTAACTTCGCCAACTTTTCTACTACTAAAGGTTCCTTTAATGCGTAAGATCTTTCATTGGACTGTACAGGTATTGGTACTTAATCAGTTGGGATCGTTCTTGATGATCTCGACAAATTGGCATGTGAGACCGAATTGAGTTCCTTAGTCTGTTGAGGTCTCAATATTGGGATACATCCCAATACTGATATTGGTTTGTTTAGCTCCATAGATGGCGCTACTTGCTATCATGTGATTGGTTCATGTAGGTCCTGAATTAAATTCTTGTTTTTTTATTGGCCTCTGATAAGCACTGCGTTCACCACCTCGACACGATGTACTGGTAAATCTCGTTGAACAGGGCCTTTGTCCTCCGTCGGTTGGCTTGTTTGTATTTGTTGGTCCCGATTATTATAATTAAAGGGCGCATTGCACTACTGATAAGTGTGACCAGACTGCTTACAATTTCGACATATTGGAGCATAGTCATCACTGGCCCTTGGATTAGGACATTCACTCACATAATGTCTGATTTGTCTGCAATGATAGCAACGAAGTGATCTTTTGCCAACTCCTTCAGGGATAATGGGTGTCTCTACTGGTATATAATGACTAGGTCTGTTCCATATTAGATGAGTAAAGGATCTTGATTGACCCATTATTACTGTAGAGTCTGGCATTGGCTTCGTCATGGGTGGATATTGATGGTATCCTGGTTGATTCATCGCCAATTCGTGAGTATTGGATACACCTTTTTGGTGAAATTCAGAGTTTAGAAAATTGGACTAATTCCTGTTTTGTTTATTCGCTAGATTTCCATTCCAACCGAACCTATTATTCATCTGTACTTGATTGACATCTCACGAAGTTAATTAAGTTATTATATTGTTATTGAATTGTTGTTGCTTTCGTAAATTCCAATAGTTGGTGGTAATATGCTTCTCCCGCAAAAGGTACATTATACATTAATTTGGGGTGGTAAAGGATATTCTGTTATTAAATGACCTTGCCCTTACAATTGCTGCACCAAACATTGGGACGCATATTGGTTGGTTTATGCCTTTTTTCTTTATCCTTGGTCAGATTCACAACCAATTCATGTATTATTTTCGTCAATGTTAACAACAATGACTCATTGGGATCCATTGATACCAATGTATTTGGCAATTCCTTTGTAGGTATTAGTTTTTGATATGTGAAATAAAGTGCATACGGGTGTGATGATGATGGTGGTACAACTTGCAATGGAACGGCATCCACTATTCCCTGTGGAATTTTACCATAAACATTCCTTCCCAGATAACTTTCCGATGCGTCATTTCAATTTATCATTTGATAACCTCTTTGAGATGGAATCATTGTGGTTCCAATTGTTAAGTTCTGATCATAGTGACATTCCTTCCATACTTTTGCTCGCTCAAGAGATGATGCGATGGTGGCTGATTGGGCCTCTTTTACAAACATCTTCAATTCTGGTGGATGTAGTCCATTAACCAATATAGACAACACAAATGATTCTGGCATTTGGTTATTTGGCCATTTTTGAAGTATATCTGCTACACGATTATAATATGACTGTACCGCTTCTCCTAGTACCAATTTTTTTGTTCATTAATTTTTCTCTAAGACGTTATTCAAAACCAATTGGTCAAAAATGGGCTAAAAATGCATTTTTCAATGCCTCCCAATTGATAAATTGTCCCACAAGTTGGTGGTTATACCACTCAAACGTTGTGTTTTTCAATATCACTGGCAGCCATCTCAACCAAATATCTTCTGTTCTTCTATTATTGGCTACAGTTGTCATCAAGAATTGAGACAAATATTGATCTAGATCTACATTTGGTAAATTCTGAAAAGTAGGTAATGGTACGACGCTAGTCGTTCGATTGCCCACTGCACCCATTTGAACTGCAATCGGAACTGTTGGTCCTCCGGACGTCATTAAAGATGCTTCAGAACCAGTCTTGTTAGGATCAGACGAATTTTCAATTGAGAAAATATCCAGTGGAGTACCTAATTCCGCTGTGCCTTCCTCGCTTTCCATTAACGGCTTCGAGAGGTATGCTGGACTATTAACAGCACTCCCCGCCAGTGCTCTTGGTAATTTCTTTAACGGTGTGTACTTTTGGAATATTAGAGGTCGATCGTCTTCAAGATACAATCGAATATGTCGATAGGCATGCAACCACGGCTTAATCCAACTTTTTTGATGCTTCTTTTTTAATTTGTATTCTCGCTCATTACGCAACAAATTTCTTGCTTGCAATCGCTCTGTTCTTTCTTTTGATTGCTTTATTCTCTTTGCTGTTAAATTCTCATTCTTAATAAGCATATTCTTTCATTATTTCTACTGAGTTTACTTCCTAATCTCCTTTATTGCTTCGACAGTTAATTCTTAACACTCAATAATGTTGTCAATCCCCGGCAGGGATGCCAAAATGTGGTTGCTCGTTTTACTTATTCCGAAAGAAACCTCCTAGAATAAATCCGTATAGGGAAATCCAAAATAGGAAAAGACCATGTATATGAGCTCCAATTATTAAGGTCATGCAATTAACTACTACTGCTGAATGCTTACCATACCGAAGAACACTTAATTTTTTCTCTTACTGTCCACTCTCTCATATCAATACAATAACATCCACGACAACGATTTCAGTACCTTGTGTAATTCGTGAATTCACAAGCATATCCCAAACCTTGGAATGAACAACTTTCAATCCACAGATTTTGATCAAGACAATTCCTTCGATTACAATTCCTCTCCACTGAACTTACAATCTTGTGATAAATAGTGACTAGAAACTTCCATACGTCCTCAATCTTTCACAACAATTGATAAACAGTGATCCATAAATAACTTTATAAATCAAACATTAATTCATTAAATCGATTATCTTCACTAGAATCAACACGAACACAAAAGAAACAAGAAAACTAAGAAGAAGAGATAGCACTAAGCTTATCTCCGGCTCAGTACTATCGCAGTTTGGCCTTTTCTTCCCTTCTCCCATCCTCCTTATATTACCCTGAGATACCAACTCCTATACTACAGATGATAACTACTTTTCTTCACTATTCATCTATTTTATTTGCTAAACCATCTTTTCAGCAGTTATCTATCCCTGTTTACACTATACACTAGGTATGTACATTCTAAAAATAACTACTTATTCTACACTTATCGATCTGGAAAGCAGCAAGGACTATCCGATGCCTTATCAAGGAGATCATATCTTATACCAAAGGCTGGAGAAGTAGCATTTGATCAACAATGTATGACGTTGTTGAAGCTAGAGTAATTTCAGTTTTACGCTACTATTGTGACAATTGATGCTGACTTCCTGAACGAGGTACATGCGATGACGATTGAAGATTCAGTAGCCATTGATATCAAGCAGTGTATCAATTACGACAAGTTCAAGATAGAGGGAGATCTTTTATACTTTGAGGAGCGGTTGTATATTCCAAAAGGACTAACACGACTCCGAGTTCTTCAATCTTGCTATGATTTTTCAGCTGTAGAATATTTTGGATTCAACAAGATCTTGGAGCATATTTCTCGAGATTTCTGGTGGCCTCAAATGTGGAAGGATGTGAAAGATTTTGTCCTCTCCTGTGACATTTGTTCAAGATCCAAAAATCCTCAACATTGCCTTTATTGACTTCTACAGCCATTGCCGATTCCACGTCAACCATAGTCTTTAGTTTCCATGGATTTCATCACGGACTTGCCATCATCAAACTCATTTGACAGCATTTTTGTCGTAGTAGATCAGCTTACAAAGATGGCACACTTTATCCCTTGCAAGAAGACATCATCCACTGAAGTCACAGCAAGGCTCTTTCTCGATATTGTGTATCGATATCATGGACTACGAGATGATATCGTACTAGATCGAAGAACCTAGTTCTTATCAAAGTTTTAGAGATCTCTCTTTGAGATACTGAAGGTGGATATCAAGCTTTCTTCGACTTTTCATCCTCAAACTGACAGCCAAACGAAACGAGTGAAGCAAGTCTTGGAACAATACTTATGACGCAGCATCAACTATGGCTATCATCCGAAACTTGATTTATTGAGTCCGTCAACAAAACAACAATCCAGCAGTTGAAGGATTTGCGAAGTAACTATCACAGCTTCAAACTATATTGAAGCTTCAATTACAATCCGCTCAAGAATCCTACAAGGCATCTGCAGATAGATTTTGGAATTAAGCACGTACTTTCAAAATTGGAGATAAAGCATGGCTTCTTCAATGGAATATCAAGACCAAGCGACCATGTGATAAGTTGGACTATCGAAGATTGGGACCATTTATCATCCAGAAGCAAATCAATCCAGTGGCGTACCGTTTGGAATTACCGGCTTCTATGAAGGTATATCCAATTTTTCATGTTTTTTTGTTAGAACCTTATCGAGAGTCGTCTTTTTCTGGAAGAGTGCAATGTCTGCCACCTAGTATTGAGATCGAGAACCATGAGGAATTCGAGATCAAAAAGGTGCTGGATTTACGGTGAAGTTGAGAAAAGTTGGAGTATCTTGTTCATTGGTACGGCTACGACATTAATGAGCGAATGTGAGAACCAGCTAAAAATCTTGCCAATGCGCCACAAAAAGTACGGAAGTTTCATCAACAACATTCTCATAAACCTAAGCCGATTTGACAATAGCTTCCTTCTGAAGCTTGCTCACCCAAGAATATAAGAAAGGGGGAGATCACCACCAAAACTCATAGTTGATGTAGTTATTTTTTCCAAGATAAAGTAGAGTTTTTTCAATAGCCATAGTTTGGTCTTCTGATATGGATAGCCAAGAGATAGATACTATGCCAATCATATTATCTCAACCGACTTGCTCACAAAGGCGACCCCGAGATGAAGAATCGCATATACCACGACGACGATAGAGGATACCGAGTAACCGATCACTGGTGATTTTATTTGAATTCGAGCCTGCTTACAATGGTCAGCTAGTAGGCGTGTTTGTAGGACAATTTTACAATGAGGACACGGAAGTTCATGCTTGGTCAGAAATCAAAGGCATGGGCCACTACCGTTGGCTTCAAGGATCGATGAACCACTTGCCTCGTGAATAACAGTTGGAGTTCATAGTAGACGTTATGCAATAGATCTTCATTTTTTTATGTTGGTACTAATTAACAACAACATTTCTTCTCAAAGACCTCGAAGCTAAAGGAGGGGGTGATGTTAGGGACATAGTCCTTAGAACCTTCTAAAAACAAGTCTCTAGAATTTTCTAATAGCAAGTCTCTGGAACCTTTTAGAAGCTTCTTAGTTGGTAGAAGTTACTTGAGAAGTTTCCTAAAAAGGAGTATATATTGGAATCGAGGCTAAAGAATTCTTCAGTCTTGACAATACATCTTTTGGAGCTCTAGCTCACCTCTCTGGTGTTGTTCTTATATTCATCTGATTAATCTAGTTCTTGCCAGTTCTTCTTGAACTTCCTGTTAGATCTCGAGTCTGTATTTCTGTCATTGTGACAATTTTTGTGTCCGTGATAATGATGATTATGTGCCAGTTTGTAGAAATTGCAAGCAGTCGGGGCATACATATCAGCAATGTAATGCTCCGTTCAATGTCAATAATCAGGATCAACAGATCCAAAGCCAAGGAAAATTTGAGAAAATAAATCGAGGTCCTCAAGATTTTTCAATAAATCGGATGGAATGTATCCAAGCCGTTCTTACCCGAAGTCAAAAAAAGAGAAAATGACCAATTCACCATTAATATAGACTATATCATGTAGTAGAAGGTTTTTTTATGTGTTTGTTCAATTAGAAGATTTTATGGATACTCAATTTACTACATGTATTAACAAAAACTGATTATGACTTTATTATATATAAAACCTAGGATAGATTTTAAAAATTTGAAGATAAAAAAAATAAAATATATATATATATATATATATATATATATTAATAAATTATATATATTAATAAATTAAGATACTCTTGCCATCGACATTGTAGTATACTTACTTGTCACTCTATGCTCTCACTAACACTAAGTTCTTACTTAATAAAATAAACCTTATACTTGAAATTGATACACTCCAAACCACAATATACAAAATGTTGAAGACAATTGCTACTATGTGCCCTGCTTCTAACCTTTTACTCGAGATATGGATCAAAAATTCTTAATCTTATTTACCATAATCTCACTTTTGATTTTTTGTACTAGTCACTATTAGGATCCAAAACTAACCATCAACCATTTCTTTTATTCATCATACACCTATGATTAAAGATAATCTATCATTAATATATATATATATATATATATATATATATTAATGATAGATTATAAAAGGAAGCATTATTAGGATCAATGAGACTACCTTACAAAAGGCATTATATCTTTCAATTCGTGAACTTGAGGTGGGTGCTGAAGTATCTAATAATTTCATCCTAAGAAGCTATTTTAAAGATGGCATGTTGTCATTCAAGATAAATTAAAGTTGGCAAACGGTAGAGGTACTTATACCAAAGCTTATAGAGTAGATACATTTTATCAAAAGCGGTTAGGCTTAAATCAATACACTACGTACATGTCTAAATGGCTACCATTTGCTACAATAGGAATGCTAGAAGATATGGTGTTTAATTGGGCAGTTCTTATAGCAATTAGAATCCATGCAAAAATGGAAGCCAAGTAGAAGACAACAAAATTTGCATCTTTGCTTTGCTCAAATTATGTGCACACCATGATTGTATATACATTGAGTCAAACACTGCCAATAAGGAAAAAAAATATGCCCTCTCTAGTGCCTCAATGAAGTATTTGGAGTTTAATGGTACTAATAGCTAATTTCAGGGTCATAGTGCATGAAATTGGAAAATCAAGTACCTTGTTGAGATGAGAGGCTATACTAGAGATTCTACTAGAGCAAGTTCCAATTTATTTGGCGATCAATTTGGAAGCTGAAGTTTTTATTTTGATAGACATAAACTATTTAGCATTTCCATAGGATAGAGCACGAAAAAGAGTGAATCTCAAAGATGTCATATTGGCTCAAATTTCTCAATTATAGCTCACGGTGTCGAGGTAGAGAGAGTTTGCTTCAAGAAAGTGCTAGGCTTCAAGCTACCACTAAATGCTCAATCAAGTCTAAGATGTAAAATTACCAAATTTATATATATAATATATTCTTTTTTAAGGAAATTACATCAATACATAAGCTCAAGTACCAAGAAAATACCCAAATGTATGATAAAGTATCTTAAAACCTTATATATCCTTATGAGAAATGTTTCTTAAAATTCAACAACTCATATCTCACAATTGGACTATCCAAAAAATCTTAGATTTTACATATAGTACTGATATACTTTCAAAAACTACCACAAAAAAATTCAATTGCAAATTCATTACGGAGCTTGAGATATCACTAAAATCCTAATAGTAGCTTTGAACCCTAGCTTACATATACCTACATGCTATTTTCTTCATATCTCAAAAAACAAGTACTCAAATACCATGAAACTTTGATCTATAGATTTTTAACCTAATATTTCATACTTAAAGAAATTTTCAGCCAAAACTTCATCTAGAAACTCAAGATATGGCTCTAACTATTACTATCAACAAATGACTCACTTACTGCCTTTGAATTACATGTATTGTCTTCAATGCCCTATAACTCCTTCATCTAGACTTGAAATTCATCAAACAATATATTTTAAGTGTAGCTAAAAAAGTGTTCTTTCTAACTCCAATTGCCAATCTTTTATTGCTCTCTGTACACATATGTTATGTTTCAAAAAGTGACAGTAGGTACAAATTTGACACCTCACTTTGAACACCTATATCTCCTTCACAAAAACTCCAAATCATACAAATACTTCATTTAAATTATACCTAAAACCATGAACTTTCTGATCCTAGCCTCAAAAGCTCAAATCTTCTAAAAGTGAAATCCTAAACCCTAATAAGATCTCAGGCAACTTCCTTGAAGCCCATTGTACATGACATTCGACCAATAGGGATGAAGGTCTTCACCCCTTGCCTTCATCCAACCATATCTTGCTTTCATTCTTTCCAATAAGCCTCCTAATAGTTTAAACTTTCATCTTTAAACTCTAAAATTTTCTTAAGCTTTATACTAAATATCTAAATCCTACATAATATAAACACTATAATCAAAATAAATAAATCTCCAAATAAATTTTTGTTTATCAATTCTCTTTATATTTATTTACTAACCACTCTAATCTACATCAAGACTTACAAACCTATTATATGTCTTAATTAATTTTTACATACTATAAGCAATTACAATACGACAATGGTGAGTAAATTGGATGGAGAAAGAAATTTAAGGCAACAATTGGAGGCAAATAGGAAAGAGCTATTTGAGCAAAGATACGGAAGTAAGGAACAAGATTAAATTATCTAAGAAAATGTGGAATCCTTGTTGCTATTGGAATGTAGATTTAAAAAAAATTAGGAAGTTTTGAAAAAAAAATACATTCAACGTATCATGGAAGGTCAAAGGCAAAACCTAATCTAGATTCACAGTACATCAATGTTGGAACGAAAAAAGGCAAAGTGTCAATTGAAAATGAAATGAAAGGAGATAGCGTTACTAGAATAGTAAAAGTGGACATTGAGTAACTAGTATAGAATTGAAACAAAAAAATTATGGATAGAATTTGATACCTTGAAAGCTGTTGTGATCAAATTAGAGGTTAATTTAGCCAGTATTGGTCAGTCCTAGATGTCTACTTTAATCGTTTCAATAATTGATGAATTAAAAGAGAAGGTTAGGCAACATCAGCACTATTTGGAAGTGAAGGATGTTAAGATTTTGCAGTTCGATTCTCAAATTTGTGAATTGACAGTGTATAATGAAGACTTATCAGTCCAATTGAGGAAAGAACTAATAGAAGTATAAAAAGAACATGAAGACTTCTCAATAGAATCAAAATCAATGAAATCATATACGAAGAATATTGAGATTGATCAATCTAGTGAGCCAGAGGGTTAAAAACTTTATAAAAGTTCCGTTGAAGAAGTTTTCTTTTACAAATTCCATATTTACGAGGACGTTGCATAATTAAGAATAAGGCTATGTAGAACCGATAGGAATTTTTTGTTTTACAATATCTAGTATGTAGGATTAAGAGAAGCTAATAAATTGATGAATGGATACTTTAGAAGGTAGAATGGATGATGTAGTTAAAAAAAGTAGTTATCATTGTTTGTGTAGTGCTTGGCATTTTGAAGAAAACATAAGTAGGTTGAAGAAGAAGTAAAAAGGATTAGACTATGATAGTCATGAGCCAAGATAAGCTTGATGCTATCTTTGTGTTCTTTGTTTTCTTTGTAGAAGAAGAACAATGGATAGCTTTTGAATAATGTGAAGTGAAAATCTAGAATGAAAGAAAGATTTGATATATAAGATGTCAAATAAAAAATTGAATTTATTATTTGTTGATTTATAAGTAGAGGATTGAAAAGTTGATAATAAAAGATTTTTGTGAAGTATAGATATCACTGGCAGAATTAAAATACATTGAATATTGAGATTCAAGAAGAAGAATGTAGAGTCAGGAATCGTATGAAGTAAAATACTGGGAATGATAGTTAGTTTGGAAAATTTTAATGATTGGATTATGAAATTTTTTATGCAATCTTTTAAGATAGTGTAGTATTACCTATTATTATCATAAGTTTAGAGAGGAGAAGAAACAATGAATAAATAAGATAGAATTATCAATTGTAATATTTTCTTTGATAGAGTGTGGAAAACATATAGCATTCTTGGATGTTTTAGTTGATCAAGAGACAATTAATTGTATGATCTTAACATAAAAACTCATGTAGATAGTTTTTCTCTCTATTCGAATTCCTCTATACAAAATTATTTTGATTAGATTAGTCTAAAGTAAGTAAAATAACAATCACAAAAGTATAGAAATTCTTAGAGATATAGAAAACTAAAATGTTAGTGGTAGAAATGGAGTCTTATTAAGTCTTAGAGGTAATTATCCTAGTTGGTTTAGTATTTTTATTTTATTATTGAATATTAAGGATAATTTATTAAAACCAATATTTATATTGGTCTTCTATCTATATGTACTTCTTATAAAAACTATAAATTTTAGTAGTTAGAAGAAGCATGAAAAAGAATCTCATGTCATTTTAGTTATTGATATAAAAAATAAGATTTATAGTGGATTTAAATTGATTTTTATTATTATCAAAATTCATCAAGGTAGAAAAATGTATCCTTAAATGGATATTAGCATTATAAAAAAATTATAGAACTTTTAAAATTTTATTTATAGTTTATTTAGAAGTTTTTAGGAATTTTTAGAACAATTTCAAGATCTTGGTAAAAATGAGTTTTACCACTTTGGAAGCTTTTATGAAGAAATGGAGCAAGATTTGAGGGCCATTCATGGCTGTCAAGCTAATTGGATGTTTTTAAACACCATGGTGAGGACAAAATTACAAAAATATTGGTCCTTCTAGTAGAAAATAGGAGGACCAGCAACTAGTGTAGTCTTTGTAGGAAGGAGAATGCACAAGTCACATATGGGTTGTAGCACCTTGAAGGTAGTTAAGAGGATAAGATTAAGGCCTCGTGGCCTCTCTTAGACTCCCTTATACACTATATGTGAGCCTTGGTGAGGCTCGAATCCTTGATCTATAAGCAAGTTACCTTTGAGGTAAAATATTTTCACTTCACTTTTCAATTATTTACTTCATATCTTTAAAACTTCACAACTTACTCATAGTAATTCGGATTTATATGTTTCTTATGTCATTGGAAAGATAATAAAATTAAATATTTAAAAATATAATTTTTAATTTTAATTTTAATTTTTTATTAGATGAAAACATAGTAAACAGATTGTGACGTAGTTTAGGGTGTTGTAATTGCTTCATGTCATTTATTTCAATCGCTTTGTAGTTTTTCTTCTTTTGTTTTTGTTATTTGACTACTTCACTTCATATCACCAATTACAAGCAGTTCTTAATTAAGACCATCTTGTAACTTGGATTAAGGAGTGAATAACTAATGAAAATTAAAATTAAAATAAATTAAAATTAAATTAAAAAAATTAAAATCAATTAAATCTAAAAGTAAAAATAATAATATTAAAATAAATTAATTATTTTAATAATAAAGAAAAATCTATTAATATTTATTTTTATATTTATTTTTAATTAATATTATTTTATATTTAACTCTTAATTTTATTTTTATTTTTATTTTTAATTTAATTTTTATTTTTATTTTTATCTTTTTTTTTACTTCTATTCTATTTTATTTTGACTTTTATTTTGACTTTTACTTATCTTTTTATGCTTACTTTCTTTGTTTAATTCTTACTTTTATTTTCATTTACTGATATTATTATTTTTAATTTTTAGTTTTTTAATTATTATTATTATTATTATTTTATTCATGATAGTTTTATATATTGAAGTAAGTGAATGTATTTTTCATTTATTCATTAATTTTTTTCTTTAAAATAGTGCTATTTCTAATCCTAAAAAAAATTTGAATAGTTAAATATTAGTATTAGTATTTTTTGGTTTTTCTCTTTAGGTGGTTGTTATTAGCAAGTATAAAGGGTGGACCTTGTCTTTAAGGTTTTATCACTTCCTTTCCTTGTAACTTCTCTAATTGAAGGCCTTTCTCTAGTGGTAGGGTGATTTAATCACTCCCTCCATCCCTCATATAATTACTTTTTATCCTTGTGAATTTCTACTTGAGGGCTTATCTCTAGTCATAGGGAGATTTAATCACTCCTTCTATTCTTTGTATTCCTTCTATTCACGATGTTGTAATATGTAAAATCTTGCTTGAGAATACTCTAGGCACCTACCTGTAGATGGTAGAATGGAATATACAACAACAAAATCCTAATTCTAATAGAATACTAACAATGCTAAACAAGCTTTAATCAAATTCAGAGTAACCTCAAAGTAATTCCAAAGAAACAATAAGAAATCTTAAAGAAATATTAAAATGATTACAAACATTTCTCAAATATATGTCAATTCAATCTAAATTTAATCCTTGTTGAAATCTTATTGGACTTCATTCAAAATTTAGGCCAAAAACTAACTAAATCTTAAATCCTAAACAAACTCAAATAAAATCTTAAATCCTAAATCAAATCCTAATCCTTAAATCAAACCCTAACCAAATCCTAAATTCTAAATCAAATCTTCAGAAAACCCTAAATCCTAAATCAAATCCTAATCCTAAATCAAATCTCTAAATCCTAATCAAATCTTAAACCTTAAATCAAATCCTAAATCCTAAACCAAACCCTAATCAAATCCTAAATCTTAAACCAAATCTTAACCAAATCCTAATCCTAAATCAAATCCTAATCTCAAATCAAATCCTAATCAAATCCTAAATCCTAAACCAAATTCTAATCAAATCCTAAATCTTAAAATAAATCCTAATCAAATCCTAATCCTAAATCAAATCCTAATTAATCCTAAACCAAACCCTAAATCCTAAATCAAATCCTAACCAAATCCTAAATCCTAAACAAAATCTTAACCAAACCCTAACTCTAATCTCAAACCCTAAACCAAATCCTAATAATTTCTATAACAGATTTAAACCTCAATAACTAATGAATGAACTATTGATCTTAACTCAAATTTTCCACACTTATTACAAATTAAGTTAAAAATAAGCTTAAAAAATTTGAAAAGGATCAAAAATCCCAAATAAACGATAACCTCAAAAAACATGCTCGGGTATTAGCAGCCTCCTTCTCCAACCTTAATGCCAATCTTCCAGAGTCAATATCTCTCTTTTTTACTATTTGATTGATTTAAAAATTTTTATATATATAGAAAAATAAGTCTATTATCTTCATCCATAAATTTCACTCCAATCCAATTAGTAGATTGTAAGAAATCTTAAAAACCCTCACTAGACCTAAAATTCTACTTTCTGAGACCTAGACTCACTTAAACCTCAATAATCCCCAAGTCGACTATTAGATCAAGCTAATATTTACAATACATATTAAGCACAAATATGACCATTAACCTACAATATTTCATCCATAGATCTATTAAAAAACTCTTGAAATGACTAGAAACATCAACCCTATTTTATTTCACAAAATCCAAGTCATCCAAAAACAATCTTGATTTTGTAAAGCTCTTATAAAGTCATAACAACTCCAAATTGCCCAAAATCAATGAAATAGAAACCTTATCTAATTTGTTATCAAACTCTTTTCTTTGATTTGCAAAAAAACCCTGGAGTTGTCAATGAGACTCAATTTTGTGTCTTACGGTTTGATTTCAACCTTAGTTCATAACCGGCCCTCTTTGGATATCAATATTAATTTTTTCTAAGTAAATTTTGCTAGAATTTACTCTTGATTTCCTTCTAAAGATGCTTATATTATTTATTTTTCTAATCTACTTTGTTTTACCTTATTTATGGTCCTACAAAGTAAGTAGAAGTAACCTTTCTAAAAAGGCAGCATTGGTACCTTTTAGTTTTACTACCCTTTTGACTATTAACTATATTTCTAAGATAATTTTCTCTAATACTTTGAACTAAGATCTCCCACATTATAATAATTTCCACACTCTTTCACCTATTAGTTATGTTACATCATAATAATGGAAAGTAGTATAGAAAGAATTCAACAAGAACTTCAGCAGAATTCTTCATCAATAAAAGAAGAAGAGATAGGTAGAAAAGTTAGCTAGAAGGAATTTGGAAAAAAGAAAAAAAGAAGAAAAGAAAAGTCCAACAAGTTCAAATCATAATCTAAGATGACTATCTTTTCAACAAACTTTATTGAATTTAAATTTATTTTGCTAATACAAATTGTGGTTAAGGCAAAGGAGGACAAGTAAAAAGAAAGAAAGCATCAATAGCTTGCAACCAAGTCCTTTGACCTTGTTAATTATTCTTTTTTTAATATTTTAAAAAATTTCTTGAATATAAGGAGTGGAAGCTAGGAATTAGAGGATAGAATCTAAGAGGAAGAGACAAGAAAGGTAAGTTTTCAATCTCTCTTATAGATGTGGATGGAAGAAGATAGATAGAACCTTTAATCTATTATCTTTAAGTCTTAAATCCTTATTTAAAATATTTAAAATGAGATTGGCTAGGAAAAAAGTCACGAATTTTGAAAGTTTGTTAACAAGTGTTAGATTGGCTGGAGATGCAATTAGGTGAATTCTTCTTCAATATGGTGTGATTTATTTGCAAAGAATTATTTTCATAATGTTATTTTTGTTATTAACTATTACAGTAGGTAATTCTTTAACTATCTTATTGTGATAAAATAAGAAAAAATATAAGCATGGACTCCTTGCCATCCCGATATGGAATATTTTTTTACATCTAAGATTGCTTAAGATCACTCCTACATAATAGTAATTTTATATTACAATTAAAGTCAAAAATAGTCTTGCTTGAGGTGATACTTAAGCAAGCATTCTTTCTTTAGTTGTTTCTATTTTATTTTTCTTCTTTGTTGGAAGATACTTAAGTGGATTGCAAGTGGAAGAGTCAAATATTTAAATTGTTGAAAAATTGGGTCGATTAAAAATTATGCTAAGTTGAACGGTATGTCTGTAATTATATAGATGCATCATTCTACTAGATTTGAGTAATTCAATCTATCTTTACTTATAGAAATCCTTAGATCTACTAGCTAAAAAAAAAATCAAAGCTCAATGAAGTAGAGATTCAATAATTGAATAGGCAATCATCACCTCTAACATTAGAAGGTATTTTTATTTTAAAACCAATTGAATCAAGTCTAGGCAAGGAAGTAAGAGAGAAAGGAGTAGATCCTAAATCTTGTAACTTAATTGTAGAGGTAAAAGAAGAGAGAGAAGGGTCAACACATCTTTCTCCTCCAATGAAACATAAAGGAGAATCTACACCAACTCTTATATCCATCAACTCCTTGATTCAACTAAGAGGCTTTCCAATAGTAATTCCTAAGGGTTTTCAAGCATTTTCTATGCCCTACAACTTGCTTATATTTAAAGGGACTAGAGATGATGATCCATTGGTACATGTCGAAAGATTCATGGAACTTTTCACGATGTGTTTAATAACTAATCCAAGTTATTATCTTGTATGATTTTCAAGTATCGTAAAAGATGGAGCTTATGAATGATATAGAGGCCACCTTCTCCAAACCGTTAAGAATTGGGACATACTCATGAGAATATTTTTAGAAAAGTTTAGGCGAGAAATAGGGCAAAGTAATACCCTCACAGCCCTTTCTTCTTTATGACAAGGAAAAGAGGAAGAAATCATTGAATATATTTGGAGATTTGAACTAGATTTGTAAGAACTCTTCTCGCTGATGATATCCTCACCCATTTCTTTATTCAAGGATTTAATCATGAGGGAACAATTTGAGAATTCCTCAAAAGAAGATCAAATAATTTAGAAGAAGCCAAAAAAATAGATCGAGTAGCAGAAGACATTTATAAGCAATAAGAACAAATGTGGAGGAAAGAAGACTATAGAATCTCTAATTTTATTCTTATACATGCCCAAAATATAGGAAATTTTCAAAGACATTTCTATGGAAGTATAGAACTTCAAATTTATTCCATAAACACTATCCAATATCTTTAGAGGTTAGACTACTTCTTATCATTCCTAAGTTGACATATCTAAAAGATAGGAATATATAGAAGGAAGACTTTAAGAATGAAGTTCTTCAAAGGTAATAAAGATTTCAAAATGAACTTGTACAACAAATGAAGGCTATGCAAGAGCAAATATTTCTTTTAATTAAGAGTCAAAATCCAAACTAAGTTCCACCTCTTATAGAATCTGATAGACACATCTCAAGGCTTTGGTATATTCAATATGGCTAGTTAATGCATACAAGTGAATTTTGTTCAAATTAGCAAAATTACCAACAAAACTAGGGATAGCCACAATTATATGCTCCACCTTATAAAAATCATAGTACAGTAAGTTTTAATTTCCAATTCCAACCTCAAAAAAATTCTATCTAAGGATTTAAGAATCTACAATGATAATAACATGAGGTGGAAAACTTTTGCAAATAAAAGACATCTACTAGGTAGTTGTTAGATAGAAAATAAGATAATATGTAGAAATTTTTAGAGAAACCATCCTACAAATGTGTGTAGGCAACTTCATAAGGTGATTCCATTAAAATTTTCACAAGTAAATTATCAACAACAAGCCCAAGATCAATTGAAGGACATAAGAAATATAAATTTTGATAATATCTTAAGACCTTATAACATGTTTTATATTCATAATAATAATTATCAAATCTAATACCCTTCTTCAATTCTAAATATATAAAGAGGATTTATTTCATTAAATGTAGATCAACCTTAATATGGCTAATAAAATGAGAAGAAATTCACACAATATAAGGTATTTGGAAATATTATATCAATGAGAATTATGGAGAAACTAAGACTCAATATCATTGGACCATCTTCTTTTATAACCAACATGGCTAATCAAAGTGAAGACATATATTTGGAATAAATTAGAAGTTGTAAGATGATTACGGGAGGTGAAAAATATGATTGGGAGGATGACGAGAAATTTACCAAATAGTTAACAGAGCACCTTAATTTAAGTACAGATGAAGTAATGAATGTCAACTTCATAGATGATTTTGCTACTTGGTAAAATAATGAAATAGATGTACACTTAGTAACCTTAGTTGAAGACATAAAAATTAAAGATGCATTTGGAGTGAAATTTGATACCACTCAAATTGATGAGTTGGATGACTTAATAGAAGAAGGTAACATTACTCCACCTTTACAATTTAAACAAACTTTGAGTGGTCTTACAATTGGAATTAATATGGCCATCCATCCACTAATACCAAATAATTAGTATAAGATATCTATAAAATAATTATATGTTCATAATATAAATTATAAATTTATAGATATTTTTCTTAAAGATAGATTGAAACAATTAAAAAGATGGAATAAAATAAATACAAGAAGTATAAAACATACAAAAGTTGTACAAAAAAGAAAAGAATTTTTTTTTAACAAGCAACATAAAGTTAAAATCTTTAAGCCTAGCATGTTAGTTCTTTTACAAGATGCTATGAGATTAGATTTTCTAGGAAAATTTGATGCCATATGATTAGGCCCTTACTTAGTTAAAGAAGTCTTTTCAAATAACTCAATTTGACTATAAAAACTTACCGGGGAAGATTTTTCTACTAGAACATTTAGAAATAGATGTAAAGAATATAGAGTGTGATTTTTATCATACACAAAGTCAAATGGCTCATCCTCAAATTTCTTCTTATTTAATTCTTGAAGTGCCAAATTATCAAAATTGGATGGAATTTAGAAGCTAAAATATTGGAGTTCAAGATAAACTAAACTCATATTCATTTGTCTTATCTTCTTTTTAATTTAGTTCCTTCACCAAATAATTAGAGATATTATAAGTAAAAGAGATAAGTACTTGATGAAACTTTAATAAAAAAAATAAAAAAAAAATTGAGAATTGTAAAAATGTGTCTTAGTAAACATTCAAATGGCATAGAGGGATTGATCATGTGAGAGGTTGCCAAATGAGTATTTCAAGTTTGAATCTGGTTGGAAAAAATAGGCTATCTTAATGAACTAGTGTTAGTACAAGAAAAGACCAACCTTGACACCCAACCGATATATAGACCTTAGAAAATTGATAGTAAAATCCTCTTATATTAAAAAAAATCTAAAAGGATCACTTTTTTACTTCTTAGCTCTGATTTCTTATTTTATATATAATCATTAAGTCTTAAGTTAGATTTAATTTTCTTTGTCTTCCTTGTTTAGATTTATAAAACAAAAACTACTTTGATTCCTTTACATTAGAAGTAAACACTCATTTTTGTCTTTGAAAGTTTTTAAAACAATTTTGTAGATAATTCCTCTTTTATTTCAATAGCATTTTAGAAGGTCAATTCTAGGTACTTCTCTTTTGCAAGTCATCCCAGATAGTTGCCATGTGTAAATCATCAAATCGACTCACTTATTATTTTAGAATAAAAATAAACATTTAAATGCTTTAAATCACAACACATAGTGAGTATTATAGAAATCCTTAGAAAAATAGAAAATTAGAATGTTAGTGGTGGAAATGGAATCTTATTAAGTCTTAGAGGTAATTATCCTAGTTGGTTTAGTATTTTTATTTTATTATTGAATATTAAGGATAATTTATTAAAACCAATATTTATATTGGTCTTCTATCTATATGTACTTCTTATAAAAACTATAAATTTTAGTAGTTAGAAGAAGCATGAAAAAGAATCTCATGTCATTTTAGTTATTGATATAAAAAATAAGATTTATAGTGGATTTAAATTGATTTTTATTATTATCAAAATTCATCAAGGTAGAAAAATGTATCCTTAAATGGATATTAGCATTATAAAAAAATTATAGAACTTTTAAAATTTTATTTATAGTTTATTTAGAAGTTTTTAGGAATTTTTAGAACAATTTCAAGATCTTGGTAAAAATGAGTTTTACCACTTTGGAAGCTTTTATGAAGAAATGGAGCAAGATTTGAGGGCCATTTATGGTTTTCAAGCTAATTGGATGTTTTTAAACACCATGGTGAGGACAAAATTACAAAAATATTGGTCCTTCTAGTAGAAAATAGGAGGACCAGCAACTAGTGTAGTCTTTGTAGGAAGGAGAATGCACAAGTCGCATATGGGTTGTAGCACCTTGAAGGTAGTTAAGAGGATAAGATTAAGGCCTCGTGGCCTCTCTTAGAATCCCTTATACACTATATGTGAGCCTTGGTGAGGCTCGAATCCTTGATCTATAAGCAAGTTACCTTTGAGGTAAAATATTTTCACTTCACTTTTCAATTATTTACTTCATATCTTTAAAACTTCATAACTTACTCATAGTAATTCGGATTTATATGTTTCTTATGTCATTGGAAAGACAATAAAATTAAATATTTAAAAATATAATTTTTAATTTTAATTTTAATTTCTTATTAGATAAAAATATAGTGAACAGATTGTGACTTAGTTTTGGGTGTTGTAATTGCTTCATGTCATTTATTTCAATTGTTTTGTAGTTTTTCTGCTTTTTTTATTGTTATTTGATTACTTCACTTTACACCACTAATTGCGATTAACTCTTAATTGAGGTAATCTTATAACTTGGGTTGAGGAGTGAAAATTTACACTAACAAAATATATGATAGCAAGTAGTGCTTCTTTGTGGATTTTGTAGTTAATTTCTGCCACTGAAAATTTTCTAGAATAGAATGTAATTGGACAAAGTTTTCCATCTTTTCCATATTGTCACAAAATTTCTCTCAATGCAAAGTCTAAGGCATTGATTTCTATAAAATATGGCTTCTTAAAATCTGGATGTATCAAAATTGGAGCTATTGTGAAAGCATCTTTTAAGCTTTGATAAGCTTTCTCTGCATCAAGGCCTCAGTCTAATTTGTCCTTGTATGTCAACTGAGTAAGTAGAGTAATAATCTTGGATTAATTCCTAACAAAAATCTTGTAGAAGTTTACAAATCCAAGGAAGTATTGGACATTATGTACAATTTTTGGCTTTGTCCAATTGATGATTACTTCTACTTTCTTTGGATCCATGAAAAGACCTTTGTTGGAAATATTATATCCAACAAATTTGACTTGAGATGGATGAAATATACACTTTTCTAATTTAGCATACAGCCTAGCACTTCAGAGTTTTTTCAATACAAGATGGATATGTTTTCCATGGTCTTTTGGATTCTTGGAAAAGATTAAAATATCAACTAAATAGATCACAACAAAGTCATCAAGATACTCACTAAATATTTCATTTATTAAGTATTGGAATATAGCTTGAATATTGATAAGTCCAAAAAGCATGACATTGTATTCAAAATTTCTATATCTTGTGCAAAATACTATCTTTTATTCATCTCCCTCCTTTATACATGCCTCAAAGATCAATCTTTGTAAAGATCTTTGCTTAGCTAAATTGATAAAGAAGTTTGCATATCAATGGCAATAGATATTAATTCTTTATCACGATTTTATTAAGACTGCAATAATTGATACATATTCATAAGGATCTATCTTTCTTCTTTGTAAATAATATCAAAGCATCAGCTGATGACTTAGAATGTCAAATAAAATTTTTAGCTAGATTTTCTTAAATATACTCTTTTAAAGTCACAAGCTCATTTTGAAATAAATTATAGATAGGTCCAAACGGTAGTTGAGCATCTTCTTGAAGATCAATTGCATAATTATAAGCATAATGCTTTCACAAGATATCCATATTTTTCTTTTCAAATATATTTGTAAAATCCTTATATGCCTTTGGAATTATTGTTGTAGCAACCAAAAGTTCCAATTGCATATTTGCATAGATAGCAAATATAATATCTTATTTAGCCACCGTCATAAATACTCTAGCTTCAATAAATAAATATTATTTAAGTTTTATTTTTTTGGGTGTTAGAAGTTTTTTCATAGATCTGAAGATTCTATGATCTACTAGAAGAAATTTTTACTTTTGTGATGCTCAATCTATCTATGGATTGTATTTTTTAAGCCATAAGAATCCTAAAATGACTAAACTTGATGGTGATCTAATAATGTTGAATACTACTTGGTTGCTAAGATTGTCAAAGAATATTTCTAAGAGAATTGTTTCATGAGTGACGTCTGCAAACGATAAAGGTCGACCATCTATTACTTCTATATACACGGCTTTGGATTTTTTGACCATATGTCACGGACATACTCATAATTATATATACAAATATGTAGAAGTAAGTAAAAGTAAATAAAAGTAACTTAATTCTATAGTATTTGATAAGGAAGCTTCCTAAAAGCTTCATAGACGCTGCTTTGACTTCATAGGTGTCTTTAATTGACTTTTTGGATTAGAAACGTAGTCAACAAGTTGGCCATGTGCCACACATGTTGTTAGCTTGAAGATCAAGCTAACTATGTGGCCCACATGTAGAAAAACTTACCTTACAAGTCAAGGCATGTGTCCTAAAAAGTCAACACATATTGGAGGTCCTATAGAACGTCGCCACATAGCCACTAGTTAGATAGTATATATAGAGACAAGAGTGAAGCCTTCTTCACTCTTGTCAACTCTTTTCTTGCTTCCAGTCTAGTTTCAAGGGTCTTTAGTTTCTTTGTCTTTTGGCAATAGCCATTCCAGTTTCTCTTTCAATATACATACTTGTTTATTTATATTTTTTTTATCTTTCTTTGAGTGAAGGCACACTTGTCTGAATTTTTTTTTATCGAGTTCTTGTCCTTAACAGATTCACAAGAGTACATCTATAATATCACAGCTTTGTCTAATCTTGATTAAGAGTAAATTACCTCTTTTTCTTGATAAGATATAAGCATATTAGAAGTTACAAATTACCCTCTTCTAAACTGATATTATCTTTAGTATTTTCTTTGTTCTCAAATTCTCTCTTCTATTTATCTTGAGCGATATTAGACATCTTTTCTTTTTTAAGTGTTATCATGGCAGAACTTTTTGAAATAAAGAGTGTAATGGCACAAATATAAGAGCAATTGAGGAAGTTAATGCTTGCAATGCATCAACTCAATTTACCACCACAAGGAGTAATAAGATTGGCAGGAAGTGAAGATATAGAAATGGTTGGAGTTGCTTCAACATCTGCACCAAATCATGTCCTTTCTCCCGCGGTGGAACGCCCTTCCAATGTTAGAAAACCAAGAATTGTCCTACCCGAGAAGTTCGATGGCACCAGATTCAAGTTTCGAGGATTTATCAATCAAGTACAACTTGTGATTGAACTTCAACCCCAAAGCTATCTAACTCTAGGATCTCAAGTTAAATTCATTAGTATGCTTCTTTCAGGTTCAGCACTATCATGGTTTTCATCTTTTTTTGAACGACGAGATCTAATATTGGATAATCTAGAGACTTTTTTGGCACAGTTTTGATCCATGTATGGAAAACATGATGCAATTCGTGTTGCAACCAATAAGATCCATATTTTAGGACAAAGCAATGAATCAGTAATGTTGTATGCTTTACAATTTTGATAACTTCCAACTGATATCAAGTGGAATGATGCTGCACTTATTAACCAATTTCTCTATGGATTATAATATGAAGTAAAACAATTAATGCTCAACTTAGCTGATCCTCAAATATTGAGTCAAGCAATTGACTTTGCTAAGAAGTGCGACAATTGTCTTTTTGAATTTCGATCTTAGAATTGTACAAGTGGACCTCAACGTTACTATAATTCAATGGCAACACCAACATCTCTTCAACACATACATTCAAAAGTAGAGGATATGCAAATTGATGCAGTACGTTTCAAACCTCTTATTGAACAAGAAAAGACTCGTTGTCGTCAAGAAGGATTATGTTTATATTAAAGAGAACAAAAATACACTATTCAACATTGTCCAAAGAAATGACGCAACCACAAAATGAAGAGTATGGCTGTAAAAGAAGACAATATGTCAGAAAACAAATTTGTCCAGCTACAATAGGGACCGTGCGGCTGGAACCTTGCACAACATCTAGTAAAGGTCCTATTCTCTCCTCAGAATCCTCTCCTTGTTTTACATTAAATGTTATTTTAGAACCTAAACATTAAAAAGCCTCTGCCTTGTTAGATTCAGGAACCTTAGCATGTTTCTTTGATGAAGAATTTACCAAAAGACATAACATATCTATAGTAAAGATAACTAAACCTGTTTATGTAGAAGTCATAGATGGTCGTCCATTATCTTCTAGAGATATTACCCACGAAATCCTTCTTATAGAACTAATAATCAATAGTCATAATAGCTTTGCAGTATTTAATATCATTAGATCTCTCTCTAATCCAATCATTTTAGGTTTATCGTGATTAGAAAAATACAGCCCTCTAATAGATTGGATTTTTCGAACTCTTACTTTTTCTAAAAATATAACTAACACTGTAGTTAATCAAGTAGAGAGTCATAAGTCCAATTCAATTAAATCCGTGTTTATAGGTACAAAAGCTTTCTTGCATACTGCTATGAAAGAATCACCATATATTATTTATGCCACACCTGTTTCTACTAGTGGAAAGACTTCAAGTGGCATTCCAAGTCAATATCAAGAATTTTAAGATGTATTCAAAAAAAAGAATGCAGATACACTCCTGGGACATCGTTCCTATGATTGTTCAATTGATCTTCAAGAAGGAGCACAACTGCCATTCGGACCAATCTACAATTTATCACAAAATGAGTTGACTGAACTCAAGGAGTATATTGAAGAAAATCTAGCCAAGAATTTCATATGCCATTCTAAATCTCCAGCAAGAGCTTCAATTCTATTTGTGAAGAAAAAAGATGGATCATTGCTGATGTCTGTTGATTATTGAGGACTCAATAAGATTACCATCAAGAATAGGTATCCACTACCTTTAATATCTGGACTTCTTTATTAGTTGAATCAAGCTAAGATCTATACAAAAATAGATCTCCGGGGAGCATACAATCTAGTACGCATCAAAGAAGTAGATGAATGGAAGACTGCATTTCGAATTAGGTATGGATATTTTGAATACAACATCATGCCTTTTGGACTTATAAATGCACCAGCAGCTTTTCAACATCTAATGAATGATATTTTTTGAGAGTTTTTGGACGATTTTATGGTTTATTATCTAGACGACATTTTGATCTATTTTAAAAATCCAGAAGAACATGAACTTCATGTTTGGTTTGTGTTACAAAAATTAAGAGATGCAGGACTTTATGCCAAGATAAAAAAAAGTGTGTATTCCACACTACTCAAGTCGATTTCTTAGGTTATATCATTTCAAATGATGGACTTATGATGGATCTTAAGAAAGTTCAAAGTATTATAGATTGGAATATCTCAAAAATGGTAAGACATGTCCAATGCTTTTTGAGATTTGCTAACTACTATTGCATCTTCATCAAAGACTTCTCTCGAGTTGCAGCTCCACTTACATGTTTGACTTGTGAAGACAAACTCCAATGGAATCAAGAAGCAAAGATTGTTTTTGAATCTTTGAAGACAGCGTTTGTTTCTGCACCAATCTTATATCCTGTTGATTTTTTCAAAGCGTTCTTTATAGAAAAAAATATATCAAACTTTGCTTTGGGTGCGGTTTTATCACAAATGGGAAAATATGACAAACTTCATCTAGTAGCCTTTCATTCAAGAAAATTCTCAGCAGTAGAAATCAATTATGAGATGCATAACAAAGAATTTCTTGTAAATATGGATTCTTTTCAAAAATGGCATCATTATCTAGAAGGTGCTTTTAATCCAGTCACCGTATATACTGATCACAAGAACCTCAAATATTTCATGTGAGCACGCGTATAAAATCGTCATCAAGCTCGTTGGAGGATGTCTTTATCAAGATTCAAGTTCATTATGACTTATCGGCCAGGAAAACAACAAGGTTTATCCGATGCCTTATCTAGACGTTCTTATCTTGCACCAAAAGAAGGAGATGTAGCTTTTGAGCAACAAAGAACAGTTCTCTTAAAGCCAGAGCAATTTCATCTTCAAGCAATAAAATCAACATTGACTGTTGATTTAACTTTTTTCAAGAAAGTCCAATTAAGTATGTCTTCAGGCCCTCTTATTCATGATATCAAGAATAATTCTTCTAAATCTCATGATCCCTCTAAATTGGAGTTCAAAAATAACCTACTCTATTTCAAAAGATGCCTATATGTTCCAGAAGGAGAAGCACGTTTACGTATTCTTCAAGCTTGTCACGACTTCCTAGTAGCAAGATATTTTGGATACAACAAGACTTTGGAGCTGATATCTAGGGATTTTTGGTGGCCTCAAATATGGAATGCAGTGAAAGATTTTGTAAAATCATGTGATGTTTGCTTAAGATCAAAAATTCCTCGTCATCGACCTTTTGGACTTCTTCAGCCATTACCCATTCCCAAATAACCATGGTCTTCTGTTTCTATGGACTTCATTACGGATCTTCCAATCTCATGTTCTTATGACTCTATATTTGTGATAGTAGATCATTTTACTAAGATGACACATTTTGTACCATGTACAAAATTTATTTTAGGTGAAGAAACAACTAAGCTCTTTCTTGACAATATCTATCACTATCATGGATTATCCAAAGATAATATATCAGATAGGGGAACTCAATTTGTATCAAGATTTTGGCGGACTCTTTTCAAGATTCTAAAAGTGGATATAAAACTATCTTCGGCATTCCATCCTCAAACAAATTAACAAACGGAGCGTATTAATCAAGTTTTGGAGCAATATTAAAGATGTACCATCAACTACCAACAAGATGATTGGACAACTCTTTTGCCATTGGCAGAGTTTGCTTACAATAATATAGTACATTCTTCTATAAAATAGACACCTTTTTTTGCTAATTATGATTATCATCTACGACTTGATACTTTTGACTTTTCAAAAGTTGATAATCCTACTGCGAAAGTTTTGGTGACTCATTTATCAGACCTACATGCAACGATGAAGGTGCAGTTAAAAGAGGCTCAAGAATAGCAAAAGGTCAATGTGGATGTCTATCGAAAGGAACAACCACCACTCCACTTGGGTGATAAGGTATGGTTACTTCGTCGTAATATCAAGACCACTCGTCCTTGTGACAAGTTGGACTATCAAAGGCTAGGACTATTTTCTATTTCTGCAAAAATCAATCCAGTTGCATATAGTTTATATCTATCGGAGTATATGAAAATCCATCCAGTATTCCACATGTCTCTTCTTGAACTGTACAAGTCAGTGGACATACCAAGAAGATGACAAGCTCCATCTCCTCCTATAGAAGTGGACAATAATAAAGAGTTTGAAGTAGAAGAAGTCTTAGATTCAAGGCGGCACCAAAATAAATTGGAATATCTTGTCCATTGGGACAGATATGATATTAGTGAATGCACATGGAAGCCAGTAAAAAATCTTGCAAATGAAGCAAAGGCGGTGGAGGCTTTTTATCGACGACATCCATCAAAATCAAGATGAAAACCTTCTTTATAAAAGAAACAACATCTAGGCAAGATAACATTCTACTTTCAATCCTTGTTTGTAGCTTTTTTGTAGTTGTGATGCTCAAGAGATGGAGAACCAACAACCAACAAATTCGACTGAAGAGCCTTCATTTACAGACCTATCGGACAAGACATTACGATTGTCACAACCTTCAAGATGACGCAATCAAGATGAAGATCTTCAAGAACGACATGTTCTTCCTCGAATAGATGACAAGATACAATGGGTTTGGTATCACGACTTAGGAAGGGACTCTCAATGTTTGGTGATTTTGCTAGACGTAGGAACAACTCCTGATGGTGTTTCAAATATTCTATTCGAAAGAAGTTATGAAGGCCTCAACAATGATCAAATAATTGGGTGGTCTTTCCATCCTCGTGTGGGACACTACCGATGGTTGAGAGGCCCTATCAATCATCTTTGAAGAGAAAAAGATCAGAGTATGTGACTAATACAATTCGTTGCATCATAGATTTCTTCAACATATGATGACCGCTCTTGGTGGAACTCATCCTTAAAAGGAGGGTAATGTCACGGATGTACTCATAATTACATATACAAATATGTAGAAGTAAGTAAAAGTAGATAAAAGTAAGTTAATTCTATAGTATTTGATATGGAAGCTTATTAGAAGCTTCATGGACGTTGTTTTGACTCAATAGATGTCTTTAATTGACTTTTTGGATTAGAAACGTGGTCAACAAGTTGGCCATGTGCCACACATGTTGTTAGCTTGAAGATCAAGCTAATTATGTGGTCCACACGTAGAAAAACTTGTCTTATAAGTCAAGGCATGTGTCCTACAAAGTCAACACATGTTGGAGGTCCTATAGAACGTCGCCATGTAGCGACTAATTAGATAGTATATATAAAAACAAGAGTGAAGCCTTCGTCACTCTTATCAACTCCTTTCTTGCTTCCAGTCTAGTTTCAAGGGTCTCTAGTTTCTTTATCTTTTGACAATAGCTATTTCAGTTTTTCTTTCAATATACATACTTGTTTATTTATATTTTTTTATCTTTCTTTGAGTGAAGGCACACTTCTTTGAATTATTTTTTCATCCTGTTTTTGTCCTTGATACCATATAGATTTTGTGTGATCTAAAAAATTCTTTATTAATAAAACATGCACAGATTCTTGAGTCAAATAATGCATGACAATCTATTTTTATGACTCCTAATTGTATAGATATAGTAAAATAATAAGAAAGGCTCGTAGAGAGTATATGACCTTTATTGGTTTGTAATAGTGAAGAATCCACCTGCACGGTGTTGTGATGTAACATGTTTAATAGGTGAAAGAGTGTGGAGATTATTATAATTTAGAAGATCTTAGTTCAAAGTATTAGAACAATTTATCTTAGAAATATAGTGAATAGTCAAAGGAGTAGAAAAATTAAAAGGTACCAATGCTGCCATTTAGAAAGGTGACTTCTACTTACTTTGTCACACCATAAGTAAGGCAAATCAAAGTATATTGATAAAATAAATGATATAGGCATCTTAAGAAGGAAGTTAAGAGTAATTTCTAGAAAAATTTACATAGAAAAACTAGATATTGATACCCAGAGAGGGCCGGTTATGAAACAGGATAGAAATCAGACCTGGAGCACAAAACTGAGTCTTGACGACGACTCCGGGGTTCCTTTAGAGATCGGAGAGTGAGGTTTGATAGCAGACTAAATAGCCTTTCTATGAGCATTGATTTTGAGTGATTTGGAGTTGAAATGACTTTGTAAGAGCTTTACAAAGTCAAGATTTGTTTTGGATGACTTGGGTTTTATGAAATACAATAGGGTTTACGTTTTGGATGATTTCAAGAGTTTTTTAATAAATCTATAAGTGAAATTTTGTAGATTTATGGTTATAGTTGTATTTAATATGTGTCATGAATTTGAGCTTCATCTAATGGTTGAATTGAGGGATATTGAGGTTTAAAAGGGTCAAGGTCTTAGAACGTAGAATTTTAGGTCCGGTAGGGATTTTTAAGATTTCTTACAATCTATTGGTTGGATTGGATTGAAACTTACGTGAGAGGATATTAAACTTGTTTTTCTATGTGTATAAAAACTTTTAGATAAATCAAACGGTGCAAAGGAGAGATATTGGCTCTGAAATTGGCATCAAGATTGGAGAAGGAGGTCGGCCAATACCCAAGCACATTTTTGAGGTTTTCCTCAATTTGGTAACTCAAATCCTTTTTAATTTTTTGAGTTAAGATCAATGGTTTTTTCATTAGTTATTGAAGTTTAAATCTATTATAGGAATTATTAGGGTTTAGTTTAGAGTTTGGTTAGGGTTTGGTTTGGGATTTAAGATTTGGATTAGGATTTGATTTAGGGTTTAGGATTTGGTTAGGATTTGATTTAGGATTTAGAGTTTGGATTAGGATTTGATTTACAATTTGGTTAAGATTTTATTTAGGATTTAAGATTTGGTTAGGGTTTGGTTTAGGGTTTGATTTGGGGTCTAGGATTTGGATTAGGATTTGATTTAGGATTTAGGATTTTATTAAGATTTGATTTAGGATTTAGGATTTGGATTAGGGTTTGGTATAGGGTTTGGTTAGGATTTTATTTAGAGTTTAGAATTTGAATTAGAATTTGATTTAGGATTTAGGATTTGGTTAGGATTTGGTTGAGGATTTAGGATTTGAATTAGGATTTAGTTTAAGATTTAGGATTTGGATGAGGATTTGATTAGAGTTTGATTTAGTGTTTATGATTTGATTTAGGATTTGGTTAGGATTTGATTTAGGATTTGGTTGGGGTTTGGTTTAAGGTTTGTTTTGGATTTAGGATTTTATTAGGATTTAAGATTCAATTAGTTTTGGCCTAAAGTTTGAATGAAGTTCAATAAGATTTTAACTAGAATTAAATTAAGATTGAATTGAGATATATTTGAGTGATATTTGTGATCCTTCTAATATTTCTTTAAGAATTCTTATTATTTGTTTGAAATTTCTTTAAGGCTTTTTTGAATTGGATTAAGCTTGCTTACCATTATTATGGTCTAATTAGAGCATTTTTAGTATTCTATTAGAATTAGGATTTTGTTATTACAATTTCCATTCTTCCTTCCACAACCAGGTGCCCGGAGCATTCTCAAGCAAGACTTCACGTATTACGACAATGGTTCCTATTGTAGCTGAATGCCTTCATTTTCCTGTAATTCTTTTGATGATGTGGCCGCACTCCTCATTTGATATGTACACTGATTTTTCTCTGAAAAATTATTAACTTTATAGCTAGATTTTTCATAATATAAGCATAGGCCAAGTTTCCTTCAATGCTTTATTTCTTGCTCAATAAGAGATTTTAAACAAATTGCATCAAACTGCATATTTTTTGCTTCCAACTTTTTATTAAAATTAAATTGTGAAGAAGTTGTAAAATAATTGATGTATATATGTGGCATAATTGAAGAATATTTATTTTTTTCATTAAAATAAATGATTATCACACTTCAGAGCTTGACTAGGGGCTTCATTGAGTGTGAAAGGATCTAGCATAGAAAATAATAAGTCCTTGATATTGTTTCTTTATCTCTAATAAAATTGGCTCATCAATGCACCTTCTCTTTAATTTATCACATACTAATTGTCAAAAATCTGAGGCATATGTTGATACAGAGCACATTCTATATTGAAGGCTTCAAATTTTAGTTTTTGAAGAATGAACCTTATCATGTTCACCAAATGCTTCTGAAAATACTACCAAAAATGCTTCAAAATTATGTAATATAGGAGAATTATTTTTGAATAATGGAAAAAATTAGGATAAAGCTTCATCCGAGGAGAAGGTTCTAACCAAACCAATACAAGATACTTTAGTAAAATATTATTGAGGTTGAAGCTAAGTGATTAGTGGTACTTATTTACAAAGTCACAAAATCTTGAGCAGGTGCCATTGAACTTTTTTGGAAGGCTAATCTTTGGTTTTTTTGTTGTTATTGTTGTCAGATTATTGTCTTCAATAGAAGCACCTCATATGTTTGAAGTAGACATAATTGTTTGAGAATTTGGAACCTTTGTTACAATTTGATGTGGTGGTTGAGGCACTCCTGCTCTTTGACCATTATATATGGTCATTTATAGTTCTTTATTCTGCTTTGACAAAGTCTCTGTTCTAATCCTCAATGCTTCAAGAACATTAATAATAGAATCTAATTTGATTTCTTTTGAGTCTGTTATATTGAATTTTCCATCTTTTGCCATAAAAAAATAAAGAAACATGTACCTTCAAAAGAAAAAAAACGTGATTTATAATATAAAAAAAAAAAAAAAAAAAAAAACTAAAAGAATATTAAGAAAAGAACAATTTTAGTCTAAGAGAGGATAATCCGCAACCTCTAGAATACTATAATACTTTCTAAAAGAGGGATAATCGACTCTCTATCAAGAAAGATTAAGCTCCTAATATTATTTTATAGCAATCTCGACAAACTATTAGGGAACATATACAAGACAAGGATTTAAGATCAAAAAATGGAATTAGCTTGACATTAAAACAACAACTGGATACAAAGCAAGAAGATCTTTGCTAGACTACAAGAAGTAAGTTGTCAAGACTAAGGATCCCTTCAACCTCAATTCTTATATATACTAGGTCCTAGGAAGCTTCTTGAAAAGTTTCTATGAAGCTTGAGAACAAAGCAAGCCTAAGATTTTTCTTCAGTAACTTCTTAAATCATCTAAAGCCTCTTAGAACCTTCTAAGACCTCCTATGACCTTCTAAAAATTTCATAGAATCTATTAGAACTTTCCAAAATCTTCTAAAACCTTCTAAAATCTTTAAGAGTCTTCTTAAAAGCTTCTAGTACCTTCGAGAACTTTTAAGACCCTTGTGAAACCTTTTAGAATCTTCTTTAATTGTATATCCATGAAAAATAGCTTGTTGACTAAGTTTCTAACCTACCAATCAATTATATACATATATAAAGTCAAAATAATGTCTAAAAAACTTTCAGAAAGATTTTCCAAGAAGGTATTATGAAATTAATCTACTTTTATTTAATTCTACCTATTCATTTTATCTATGTAATAATTATAATAGGTATTTATCTATGACATTACTCCCTCTTCTAGAAACGAATTCTATGAAAAGTGGTGATTATATGTTGAAGAATTCTTAGATGCAGTAAATTATATTTGCTATATACTCTCATCTTTATTTCCTTTGAAGGTAGTTGATAGGTTTCTTCAGCCATCAATAATGCTCTATTCAAGAATAAAAAGACCACCCTATAATTTAATAATTATTGAAATCTTTGTAACTTCCTTCAAATAAAATATTTTTAACACCATCAAGAATCATCTATACTTCCAATAAAATCACCAAGCATCGAGAGTCTTTTTCCAGATCATGATATCAAATGCAGTGTATCTTGCTATCTATTTGAAATAAAACATGTCATTCTTGAAGGTCTTCATTCCTATTATATCATCTTGAAGGTTGAAATAATTGTAATATTTTGTCTAATAAGTCAACAAAAGATGGCTTCGAAGTTGAATCCACTAGCTATTGATTTTCCATCTCCTTAACACCACAATTATACATAAACTATAAATAAGGATATCAGACAAATCTTATTATTTTCTTGGCCAATAACTTATATTGAACTTGAATCTTGACAAAGACATGCTCCAATAAGTCTAACAATGATTCAAATCACATATTGACATAAAATACTTGAGGTTCTTGTGTTCTATATATACAATGATTAGATTAGAAATGTATTGTAGATAATGATCTCATTCTTAAAAAGAATCCATGATTGTAAAAAGTTCTTTATTGTGGATTTCATAGTTAATCTTCGCTATTGAGAATTTCTTGGAATAGAAAGCTATTGAATGGAGCTTGTCATCTTTTCCTATTAGTGACAAACCAACATGCATAGCAAAATTTGATGTGTCTATTTTTATTAAAAAATCCTTAAAAAAATCGATATAATACAAGATTAGTGTAAAAATATATATATCAATTTCAAGGCTTCAAAAGATGCTTCAGCTTTTTTATTCAATATGACATTATATTCAAAGTATGCATATCTTGTTCAAAATATAGTCTTCTATTCATCTCTTTCTTTAATGTGGACCAAGTTATATACTTCTCATATATCTATTTTTGTATAGATCTTAGCTTGATTTAGTTGATCAAGAAGTTTAGATATTAAAGATAAAAGATATCTATTCTTGATAATAATCTTGTTGAATCCTTGATAATTTATGTATATTTTCTGAGATCCATCTTTTTTCTTCACAAATAAGCTAAGTTTCTGAGATCCATCTTTTTTCTTCACAAATAAGCTAAGTTTCTGAGATCCATCTTTTTTCTTCACAAAGTTGATCATTCTTTTGCAGCATGCAAAAAAATATTTGTACCTATGAGTATGGACTTGGCTATACTAAACTTATAGCTTTTTATAAAACTCTTAATAATGCTCTGAAAAAAGTTAAGTTTATAAGAAATTCAATCTATTAGAGGATTATACTTCTTTAACCATAATAAATCTTAAATGATCAGATTAGAAAGAGACTTAATTATATTAAAAATTACGCAACTATTATGACCACTTATTGCTACATCTATAGTAAGTATTTCATGAATAATATCTTCAAAAGATAACAAATGGCCATCTATGACTTCTACATATACAGGTTTAGTTTTTTGTACTAATGGTATTCTATGGCTTGTAACAAACTCTTCATCTAAGAAACAAGTTAAGGCTCTTGAATCTATCAAGATAAAGGCTTTGACATTATTAGGTCTTAAATATATATCTATTGTAAAATAAGAAGAGGATTCTAAAAAGAAGATAAGACCTTTATTTATAGAAGATTCTAGTCGCATGGTCTCTATTGTAACTCGATAAAAAAAAATTCCAACATTTTTAAATCTTTAACAATCGTACTCCTCATTTTGTAGTTGTGTCATTTCTTTGGACAATGTTAAGCAGTGTGCTTAGCTTTCCTATAATATAAATACAGTCTTTTTTGACAACAATGAGTCTTTCTTTGATCAATAAGAGATTTAAAATGTATCCCATCAATTTACATGTCCTCCACTTCTAAATTTTTAGATTGAAAGATTATCAATGTTGTCATTGAATTATAATAACATATGAAGTTTTCTTGTACAATTTTTAGATTGAAACTCAAAAAGCCAATTTTTACTCTTTACAACAAAGTTAATTGCTTGACTCAATGTCTAATAATCAAGTAAATTAAACATCAATTGCTTTACCTCATATTATAATCCATAGAAAAATTAGCTAATAAAAGTTACATCATTTCACTTGGAATTAGTTTTTAGTTGTCAAAATTAAGAAATTTGTGATGTCATTGATCGATTGTCTTGATGCAAGATACAAATCCAATTAGTTGTGATACAAATTGTCTCATATTCTTTATACATAGATCAAAATTCTTCCAAAAAAGCCTTCAAATAATTCAATATTAGATCTTGTTGTTTAAGAAAAGATAAAAAACATAATAATGCTAAATTTGAAAGAAGTATATTAATGAACCTAACTTTTGATCCTAGTGCTGGATAGTTTTAGAATTGAAGATCAATCACAAGGTAAACTTAATTGATAAATCCTCAAAACTTAGATTTTATCCCTTGAAACTTCTTGAATAAGGTAATTCAAGGTTTTCTAACACTTGAAGGATGTTCTACTATACGAAAAGAAATGTGATTTGATATAGATGTTGAAGCAACTCCAATCATGTCTATATCTTCACTTCTTGTCATTTTTATTACTTTTGGTGGTGATAAATTAAGTTGATGAATGGTAAGCATCATCTCTTTCTATTGCTCTTGCATTTATGCCATTGCACTCTTCATTTCAAGAAGCTTTGCTATGATAATATTTAGAAAAAAAAATATTTAATATCATTTAAGACAAATAAAAGAAAAGACTTGAGAAAAAAATAATATTAAGAACAATATTAGTTTAGAAAAATGTAATCTATAACTTCTAATACACTTATTTCTTATCAAGAAAAAAGAATAATCCATTCTTAATCAAAAAATGATAAAGCTCAATATTTTAAGTATACTGTTGTCAATTTGTCAAAAAGAAGAATTCAATGAAAGTAAATAAATAAGTGAGACTCTTTCAAAAAAATAAAAATATAAAATACATATATTAAAAAAAAAAAAAAAAAATCGTTATTCTCAAAAGACAAGGTTAGTTGACTAAGTTTCTAACCTATTAATCAACTATAAATATATATAAAGTTAAAATAATATATAGGAAGCTATTAGAAAGCTTTTCTAAAAAGTCTTATGAAATTAATCTATTTTTATCTAATTCTATTTATTCAGTTTATTTAGATAAAAATTATAATAAATATATATTTATAACACAAATTTATTCAAGTATTGGTTAAAGAAGTAGTTATTTATTTTCTTTTGATATCTTCCAAAGATATTCTAAATTCTTTTTATTTTAGATCTTCTTCTTTCACCATAGATAATAGGCTTGAGATAGCACCATCTTTTAAGGCTGAAATAAGCTCTATATATGCCTTCTGAAAATGTTCCACTTCATGCAACTCATATGAATATTTCTCATTTCATTTTCCATAGATTTGGAATGCCTCATGCTCCAAATGTTGTAATAAAAGCTCATATATATACCGCTTATTCAGAGTGAAAGATCTTTGATACTTTTCATTCATTTATGTTTGAAATTTGAGTCTCTAATTTAGCAGAGAAATGTCCCTAGCTCTTCTTGAGAATTTATCTTTTTTCATATTACAAAGATCATCTTTCATCTTGTAAAATATATTTTCTCTAAAGATCCAAAGTCTTTAAATAGTATCCAATACTAAAATAGGGTAAAAAATCCCATTAGTATATATCTAAGGCTCCAAGTCATTGATGTCATTATTATCAAATCAACTTGATGAAAGACATTGATAATATTGACTCCTAATATGTATCATGAAAGAAACTATTTGGATATCGACAACTATCTAAAATCTAAAAAAGCAACCTATGCCTACAAATATTATAAAGCTTTGTAATTCACTGGCAATCATATCCAAATCACTACATGTCTAATATATCAACAAACAAAAGAATCTTAACAACCATTTACTTGAATTCATCCCTATAATATGCCTATCAGTACAAACTAGTACAAACACAAAATAGAATAACTATGGAAAACCTTCTAAAATAATATCCAAAAATCTATATTGGAGCTTCATTTGCAATAATATACAAGCAAAAATCAAAAATAAACCAAGAAAACTAATATTTTTTTATAATTGATGGTCACAAATTGCAAAACATGCAACAATAAAAGACAATTGCAATGAAATGAAATATAGAGAAGTAAAAGAAAATAAAAAATTTACTTTGAAAGCAATTCATATTTAATAAATTCTACTTCAATGTTTTAAATAACCTCCATTTTAAAAATTGAGCATGCTAATATATTCTCTTTGTCTCTTCTATATAAACTTGACTAAAAAATAATTAAATTCGGACTCCATTTCTACTTGAAAAGAGCTTCTAAACTTACACTTAAGAATTCTAGACAATGAATTTCTTTGGTTTTAAATAATTTATAATTTTATAATAGATTTATGACTACAAAAATCTAAAAATCATGGTTGTATTATCATGAATCAATCTTTGATAGTCATATCCTATCACCGTAGTCTTATAATTGCAAAAATATCTGATGAATGTAAAACTCTTGATTCCAAAGTATTATAATTGTACAATCTTTTTACTATGAGGTCTTGTCACCGTGACTCATTTAAGATTGTGGATTGATACTTTGAACCACAAGAAAATATTATGAGTCATTGTTAGCTATAGCTAGCCATTATTGATTATTACAAATCTTATTTTTGTCTCATATAATTTGATATACAATAGCCAATTGCACCACCAAATACTAAAATCATCTAATGTTGCACAACTCTAACAATCCACATTCAAGTATCTTCACCATCGTAGCTAAGCTTCCTACTACAATCCTCTAATATTGTCTTAGAAGCCAAGCCAATAATTCATTGTTGCACTCTTGCTACTTAGCATTGCCTTACAAGTTTACACTCCCTGAATCCAACCTACAATTGTCTAGTGTCATGATTGTCTGTGCTACTTCCTCTATATTACACCACAATATTGAATATAACTTCAATATAGTATTGTAATATAGTATCTCAAAAATAATATGTATAAACTTAGCTATGGTTTGGTACCCAATATAATATTGCAATCTGCACAGACCAGCTTTAGTATGCAATTCTACTACTATATATTACAGAATAACTACAATAATATCATATTGAATACTTAATACTATTGTATAAGTATTGCAACAAAACAAAAAAATAATGTAATTGATTCTACCACCTAGCACAACAGTGCTCAAAATTCAACAAAAATAAACCAAAAATTAGATTTTATTTTTTTTCTTTCTTTTTGATCTACTTCATTCTAGTTTGTTATATCGTAAATTTGAGAAAATAAAATATTTTTTTCAAATAAAATATTAATAATATAATATTTCTTGTCAATAGCTTTCAAGTCCCAAGTCTTATTTCAGGATTTTCAAGTCTAATTGTTTTTAGCAATAGCCATTATTGGTCAATATTATATAATCTTTGAGTGACTTTTTAGTTCTTTTCTTTGAAATAAGAGTATATTGAGGATATTTTTTCTTCAAGATTCATATCCTTCATAGTTTAATAAGAATACAAACTTACAATTTTTGTCCTATTTTAGAAGTAAGTAGATTATCCACTTCAATTATTATCTTTTGAAGGTTACAAACTATCCACCTTTAAACAAAAAAATCTTATTTTTTAATACTAATATTTTTTTTAAAGACAATGAATTATTTTTCTTTTTAGAAATTTTAATTTAATATTAGAGATTATAGATTATCCTCTTTTAATTTAAATTTTTGAATTTATTTGAGATGTCTATGGAAGGAAATATTATAGATGCTACTCTAAATAAAAATAAGAATAGATTTGTAACTACTATAAATCTTTATGAACTTATCAATACTCTAAGAGTGAAAATCACACATATTTCTAACGTGAATCATAGAGTATGTAATTATCGTTCTATTTTTTTTTACAAATTCCTTTCATAATAAACATGTAAAAGAAAATTCAAACGCAGGGAAAAACTATGCGCATTAATTCTACTTATAAGGGTCACACAATTAACTATATTTCATACCACTAAAAATACCAAGAAACACCACAATGTTTTCTATTTCCTAATAGTACTCCAACATCATTGATAACAACAATGTGTAATCCTCCACTATTCTAAAAGTCAATACATAATCATTCCATAATCAAAACACTAGAATCCTTCACCACTAACTATCCTTCTCAACACACTTCTTCACAGAATTCTAGACTCTATAGACTCCTTCTAATGAATCACTCTCAATTTCTAATACTCAGTATATTATAATGTCATGAACATACTTATGTAAGCTAGTAATTACATATATAAATAGGTAGAAGTAAGTAAAAGTAAATAAAAATAAGTTAATTCTATAGTATTTTATATGGAAGCTTTTTAGAAGCTTCATAGACACTGCTTTGATTTTATAGGTGTCTTTAATAAGACTTTTTGGATTAGAAACGTGGTCAAAAAAGTTGGCCATATGCCACACATGTTGTTAGCTTGAAGACCAAGCTAATTATATGGTCTACATATAGAAAAACTTGCCTTGTAAGTCAAGGCATGTGTCCTACAAAGTCAACACATATTAGAGGTCTTATAGAACATCGTGACATAGTCTTTAGTTAGATAGTATATATAGAAACAAGAGTAAAGCCTTCTTCACTCTTGTCAACTCTTTTCTTGCTTCCAGTCTTGTTTCAAGGATCTCTAGTTTTTGGCAACAGCCATTCTAGTTTCTTTTTTAATATACATATCAAGTTATTTCTATTTTTTCATCTTTCTTTGAAAGAAGTCTCATTTGTTTATTTTTCTTTATTATGTTCTTGTCTTTGACATATAATCCTTTCATTCATATCCATTCTTCACAAATATTTCCAATTATTCTCTTTCAATTCACCACTATATAACTCAATATTCAATAAATCAAATTCTTCCTTTGATAATATCAAATCTCTTTTTATTCTAGAACATTATTTCATATTTTTGAAAAACTATCCATAATTCTTCTTCTACAAAGAAAAAATAATCTAAGAAATAAACAAAGAAAGAAGAAGCACCAAGCTTACCCCAACTCATGACTATCACAGTCTGGCTCTTAAATTAACTTCTAAAATTCCTGTATACTATCTTTAGATTTTTTAGATTTTAACCATAATTCTATAATTAACCACTTTTAATAACTGAATCAATCATCTGTCCTCTTGAATTGCCTATTCTGTGGACTATTAGTATATTTTACCAATATCTTTCAAAAATGAATTAATATCTATTCTACATAGCCCCACTCCTATCTGTGCAGCATCCTTACAAACACATAATTGATACCTATCTAAAAACTACTTAACAAAATTCTACAAAATTACTATCTTCTCTGGCCTACCCAATTAATCAATAGTTATATTATCTATAATTGGTTCCACTAATTCTAGTTCTAATTGCAAATCTTCCTCTTCTTCCAATCCTTCCATCGACTCCTTCCTCAACTGAGTTGAGAGACCTTCATTATACTCTCCCAATTCATGAACTTGAACCTCCAATTTCAAGATCTGGGCATCCCGGAATTCCAACTGATGTTGCTGTTGACTCATCCATTCTAGGACATCTTCAATCAATACTTGTAACTAGCTCTTCACGGTTAATTCTTCCATCAATTTTGCTACCTTAGCTTGTAAAATTTTGATTTTAGACCTCAACTTCTCTATTTTGCATCTAGATTGATCACTCAATATTTCTTTCTCTTTTGCTAATAATTCTACCTTGTCCCTTTCTACTTACAATTAACATTTGAGTTTTTCACATTTCAAATCCTATGTCTTATAATTCTGAATCAATTTTTTTCGTTGTCCTTTTACAATCCATAAGATGTATTCTTTTTCTTTTGTGCAAGCCTCATATTGATGAACCATTATCACAGAAGGTGATTTTGATGCGTGTTTAGCTCATACATTTCGGCCATTATCCTCTTTGTCTATAGCTTATTTTTCACTTTTAATTGCCATGATGCTTCCTCTGTCAAGGTGTTAACTGGAACTATTACTCTTGAATATGCAAGGAGCACAAGTAATAGCAATCTCAGGAAATAAAAAAAAAAATCCTAAACGATCCCACACAATGACCTTTAACTAGTGCTCTACTCTTATTCTCTTACTACCTGGTGATAATGACAAAATGTTATCCATAGTGTCCATTTCTCACCTTCATCCCATTTGACATATTAATAATTATCAACTATCTTTTCAGCCACCTCTATATCCTAATGCACTTATACCATAATTAGGTCTATCTTGAATCCATTCGAAGTTACTTCGTCCAAAAAAATAAAAACCCGTCCCGGATTTTATGTATTATATAATCATAATCGGTTTCCGTTAATCCAAGTTCTAAATAGATGGCCTATAAAATCCTCTAATTGAACAAATCCATTGGAAAAACCTTCAATCATACAATACGGTACATGCTAGCAAACTTGAAATTTTTCCAAAAAATGATTAAATTGGCTATCATATAGCAATACCAAATCATTGGGCATAAAACTCTTCAGATGTAATTTACTATCATAGTAATTCTTCCTTCATTTTTGAATTGCTTCTATATTGAAAAGAGCTATAGACCATATTTCATCCAATTCTTTTAATTTTTTCTATCAAAAGTGTAATAACTCTTTGTCACTGAGTCATTCATCTAAGGCAATCCGTAAACTTTGAACCTCCAACTTGATGGATAAAATTGCTTCTTGTCCATAAACTAGTTGAAACAGAGTAGAGTTGGTAGTTACTTTATATGCAGTATGATACGTCTACAAAGCCGCAAAGAGTTTGATCTACTAATCGATACCTGCTCCTGAAATTATCTTAGTCAAGACCTTGCACAAAATTTAGTTGGTCTTTTCTGTTTGCCGATTAGAGCAAGGATAATATGGAGTGGTTTTTTTATACTTGATTTGTTTGTTTTTGTCAAGACTGCTATGGTAGTATTTATAAAATAGGTGCCGCAATCGCTAATCAATTCCTTCAGACATCAAAATTTAGTTATAATATTCTCATATAGAAAAGTGGCCACTATACTAGCATTATCATTGTGGGTAGTAATAGCCTCTGTTCAATTTTATTATATAGTCCGAGGTGACTAAAATATACCACTTTTAATGAAATTTTGATACTAATGCGATGGAATTGACAAAATCAATATTCTATTTTTCAAACTGTGCATGTGTAAAGATTGAAACTGACGGCATTGCTAAAGTGCCCATGGGTTGACGAATTCATTCACAAGGATCACAACAACAAATAAATTGGTACGCATCACAAAACATTGTAGGCCACCAACATCTGACTATTAAAGCCTTACGAGCAGTGTTGTCTCCCACAAAATGACCACCACAACTATCTAAATGGCAATCTTCTAGTATCGACTATACTTTACTTGGAAAGATACAGCGTCTTAGAATGCCATCTTTGTCTTATTTATATAAAGCATTGCAAATCATCATGTACAGGGCACTCTTCAGAATGAGTCGCTTCTTAATCTTGTTAATGAAAGTCAACGAAAAGATGTAGAAGGTCAAAAACTGAATGATTTCACTATACTTAGGAAAAATTCCATCTATTACAAATAATTTGGGGTCAAGAAGAGCATCAGGGATAGGCTCGTTGCCAAGAATATTAGATAACTAGGATAAATGATCAACATTTGCATGTTTCTTCCAAAGTCATACAACAATCATAAAATTAAATTCTTATAGGAGTAATATCCATCAAATAATACACCTATTCAATTGAGGCTTATTAATCATGTATTTGAGGGCATCATGATCCACATAAAATACAAACAAATACCAAAGCAAATAGTGACAAAATTTTTGAACCAAGTATATCATACCCAACGCTTCTCGTTCAGTAGTAGTGTAATTGTGTTCGACAGCACCAATTGTGAATTGGCATAATAGATAGGATAATCCAAACCCTTGTCATTCTTCTGACTTAGCACTAATCTAATAGTCACATTGAATGCATCAACGTACACATAAAAAGGGTCCATCCAATAACGGGCCACCAATATTGGTACAGAGACTAATTTTGACTTCAATGCTTCAAAGGCCAAATTATACTCCATGGTCCAGATAAAATAAGTCCCATTTGATAGAGGTTACTTCAATAAATTCGTTAAAGGTTGACAAATAACTGCAAACGAACAAATAAATTGACAATAATAACTGATATGGCCAACAAACCCTCGAACATTAGAGACCGTCTTTAGTCTAGGCAAGTTCATTATATGCTTCACTTTGTTAAGATCCGTAGCAATACCACAACTAGAGACGATATGTCCCAATAATTTTCTTGTCAGAATACCAAATTCATACTTATCCAAGTTCAACGATATCCCTAACTTAGCGCACTGAGTCAAAGATTTGCCTAGACAATTAAGATGATCTTGTTTTGTATTGAATGCACAGAAGTCATTTAAAAAGATCTTTATAAACATTCAGAGATAGTCTTGAAAGGCTTGAGTCATCACTCTCTAAAACGTGGCTAGGACATTACATAAACCAAAAGGCATCATGCGATAAGCAAATGTGCCCCAATCCATAGTAAAAGTCATCTTGAGCTAGTCTTCTATTACAATTTGAACTTAATTATATCTAAAAAATCTATCTAAGAACAAATAATATTTGTGATCTACTATAATGTCCAATATATTATCCATGAAAAGTAATGAGAAGTAATGTTTCTTAATGGCCGTATTAAGTTTCTGAAAATCTTGATAAATTTGGATTTTTCTATTTTTTTTTTGTACCATCACGATTGAAGAAATCCACTCACTATTTGATACTGGGTAAATAAAACCAATCACAAGAAGCTTGTCCAATTCCTTGTTTACCATGACAGAATATTTAAGATTAAGGTGATGTTGCCTCTACCGTATCGATTTAACATTCTCTTTTAAAATAATATGATGTTTACAGACTTCAGTGGAGATACTTTGTAAATCATCATAAGTTTAAGCAAAAGCAAATTTATGACGCAAGAAAAATTTTATCTAGCAAGTCAACTCCTGCTCTTTAATATCTTTGTAGACCTTAATTGTCCAAGATTGTGCTATGGTCGCCAAGTTGATAGTTTGACATAAAGATGCAATGGCCATGTTTTATTCCAACTCCCACACTAGTTTAAAATCAGTCAATAAGTTTGACATGTGTGAAGTATTGAATCCTCTATCCAAGGCACTAACATGGTGCACATCATACTTGGTCATCCAATCAATATCAACATAAACAAAGTTTTTCAAATTTATCGTATATATCAAATATTCTTTCAAACCTCCACATTGGTACACTACTCCAGGGTGTTGTATTGCCTCTATGGGTGCCTCCATAATTAGTACTACTATGTCATCATCGAAGCTAAGCTCATCGTCCAATGTCAATTCAGATGCTGATAATTGAAACTCTCCATGATAGTGTACAAAGTACATTTGTAACACCATTTTGTCTCCGCCCTTGGCAATTGTCAAAGTACTATGACCTCAATTGTTTTTGGCCTTTGCTTGATAAAGCTAGGAACATCTCAATAAAATTAAATACGAAAAAGTCGGATGTTGTAACCAAAAGACGGTATAGTCAATTACATATATAATACCGACAATTATAGTTTAAACACTCTATAAAATATCCATTGGTTTAATCCAGTTATGGTTTGTCATCCGTAATATCAATGTTGTAGGTACTAAGTGTTCCAAATTTAAAGCATCCATTGTATCAGTATTCATTAAATTGATGCTTCAACCACCATCCACCTAAACACCCAAGATCATAACATCATCAATGAAAACATTGATGGTTGGTGCACTTTAGTCAGGCTTCAAATTGACTTCACAAACTTCTTTATTACGTTGTCGTGTTGTGGTTCGGCTACTATATGAAAATAATGTAATTATGTACTTAATATATAATTTATTAAATAACATGGTGAGAGCCATGTTAGTAGATTTTAGTTGGTTGTAGAATATAATTTGATTATTACCTTGAAAAGAAGTTATTCAAAAGATTACTATAGAATTTGTATAACTTTAATTTACTTTTAATAGTGGCTTTTAAGATTGGTTTTAGTTGATGGTAACTTCTAAATATTTAGAGTCACCTTTGTTAGATAGTGGTGACCTTTCGAAACTTATTTTGGTTCTTTTATTTGGTGTTTAGAGCATAAATTATGTAAATCTTATAAGAAAAAGGATTGAAGAAGGGTTTTGGTAGCAAAAAGAGTAATTAGGGCACCAATATAGATGAATGGAGATGGATGATGAAAATCTCCATTCCTATTGGTCAAAAATTATGACCAATAGGCTTTGAGGAGTGTAGAATAAGTAGTTATTTTCAGAATGTAGATACCTAGTGTATAGTATAAACAGGGATAGATAACTGCTGAAAAGATGGTTCAGTAGGTAGAATGGATGAATAGTCAGAAAAAGTAGTTATCATCTGTAGTATAGGAGTTGATATCTTGGAGTAGTATAAGGAGGATGGGAGAGGGGAAGAAAATGCCGAACTGTGAGAGTTGTGAGCCGAGGTAAGCTTGGTGCTACCTCTTTTCTTTTGTTTGTTATTTTCTTTGAATAAGAGGATTGAAAGTTTTTGAATATTATGAAGTGAATTATGGAATGGAAATATGATTGATATTATTTGCGAAGAAGAAAGATTGAATGCTAAAATCTGATTGTAGTTCAACAGAGAGAATGAATTTGTGTTTGTGTGAAACACTGTAATGTTAATGGCAGTTTTGTGTGAAGAATTCTAGTGATTGGAACGAGGATAATTGTGTGTTGAAAGCTGTGAGGGCACAATATTATAGTTGGAGATTATGAGGGTGAATATATTGGTGGAAATACCAGTTATTGGTATGACTGAATTGCTGTAAGGAAGAGACCGATAAGGTGAAGGAGGAGCTTATAGTTTCCTTGCGTGTTCAAATATTAGAAATAGAGACAATACATTCAGGAGGTCATTGATTGTGTGACCTTAACATGAACGCTTAAGCAACTAATCATTTCCCATGTTCGAATCCTCCTATACAAATTTATGTTGGGAGGTTTCTTCCGGAATAAGTAAAACGAGCAATCATATTTTGGCGCCACTGTCGAGGAGTGATAATAGCTTTGAGTGTTAGGAATTAATTACCAAACGTGTGAGAAAATTAGCAATGGAAGACGATTTTAGTAGTATTTGAAGAAAGAGTATGGTTATTAAGAATGAGAATTTAACATCAAAGAAAATAAGGTAATCAAAGGAAAGAATAGAGAGATCGCAAGTAAGAAATTTATAATGTAATGAACAAGATCACAAATTGAAAAAGAAGCATCGACAAAGTTGGATTAAGCCGTGATTGCATGCCTGTCGACATATTCGATCGTACCCAGAAGACGATCGACCTCTAATATTTCAGAAGTACATATTGTTAAAAAAATTACCAAGAGCACTTAGGGGGAGCGCTGCTAATAGTCCAGCAAACCTCTCGAAGCCGTTAACAAAAAATGAAGAAGGCACAGAGAAATTAGGTACCTCACTAGGTATCTTCTCAATTGGAAATACGTCCGATCTTAATAAGACTGGTTCTGAAGATCGACATAAATCACTTGTCAATAAAGACTAATTCTAAGGATATCAAAATCTATCGTTTTCACTTCAAATTCAACCAGTAAAATTATTTGGAGATAATAATAGTCAATCGGGAAGGCCTGGAAGTCTGAAAAAGACTTTTGTGGGAGACAATTTTTATTTTAATAAGAAATTGAGCGAAACACCAACATCTTTAATGACGACCGGAGGACCAGCAGTTTCGATTGTAGTTCAAATGGGTGCAGTGGGCAATCGAACAACTAGCGTTGCACCATTACCTACTTTTCGGGATTTGCCAATTGCGGATCCAGATCAAAATTTGTCTCAATTCTTGACGATGCATATAGCCAATAATGGAAGAACAGAAGACATTTGGCTGAGATCGCTGCTAGCGACATTGAAAAACATAGCATTTGAATAGTATAACTGCCAACCTGTGGGACAATTTATTAATTGGGAGGCATTGAAAAATATATTTTTAGCCCATTTTCGACCAATTGGTTTTGAAGAACGTCTTAGAGAAAAATTAATGAACAGCAGAATGGTACCAAGGGAAGCGGTACAATCATATTATGGTCGTGTAGCAGATATACTTTGAAAATGGCCAAATAACCAAATGTCGAAATCATTTGTATTGTCCATATTGATTAATAGACTACACCCACCAGAATTGAAATTGTTTGTAAAAGATGCCCAATCAGCCACCATTGCATCATCTTTTGAGTGAGAAAAAGTATGGGAGGAATGTCACTATGACCAGAACTTAACAGTTGGAGCCACGATGATTCCATCTCAAGGAGGTTATCAAATGACAAATTGGAATGACGCGTCGGGAAGTTATCTGAGAAGGAATGATTATGGTATAATTCTATAGAGAATAGTGGATGTTGTTCCATTTCAAGCTGTACCACCATCATCATCACACTCGTATGGCCTTATTCCGTGTATCAAAAACCAATACCTACAAAAGAATTACCAAATGCATTCATATCAAGGGATCCCAATGAGTCATTGCTCTTAACATTGACGAAAAAAATACATGAATTGGCTGTGAATTTGACCAAGGATAAAAAAAAAAGGCATAAATCAACCAATATGCATCCCAATGTCTGGTGCAATAATTATAATGAGCAAGGTCAATTAGTAACAGAATGTCCTTCACCACCCCAAATGACTGTACAATGTACCTTTTGCAGGGGCAAGCATATTACCACCAACTGTTGGAATTTACAGAAGCAACAACAACTCAATAACCAGATAATGACTCAACCAACTTCGTGGGATGCCAATCAAGTACAAACAAATAATAGGTTTGGCTAGAATGGAAATCGAGCGAATAAGCAAAACAGGAATTATTCTAATTTCCTCAACTCTGAATTTCACCAAGAAGTATATCCAATACTCACGAATTGGCGATGAACCAACTAGGATACTATCAATATCCACCCATGACGAAGCCAATGCCAGACTCTACAGTAACAATGGGTCAACCAGGATCCTTTACTCATCCGACATGGAACAGACCTAGCCGTTATATACTAGTAGAGACACCCATTATCCTTGAAGGAGTTGGCAAGAGACCACTTCGTTGCTATCTTTGTAGACAAATCGGACATTATGTAAGTGAATGTCCTAATCCAAGGGCCAGTGATGACTATGCTCCAATATGTAGAAATTGTAAGCAGTCTGGTCACACTTATCAGCAGTGCAATGCGCCCTTTAATTATTATAACCGTGACCACTAAATGCAAACAAGCCAACCGGCGAAGAACAAAGGCCCTGTTCAACGAGATTCACCAATACATTGTGTCAAGGTGGTAAACACAGTGCTTATTAGAGGCCAACAAAAAGACAAGAATCTAATTCAAGACATGGATGAACTAATTGCAGGAGAGTAAGTAGCGCCATCCACGGGAATTATTCCAGTTTTCTAAACTCTAAATTTTACCAAGAAAGTGTATCCAATACTCATGGATTGGTGATGAACCAACTAGGATACCATCAATATCTATCCTTGACGAGGTCAATGCCAGAGTTTATAATAACAATGGGTCAATCAGGATCCTTTACTCATCTGACATGGAACAGACCTAGCCATTATATACCAGTAGAGACACCCATTATCCCTAAAGGAGTTGGCAGGAGACCACTTCATTGCTATCATTGCACACAAATCACACATTATGCGAGTGAATGTTCTAATCCAAGGGCCAATGATGACTATGCTCCAATATGTAGAAATTGTAAGCAGTCTGGTCACACTTATCAGTAGTGCAATGCGCCCTTTAATTATAATAACTGGGACCAATAAATGCAAACAAGCCAACCGACGAAGGACAAAGGCCCTGTTTAACGAGACTCACCAATACATCGTGTCGAGGTCGTGAACGCAATACTTACTAGAGGCCAACAAAAAGATAAGAATTCAATTCAAGACTTAGATGAACCAATCGCAGGAGAGTAAGTAGCGCCATCCACGGGGCTAAACACACCAATATCAGTATTGGGACGTATCTCAATATTGAGACCTCAACAGACTGAGGAACCCAATTCAGTCCCACGTGCCAATTTACCGGGACCATCAAGATCGATCCCAACTGACCAAGTACCAATATCTCTATAGTCCAATAAAAGATCTTACGCATTAAAAGAACCTTTAGTGGTAGACAAGTTGGTGAAGTTACCAATGGCAATCCCAATCGCCAGGAAGGAATTGCTGCCGAATGGAGTAAAATCAAAACCAATGAAACGCAAAAGAGCATTGAGAATTACTCTCAATATGGAATCCTATGACATTTTGAGGGATTTGGATGTTATTCAGCCTTCAATTACAATGAAGCAACTTTTGGCTGTAGCACCGGAATGTCGATTTACATTGAATTCAGCATTAATACGACGAAGATCCCGTACTAAAGAAATTCATGAAGTTAACTTAAATCTAGATCCGAGAGCACCAACAATCGATGTATCAATCAATGGCATTTTAAATCTAGGGGTACAAGTCGATGGTGGCTCCAGTGTGAATTTAATGAACGTGGATACAATGGAGGACTTGGATCTTAAGCAATTGCTACCTACGACATTGGTCTTGCGAATGGCAGATCACAGTCGGGTAAAGCCAATGGGAATCTTACGCAATATTGCCACTGTAATCACGGGATTGACATACAAAATCAATTATATTATATTTTGATTACAAAGTTCTACGTTATCGTATCCAATTATATTAAGACGACCCTGGCTCTATCAAACAAAGGCCAAGAATGATTAGAGTCAAGATACTTTGACAATTGGCAAGGTTAGAGACAAAATGGTGTTACAAATGTACCCAGTATACTATCACGGGGAGTCTCTATTGTCAGCATCTGAATTAACGTAGGACGATGAGCTTAGCTCCGATGACAACACAATAGCACTAATTACGGAGGCACCCATGGAAGCAGTACTACACCTTAGAGTGGTGTACCAATGTGGAGGTCCGCAAAAGTACTTGATATACGCGACAGACTCGAAAAACTCGGATTATGTTAGTACTGATTGGATGATCAAGTATGATGTGTACCATATTAGTGCCCTGGACACAGGATTCAGTACTTCATACATGTCAAACTTACCGACTAACTTTAAACCAGTGCGGGGGTTGAAACAAAACATCGCCGTTGTACCTTTATGTCAAACTATCAACTTGGCGACCACAGCAGAACCTCAGACAATTAAGGTCTACGAAGGTATTAAGGAACAAGAGTGGACCTGCTGGACCGAATTTTTCTTGCATCATAAATCCGATTTTGCTTGGACTTATGATGATTTAAAAGGTATTTCCACTGAAGTTTGTGAGCATCGTATCATTTTAGAGGAGAATGCTAAATCAGTACGTCAGAGGCAATATTGCCTTAATCCTAAATATTCTCTCATGGTGAAGGAGGAATTGGACAAGATTCTTGTGGTTGATTTTATTTACCCAGTACCAAATAGTGAGTGGGTGTCACTAATTATGATGGTAGGGAAGAAGAATGAGAAAATCAAGACATGTCAAGATTTTTGAAAGTTAAATGCGGCCACCAAGAAAGATTACTTTTCATTACCTTTCACGGACAGTATGGGTAACATATTGGTATTATCACCAAGTAGTAAAATAGGTAGTAGAATAGGAGTGGGGCACCAGTTAAAGTCATTGTATGGTGTTGTTTTGGGATGGCTGGAGTGCCATTTTCTGGTATTTCTTGTGTTTTCGAGAATAGTAGTTTCAATTAAAAGTTAACAGTGAGGAGCTATTCACAAGAAAGAGAGTGCATGGTGGAGATCCACAAGCAAGAACTATTCCAGGCTTGCAGTCATTCAATTTTGGAACTGAAAAAGTGAAGGGTCAGTTGAAAATAGAACAAGAAAAGATTGAGTTATTGGCGCAAGAAAAATTGGTATTGAGTGACCAGTACAGATATGGAACGGAGCGGTTAAGGGCTGAAATTGAGGCCTTGAATGCCGAGGTGACAAGATTGGCAAAGGATTTAGTCAATATTGGTCAAGCACAAGTATCGACGTTGCCAGTTCCCAAAGTTCAAGAAGAAAGGAGTCACTTTCAGTGCCAGTTGGAATTGAGAGGTGCCCAGATCCTAAAATTGGAAGCTCAAGTTCATGAACTAGGTAAGTACAATGAAGACCTTTTAGCTCGGTTGAAGAAGGAGCCAATGGAAGGATTAGAGGAGGATGAAGATTTATAGTTGGAACCAGAATCAATGGAACCAATAACAGATACTACGGCAATTGATTAATTAGATAGGCCAGAGGGATCGCAATTTTTCTAGAGTTTTGTTAGATAATTTTTAGATAGGTATCAATTGAGTATTTGCGAGGATGTCGCACAATTAGGAGTGGGGCTATGTAGAATAAGTAGCTATTTTCAGAATGTAGATACCTAATGTATAGTGTAAACAGGGATAGATAATTGCTAAAAAGATTGTTCAGTAGGTAGAATGGATGAATAGTCAAAAAAAGTAGTTATCAACTTTAGTATAGGAGTTGATATCTTGGGGTAGTATAAGGAGGATGAGAGAGGGGAAGAAAATGCCGAACTGTGAGAGTTGTGAGCCAAGGTAAGCTTGGTGCTACCTCTTTTCTTTTGTTTGTTATTTTCTTTGAATAAGAGGATTGAAAGTTTCTGAATATTGTGAAGTGAATTATGGAATGGAAATATGATTGGTATTATTTGAGAAGAAGAAAGATTGAATGCTAAAATCTGATTGTAGTTCAACAGAGAGAATGAATCTGTGTTTGTGTGAAATACTGTAATGTGAATGGCAGTTTTGTGTGAAGAATTCTAGTGATTGGAACGAGGATAATTGTGTGTTGAAAGCTGTGAGGGCACAATATTATAGTTGGAGATTATGAGGGTGAATATATTGGTGGAAATACCAGTTATTGGTATGACTGAATTGCTGTAAGGAAGAGACCGATAAGGTGAAGGAGGAGCTTATAGTTTCTTTGCGTGTTCAAATATTAGAAATAGAGATGATACATTCAGGAGATAATTGATTGTGTGACCCTAACATGAACACTTAAGCAACTAGTCATTCTCCATATTCGAATCTCCCTATACGGGTTTATGTTGGGAGGTTTCTTCCAGACTAAGTAAAACGAGCAATCAGAGGGAGGCTACCCGAGGCCATATTAGAGATTAGGATTAGATTTTTGGAGCCATTCGAGCTTTGAAGCCTAAGGTCAGCAAGTTTAGGTTTTTGGCTATGATTTTGGTATACATTTTGTATAGTTTGGAGTTTATATATAGGAGATATAGGCACTCAAAATTAAGGTATTAATTTGGGAGCTATTGTCACTCTTTTTAAAATAACACACGTGTATAGATAGAAATTGAGGATTGGCAACTGCAACTAGAAAGAGTACTTTTACGGCTACACTTTTTATATATTTTTTATTGGATTCTAAGTTGAAATGAAGGAGTTATTGGATTTTGAAGTCAATGCATGGAATCTGAGGGTAGTAAGTGACCCAATTTATTAGTAGTTGTGTCTTGAGCTATATCTTGAGCAATTTGATAAGGTTTTGGTTCAAAAATTTAGAAAATGTGTAATTTTATGTTAATAAACTTTGAACTTAAGTTTTATGACATTTGAGTATTGGATTCTTGAGATATTAAAAAAATAGTGCTCGTGTGCTTATAAACTAGGATTTAGAGTGTCTAGTAGGATTTCTTATATGCCAAAATTTTGGGAGTGAATTTGTATTTGGTTTTTTTTGTAATAAAAGTTAAGGATAAATTCTACTTATCCTATAAATTTGAAATAAACTGATCAGTTAGATCAAGAGTTATGAATTTCTAAAATTTGAGACAACAAAACCTTTTGCGAGAAAAATATGTTCTGAAGGGATTTTTTTATATTTTGAGTTTTATGCAAAATAAAGGAGTTTTGGAAGGCTAAGCCAAGACTCATATAAAGGTTTAAGCTACATTCTTTATAGCTAGATACTCAGTATATTCCTAGATAGCAAATCATGCTATACGACAACATTGCCTATGCCATATTAACAATGAATTCAATGTAGAACGCTAGACGTTGCTTTATAGAAATAGAAGACCAAATAGTATCTTGATCCATAAAAATATTATAGGATTCTATATTTAGGGTGATTTCCAATGCCTTCTTTTTTTTATTGGTTTGAATTTAACTCCGTGAGGTAAGATATTCTTTCACCCTGGACTCGGAATTAGAACAACAACCAGAGTTTCTTTGGAATTCCCACTCCCAAGAGGATCTTTCAACAGATAGGACGTTTTTCAAAATTGCATAGAAAACAAAATTATTTGGAACAAAATTGAAGCCTCCGTAATTGAGACCTCATTGGGTTGCGCAACCGATCTAGGTCTCATACTGAGTAAGAAGCCCGTAACAAGACCTGGATTACATGGATCCATAATTAGGTCAAATTGCCCTTTTGCTTTAGGGTCATTCAAATGTTGAATTGGTCTTTTCTCCCTTTGTTGACTCGTGGTAAGAACAGCTTGGATACATTTCCCTAGATTTACTAGAGAATCTTGAGGACCTTAATTTATCTCTTCAATTTTTTATTGGCTTTGGATCTGCTAATCTCGATTATTGAAATTGAATGGAGCATTACATTGTTCATACATATGCCTTGACTACTTGTAATTCCCATAAACTGAAGGATAATCGTCATTGACTCTGGGGTTGGAACATTCACTGGCATAATGTTCAATCTGTCTGCAACGAAAACAACAAAGTCATCTTTTTGTACCTCTATCAAGCATATTAAGTATCTCTACTAGTATATACCTACTAAACTTGTTCCATGTAGGATTTGAAAATGATCCTGGATGTCCCATTGGTAAAGAAAGAACTTAGTTTGATGGCATTGATGGAGCATATTGCTGATACCTCTGTTGCTCTTTACCATAGTTTTGAAGGTTTGATGCAAATCCCTGATTAAAATTGGAACTTTGAAAGTTATTGAATGCTCGATTTTATCAATTAGATCGATTTCCATTCCATCTAAACATATTTTTTATTTGAACTTGATTGGCATCCCACTGAGTTGGTAGAATCATGGTTTGATTACTGAATTGTTGTTGCTTTTCCCAATTCCAACAATTAGCTGTTAAGTGTTTTCCTCCACAAAATGTACATTGATCCATCATTTGTAACGGTGAAGGGCATTCTGTTATCAAATGAACATGGCCCTTACAATTATTGTACCATACATTGGTCCTAGTATTAATAGGCTTTTGTCTCTTTCCCTTATCCTTGGTCATATTGACAGCCATTTCCTCCATTTTCTTTGTCACGTTCAATAACAAGGTTTCATTTGAATCTTTTAGAACTGGTATTATTCGTATCTCTACTATAGTTAATGCTTGTTGTTGATATGAAAAATATAGAATATATGCTATTATCATGTTCGGTGGTATAGCTTGCAATAGGGTGACATTAACTAGTCTCTGAATATTGGCACTAGAATTGGCCCCTGTTTTTAACATCCGTAGATAACTACCCATTAATCCATTCCAAGTCGAATTTTGATATTTACCTTGAATTGGAATCATTATAAGTCCAGCAGTTAAAAATTGATCATAATGGCATTCCTCCCAAACTTTGGCTCTATTAAAGGATGCAAACACCATAACAAGTTGAGATTCCTTTACAAACATTTTTAGCTCTGGTGGGTGCAAATTATTGATTAATATGGATAAGATAAATGTCCCTGGCATTTAGTGATTTAGCCACTTACTGAGTATATCAACCACTTGGCCATAGAACAATTCCACCGCCTCCTCTAGGATCATTTTGCTATTTATTAACCTCTCTCAAAGGCGGTCTTTAAAACCAATTGGCCGAAAATAGATTAAAAATGTATTCTTCAATGCTTCTCAATTCAAAAATTAATCCATCGATAAGCAATTGTACCATTCAAATACCATGTCTTTTAAGATTGTTGACAACCATCATAACCAAATATCTTTAGTTCTTCCATTATTGGCTATATATGCTGTCAAAAATTGAGAAAAATGTTGATTGAGATCTGCATCTAGTAAGCCCTTAAAAGTAGGTATAGGAGCCACGTTTGTTGTGCGATCTCTTATGTCACTCCTTTGTACTGCTATTAGAACTGTGGGACCACTCATCGCCATTGAAGAGAACAATATACTACTTAATCTTTTGTTAAAATAATTGATGCCTTTCCCAATTGTTTACTCTGAACTTTCAAGTTTCTTCAATTTGCTATTATTATCTTCAAATAAGTTATTTGATCAAATTGGAGGTGAAAATGATGGATTTTGAAATACATTGAATCGGCCCTTATTGACCAATAATTTATGCCTCTATGGAATCAGTTTTGATGGAATCACAGCTTTTGTTATTGAAAATATATCTAATTTTTTTATGATTTTCCTTCTCGCAATTAATGGCCTTAAGAAAAATACTAGACTATTGATCAAATTTTTTGCAAATTCTCTTAGTAATTTCTCTGATAGTATATACTTCTAAAATATTAGATATTGATGAGCTTCTAGGTATACTCGAATATGCCAACAAGCATGCAATTATGGCTTAATTCAACTTTGTTGATGATTCTTTTTTAACTTTTGTTCTTGCTCGTTATGCAATAAATTTCTTGCTTGCAATTCTTTCTTTTGACTGCCATATTTTTTTTATTATTAAGTTTTTATTTATAATAACCATATCCTTTCATTATATTCTATTGAATCTGCATCCTATTTTCCATCTACTCATCTGGTAGTTAATTCTTAACACTCAATGCTATTGTCAATTCCCGGCAGTGGCCCCAAAATATAATTATCATTTTACTTATTCTACAAATTTCTTTCAGAATAAACCTGTAGAAAGAGATTTGAATGTAAGGAAAGACTATGCACATGAGTTCTACTTGTTAATGTCACACAATTAACTATATTCCGAACCAATGAAAACACCAAAGAACATCACAATATTTTTCACTTCCTAATAGTATTCCGCCATCACTGATAACAACAATGTGTAACCTCGCACTATTCTAAAAGATAGTTCATAATCATTCCATAATCCAAACACTAGAATCCTTCACCACTAATTATTCTTCTCAACACACTTCTTCACAAAATTCTAGACTCCATAGACTCCTTCTGATGAATCACTCTCAATTTCCAAAACTCAATATATTATAATCCTTCCATTCATATCCATTCTTTAAAAATATTTCCAATTATTCTCTTTCAATTTATCACTATATAACTCTACATTTAATAAATTAAATTCTTCCTTTGATAATATCAAATTTTTTTTTATTCCAAAACATTACTTCATATTTTAAAGAAACTATCATAATTCTTTTTTTACAAAGAAAAAAATATCCAAGAAATAAACAAAGAAAGAAGTAGCACCAAGCTTATCCCGGCTCATGACTATCACAGTCTAGCCCTTAAATTAGCTTTTACAACTCCTATATACTTTCTCTTGATTTTTTAAATTTCAACCGTGATTCTGTAATTAACCGCATTTAATAACTAAATCAATCATCCATCTTCTTGAATTGCTTATTCTATGGAAAATTAGTATATTTTATCAATATCTTTAAAAAATGAATTAATGTCTATTCTATAGAGTACTATGCCTAAATCTATGGAAGAAGTTTAAAGTTTACGACAAAAAGTTGTACAGTTGAAGGAAGCAAGTAGATTAAACTTGCAACCAAATTCAAAGAGATTTGTTTCTATAAATATAATAGAGACAAGGATTAGTACATCTAAGAAGTTTAATAGAATAAGTTTAAAATTTTGAAGATTTTTGCAATAAGTCAAGTTCTATCTAAGATTGTATCTTTTCTAATATCTGGATGGATTTACTCAAGTAGGACTTATAGATGCACTTCTATAGTTTGCACCTTTCATAGATGAATTTATTCTTAGAAGTCTTTATAGCCATATTCAAAAAAAGTGATTGAAAAAGAGTAGCACAGACCAAGCTCCTATCTTTAGGGTAATGAGGTAAAAAACAAAAAGAATAGAAATAGAGTTGGAAAAGAAGAAAATGAATTATAAGAATAAGAAGTGTAATGATAGTTTAAACAAATAAGATGATTTAACAAAAACCTAATTCGTTTTAATATTTTCTTATATATGTGTATATATAGATTTATTCTTTGATATAATTTTTTACAACTAATATTTCTATTGTATGATTCTTTCAAAGATTTAATATCATTATCATAATACATAAATTTATAAATAACATGATAAATTTATTATATAAAATTTTATACTTTATAATAAATTAATTTGATTTTATACTTTTGATTACATTATATCACGGAAATATAAATTTATTCCAATACTTACTTATATAATTAGGTAGAAGTAAGTAAATATAGATCAATTTCATGAAGTCTTCTAGAGAAGCTTTTTAGAAGCTTCACAAACAAAGTTTTGACTTAAGATGTATTTATAGGATAGAAACTTGGCCAACAAGTTAACTACGTATTAGTAGCTTGTGGAACAAGATAACTTTGCATAGTAGCTTGTAGAGTAAGCTAATTATATGGCACATACATAGATAACTTGCCTTACAAGTTAAGACATGTGGCTAGCAAAGCCAACACGTTTTAGAGGTCCTATAGGACATCGCCACATAGCTCCTAGTTAAGAGTATATATGGAGGCAAGAATGAAGCTTTCTTCATTCTTGTCAACATCATTCTATTCTTTAGTCTTGTTTCAAGACTTTCTAGTCTTCTTGTTTTTAGCAATAGCCATTCTAGTTAATATTATATTATCTTTTGAGTGACTTTTTAGTTCTCTTCAGTGATACAAAAATGTATCAAGGATTTTCTTTCTTCGAGATTCATGTCCTATATAATTTGTCAAGAGTGCTAACATAATATTTTTGTCTTATTTTAGAAGTGAGTGGATTATCCCACTTCTATTTTTGTATTTTGAAGATAGCAGACTACTCACTTTTAAACAAAAAACTTTATTTTTCTAACATTGATCTTTTCCTCAAAAAGAATGGATTGTACCTCTTTGAGGAAATTTTTATTAGATGTTGTGAATTACCTTCTTCTAATTTAATATTTTCTATTTGTTTGAGTTGTTTATAGAAAGAAAGATTATAGATAGTACATCTAACAGAAATGAAAATAGTTTTGTCACTATTGTGGATCTTCACAAGCTTCTCAACACTCTTAGGATAAAAATTTCATGTATCACTAATGTTAACTATGGGAGCACTATTTCTATACCTATAGAAGAAGTCCGGAGTCTACGTCAAGAAGTTGTACAATTGAAGGAAATAAGTTGATCAACCTCACAACCAAATTCAGAGGATCTTATATCTATAAGCTCAAGAGAGGCAAGATTTAGTATGCCTAAGATGTTTGATAGAACAAGATGAAAATTTTGAGGGTTTTTGCAACAAGTTAAGCTCTACTTAAGATTATATCCTTTTCCATATGTAGATGGATTAAATCAAGTCGGCTTCATAAGTGCATTTCTATCTAGAAAGGATCTTTTTTGGTTTGCACCTTTAATTGAAAAGGATTCATAACTTCTTTATGATTTAAATTCATTCTTAGAAGTTTTTATAGCTATATTTGAAAAAAGTGATAAAAATGAGTAGCAAAAATTAAACTCTTATTTTTACGACAAGTCTCACAATCAATCACTACATATGCTGTTGAATTCTAAAATCTTGCTTGTGATGTGGACTACAATCACAACCCACTTATCAATCAGTTTTGATATGGGTTGAAGAATAGTGCCAAAGATTTATTATTAACAATATCGAAAGCAAAATCTTTAGAACAATTTATTATTCAAGCCATTACATGTGACAATTGATTATTTGAAAGGTATTAAGAATAAAAACTTGGCTAAAAAAGAACAAGTCAAGTCAAAGCCTGTCACGGCCATAATCATGTAAGCTAATAATTACATATAGAAATAGGTAGAAGTAAGTAAAAGTAGATAAAAGTAAGTTAATTCTATAATATTTAATATAGAAGCTTCCTAGAAACTTCTTAGACGCTGCTTTGACTTCATAGGTGTCTTTAATTGACTTTTTGGATTAGAAACGTGTTCAACAAGTTGGCCATGTGCCACACATGTTGTTAGCTTGAAGATCAAGCTAACTATGTGGCCCACACGTAGAAAAACTTGCCTTGTAAGTCAAGGCATGTGTCCTACAAAGTCAACACATATTGGAGGTCCTATAGAACGTCGCCACGTAGCCCCTAGTTAGATAGTATATATAGAGACAAGAGTGAAGGCTTCTTCACTCTTGTCAACTCCTTTCTTGCTTCTAGTCCAGGTTCAAGAGTCTTTAGTTTCTTGTCTTGTGGCAATAGCCATTCCAGTTTCTTTTTAATATACCTACTTGTTTATATTTTGACTTATTATATCGAGATAGCCTTTTGGTGTATATTTTCCCTCATCGAGTCTTTGTCCTTGACAGATTGACAAGAGTACACTTACAATATCAGAGCTTTGTTTTTTCTTAAGTAAGAGTGGGTTACCCCTTTCTCTTGACAAGACATAAGCATATTAGAAGTTTGTGGATTACCCACTTCTAAACTGATATTGTTCTTAGTATCTTCTTTGTTATCAAGTCTTTTTTTTCTTTTCTCTTGAGCAATATCAAACAAATTTTTCTTCTTAGTGTCATTATGGCAGAGCTTGTTGAAATGAAGAGTGCAATGGCACAAATGCAAGAGCAAATGAGGAAGTTAATGCTTGCGATGCATCAACTCAATTCACCAACACAGGAAAGAACAAGAATAGCAGAAAGTGGAGATATAGAGATGATCGGAGCTGCTTCAACATCTATAACAAATCACGTTCCTTCTCCAATTGTACAACACCCTATAAGTACTAGAGAACCAAGAATTGCCTTACCTGAGAAATTTGATGGTACGAGATCAAAGTTTCGAGGGTTCATCAATCAAGTACAATTGGCAATTGAACTTCAACGGCAAAGCTATCCAACTCCAGGATCACAAGTCAGGTTTATTGGCATTCTACTTTCTGGTTCTGCATTATCGTGGTTTTCGTCTTTTCTAGAACAACGAAATCCAATATTGGATAATTTGGAAGCTTTTTTGGCGGAGTTTCAATCTATGTATGGTGAACACGATGCAACTCGTGTTGTAACAAATAAGATCCAAATTCTGCGACAAGAAAATCGCTCAGTAACAGTATATGCTTCACAATTTCGACAACTTGCAATTGACATCAAGTGGGATGATGCTGCACTCATCACTCAATTTCTTTATGGATTGCAATACGAAGTAAAGAAATTGATGCTCAACTTACCTGATCCTCAAACTTTGAGTCAAGCAATCGATTTTGCGGTAAAATATGATAATCGACTTTTCGAATTTTGATCCGAGAATCATTCATGGGAACCTCAACGTTATTACTCAATGGCAACATCAACATCTTTGCCAAACGTACATTCAGAAGTAGAAGACATGCAAATTAACGCGGTATGTTTTAAACCCCTAACTGAGCAAGAAAAGATTCGTCGTCGTCAAGAAAGATTATGTTTATATTGCAGAGAACCTAAGCACACTGCTCAACATTGTCCAAAGAAACAACGCAACTATAAAATGAGGGGTACGACGGTCAAAGAAGACAACATGTCGGAAAACGGATTCGTCCAGCTACAATAGGGACCGTGCAGCTGGAACCTTGTACAATTCCTAATGAAGGTCCTATCCTCTCCTCAGAACCCTCTCCTTGTTTTATAATAGACTTATATTTAGGACCTAAGAATTACAAAGCCTCTACTTTATTAGATTCGGGAGCCTCAGCATGTTTTTTAGATGAACAATTTGTTAAAAGTCGTAAAATACTCTTTGTACAGAAACCTAAACCAGTACATGTAGAAGTCATAGATGGTCGTTCCTTGTCTTCTGGAGATGTCACTCATGAAACTCATCCTATAAAAGTAACAATAGACGGTCATGATAGCTACATAGCTTTTAACATAATTAAATCCCCGTTCAATCTAGTTATTTCAGGTTTATCCTGGCTAAAAAAATATAACCCTCGAATAGATTGGAATTCGCGTAAACTTGACTTTTTCCAAAGCGTTATTAATAGTTCTACCAACCAAGTAAAAAATTATAAGTCTAGTATAGTAAAACCCGTACTGATAGGTGCAAAAGCATTTATACACGCAGCAAAAGAAGGATCAACTTTTGCTATTTATGCTGCACCTATTTCTGAAAACATAAAGACTTCAAGTGGCATTCCAAGTCAATATCAGGAGTATCAAGACGTTTTTGAGAAAAAGAATGCAGATATTCTTCCTGAGCATCGCCCATATGATTGTTCAATCGACCTCAAGGAAGGAACTCAGCCACCATTTGGACCAATTTACAGTTTATCGCAAGATGAGATGGCTGAACTCAAGACATATATTGACAAGAATTTAGCGAAGAATTTCATATGCCATTCAAAATCTCCAGCAGGAGCTCCAATTCTATTCGTAAAGAAAAAAGATGGATCTTTACGAATGTGTGTTGATTATCGAGGACTCAATAAGATCACAATCAAGAATAGGTATCCATTACCTTTGATATCAGGACTCCTTAACCAGTTGAATCAAGCTAAGATCTATACAAAAATAGATCTAAGAGGAGCATATAATCTAGTACGGATCAAAGAAGGAGATGAATGGAAGACTGCGTTTCGAACCAGGTATGGACATTTCGAATATAATGTCATGTCCTTTGGACTCACGAATGCACTAGCTGCTTTTCAACATCTCATGAATGATGTATTTCGTGAATTCTTAGACAATTTTCTCGTCTGCTATTTAGACGATATCTTGATCTATTCTAAGAACGTCGAAGAACATGAAATACATATTCGTCAAGTATTACAAAAACTTAGAGATGCAGGATTGTACGCCAAGATGAAAAAGTGTGTATTTCACACTATTCAAGTTGACTTTTTAGGATACATCATTTCAAATGATGGTCTCATGATGGATTCTAAGAAAGTTCAAACAATCATGGATTGGAAGATTCCAAGGACAGTAAGAGATGTCCAATGTTTCTTGGGATTTGCCAATTACTATCGGATCTTCATCAAAGATTTCTCACGAGTTGCAGCTCCACTTACACGCTTGACTAGTAAAGATAAATTCCAATAGAATCAAGAAGCGAAAGCAGCATTTGAAGCCTTGAAGACATCGTTTGTCTCTGCACCAGTCTTATATCGTGTTGATTTTTCCAAGGCATTTTTTATCGAAACAGATGCATCAGATTTTGACTTGGGTGCAGTTTTATCACAAATGGGAACAGATGACAAACTTCATCCGATAGCTTTTCATTCAAGAAAATTCTCAGCAGCCGAGATCAATTATGAGATCCATGATAAAGAACTTCTTGCGATCGTGGATTCCTTTCAAGAATGGCGTCATTATCTAGAAGGTGCTTCTAGTCCAGTCACTATATATACAGATCACAAGAACCTCGAGTATTTCATGTCAGCACGCGTGTTGAATCGTCATCAAGCTTGTTCGAGTATGTCTTTGTCAAGATTTGAGTTCATTATCACTTATCGGTCAGGAAAGCAACAAGGTTTGTCTGATGCCCTATCTAGACGTTCTTATTTTGCACCAAAAGAAGGAGATGCAGCTTTTGAGCAACAAAGAACGGTCCTCTTGAAACCGGAGCAATTTCATCTCCGAGCAATGAAATCAACATTGACTGTTGATTCAACTTTTCTCAAGCAAATCCAGTCCAATATGTCCTCAGACCCTCTGGTTCATGATATCGAGAATAATTCTTCCAAGTCTCATGATCCTTCTAAGTTCGAGTTCAAGAATAATCTATTAAATTTTGAAGGACGCCTATATGTTCCAGAAGGAGAAGCATGTTTACGTGTTCTTCAAGCACGTCATGACTTTCCAACAGCAGGGCACTTTGGATATAATAAGACTTTGGAACTCATATCAAGAGATTTTTGGTGGCCACAAATGTGGAAGTCAGTCAAAGACTTTGTACAATCATGTGATATTTGTTCAAGATCAAAAATTCCTCGTCATCGACCTTACGAACTTCTTCAGCCATTACCTATACCAGAACAACCATGGTCTTCTGTTTCTATGGATTTCATCACAGATCTTCTAAGCTCAAGATCTTATGATTCTATATTTGTGATAGTAGATCGTTTCACCAAGATGGCACATTTTGTGCCATGTACAAAATCTATCACAGGTGAAGAAACAGCTAAGCTTTTCATTGATAATATCTATCGCTATCATGGATTACCTAATGATATCATATCGGATAGGGGAACTCAATTTGTGTCAAGATTTTGGAGGACCCTTTTCAAGATTTTAAAAGTGGATATAAAGCTATCTTCGGCTTTCCATCCTCAAACTGATGGACAAACAGAGCGCGTAAACCAAGTCTTTGAGCAATATTTAAGGTGTACTATCAACTACCAACAAGATGATTGGACAACCCTTCTGCCATTGGCAGAGTTTGCTTATAATAATACGGTACATTCTTCCACGCAACAAACACCTTTCTTTGCTAATTATGGCTATCATCTACGACTTGATACTTTTGATTTTTCAAAAGTTGATAATCCTACAGCAGAAGATATGGCAAATCGGTTGTCAGAGTTACATGCAATAATGAAGACGCAATTGAAGGAAGCTCAAGAACGACAAAAGATAAACGCAGATCTATATCGTAAGGAGCAACCACAAATCAACGTGGGTGATAAGGTATGGCTACTTCGTCGCAATATCAAGACTACTCGACCTTGTGACAAGTTGGACTATCGTAGGCTTGGCTCCTTTTCTGTTTCTGAACAGATCAACCCAGTTGCATATCGGTTACATCTACCGGAGTCAATGAAGATCCATCCTGTATTCCACGTATCTCTTCTTGAATCATATAAGACAGTGGATATACAAGGAAGAAGACAAGTGCCACCGCCTCCTATAGAAGTAGATAATAATGAAGAATTTGAGGTGGAAGAGATATTAGACTCAAGGCGGCGCCGAAATAAGCTGGAATATCTTGTTCATTGGCGCGGATATGATATTAGTGAACGCACATGGGAGCCATCCAGGAATCTAGCAAATGCATCAGCTAAAATCAAAGTTTTTCATCAACGACATCCATCAAAACCAAGATGAAAATCTCTCTTATAAAAGAGACAAGATTGAGGCAAGATAACATTCAATTTCCTATCCTTGTTTGTAACTTCTTTGCATTTGTGACGCTAATTAGATGGAGAGCCAACAACCAGCGGATTCAACTCAAGAACCTTCGTTTGCTCACCTGCCGGACGAGACATTACGATTGTCACAACCTTCAAGACGACGCAATCGAGATGAAGATCTTCAAGAACGACATGTTCTTCCTCGAACAGATGGTGAGATACAACGCGTTTGGTATCACGATTTGGGAAGGGACTCTCGATGTTTGGTGATTTTGCTAGAGGTAGGAACAACTCTTGATGGTGTTCCGAATATTCTATTCGAAGGAAGTTACAAAGGCCTCAACAATGATCAAATAACTGGGTGGTCTTCCCGCCTTGGTATGGGACACTACCGATGGTTGAAAGGCCCTATCAATCATCTTCGAAGAGAACAGAGATCAGAGTATGTGGCGAATACAATTCGTCGCATCATAGATTTCCTCAACATATGATGACCGCTCCTCGTGGAACTCGTCTCTAGAAAGGGGGGTAATGTCACGGCCATAATCATGTAAGCTAATAATTACATATAGAAATAAGTAGAAGTAAGTAAAAATAGATAAAAGTAAGTTAATTCTATAATATTTAATATAGAAGCTTCCTAGAAACTTCCTAGATGCTACTTTGACTTCATAGGTGTCTTTAATTGACTTTTTGGATTAGAAACATGGTCAACAAGTTGGCCATGTGCCACACATGTTGTTAGCTTGAAGATCAAGCTAACTATGTGGCCTTCACGTAGAAAAACTTGCCTTGTAAGTCAAGGCATATGTCCTACAAAGTCAACACATATTGGAGGTCCTATAGAACGTCGCCACATAGCCCCTAGTTAGATAGTATATATAGAGACAAGAGTGAAGGCTTCTTCACTCTTGTCAACTCTTTTTTTGCTTCTAGTCCAGGTTCAAGAGTCTTTAGTTTTTCGTCTTGTGGCAATAGCCATTCCAGTTTCCTTTTAATATACCTACTTGTTTATATTTTGACTTATTATATCGAGATAGCCTTTTGGTGTATATTTTCCCTCATTGAGTCTTTGTCCTTGACATAGCCATAGCTTCCAAGTTTTTTGAAACATATTCATCAAAGCCAGAATTAATGCAAATTGATACAATATATTTTAAACCTCTCACGAAGCAGAAAAAGATTTAACATTGCCGAGATGGTTTATATTTATATTGTAGAGAAGCTAAACACAATGCTCAACATTATCCAAAGCAGTAATACAATTACAAAATAAAAATTTCAATTACCAAAGAAGATAATGTGTCAAAAAATGAGTTTCATTAGTTACAATAGGAATCATACAACTAGAATCATGTATAATATCTAGTAAAGGTCCTACTTTCTCCTCACACCTTTCACTTTGTTTTACAATAGATATATATATTTAAGACCTAAAAATCACAAAGCCTTTGCTTTATTAGATTCAAGAGCCTCAGCCTATTTTATAGATGAAGATTTTGTCAAAAATCAAAAAATATCTTTAGCCAAGAAAACTTAACCATACATATAGAAGTCATAGATAGTCATTTATTATCTTTTGGAAATATTATCCATGAGACTGTTCCTTTAGATGTAACAATTAAAGATTATAATAGCATAGTAGTATTTAATATAATAAGATCTCCATCCAATCCTATTATTTTAGGATTATCATGGCTAAAAAGTTATAATTCTCAAATAGATTGGATTTCTCATAACCTTAACTTTTTTGGTAGTATAATCCAAGATTAGATTAGTGAAGTAGAAGTACATAAGTCTAATATATCCAAATCTTTACTGATAGGTGCGAGAACTTTCATCCATGTTACAAAAGAAGAATCATATTTTACTATATGTGCTATGCTTATTTTTAATGATGGAAAAATGTCAAGTGGTATTCTTAGCCAATATCAAGAATTCTAAGATATTTTTGATGAAAAGAATGGACATATTCTTCTAGAGTATCAATCTTATGATTGTTCAATTGATCTGCAAGAAGGAGATCAACCACCATTTGGACCAATTTATAGCTTATCCTAGAATGAGTTAGTTGCATTAAAAGAATACATTGATGAGAACTTCGCAAAGAACTTCATATATTATTTCAAATCTCCAATTGAGGCTCCTATCTTATTTATGAAGAAAAAAGACAAATCTTTGCAGATGTATGTAGATTATTAAGGACTTAACAAGATCATCATCAAAAATAGGTATCTTTTGCCTTGGATTTCAAGACTTCTTGACCAACTCAATCAAACAAAGATCTATACCAAAATAGAACTACAAAGAGCATACAAATTAGTTTATATCAAAGAAAGAGATGAATGGAAGACTACTTTTTGAACTAGATATAGACATTTTGAATATAATGTCATGCCTTTTGGACTTACAAATGCACAGACCACTTTTCAATATTTTATGAATGATGTTTTTTGTGAGTTTTTAGATGATTTTATTGTTTAGTATTTAGACAACATTCTAATCTACTCTAAAAATACAGAAGAACATGAACTTTATATTTGTCATATGTCACAGAAACTTAGAAATGCAAGATTATATACTAAGTTGAAAAAGTATGTATTCTATATTATTCAAGTTCACTCTTTAAGATACATCATTTCCAACAAAGACCTTATGATGGATCCCAAGAAAGTCTAAACTATCATAAATTGGAAGATTCTAAGATCAGTACAAGATAAGCAATGCTTTTTAAGTTTTGCTAATTATTATCAAATCTTCATCAAGTATTTTTCTCAAGTTACAGCTCTACTTACACGTTTGACTTGTACAAATAAACTTCAATGGAATAAAGAAGCAAAAGCATCATTTGATGTTTTAAAAAAAGAGTTTACTTTTATATCAATCTTACATTGTATCAACTTTTCTAAGACATTTTTTGTGAAAATAAATGCATCAGACTTTGCTATGGGTGTCATGTTATCACAAATGAGATAAGATGACAAACTCCACTCAGTAGCTTTCTATTCTAGGAAAATTTTAGCATCCAAGATTTATTATGAGATCCATGACAAAGAGCTCCTTACAATCATGGATTCATTTCAAGAATGATGTCATTATCTAGAAGATGCCTCAAGTCCAGTCACCATATATATGGATCATAAGAACCTTGAGTATTTCATGTCAACACGTATTTTGAATCATTATCAAATTCATTAGACCATGTCTTTATCTAGATTTAATTTCAAGATGACTTATTGATCTAGAAAACAATAATGTCTATCAAACATCCTTTCTAGACATTCTTATCTTGCACCAAAAGAAGGAGATGCATCTTTTGATCAACAAAAAATGACCTTCTTGGAGCACAAGCATTTTCATCTTCAAGTAATTAAATCAAAATTGACTATTGATTCAACATTTGTCAAGCAAATTCAATCAAATTTGTCCTCTGATCTTCTTATTCATGATATCAAGAATACTTCCTCTAAATCCTATGACACTTCAAATTTTGAGTTCAAGAACAACCTATTATATTTTGAAGTTTGCCTATATATTTCAAAAGGCAAGGCTTGATTACGTGTCCTTCAAGCTTGTGATGATTTTTTAGCATCCGAATATTTTGCATACAATAAGAATTTGGACCTAATATCAAAAGATTTTTAGTGGCCTAAAATTTAAAAGACAATCAAAGACTCTGTACAATCATGCAATACTTGTTCAAGATCCAAAACTCCTTGCCATCAACCTTATGAACTTCTTCAACCATTATCTATTCCAGAACAATAATAGTCTTCTATTTCTATAAATTTTATCACAGAACTTCTAATCTCATATTCATATGACTCCATATTTATAATTATAGATTACTTCATCAAAATGGCACATTTTATACTATGTACAAAATCTATTTCAAGTAAAGAAATAACTAATCTTTTTATTGACAATATCTATCGCTATCTTGGATAGCCAAAGGATATTATATTTGATGAAGGGACTCAATTTGTATCAAGATTTTAGAGAATCCTATTCAAGATTCTAAAGGTGGATATAAAGCTTTTTTTGACTTTTCATCCTCAAATTGATGGACAAACAAAACAAGTAAATCAAATTTTGAAGCGATATTTGAGGTGTACCATCAACTATCATCAAGATGATTAAACAGCTCTTTTGCCATTAGCAAAGTTTGCATACAATAATTTGGTACATTCTTCTATTCAACAAATACTTTTTTTTAATTATAGGTACCATCCACAACTTGATACTTTTGACTTTTCAAAAGTTGATAATCTTGTGGCAAAAGATTTGGCGAATCATTTGTTACAGCTACATGAAATAATGAAGATACAATTAAAAGAAGTTCAAAGTCAGCAAAAGATCAACGTCGATGCCTATTGCAAGAAGCAACCACAATTCAACATAGGTGATAAGATATAGTTATTTCGTCATAATATCAAGACTATTCATCATTGTGATAGGTTAGACTATCATAAGCTGGGATCTTTTTCTATTTGTAAACAAATCAATCTTGTTGCTTATTGATTACATCTACTAGAGTCTATGAAGATCTATCATGTATTTCACATATCCCTTCTTGAGCCATATAAGACATTGAATATTTTGGAAAGAAGACAAATGCCACCTCCTCCTATAGAAGTGGATAATAATCAAAAATTCAAAGTGGAAGAAGTCTTAGATTCAAGGCAGTATCAAAATAGGTTGAAATATCTTGTTCATTGGCATGAATATGATAATAGGGAATGCACATAGAAGCCATCAAAAAATCTTGCAAATGCAACAAAGAGAGTTGAATCTTTTCACCAACAAAATCCATCAAAACCAAGATAAAAAATAGCAAATCTTTGCTATAAAAGAAACAAGATCAAACAAAGATAACATTCTATCTACTTTCTTGTAGCTTATGTATATTTGTAATCCTAAAGAGATGGAGAACCAAGAACCAATAGATTCAACTCAAGAGCTTTGATTTGCGGACGTACCAGATGAAACATTGCAATTGTCACAACCTTCAAGATGACAAAATTGAAATGAAGATCCTCAAGAACAACATGTCTTTCCTCAAATAGATGGAAAAATACAACATGTTTGATATCACGACCTTGGAAGAGACTCCCAATGTTTGGTGATTTTATTAGAGGCAAAAAAAATTCCTAATGGTGTTTCAAATGTTTATATGAAGGAAGTTGCGAATGCCTCAACAATGATCAAATAATAGGATTGTCTTCTTTGCCTTGTATAAAACACTATCGATGGTTGAGAGGGCCTATCAACCATCTTTGAAGAGAGAAAAGATCAAAATATGTAGCAAATATAATTTGCCGCATCTTGGACTTCCTCAATATATGAAAACTTCTCCTCATAAAATTCGTTCCTAGAAGAAGAGATAATATCATGAACATATATATTTACTCCAATAATTATTTATATAATTAAGTAGAAGTAGGTAAATATAGATTAATTTTATAAAGTCTTTTAGGAAAGCTTTCTAGAAGGTTCATAAACAAGATTTTTACTTTAGACGTATTTATAGGATAGAAACTTGACCTACAAGTTAACCACGTGTTGATAGCTTGTGTGACAAGTTAATCACGTGTTGTTACCTTATAGGACAAGTTAACTCCATTTAGTAGCTTGTGGAACAAGCTAACTATGTGGCGCACACATAGATAACTTGTCTTGTAAATTAAGACATGTGGCTAGCAAAGTCAACACATTTTGGAGGTCTTATAGGACATCGCTACGTAGCTTCTAATTAAGAATATATAGAGAGGCAAGAGTGAAGCCTTCTTCATTCTTGTCAATGTCGTTTAGTCCTTAGTCTTGTTTCAAGTCTTTCTAGTGTTCTTATTTTTGGCAATAGCTATTCTAATTAATATTAAATTATCTTTTGAGTGACTTTTTAGTTCTCTTTAGTGACACAAGAGTGTATTGAGGATTCTCTTTCTTCGAGATTCATGTCCCTGACACATTAAGATCTAATCTTATGAAAAGATCATCTAATCACATATTTTATAATATATGCCTATATTCTTTTTTAAATTAATATTAATAAAATATAAGTAAATAAAAATATATTAGATAGATAATATTCTCTTTAAAAATATAAAAATAGAGCTTCTTAATTAAATATTAGATTTATTAAAAATTTATAGATTTGTGACTTGTTTATAGAAGTTTCTTTTAGAAGTGTATTATCTTAAAGAAATTGCTATTAAAGCAACATATAATATTGACATTTGGCTTGTAAGTCTTTTAATCCTTCAAAAAATACTTTTATGAGTTTTTAATTAGTTAATATATATATAGAAGCATTATTGAGATAATTCTTTGTTGTGTTAGCAAATTTTTTGTGTTTTATTCTTAATTCAAAACCCTCAACTTCTTTATATTTTATAATACTGACTATAATTTATTTTTATCTTGTATTTATATATATATATATATATATATATATATATATATTGTTATTAATAATAATAATGTAATAGATTTTTTAGTTATATCTAATGTTTGTGTAATTTTAATCTAAGAGGTATTTTCTACTTATAAGCCTACTTTAAAAGGCTATAGTTTAAAATTCTTACTAAGGTTCTTTACTTAGAAAAGAAAAGCCTTCTTTCAAAACCTTTGGCCTTTGGATATAGAATAAAGTGAGAAAAAAATATTAAATAGACCAAATTATTATTTTATCATAATTCTAAATATATTGATTTATATCTTCATTCTAATCATTATAATATATAAAATATAATATCTTATTTTTTCATAGATAATTTAAGCATATATTGATATTATTTTTATTTTAAATCACATCTTTAGTAAATATATAATTTTTAAAGATAATGTTATACATGTTGTGTAGAAAAGAGTGCATTCTACCTCATTTTTTTAAGTATAAAGTTACTTCAAGAAAGCTTCTTAATTTCAACTAATCTAATGATTTAAAAGTTGCAACCTTTCATCTTGTCCTTAAGTGTAAAGTGTCTCTAACATTCCCTATTTTTGTAATAAGAAAATTAACATGAAATTATAATTATTTTTTGTGCCATGACCTTTCTAAGTGGGTTTCAATGGAGAAAGACTGCCTCTCACCTGATTTCAACTTGAGGTTGAAGTCAAAATTAACTTAAATAACTACTTATTTGAAGAGGAGACCGTCAGAAACCACGTGGCACGAATCCGAAATGCAGTCACGTGCAGCAATGAAGCTGACGTGGAAGGAGCGTGCCAAAAGCAACGTGGCTGGAGGTGTGAAGACTGGACCAGGCGGAACCCGCGTGAACCCTACATCATGATGATGATGATGCATGAAGAAGACGAAGACGAAGACCAGGCGAGTGGGGAGGGGAGCGGGGGTTGGGGGGTGCCCGGGTATACCCCTGCGCTCTCCCCTCGTCCTGGCGTCATTCTGCGTGTTGCTGCTGCTGGTTCGCTCGCTCACTCGGTCTGTCTGTCCCTTCCCTCCGTGTTCTCTTCCTCTCCTCTCCTCCCCTCTGTCACCCTCCAGGTCTCCCTCCAGGTCTCTTCCCTTCCTCGTATCGCCTCCCCGCTGTGATTTCCTCCCTCCCCTCCTCAACCCTCTCTTTTTTTTTTACTTGTTTTGTTTTGTTTTGTTTTGGGTATCCTTGTGGGGTTTGGGTGTTTATTAGTAGCACTGGTCTATCATACCCTATGAGCTCTTTTTTCTTTCCTTGCACGCGTCGTGTATGCGTCTTCTTACGTGTTCAGCCACTCCATGTCTGTTTCAAGGGTACCTGGTTAAAGCCCTGTAGTATCAGCTTTTGATTGTGAGATTGCGGACTTGTAATGTGTTTCGGCGTCTGAGTTATACGTGTTTTCCGCTTCAAACGTTTCTATCCAGGGATCTAAGCCGTCTAGCTTCTTCGTGGTGGGGGTTCTAGAAAGCGCATCGTGTCGCTTGGCTTGCCGTTGTCTTCTTGTTCTTAATCTGTTCAATCAGTTGTGGCACTAGTGAGACTGCCTCGTTAGTGTTGTTCTTGTGGATTTATGTTATGGACGCGGTGCTGATGATTTCTTTTGTTGTTCGCAGCACATCTTTTGCGGAGTTACGCAACGTTGTCTTCTTCGACGTATCAAAACCAGCTATATTCCGCTCTTATAAAATACGATCCCTTTTACCTTGCTGCTCTTTCGACTTCCCAGAACCCTAATTTGGAGGATTGTCAGCCATCACGTAAGAAGTTTCATTCACAAATACTTCCGCCTTCATTTTTTACCTAGGTTCTTTGGATCTTATTGTGAATATCAAAATATGGAACTTTGGATACCTTGTCGTAGCAGACAGAAGAAACATATAATCTCTCCTGCCATATTGCATCTGAATTATGTAGTTAGGAGATGAGGAAAAGTGTATTATATACTTTTAATCCATGAATGCATTGCATTAGGAAAAACCATAAGCAGATCGCATTTCCAAGGGTTTCAAGTGTAACTCTTGCTTTACAATTCAGACTTAGCACCGACAATCGCTTGTCGAATTGTCTCCAGAAACTTCTGGTCAAGTCCGGTAATAATCAATCTAAAGTGTGGGAAATATCATTCTGTTCAGGACAAAACAATGTTGGAGCAATTTCTCATTTTTACTCGGGGCGGTTTGGTGCTGTGGTCTTGCCTGGAAGTCGGGAAGGCTCTGAAAGGTTCACCAGTTGATGCCCTCATCAAGACATGTCTTTTGGAAGAAAGAGCGGGTGACTCTTCATTTCAATATGACGCGGCGGGGGCCGGATATACGTTAAAATGGCGATTCCACAATGAACTTGGTTTGGTCTTCGTGGCTGTGTACCAAAGAATGTTACATCTTCTATACGTGGATGAGCTTCTGGAAAAAGTCATGCGAGAGTTTTCTATATTGTTTGTTCCAACTCGCACAGTTTATCATGATTTCGATGACACTTATCGGCAGCTATTGAAAGCAGCTGAAGCAAATTCTCACTTCAAGCGTGTTGGGCAACACCGGCACATAGATAATCCAAGGAAAGGTTCTGAGTCGCAAGCACGAAATGCGCAGACTGGGAGGAAAAGTGATAAGTCAGCTGGGAAGAGTTCAGGGTCAAATGACGATGGGGCCGACGAAGACGGTGAAGCGGATGGTAGCAAGTTTGGCCCTGTGGGTTACAGCAATGGTACAGGCAATGGGCATGCCAATGGGAACAAAGCCAACGGACTTGGTAGTACAAAGAGTGGTAGGAGCAGTGCAAGTGGAAGCAGTAGTGATGAGGATAGTGTCGCGCACAAGACATCTAGCGAGAATGCGTTTGACGTAAGTAAGTTAGCTAAGCTTAGGAACAACAAGTCAAAGAAAGCCACATCTGGCATGGAAGGTCCGAAGGGTACTTCTAAGGATGATGCCGTGTCTAAGAAGCCGCAGAAGAAGAATAGGGTTTGGGGTGATGCTCCCCCTCCGTCGAAGCTAGATTTTACGGATCCCGTATCTGTTGATCAGGGCGATGATGGCGTTGATATTGCTGTTGTGGAGAAAGGATTGAGTTTGATGGACAAAGACGATGACGACGAGAGTTTTCGAGTTGAAGACATGATGGTGGAGGTTGAGAAAGAGAACGGAGGCAAGAAAGCAGCTTCTAAAAAGGGTTGGTTAACTTCTCTGGTTCAAAGTGTCGCAGGGAAACCAGCTCTTGAGTATGCGGATCTGGAGCCGGCTCTCAAAATTTTCAAAGAACGGTTGATGACAAAGAATGTGGCTGCAGATATTGCTGAGAAACTGTGCGATTCGGTTGCTGCAAGTCTTGTTGGGAAGAAACAGGGCTCTTTTACGCGTATTACTACCACCGTTCAAGCAGCTATGGAGGAATCTCTGGTCAGAATTCTAACACCAAAGCGTTCTGTCGATATCCTGCGTGATGTCCACCAGGCTAAGGAGGTTGGTCGACCCTACACCATTGTCTTTGTGGGTGTCAATGGAGTAGGCAAGTCCACCAATCTGGCCAAGGTGGCATACTGGCTGCAACAACATGACATCAAGGTGATGATGGCTGCTTGTGATACTTTTCGTTCGGGTGCTGTCGAGCAGCTTCGCACCCATGCTCGCAGACTTCAGATTCCTATATTTGAGAGGGGTTATGAGAAAGATCCTGCTGTAGTCGCTAGGGATGCCATATATGAAGCGAAACGCACAAAGCAGGATGTTGTCCTTGTCGACACTGCTGGACGTATGCAGGATAACGAACCTCTTATGAGGGCTCTATCAAAGCTTATCAACATGAATGACCCTGACTTGGTGCTGTTTGTTGGAGAAGCTCTGGTTGGCAATGACGGTGTTCACCAGCTCACCCAATTCAATCAGAAACTAGCCGATCTTTCATCTACTTCCTCCCAGACGCAGAGCATTGACGGGATTTTACTCACCAAATTTGATACAATTGATGACAAGGTTGGAGCAGCGCTGTCCATGGTTTACACCTCAGGTGCGCCTGTTATGTTTGTAGGCTGTGGTCAGAATTACACCGACTTGAAGAAGCTCAACATCAAGTCTGTCATGAAATCCCTCCTGACCTAAACGTGTTGTTGATCCACATCTCTAGCACTGTGATGTTCATCCACTGCCATTTTCCTGTCAAGCTTCTCTGAAGTATGTGTGGTAGGGACGACTGTAGACTTAAATCGTCTATGAGGTAGTATTCGTGATTTTGTGATGGGTCACGTCTGCCACGTGTGGGTTTATCAATACATAGTGAATATACTGTGCCCCGTCATTCTGTGTAATGACTAACCGTTTATGTATAATACATCATGAATACCCTCCCTTGTCCTACATTATCCTGAAATTATTGCTGGTTGGAAAGGGCAAAAGAATAATTTGTGTGATTTTATGTCTTTAATGAAGTATGGAAGTATGTTTTTAACTAATTTTACTCGTCATTTAATTGTGTAGCTAATAACAATAGTAATAATGATTTGTTTTTTGTTTTTTGGGTCTATGTATATAACTAACTTAAAAGTTCATGGGAATTTCTTTGGCAAATCCTTAACGTCCGTCAGCCTACGAACACACCTTTTTTAGTCATTAGACAAATATTGTAAATGGAGAGGATGTTACTCTCATTTTCTTTATTTTATTTGATTTATATATTTGTTGTGCACATCAGGTTTTTGTACTTTTAGAATTTTTAATTATTCTAATAATGTAACCATTTCTAACCAATGGTCTAAAGCCAAATTCATCTCGACATCATATTACACAACATTGATTTTGATTGCAGGTACCATTTATTTTGTACGTTCCTGAGATTGAAAATTAGTTATTTTTCAACAATCAAGTATGTTTATGTCAGTAAAATTTGCACTACCTTAGATGAATTTGACAATGAAACTAAATCTTCTGCAACCAATTAGAGCAGCTCTAAACCGTATTCCATCATTACATGCAATTTCGAGGTTATTTAATGTGTAGACCTGAAGTACATAAACTTTGCTAAATAACATAACATATTCTATTGCTATTTTATTGAACACAGTCATTTCTAGCATTATTTCAATTCCCCATTAACATATTTGATTTTCATATAGGTGTAAAGATGATAAAAATGTTGAATGCTAAACCACTACTTCAGAAGTGCACTTGGGAGCATCAATTGTTTTGTATAATTTTAGTTTTTTTCCTACAAATCATCGAGAATAATCTTTGCAATATTGTTGGCTGTATTGTTCCATAAATGTGGCACTCTGTACATCACCATGTTGAAAATTCTGATCATTAAATAACTTGTTTTAAACATTACGATTTCCAAGAATGTAAATAAATTTTTATAAAATACTAAGCAAAGAGTAAAACATAATTTGGAATTTTCCTTGGAAAATGTGAGTGTTTTGTTGCCACATGAAACCTGATTGACTTTCTACTTGATGGAAGTTATAACAGTTTCATTTATTTACTTATTTTTTCATGATTAATAATTAATATGATGATATTGAGATTTGTATACTTTTTATACTTTTTCTTTTCTTTTTCTTCTATATAGTGGGTAGTAATACCACAACAGTCATTTCTAAGCGTCACATTAATTGATTTTTTTAAAATAATTTAATTTTAGGTTTTTATTTATTTATTATTTTTCTTTTGGTCCTAATGCTTATGCAGTCCTCATGAATTCTTAATTTATTCATCACTACATGTTTTTTTAGTTCTTATATACTTATGACATCTCTGTATGTGCACCCAGTAGGCCTGTGCTGATAGAAATATCACTTTACATTTTATTTTATTTTATTTTAAATAATGGTTTCTGTTTAATAACACAAGACCATTGAAGGAACAAATTGAGTTGGAAACATTGTTTCTTTTGATAAAATCTACACAGGAGATATAAGCGACACTTGACCATATGAAGAAATTATGCTAAGAACAATCTTATAGATAACATTGAGAGAGAAATAGGAATGACTTAATTTCCAACAACATTACTACCACCACTCAAGTAGAACAATATAGACTGATGAAGGCGAAGCAGCAACAGCAACAGCAACAGAGGAGAGAGCTACTTCCTTACTGACTGACTTACTTACTACATGCGTCACCGCCATCGCCAAATCAAGGAGGAAGGAGCCCTGCCTGCCTGCCTGACTCTGTGCGGCGCCTTCCTTCCTTGCTTGCTTGCTTCCCTTCTTATTCTTCTTCTTCATGAAGTTGCCTGTGCGAGCTACCACCGCCCCCCCAGTCCTCTCTTCCTTCCTCGGTACTGTTCGCCGCGACTGGTATGTCGTGATGGTAGTTCGTGAATGAATCTCTGTAGCATTTGTCATTGATGTGCTTTTCACTTGGGATTCATGGTTTGTTTGTCGTTAGGAAGTACTGTTGTGCTGGAAGTCGATCGAGTGGATCGCTAGTGTCACATTTGGTGTAGAATGTTTGTGGAGACTGAGGGTCGGTGGGTTTGAAATATTATTTGGAGGTTGTCATGGTGGAAATTTTCGGAGAGGGGAGTTCTAAATTGGCTTGGATGCAAGGGATGACATCTGTGATTTTCCGGACAGACAGATTTCGTTATTATTTAGCAGTGGTGGATGCTCGAATTCGCCAAGGTAGAGTCAATCCACAAGGAAGAGTTTTTGTTAAGCACGATTGCGCAATTGAATCTCATCAGCGCGGTGTAACTTTCAGGAAGAGAATAAATGAAACAATTGTGATATGGTGCAGAAGGTTTTAGGTTTTTGACATTGACAGGAAATACGTGTGGGATTTTTGCAGTAGCCACAGTTTGGGTTTTTCGCTGATTGGGCCTGTGTTTGTAGCGGCTATATACTCCCACTAAGCATGAAGCAATTCAACATGCTTGATATCGTCCCCTCCAAGTTGGGAATTGTGTAGAATGTTTTCAGTTTTATTTCATTTTTGAAGGGATTCTTCAGGAAGCAAGGATTTGGAGAATGGCGGAGGAGGATGAAACGACCGTGAGGCATGCATACAAGGAATCTCCTTCCTGGAGCTGGCCTGCGACCACATCAATGCAGAGGAAGTTCTCGTTTGGAGCGATATGTGGATTTGCCTTGCTCCTGAGAATGATGCTGTCGCTGCAGCCTTATTCAGGCATGTAATTTGATTTTCGTGAGGTTCTTCTAGTGGCTATTATGGTCCGTGTGTAAGTTAAGTTGTTAGTCTTATGGATTTTAGGGTTTAGAGGACTGTGTCGTCTAACAGCAAGTATTGAGATAAAAGCTTCATTGTTGGTTGACTATTATGACTATTACCTTGTGAAAGTGCGTGCTCGTGTATGGATGGGAAATAAGTTTGATCGGTGGATATGTCAAAGATCTTATAATATTGCAGATACGAATGACGTTTGAAACTATTTTCTTCGATTGCCGCTAGGAACACAGTTCATTGCAAGGACTTCCAAGAGCTATTTCATTTTTAGAGTCGAATTGATCAATGGCAATTTGCATCTAACTTTGCATAGCGTGTACTGTAGAGTTTGATCGTTCTGCACCAAGTTTGATTATTAGTTAATAACGTTGCAGGTGCTGGGGTAGCTCCAAAATATGGCGACTATGAAGCGCAACGGCATTGGATGGAGATCACTGTCCATACTCCTGTGAAGGAGTGGTACGTGAACACAACAAACAATGATCTCCGTTACTGGGGACTTGATTATCCGCCCTTGACGGCGTACCAAAGTTGGATACACGGACGTATCATACACGCTCTCGAACCCGCAGCAGTGGCTCTCAACACCTCTAGAGGACATGAAGATGCCAGAAGGTATTTCCTTTGAGTTCATGTTAACTTCTTGGTTTTTGGTTTTCATTTTAGTGGATGTTATCTCAATATCGAAAAACTACATCCAAATGTCTATCGTAAGAATGTTTTTGTAGAGAAGTGTTTGTCTTCAGGCTAAGAAGAGTGCTCGCTCTATCACAAAAATTGCCCCTTCAGTGTGATATGAATTATCCCTTTGCAAATAGCAGATTTTTGCGTTATATTAGCTTTGTTAGGGGCGTAAACTTTGTCTATTGTTCATTCCTTTAGCATGGAGTAAATGATTATCTTAAAACAATTTTAAGAATGGAAAGAGACACAATATATTCAGTTCAACCCAATAATAGCAGGAAAGTAGGAGTGGAACAGGTTTTTAAAAGTGGATGAAATTGGGAATATTGGCTGGAGGGGTGCAGCAAATTCTTGATGCGATGGACGGTTTTGTCATCAGACATCCTTGTGTTCTTTCCTGCAGCCTTGGCGTTCGTTTCTCTCTATTATAAGCTTGCGATATTTGAAGAACAGGCCTGGGCATTGAGCATGATACTTCTTCAACCAGCCCTGATTCTAATTGATCATGGACATTTTCAAGTTCGAAATTGCCCTTACTTTCTCTTCTGAATCTTTTTTCGAATTTGTCAGTCTCAGTTCCTCCCTTCAGTTCGACACGATTTGTAATATAGGTATAAACGGACAGCAATTGCGAAAAAGGACTTAACTTTATCGCCTGCTTTGGAGACTCTTATTAAGCTTTATACTGATAAGAAGCTACTTATTGTGTGTTTCAGTTCAACTGCATCAGCTTGGGCTTAGCAGCTGGAGCCGCCGCTGCTGTTGTCTCAAGACACGAGCTTGTAGCATGTGTGCTGTACTCCTTATCGCTTAATCACAAACAGGTGCGCTTTACTTTCCTGGTTTTCTGGCAAGTATGAAACTCGAACATTGATCAATATACATTACATGTGACATTTGGGGCTTTGCAGAGCTAACTTTCTCGTTTGAACCTAAGAAGAGGTTTCAAACAATGTGCAGGAAGTGAATATCACGCAAGGAATCTGCAGTGAATGAAATCGAAATTCTGTAGAACTTGCCACTCGACACACTTTCTACTTCTATTTTGTTTTCCACTTGCGTATCCCAAAATTCATATAGAGAAGTTCTTTCATTGAACACGCGAAGGCAAGTTCTTGTTCTCACCTCGATGCGTTTGTTTCTGCTGGTGATGGAATGCAGATGAGTGCATATTATGCACCGGCATTCTTCGCTCATCTTCTCGGACGTTGCATCCAACGCCGATCTCCAGTTTTTGGTGTCGTGAAACTAGGAATTATGGTCTTGACTACATTTACGATATGCTGGTGGCCTTTTCTGTCATCCAGACATTCTGCTTTGCAGGTAGTATTTTGTATTTGATTCCTTCGCATTACATTTTCCAGCTAAACTCGATTCAGCATGTGTAGCATCATTGTACATAATTCTGACGTGCATAACTATTTTTTATTTTTTTATTTTTTTTATTTTTTTTCCAAGTGATCTTTACTGTTGCATTAACTAATCGCTGAAAGTTTTTGTATCTACACCTGGTTAGAGGACTGATGATGCCGTAGGAATGGAAGAACTTGTGATTCTGCTGTGCCGAGTTCGTGCTTATGCTATGATCCAGCATGATTCAGAATAAGGCTCATGCCTGAATCGTCGTTCAATTCTTGAAATTTTACCATCTCAAGTGAAACTTCATCTCCTGTATTAACGTGAAGAAGTCCATTCCCTTAATTCTCTACAGGTTCTCAACCGGCTGGCTCCCTTTGAACGTGGGCTCTACGAGGACTACGTTGCGAACTTTTGGTGTGGGACTTCTATGCTAATCAAGTGGAAGCAGTTGTTCTCTGTTCCAGTGCTTGCACGGTTGGCTTTGGGCGCCACTATCACTGCAGCTTTGCCATCTATGGTGCAGCAGATTCGTGCCCCAAGTGCTCGAGGCTTTCTTTTGGCTATGCTCAATAGTTCTTTTGCGTTCTACTTCTTTTCTTTTCAAGGTACTTCCTTAACATCACTTTTCGCATATGGATGAAGCACATTGCTAATGTGCTTAGTTAGTTTCATATTCTTTAGTTCTAATTCTAAATGACGAGAATAACATCATAAGTGAAAATTGAATCCGTTCCAAATTAATGTAGCTAGAGGTAGGGAACCTAACCTTTTCATGATTATAAGAATATTGTTGCAATATTCTAGGCCATTTCTGTTGCGATTCGATGTAAAGATTATCTACGGAGATGGTAAGGCGCGACATTGAACACAAGTGACTAATCATTATTACGTGGAGTGAATTGATTTTATCATAGTACTTAGGCGCACAATGCTTCAGCACACAAATGACATCCTCTTTAGGAACTCTGTGCTTTGCGAGGATGTTCGATTCAACAAATTTTTTATCTTGTTCGTGCTTGACAGTGAATGATTTTTCTTCTGCCTGGAAAGCTGCGGATCTAATTATTGAGCTTGTCGTTGTATTGCAGTGCATGAGAAGTCCGTGTTGCTACCGCTCCTTCCAGCTACTCTGTTAGCACTAGAAGAACCTGGGTTGTTGCAGTGGCTAGTGCCTTACGCTGTCGTTTCCATGCTCCCTCTCCTTCGACGCGATGACCTTGTATTGCCCTACTTTGCACTCCTAGCTCTCTTCTTTCTCTTACTGAAGTGCCCAAGACATTTCGAATATAAAATCGCTGAAGACAAACTAATTAAGATTTTCAGGGCACCCATTTTGAGAAATTGTTCTTTAGCAGGAGCTGCTATTCTTCATCTGTTGTATTTCTACGTGCAGCCACCCCCAAGATACTCATTCCTGTTTGAGGCCTTTATTACTTCATACTGTTTTGCACATTTTCTAGTATTATTTATTTACGCAAATTGTAAACAATGGTATGTGCCTGGTGATGGCCAGTGGGTATCATCCTCGAAGAAAATTAATTGACCTCCGGTCTGGAGCTGGGGTCCTTGGGTTGAGTTATCTTATAAGGTTACCCATGAACTTTTTACATACGAGACAATTTTTTGTTGCACTTCTTTTTTTTGATGTTCTGGATTGTTTTTGGCATGGAATTCTCGTTCCTCCATAGACTCGAGGCAGCTTGTGGATGGTTTGTGGATGGTTTGTATTCACATCTTGATGTTGTTCCTACACATGCATGTTTGTATCGGTTTGGTGTCTACTGAGATGTAATGAAGATCTAATCATATAGATCCATTGCCCTAAACAAGCCAACACTTATGGTCAATATGATGATGAACTTATGTTTATGGAGTCAATGGAAATGCATCATTCTCTCTAGAATTTATACATGTTTTTACTAAAAAATTCTTTGAATAGATTATGTCCATATTTTGTCATTCTTTCAAAAAAGTTTATTTGTTGCAAAATTCATGTATAATGCATATGTCAAGTGTCTATGTTTCCCACTTTAGTACATCTATGAAGTAACAAATAATAGCAATGGATTTTATTTATTATTTTTGATTTATTTTAGAATATATCATATTTTATCCAAAGTTTGACATGCTTAATATTTTACAATCATAATCTTCTTACTTGTAATTTGTATGTATGTATATATATAGAGAGAGAAATGTTAAAGCAACCGAGAGCAATTGTAGATTTTGAATTTGATATGGAGCAAAGCAAAAGGTTGTTGGTTTGTCATTTGTGAGTACATTCTAATTTTTCAACTTTTAAAGTATTTTGTATACGTATTCTTTATTTGTACATTGCAAGTAGTTATAATTATTCTGATGTTTGTATCATGTAAATGTACTATCTTTTTTATACTCAATTAAGGTGATTAATATGCTTTCTTATTAGCCTATTCTAATCCAAAAAGTAGTAAAAAGAAAAACATTTATGGTAGGATTCAAGAATCAAATGACAAGATATATTTTGTTATCAACTTTCTTCTTACACACAAGGCATTGGTATGATTCATGGTTTGGATTCTCACAAATTGAGTTGATGTTTAAGTTCTACAAGAGAATTGACTTTGATTGCATGCAAGTGTTTACTACATGTTAGGAACATAGTCCTTAGAACCTTCTAGAGACAAGTTTCTAGAACCTTCTAGAAGCAAGTCTCTGGAACCTTCTAGAAGCTTCCTAGTTGGTAGAAGTTACTTGAGAAGCTTCCTAAATAGGAGTATATATTGGAATTGAGGCTGAAGAGTTCTTCAATCTCGACAACACATCTCTTGGAGCTCTAGCTCACCTCTCTGGTGTTGTTCTTGTATTCATCTGATTAATCTAGTTCTTGCCAGTTCTTCTTGAACTTCTTGTTAGATCTCAAGTCTGTATTTCTGTGTTCGTGACAGTTTGTCGAGACTTCATTCACCTCAGATATCAAAGCTAGTTTCTTCTTTGTTAGAGTATGGATTACTCCTCTGCTTGGAAGTATACTAGCATTTTAGAGGTTGGGGATTACCCTCCTCTAAACTGATACTTCTTTTGTTACAATATTGGAGCCTTATTCTTCTTGGAGAGAGTGGATTACCGCTTTTCTTGAAGCTCCTAAGGCATTTTAGAGGTTGCGGAGTACCCTCCTCTAAACCAATATTGTCTTCTTGTAGAGTCATTTCTGTCCTTCTCTTAGAATGGTTGGGGGCCAAGACATTAGTATGACGGAAAGTTTAGAGTCCAAGTTAGATGCTATCATGAATGCCCTCGCTACGTTATCGCAAAGAACTGCAGAGATTGAAGGAGTCGTGGCAAGGCTTCATAATGATGGAGCATCTGGGATGGCACAATCTAGGTTGCACCAGCCTCAAACTTCTGCACTTAGAGAAGCAACTTTGCCTCAGGTTTGACAAGCACCACTGGTTCTACAACATATGGAGCCTCGAGTTAGCCTTGCGGACAAGTTCGATGGTACGCGTTCCAAGTTTCGAGGATTCGTCAACCAAATCAGGTTGATAACAATTTTACAGCCCGAACGCTATCCAACGGAGGAGTCACGTGTTGGGCTTGTTGGAACCTTACTTACAAGATAAGCTCTATCATGGTTTGCTCCTTTGTTTGAGAAACGATCGTCCATACTAAACAACTTTGAAATCTTTTTGGAGGCGTTTGCGAAAGCATTTGATGAACACGACAAGGTTCGATGGGCTACAACAAAGATCCGGTCACTACGACAAGGGATGCATTCTACATCAATCTATGCATCGGACTTCAGGCAATTAGCATGCGACATCAATTGGGACAAAGAAGCATTGATGAGTCAATTCTATTGGGATTTAAGGGACGATGTGAAGAATTTGCTGTTAACTCTTCCTGATCCGCAAACGCTCAACAAAGCTATTAGCCAAGTTGTGAAGTGCGATAACCGCCTATTCCAACGTCGCCAAGACCAACGTTCAAGACAACATACGGTTTGCCACACCCCAACTATGTCGGCAAGCAGCATGAATTCACATTCAGAGGTAGAAGACATGCAAATTGATATGGTACGTATCAAATCTCTTACTCTAGAAGAAAAAAAGCGGCGTATGGAGGAAGATCTATGCTTGTATTGCGGTGAAGAAGGCCACAAAGTTGGAAACTACCCCAAGAAGCAAAATCGACGTATTATCAAGATTAGGGGCACGTTTATTCAAGAAAACGAGGATGCCCAACCACAATAAGAACCGTGCGGCTGGACAGTAAAATATCGCAACAACAACCAAGTTCCTTTCTTTCCGCTCAATCTACCCTTTGTTTTACAATCCCTTTGCTTATTGGCCCTCAGAAACTAAGAACTTTAGCATTATTAGATTCAGGAGCATCTGCTTGTTTCTTAGACGAAGAAGTTGCGAAGCGTCATAAGATCCCTTTAGTACAAAAATCCAAACCTATTCACGTTGAGGTCATAGATGGACGACCTTTATTGTCTAGTAGTGTCACCCATGAATCAAAACCTATAGAAGTAACGTTTAAGGGCCATAGTAGTCATATTATTTTCAATATTATTAGAACTCCATCAAATCCTATTATTCTTGGTCTTTCTTGGTTGGAAAAGCATAACCCATCCATAGATTGGAAGTTGCAGAAGACAACCTTTTCTACAAAACCACCCAAGAGCAAGCCTAGTAGAAAATCCCGAATAGAGAAATCCTTATTTATTGGAGCAAGAGCGTTTATAAGATCGTCCAAGGAAGGCACATCGTTTGTCATTTATGCGACTCCAACTATTCGGGAGAAGATCTCGACAACAAGTATACCAGAGCAATATAAGGATTTTAAAGATGTGTTTCAAAAGAAAAATGCTGACATGCTACTAGAACACGGACCATATGATTGCGCCATAGACTTGCAGGAAGGAGCACAACCGCCTTTTGGCCCAATCTACAATCTATCGCAGACGGAGTTGGCGGAGTTGCGGAAGTACATCGATGAGAATCTAGCCAAGAACTTCATCCGTCATTCAAAATCGTCAACTGGAGCACCCATCTTATTTGTGAAGAAGAAAGATGGCTCATTGCGGATGTGCGTGGACTATCGAGGCCTCAACAAGGTAACAAAGAAGAATCGATATCCGTTACCCTTGATTTCTGGTCTCTTAGAACATCTTGGATGTGCAAGGATCTTTACAAAAATTGATCTAAGGGGAGCTTACAACCTCGTACGAATCAAGAAAGGAGATGAGTGGAAAACAACGTTCCGTACAAGATATGGCCATTTTGAGTATAATGTCATGCCCTTTGGTCTTACCAATGCTTCAGCGGTCTTTCAACATATGATGAATGACATTTTCCAAGAGCACCTTGATGATTTTGTTGTCATCTATTTGGATGATATTTTGATATTCTCCAAAAATGAGGAAGAACATGAAAAACACGTTCGTTTGGTCTTGGAGAAACTACGCGAGCGAGGATTATATGCAAAGTAGGAGAAGTGTTTATTTCACCAAATAGAGATGGAGTTTTTGGGGTTTCTTGCGACTACAGAAGGCTTGAAGATGGAACCCAAGAAGGTGGAAGCAATCGTGTCCTCGGAGGTTTTGAAGACGGTTAGAGACGTACAATACTTTCTTGGTTTTGCTAATTTCTATCGGATCTTTATCAAAAATTACTCTCAAGTTGCTGCTCCCCTCACTCGGTTGACATGCAAGGATAAGCTGGAATGGGGACCTCTAGCAGAGAAGGCGTTTCAAGACCTGAAGACAGCATTTACTACGGCTCCAAACTTGGTACATCCAGACTTTACAAAGGCCTTTTATTTAGAAACTGATGCTTCGGATTTTGCTTTAGGAGCTGTACTTTCACAAATGGGAGAAGACAAGAAGCTCCATCCGGTTGCATTCTATTCTCGAAAGTTCTCTACTGCTAAAATCAATTATGAGATCCACGATAAGGAACTTCTTGCTATAGTGGATTCTTTCCAAGAATGGCGTCACTTTCTTGAAGGAGCTGCACATCCAGTGACCATATACACAGATCACAAGAATTTGGAGTATTTCATGTCGGCTCGAGTTCTAAATTGACGTCAAGCTCGATGGAGTATGTTGCTATATAGGTTCGATTTTGTTATCACTTATCGATCTGGAAAGCAGCAAGGCCTATCTGATGCCTTATCGAGGAGATCGTATCTTGTAACAAAGGCTAGAGAAGTAGCGTTTGATCAATAATGCACGACATTGTTGAAGCCAGAGCAATTTCAACTTTGCGCTACTATTTTGCCAATTGATGCTGACTTCCTGAATGAGGTACGTGCCGTGACCATTGAAGATTCAGTAGCCATTGATATTAAGCAGCGTGCCAATTACGACAAGTTCAAGGTAGAGAAAGATCTTTTATACTTTGAGGAGCAGTTATATATTCCAAAAGGACCAGCACGACTCCGACTTCTTCAATCTCGCCACGATTTTCCAGCTACGAGACATTTTGGATTCAACAAGACCTTGGAGCTTATTTCTCGAGATTTTTGGTGGCCCCAAATGTGGAAGGATGTGAAAGATTTTGTCCTCTCCTGCGACATCTGTTCAAGATCCAAGAATCCTCGGCATCGCCCTTATGGACTCCTACAGCCATTGCCGATTCCACGTCGACCATGGTCTTCAATTTCCATGGACTTCATCACGGACTTGCCATCATCGAACTTATTTGACAGCATCTTTGGCGTGGTAGATCGGCTTACAAAAATGGCGCACTTTGTCCCTTGCAAGAAGACATCGTCCAATGAAGTCACAGCAAGGCTCTTTCTCGATAATGTATATCGTTATCATGGACTACCAGATGATATCATATCAGATCAAGGAACCCAGTTCGTATCAAAGTTTTGGAGATCTCTCTTTGAGATACTGAAGGTGGATATCAAGCTTTCTTCGGCTTTTCATCCTCAAACTGACAGCCAAACGGAACGGGTGAACCAAGTCTTGGAACAATACTTACGATGCAGCATCAACTATTAGTAAGACGATTGGACCACATATTTGTCGCTAGCCGAGTTTGCATATAACAACACCCTCTATGCGTCGACTCAATACACACCATTCTTTTCCAACTATGGGTATCATCCAAAGCTTGATTTATTGAGTCCATCAACAAATAACAATCCAGCAGCTGAAAGATTTACGAAACAACTATCAGAGCTTCAAAATACGTTGAAGCTTCAATTATAATCTGCTCAAGAATCCTACAAGGCATCTGCAGATAGATTTCGAAATCAAGCACCTACTTTCAAAATTGGAGATAAAGCATGGCTTCTTCGACGGAATATCAAGACCAAGCGACCATGTGATAAGTTGGACTATCGAAGATTGGAACCATTTATCATCCAGAAGCAAATCAATCCAATGGCGTATCGTCTGGAATTATCGGCTTCTATGAAGGTACATCCAGTCTTTCATGTTTCTCTGTTGGAGCCTTATCGAGAGTCGTCTTTTCCTGGAAGAATGCAATGTCTGCCACCTAGTATTAAGATCGAGAACCACGAGGAATACGAGGTTGAAAGGGTACTGGATTCACGGCGAAGGTGGGGCAAGTTGGAGTATCTTGTTCATTGGTGCGGCTACGACATTAATGAGTGAACGTGGGAGCTAGCTGAAAATCTCGCCAATGCACCGCAAAAGGTACAGGAGTTTCATCAACAACATCCTCATAAATCTAAGCCTATTCGACGATAGCTTCTTTCTGAAGCTTGCTCATCCAAGAATATAAGAAAGGGGGAGAGCACCACCAAAATTCGTAGTTGATGTAATTATTTTCTCCAAAATAAAATAGAATTTTTTCAGTAGCCATAGTTTGGTCTTCTGATATGGATAGCCAAGAGATAGATACTATGCCAGTCAGATTATCTCAACCAACTAGCTCATGAAGGCGACCCCGAGATGAAGAACCACTTGTACCACGACGACGACGGAGGATACCAAGTAACTGATCACTGGTGATTGTATTTGAGTCCGAGCCTTCTTACGATGGTCAACCAGAAGGCATATTTGCAGGACGATTTCACAATGAAGACACGGAAGTTCATGCTTGGTCAGAAGTTGAAAGAGTGGGCTACTACCATTGGCTTCAAGGGCCAATGAACCACTTACCTCGTGAACAATAGTTGGAGTTCATAGCAGACATTATGCGACAGATCTTCATTTTCTTGCGTTGGTATTGATTGACAACAACATTGCTTCTCAGAGACCTAGAAGCTAAAGGAGGGGGTGATGTTAAGGACATAGTCCTTAGAACCTTCTAGAGACAAGTTTCTAGAACCTTCTAGAAGCTTCATAGTTGGTAGAAGTTGCTTGAGAAGCTTTCTAAATAGGAGTATATATTGGAATCGAGGCTGAAGAGTTCTTCAGTCTTGACAATACATCTCTTGGAGCTTTAGCTCACCTCTCTGGTGTTGTTCTTGTATTCATCTGATTAATCTAGTTCTTGCAAGTTCTTCTTGAACTTCTTGTTAGATCTCAAGTCAGTATTTCTGTGTCCGTGACACTACAAAGAGAACTGAAGCATCTCTATATTAGAATACATAAAATACTTGATCTTGGAACACACCTTAGGAAATGGACATTTGTAGAGATTCAAGCTTTGATGGAGTAAGTATTTTCCAATAACTATGTGATATTCTAAATCTTTGTAAATATTCAATAGAGCTGGCATCAAAGTTGCAAGATTTTTAATCAATTTATCATTTTCATATTGTTCAATTTTGACAATAATAACTAGATAAATTGGTTGTTATGGATTGTGAATTGTGATTGAAGGTGTTTTAGAGTATTCATTTGCAGTTATTGCCATAGATAGCCTAGCTGGAGCATCGCCAAGTGAATTGTAGAGATGGCTATCTTGAGCTTGTTGAGCATGAGTCGCCAATAGATAGTAGTTGGACTCCTATTGTTGAGGTGTATAGGACTAAAGAATAGGGTATATGGTTCATTGCTCGGAGCTTGGAAGTTCAACTCTTAACTTGGGCGGTGATGCTTGGTTGTTGCATGAGTTGGCTAGAACCAAGGTCTAAGAGGTTTGGATAGAGAACAAGGACAAGAGAATTAGAAACGGGGAGAATGGAGAGGACGGAGATGGGAGATGAGAGCATAATAATGGTTTTGACAGTTTGGATTGATTTAATAAATGTTTGGATTTCTTTAATATTCTCTTGTATATATGTATGTGTGTGTGTATATCTATATATATATATATATATATATGTAAATTCCTTAAAAAAAAAAACTTTTTTTATTAAATTTTTTTGAAATATTCTTAGATATGATTACATAAGTGGCACCTTACTAATTCTATTATGACTTAGTTGAAGATTCAATTACTTTCATCTATAAAATTAGTTGTTTATTTGTAAAAAAAATTTATACATAATAATTTAATAAAAAAAATCTTAATAAGATAATTCATCTTCTTGTTTGAAAAATAGTTTTATAGTGTTTATCTAAATATTTGTTTAAGATAATATTTTTAGATTTAAAATAATCATGATATACAATAAGATAGCACCATTCTTGTATCTTAGATATATACAAAATCTTATATTAAGTTCTTAATAAATGATTTAATAATGATGAAAATTCAAATCTTACAAAGAATTAAGAAATATTTCTAGTCTTAAAAATAATAATTAGATGTATTAATAAATAATGCTTTTTTGTATGTAATATATGTTTAAAATTGGTGGTTCATGACAATAGTCTAAATTTTTTGATAGAAGAAATAGAATTTTTTTTAAAAAATAATTTATAAAAAGTATGTAATTTATTAGCTATGATAATATTGTTAAATTAAAAATATCTTTTAAAATATAATAAATCATATAAATATTAATAAAATTCTTGTTGATTTATTTGAAATATTCCATAATGTAAAGAGCTGTTGAGGTGTAAATTGCATAATTTATTGTGTTTTCTAGGATAATCTACATTAGCATGATAATGTATGTATGTATGCATGTATGTATGTATGTATGTATATATATATATATATATATATATATATAAGAAAAAATTCCAAAAGAATTGTTAACGATTATATGAACATTTTTTTGTTTTCTTACTGGTCTTGTGTGGGTTTCTGGACATTTAAATATTTAGTATTTATTATTTAAATAAATTAAAAACAAAAAATATATTATTTCTCATATATGTCTTCCATTAGTTTACACTTAAAATACAACTTTTCTTAAATATAACACTGCATTATTTATCAAAGGCGAACGTAATATGAATTTATAATATTAAAAATATTGAAAGGGCCTTGTAAATCAAAACATATAGTTTGTGTAAAAGAATCATGTTTTAAATTGAATATATATATATATATATATATATATTCATTGCATCAATGAGTCTTTTCAATACCTTAATTGTGTTAAGAAGAAAAGAAAGTAAAAGAAAAGAAAAACTAAACTGTAGGTGTTATTTGGGAATATCAATCTATATAAAATTAAATTAAAAGGAATTAATAATATTATTCTGAATGAGGTGGTGGAGGTGAAGGAGATGAGCCTGCCTGCAAGAGAGGCGGGTCATGCAGGCAGGCATGGTGCTTGTGCCCCATATCCAAATCGGGAATAGGGCACGGTACCCATACCCGAGGTGGAAACAAAATCCTGCCCCGAACACAACGTGACTAGACAAGCCGCCCACAAGGCTGCCTCCTGCCGGGCAGCACAGGGCAGACCGGGCACGGCAGGGCAGGGAAGGGCAGAGCTTAAACCCCGACCCTAGCAGGGGCACCCTCAAAGAAAGTGGGGGTGTGGGGGTGTCTCTCTGTGTGTGCGTGTGTATATATTCCTGCCGCAGCAGCGCCGTAGGTCTTTTCGCTGCCCCTGTTTGTTCGCATCCCTCCGCTCTGTTGTGGAGGCCCTGCTCTCCTCCTCTCCCCATTCCTGGTCCCTCGTCCTCCTTCTGTAGAGCGCGAGTGTGTGTGTGTGTGTTATCCAGGGCTTTCCACCATGGCCGCTGTTACTCTCTCCCACTGTGCCGCACCCTCCTCATCTGTGGCACACCGCTCCTCCGAGGTGCTGGGTAGCGCTGGCCCCAAGATGACCTCCTTCGCAGGGTTGAGGTCTGTGGCGTTCGCTCCCAAACTTGAGAAGAGCTTGAGGAATGCTGTGGCCGCCGTGCCTTGCTGGCGGCGGGGCGGTGCTATGTCTATCAACATGGTGGCTACACCTGCTGTGCGTGGTGTCGATGTGGAGTTTCAGACTGAGATCTTTAAGAAGGAAAAGATTACCCCTGCCGGCCGTGATGAGGTGAGTTAGGATGGAAACAGAGTTTTTAGTGGGTTGACCGTGAAGCTGAAACGACTCTCAGTGCGCTGGAGTTCTGTGGACAAGACATTGTGCTGCCTTTGTGTATATCCTAGTTGAATGTGGGTCGAGACGTGTTGTAGTGGTTTCAGTCGTGGCTTGTTAAATTAAGTGTTTGGGGTCATGGGACTGAATGGCCTGTATATTGTGCGTAGTTGCGGGAGGCCACTCTCATGATATAGTTCCAGGTAGCGTTAACTTTAAATATCAAGTAACCCTCACTACCTAATATCGAAAACTTAGCATGTGGCGAATATACAATAATCGATTGAAGGTCCGCAATCCGCGCATTGCAGTCCCTCGAATTTTTTACTCAGGGTCTAGTTTGTTCTTATAATCTCTCAAATTTTAAAGTTCTCTTACTCTGTCAAGTTTCTGATATCATACTGCTATCTGTCTATTTCTGTCTTGCAGTACATTGTCCGAGGTGGACGGGACCTGTTCCATTTGCTGCCGAAGGCTCTTACAGGGATCAAGAAAATTGGCGTAATCGGCTGGGGATCGCAGGTACGATAAGATTACGCTTCTTGTGGAAATTCTGTCGCATACCTGTGATGTTCTCTTTCTTCGACTTTTCGTCTCTTCGAACCCTGCTTTCGAACAGTTGTAGGTTTACAGATCTCTTATTTTTTATAATCCGTCGTTTTTTGCTCTACAGGGACCTGCTCAAGCCATGAACATTCGCGACTCGCTGGCTGAAATCAAGTCTGATATTGTCGTAAAGGTTATCCCCTGCATGACTATTTGAAGATGCTTCAATTCGAATTTTGATTCGAGTAGAAGGATAGGTTAGCTTTTCAATGATAAGGCGAATTTGGAATCGCCATTTGAATTCAAGGTATGGAATGCACTTGTCACTGAGTTCGTGCATTTTTCTTGTGTCTCAGATCGGATTGAGGAAGGGCTCCAAGTCTTGTGAGGATGCGAGGTCGGTCGGCTTCACCGAAGAGTCCGGAACTTTGGGTGATGTTATTGAAACAGTGGCTGAGAGTGATTTGGTCCTGCTCCTCATTTCTGACGCTGCACAGGTGATGGCCCTGCGACAATACTTGCGTTAGCAATCATTGAAGTATTTTGGTTTTCACACATTTCCCAGCTTGCAGGTGCTTGGATGTATTGGGAATTGCGTTCATTAGAATCTGCCGTCAAATTCTAAATATGTGCTAATGTGATAGTGGAGTGCTGTGATCTCATCGTGCACTCGGGCGAGTTGCAGGCTGACAACTACAAGGAAATATTCAAAGCCATGAAGCCCAATTCTGTCCTGGGTCTGTCTCATGGCTTTCTCTTGGGTCACCTCAACTCTGTTGGAGACAGCTTCCCTGATGACATCAGTGTGATTGCTGTTTGTCCCAAGGGAATGGGACCTTCCGTTAGGCGTTTGTATGTGCAGGGAAAAGAAGTGAATGGGGCCGGTATTAATGCCAGTTTCGCTGTGCACCAGGTATGATGACGCCCGTTGGTTTTCGGAAATAGGAAGGATAGTCACAAAAAATATCGTTTTAAGTATGCGTAGACAGCTAAGAGAATTTATGGAGCGCTTGCGCTTCTTTTTTCCAAGTAAAAAGTGTGGAACTGAATATGAACGTGTACATTACCTTAACGAGTAAAACATAGACCGAACGGAACTAGACATATCCTTTCAGGTGCTTATCTTACTGTTCTGGGATTGCTATATTCCTGGGGTTTCAGGATGTTGATGGAAGAGCCACGGATGTTGCTCTCGGTTGGTCCATCGCTTTGGGCTCGCCCTTCACCTTCGCTACTACACTCGAGGATGAGTACAAGAGCGACATTTATGGAGAGAGAGGTACATTATCTTGTCCTCAATGCTAACTGGTTTGATCAAATGTGAAATTAGGGGCAGTTTGGACAGTGTGAACTTCCTTTACTAATTTACACTCTTGTGTAATATGTAGGTATTCTCCTGGGAGCTGTGCACGGTATAGTAGAATCTTTGTTCAGGCGGTACACTGCCCAGGGTATGTCTGAAGAGGATGCTTACAAGAACACTGTGGAGGGCATCACTGGCGTCATCTCCAAAATCATTTCAACTAAGGTCGGTCCAACTGGACACTTCTCTGAGATTGTGTATTGAACTTCTTGGCTGTTGTACCTCTCGGGTTACAAAATATAGGTTCCCGATACCGTGATTAAATTCCACTCGTGGCTATGTAGGGCATTTTGGCTGTTTACGAGGCTTTAAGTGAGGAAGGTAAGAAGGAGTTTGAGGCAGCCTACAGCGCTTCTTTCTACCCCTCTATGGATATCCTCTATGAGTGCTACGAGGATGTTGCTTCCGGTAATGAGATCCGCAGCGTCGTACTGGCTGGTCGCAGATTTTCCGTGAGTTCTTATTCACCTGAAGCCTATATGATCTTGTGCCTCTTCAGAGGTGTTTTAATACTACCTATTCTGCAACCATACGTTTTCTGATCACGGGGTGAATGTTTCCTGCTGGGTTGTATATGGTCATGTGTGCTCTGCTAATCAGTTCTTTTCTGTGTATAGGAGAAAGAGGGTCTGCCAGCTTTTCCTATGGGGAAGATCGATGGAACCCGCATGTGGCAAGTTGGTGAGAAAGTTCGGGCTTCACGACCCAAGGGTGACATGGGTCCACTCCACCCATTCACTGCCGGTGTATACTGTGCACTCATGATGGCCCAGGTTTGTTAACGCTGAATGATCCTCAAGTTCTGAGTATACAACTTCGAAGTTAATCTTGAAATGCAATTGAGTATGTTGTGTCCTATCAGTTTTCTAATATGTCATTGCTATTTATAGATTGAGGTCTTGAGGAGGAAGGGGCACTCGTACTCGGAGATGGTTAACGAAAGTGTGATTGAGGCTGTTGACTCTCTCAACCCTTTCATGCACGCCCGTGGTGTAGCCTTCATGGTGGACAACTGCTCAACAACTGCTCGTCTCGGTTCCCGCAAATGGGCGCCACGATTTGATTACATTTTGACTCAGCAGGTATATAATTTTAGAGTAGTTTTTCCTTCGTTACTCAATTTTGGGATTGGGGAGCATCACCTTTGTTTTCATTTTCTTTGATGTTGAATTAGAGTCATTGTCCGTGTTGTCGTGTTTGGGTTGTTTGACATTGATCATAGTTGATCATTATATCCATATTTCTCTTTTTCGGTGGATTTTCGTTTGGTTTCCTGTGGATGCCCTGTAATGAGGAATTTGGTTGGATCAATCTTTGCAGGCTTACACCGCAGTAGATAACGGAACTCCCATTAACAAGGATGTTCTAGAGAGCTTCAGGGCAGACCCGGTTCACCAGGCCATCGCTGTCTGCGCAGAATTGAGGCCCAGTGTTGATATTGCTGTAGCTGAGGATGCTGACTACGTCAGAGCTGAATTACGACAATAGAGGGACGGTTTCTGGCCCAACGTAGATGATTATTTTACCTTAAGGTCCTAGACCACAGAGGTTTTAAAATGGGCTTGGAGGTTTATTTGTGGAGGATGAATTGATTGTTCCTCATAGATGTGCCTCCACAAGCGAATGAATGCGTTCACGATCATGGTTTTTTGCTTGGTTTCTCTTAGTGAAGCTAGCCATTGTAATACCAGTTGTATACCGTGTGTGGACACTCTCCATGCTCTCTACTGTGTAGTGACCTGAAGCTGGGCAGTGATGGTTTCACTAACTCCAGGCCCTGCACGAGCCACAATGATATCCATTGCAGTAGAGTCTATGCAGTGTTTAAGATTTTTAAGGTCTGAAACTGGAAATTGTGTACGATCAGAGACGCTTTAACATTAAAGAGCAAATGCATGTCGGGCAGCACTGGTGCACACCTGGGCGAAACGTAGAAAATATTCCGGATACTGTTGTGAATGTAGTACAAATGCATTTCTGACGTCACTTGCGTAACAATGAAAAAAACTTGGAATTCGAAATCCAATGTCTTCTTACACACTGAAAGCAAACTCTTAAGGTCCATCATTGATTAAAACCTGCATGATAAGAAACACTTTATGCGACAAAACTATTATAATGACACGTAGCTCTCTATCCAATCGATGTTTAAAGCAGAATGATTAGTTCCGTTCATACGTTGTCAAATTGAAGTACCTGTCCTGGACTTTCTGATGCTAATACTAAGGTTGATATTGTAGAATACGCCTTAGACTTCTGTTATAATTTATTTTAGGTTACCCACCTAATTTTTAAAAAGATAAATGCTGCCCATTAATTTGACTAGTATTGTGAAACCATTCACACTGAGTCATTTGTATAATCTATGATCTTCTGATGAATATTATAATCTAAAAAATACCTGTACCAGGTAAGTAGGCATTTCCCAGTAAGTAAATTGTAATGTCCGTGAATGCCTTAACGCTAATTTCTTCTATAATGAGGACTACAATATTGATTGCAAAACAACTTTTCGTAATTTCATTTAATGAACATGTCTTATTTGTGTATTGACAGTTGTGATAAAAATAACCCTCCAAGTGGTAACACAATAGTTTTAGTCTTTTAACTTTGAATTTAATATACTCTAGAAGGATCTATGAGTAATAAAAAATGTACTGATTTTCTTTAAAACAAACTGTGTTACATTTTGGGTTCAAATTAACTTATTTGTATGGTTATTTTTATCCCATACCTGGGAAATGCGTCAGCAAAAAATTCATTATTTTTTCAAGCAATAAATAACAAATTTGAAGTTCACAACATTTGTTAGGAATCATTCAAATATATATGTTTATATATATTACATTGTATGAGATATATAACTGTTAATATCCGAATTGATGTCCAGTCACAGGGATGCATCTCCTGATTGCTAATTATCCCCTCTCACTCCTAAGGCTACAATAATCTCATCTTTGTGACAGTCTTTGAGACTTTGTTCTTTATAGATAGTTCTAAGTTATAAAGACTAAACATTATATATTTAAAACTTATAACTGAAGAAACACTAGTCTCTATTATGATGAAAATACAACTCAAAAAATACCAACATTCTCTTATTAGTTCGAGTGTGAGTCTTATGTGATTTCAAAGCAATGGATGGCTTGCAACAAGTTTGTAATAGTTCTCTAATAAAATTCTTTGCTTTAGTCCAAGTTTTAAAGAAAAACAATAACTTGTAGTTTTTTTTTTTTTAAATATTGGCAATATTTTTGTGATAGTTTTAAGCTCTCTTGTTGGCAATTTGTGCCCTTTTGAATCTCATTTCTTGCATCTTTAGTGGCTGATAAAATGTTTGAAATATCATATGTTTCAGGCATTAATGCAAGTATAGGTTGTTGTCTTGGTGGTGAATACCTTGTCTAACAATCAACTTTTATCTTCAATGGTTCTTAGTCTTGGAAATGTGATAGTCGCTTCTTTTCTACAAGGGCAATCTTTACATATTGTGACCCTATTCAATGGTTCATGCTTGTGGTTTGAATTGTCACACCACATATATCTCTCTGCAAATCCTTTTGATCCTTTAATTGTCTTTGATGAACTTGCTATCTAGGATTTCTTTAACTCAATCATTTCTACCCTCAAATCTTGTATGCCTTTGATTAATTCTTCAAGAATATGATCCTTTATAGTCTTAATTACCTTTTGAAGTGATACTAGATTTTGAAATGTAGACCCTGGTTCCAACCTTGATATTGAACCACGAGTCTTAATCTTCTGTTGCTTAGCCAAAAGTTCCATCGTCTCCTTTATTAGCCTCCAATTATTTGTAAAACCACTCTCAAATGCCTTTTCTACTAGATAAAAGAGCACCTTGTCTTCTAAGTATTCATCAGCTGGTTATAAGAATAATCCAATTTTCCTTGTTTCTAAGAGCTCCCTTTCTTACCATATTAATTGCCCAAACTTAGTCTCAAATTCTTTGATTAATTTATTTAGAGCCATTTGATTCCCTTGCCTTTGCTCAATCCATTCCAAAAAAAGTTTGTTTTGTCATTCTTTTTGAATCTTCTTCAAAAAATTTATCTTTTAAAAGTTCTTCAAATTTCATTTACAATATAGCCTTACTATGTAACTCTTACACCCTCTCTCTGATTTTTGGTACCATTGCCAAATCAAAGGTGGTAATCATCTTGATTTTTGAAATTTAATGCACCTCCATTTCACATGTAAAAATCATGTAGAATTTAGTGATGTTCCTCCCATCAAACCTTCCAATTTTATCCACCACTACTTGTAAAGCTTTGGTGGTATTTCTATCCTTCTCTCTAGCCTTTCTTCTATAAATTGAGCAAATTCCCTAAACAAATCATGGGCATCCATCCCACTTGGTAATGCAAACCTAGGATTTTGATCCTCTATTTTAACTTGTTGATATAATTAGTACCTTAAGGCTTTCTCAGTGGAAGCACCAATATGCCAAGGTAGAGAGAATTTGCTTTAAAAAAGTATTAGGCTCTTGGCTATCACTAATTGTTCAATCAAGCCTTGAGATAAGAAAGACCAATTTTTTGTATATATGTCACTTTTAGGAGTAATTACACCAAACATGTAAGTCTTAAGTTTCCAAAAACACCCAAAATATAATAAAAATTTCTAAATCTTTATATATCTTTATGGAGTATTATTTCCAAACTTCAAAAACTCATATCTTTCAATTGGACCGTTCAAACACACTCAAATTTTACATGAAGTACTGATGTACTTCTAACAACTACTGCAAGAATTTTCAATTGCAAATTCATTGCAGATCTTGAGATGTCTTGAAAATCCTACTATTTGCTTTAAATCCTTGACTTTATACACCTATGTAAAATTTTCTTTATATTTTACAAATTAAGCACTCAAATGCCACAAAATTTAAATATATAGCTTTTTAACACAATAATCTATCTTCTCCAAGAGATTTGAGCCAAAAATTCGTCCAAAAACTCAAGATATGGCTCCAACCATTACTATGAACAAAATCACTCACTTACTACCTTTGATTTGGATGCATTGACTTCAACTCTTTATAACTTCTTTATTCAAACTCCAAATTCATCAAAAAGTATATAAAAAGTGTAGCCAAAAAAATAATCTCTCTAACTCTAGTTGCTGATCCATCATTGCTCTCTGTAAGCGTATGTTATATTCCAAAGAGTGACAATAGGTATGAAATTGATACCTTAACTCCTTCATAAAAACTCCAAATCACACAAAATTTGTACCTAATCCATATCCAAAAACCTAAACTTATTGATCCTAGCATCCAAAGTTCAAATGGCCTCAAAAGAGAAACCCCAATCCCTAATAAGGCCTCAAGCACCCTCTTTGAAGTCCATTGGGCATGGCCGTCGACCAATAGGGATGAAGATTCTTATTCCTTGCCTTCATCTAACCATACCTTGCTTTTATCCCTCCCAATAGGCCTCTTACTAGTTTAGACTTTCATCTTTAGACTCCAACCTTTTCTTAAGCTTTATATTAAATATCTAAATCCTACATAATATAAATACTATAATCAAAATAGATAAATCTCCAAATAAATTTTCTTATAACAAATCTCTTTAAAATTACTTACTACGACTCTAATCTACATTAAGACTTATAATTATAATATATGTTTTAATTATTTTTTTTATACTATTAGCAACTACAATACAATAGCACCTTAGTGGCTTAGTGAATATATTTGCCACATGTTCTAGAATTAAAACATATTTAAGATCAATATCTCTAGATTTTATCTTTTTTCTTGTAAAATGGTAATGTTCTACAAGTATCTAGTGTGTCAATTCATACCTAGGGTTTTTGCTATCTTGATGCTTTTGGCATTGTCATAATAGATGTTGATAGGTTGTTCGATATTGACGTATAAATCTTGAAGAAGAATAGTAAGCGACAAAGTTTTTCTTGATGCATCTAATAGAGCTCTATATTTTGCCTTTGATGATGATAGTGCCATTGTGGGTTATTTTTTTGAGAGTCATGAGATAGATGATATTCCAATATTAAATACAAGCATAGTGGTGGAATAAATCTGATCTAAGTCACCCATCCAATTTAAGTCTACATATCATAAAAGTTGAGGTTTATAGTCATTGTACTACAAGTTGTCAAAATCTTGTATAGTTTTGATGTATTGTAGTATTTTTTTAAATGTAAGTAGATGTCACTTTTTTGGTCACACTATAAATTTACTAACTACTCCAATTGCAAATTGTATATTAGATTGCATACATGTAAAGTATAGATTTTTTTTACAATGCTTTTGAATTATGTTGAGTCAACCTCTTCTTCTCTATGTCTAATTTTAATTTTCTCTTCTCTTGTTTGATGTTGCTACTAGGAAACAATCTTTTATGCCAAAGGTTTCTAAGATGCTTTGAATATACGACCTTTGGATTATAAAGATTCTCTCCTAAACTTGTACGCATTCTAATTTTTGATATAAAGTGATGACTCTTTTTAAGAGCTTAGACATTTTGAATTTTTCATAAAGTAAATTTTTAAAACACATATATTGGCTGTGCAACTATCAATCATTAAGAAATCATCTATATAAAATGTGATCAGAATATCTATACCTCCTTTGGCTCTTGAGTATAAGTTATAGTCACCTATTTCTTATTCGAAACCTATAATCTTTTAATATGAATCTATTTTTTTTGTATCATGCATATAGTAGTTGTTTCAATTCACATAAAGCCTTTTTTAATCTATACACTAAACGTTCTTTTTTCAATACTTCAAAACCTTAAGATTGAATAATATAATTTTCTTTTTCTTATATTTCTAAGTAAGAAAGTTATTTTTACATCCAAATAACATAACTTTTAGGGGTTTTGAAGACCAATAGAAACTATTGCCTTAATAATTGCTCAATTAAGTATTTATACAAATATTTCTTTATAGTCTTCTCTTCTTATTATTCAAAATCTCTTTCTACTAAATAAACATTTATTTTTTTTGTAACATGCCATATGTATTCAATTTTTTCTTATGCACATATTTTATTGAGATTGTAAACTTACTTGGTGGTAGAGATATGAGAAGCCATGTTTGATTCTTTTGGATGGATTTAATCTCTTTAATCATTACTAGAATCTAACTTAATTAAGCTGTAGCCTTTAAAAATATGGTTGGCTTGATTTCAAGTAGAGTCAACAATCTTACAAAGTAATCTGAAAGCCAATTAAAACAATAGATTAATCAAATTATCATTGGCACTATCTATAAAAAACTTGCGGTTTATTAGGATGATATTGTATCTAAAATTAAAGGTGATGTTGACTTTAATTTTGTAGTAATTGGTACAGTAATTGACATGTTATTTCTTACATTAGAGGTGGGCCATTCTTCAAGGTTATTACTTGATAAATAATTATAAGAATGATGTGAAGAAATTTGTGCAGGTATTGCATTTGAAATCAAATTATCTGTCAAATATTGTAGTTGCTTTTCAATTGGTTGTATTGGTTTTAATATTAAGTAAACACCAATTTTAGATATAAGCAAGACATCTAATAGGAAGGGCATGAATTGTGGCTCTAAAGCTCATTTTGACAACTGACTATTGATTAATAATAAAAGATTGTTGTATAGTGTGTTATATGACGCATAATCTAAAGCAGATTTACTTGTATTTAAGTTATAAAACTTTATATTACTAAACACTATGTCTCTAAAAATTGTGATCTTTTTTTTGATGTGGATGAATAAATGAGAAAACCCTTGATATAATTATTATATCCTACCATGCTTCTACAAATTAGTCTAGATTAGAATTTATTTCCTGCATGCAATCTAATATGAATGTAAGATTGATAACCAAAAATCCTAAGATGATTCATTTTTGGCTTGGCTCTAGCAAAAGCTTCTTCTAAAAATTAGTTTTGATTATTTATTCTTATTGAAGTTCTATTGAGTAAATAAAGTGCAGTCTTTGTTGCCTTCGGCCATAAAAAGTTGGATACTCTTCTTTATAATAAATGCATAAATTTCTTCATCATTCTATGAGATTTAAAAAATCTTTTAAAAATTCCTAAAATAAATTCTCCGCTATTATCTATTCTTATAGAATTCATTTGATGTCTACTATGTTTTTCTATCATGGTTATAAATTTAACAAACTTGCTAAGTGTTTGTTTATTTTTTTTAAGAAAATAAATCTAAATCTTTTGTATATAATCATCAAAAAATATTTGGAAGTATTTAATGCTTGAAAGAAAAGTCATTGACAATGGACCACAAAAATTGGAGTGGATTAATCCTATCAACTCATTTGAGCTTGATATTCTATCTTTTGATATTAGCTCTCTTGTATGTTTACTTTAAAGGCAATGACAACATATTGTTTGTTTTACCTCAAAGTTTGGTATTCCAATGACAAGTTATTTGAGCCTAATATAGCTAGTATTAAGAAGTCAATATGGCTAAGGTAATAATACCATAAATAGAAAAGATAATCTATTATTATTGAACTTAGCTCTACTTTTTAGATTTTGATTTGAGAATCTTTTTCCATACTAAAAGTAATATCATATTTTAGACTTTTAGACCTATTTTTTGTGATTAAATTGTAAAATTTTGACAAAGGATCTCAATATTCAACAATGATTAATTGCAATAGATTTATTTTAGTTAGTTCAACTCATTTAATTCTCCCAAAAATTAAGATATGATTTTTGTTTCTAATATATTGTTCTACAAATAAGAGGTTTTGATTTAATCCTAAAACATATAGAATATTTTGGAGACTATTTATTCCTTTAGTGGAACCACGTAGAATAACATCTCCATGACTTTATACAATACATGTCTTTTCATATGCCTTGGCTATTGAAATATGATTAACTTACCTTTCTAGTGATGAGAATACTTGCTGATATTTTGAAAAATGCTTTAATGCTCTATTATCTATTATTCAATTGTTATCATAGAAAGATGCTACCAATTATATTTGCAAAGTAATTTAAATATCATTTGAAGTAGAATATTGCTCATTAGATAAATTATCCAAATAGTAGTTATATGTATATGTATATATATATAGAGATAATGTCCAAAAAAGAATGATTCTATGGCTCAATAGTACATTGCTATGTAGCCAAGTTTTCCATAGCAATGACAAACTTGCTCTTCTTGAAACTCTAATCTTGTCTATCTAAAGTAATGATTTTTTTATAAGAAGCCTAGTCATTGAGATGAGGATATTGATACAAAGCTAGAGCTTCTAGATCCAAAAATTGGCCATAGTTGGTTTCTTAAAGCATTTCTAATTCTGAAAACCAATGCTTATTTGTAGGAGTATGATTGCAACTTTATTTTAATCTCTTTCCTATGCAATCTATTACATAAACCAACTAAGGTGGAAGTGACTCTTTCAACTCAACATCCTCATAAATTTTTTAAACTTTATAAGCAGATTTTTGAAGATCTAATCAATTACCACTATGTTTGAAGGTTGTTCATCTATGTCTTGCAAGTCATTGAGCAAGTCATAAACATATTGCAAAAATGAGGAGATCGACATATCATCAAACATTTTTAAGTTTTATTTAGTATGACCTTAATATCAGCAATGGTATATATTGAGGACACATTTGTTATAATTTTCCATGCTCTAGCAAGATTGGAGATATGTAATATGTTAGGTTCCACATATTTGTTAGAGATAACTTAAAAAAATTTATTGATCTTATTTTCCTTCTATAAAGTTGCTTTCTTTTTTTATAGGATTGGAAATATTATTATAATTGCAGTAACAAATTTGGGGCTCTTTGGCCTTTCATTTCCAAATGCTTCACCTTCATTGCCACTCTCCTTTCCTCTATTGTTTCTTGATTGTCTGAGGTCTCGAATGCAGGAAGAATCTCCATTGTCAACTGGGGTTGTTTTTGGCTATAATGATTCCACAGACTTAAGTGTTGGATCCACGACCTCTCCAAAGATATTCTCTCTCAAAAATATTTTGAATAATATTTTTTTAGGCTTTGTAGTTCTTAGGCCCAGATAATATTTTTGAAGCAACTACAACAGAATCCATTGTTTCCATTTATGCCTTGCTACTGTGGATCTATTGACTTGCTCAAGTAACTTACACGTTATATTGTTGTACTTATAACTCTCATACAAAAGACAACTCGAACCAAATATTCATTCATCCATTTTCACATCCATCCTCGACGTCCTCCTCCTCCTGCTAATGCTGTCGCATTTGTTGCCCCTCTTTGTTTCGCTTGGCTTTGAGTGGCAGCTCCACGAAAATCTCCCAAGGGGCAACGTGATCAAGGTCATTCGGTGATGGATGGATGGATGGGGAACGCCCACTGCATCTGGTGGATCAGAAACCAATGGGCAGCAGGATGCCGCCGTAATGAAAAAAGGAGGAGGAGAAGAAGCAGCAGCAGCAGCAGGAGACGAGGGGATTGAGGAGGAGGAGGGAGGTGACCATGGATGAAAACATGGAGCCCAGAAGAAGGGAAACAGGAGCCAACGCAGGGGACGGGGGCGGGGGAGGGGGGGAGGGCGTGGCCCAGATGTATTGTGGCTCGCTCCTGGCCCCCTCCCTGCCAGCGTGGCGCTCCCCCACAGGCCCTCCGGATACGATAGGGGAACTCGGGGCGCCTGCCGCAGCAGCATCTCTCTGAAGTGCCCCCACCCCTCGGGCATCCAAGTCGGGTCGGAGGTGTGAGGTTAGGATCCTGGGCCTTGCGCTGCCTGCTGATGGTGCAGTGGTGGTGTGCTCTGGTGCCTGCGTCTCCTCGTCATCCCCCCCCCCCCCTTCCCCGCCTCCGTGTCTGGGGGTCCTTGCTCTGCCCTGCCTGTCATTCATTCATTGCCCAGGTGCGATTCTCGCATCGAGTTGGGACGTCGATACGCCACCACCACCACCACCAGGGGCTGCTCCTCCCTCCATCACCACCATCAGGTCGACCAGCACCAGCACCAGGAGGAGGTCGTCTGTCTGTCTGGGTGGTTCCATGGCGCCGGGGCTGGGACTTGCCGCTGCCCCGCCGTCCATGCGCGTCGTGGAGAATCCGGGAGTGGGATTGTGCTCGACGACCCATTTGGAGTGCTGCAGCGGGGGTTGCTCTTCTTCCATTGCAACTGTGTTTCACTTGAATTATGGTATGGCCGGTAAGGCTGTGTGGATAGGTTCTGGTACCCGGGACAGAGAAGTTGTTAGCGTGTGGAGGCGCTACGGCCATGGAAAGGACCAGGGGCGAGGGAAAAGAGTGGTGCAGTGCTTGGGGATGAGTGAGAGCTCCAGCAGGAAGGATCAGCAGGCGGGGATTGTGAGGATTTTTGACGTGGAGGATCCGCGTGGGGCTAGTTCGTCGCTGAAGAAGGGCACCATTGACGTGAATACTGCGTGGGAGCTGTTGCGCCAGGATGTGCTGTATCTGGATTGGAAGGCCCGGCAAGACGTACTCACAATTGTCCACGCCCACGACAAGGTCAGATTCCTGTTGCACTTGGGTGGGTTCTTCAATTTATGTAGTCTTTAGCGATGGACTCAATTGGGACCTTCTTGCGTCCTGCCTAGGTGATCACTTTTGCGAATGGGAATGTGTTAGGGTACATTGAGTTAAAAAAATGGCTTGCAACAGGTTGTTGAAGTGCTGAACCCTCTTGTGAGAGATGTCAAATCTGTCGAAACTCTTCGCTCCGAGCTCGCTGGACTGCAGGAGGAACTTTCCAAAGCTCATGCCCAGGTGCGAGTCAGGATTCCAGATCTGCTACTGTGTATTAGTATCATTGATACACATTTTACACCTCAATCCTAAAGCATTATCGTTACACTTGATACGAAGTACCCAAGATGTGACAACGAGGACCTAGCATTACATTCTATCCATGGAACCCGCACCATTGTGAAGTCGAAGTTGTTTATCAAGGATACCCTGGAATGCAAAGGTCCTTCAAGCATACCCTAGTCTGTTGATTAGTAGTCACAGTAACCAATCGTCCTTCGTCCATTCGGGGTTCCACGATCCTTCAATCAAATGCTACGCCTTCCTCAACAGTGCAGTCATTGCTTTTCAGAATGACAAAGATAATATATCTGTGAGGCAGGTCCATTTGTCGGAGGCCAGAGTGGAACATACTCTTCGGAAGCTTGGTGAGATGGAATCACTGTTCAATACTAAGTTGCTGCAGAACCAAGGCAGAGAGCGAGGAAGTACTGTTCCTAAAGCTACCTCGGCCCTGCAACTGGCCCTTACGGGAGAGGCGGAGGCTGATTTAAGTGCACGTCCCAGAACTAACACGTCGAGAGCAAAATCCCTTGAAGTCTCTGGTCCCATAGGTCCTTATCCTGCGCAGTTGAAGAATTATTGGTATCCGGTGGCCTTCTCTGCCGACATTGACGATAAAACCATGGTGAAGACCACTCGTGACTTTTTGTCCAGTATTGTACATGCGTTGTGAATCTTTGTCTGGTCTTTCAACAGCCTGGCCATGAACTTATTTGTCGCTTTACCCTGGCTTAACGAAAGGTTGATCCTGTAATGAGCTGTATCAGGTGCCGTTTAATAGCTTTGAAGAAGCATGGGTTATTTTTCGAGGGAAAGATGGCCGTCCAGGATGCGTGCGAGATTCTTGCGCACACAGGGCATGTCCACTATCGCTTGGGAAAGTTGAGGAGGGACGGATACAGTGTCCCTACCATGGTGAGTTAGTTTCAGTGATACTTTTGTATCTAGTCTCTCTAAACTAGAAGTCTATATCTATCGTCGATGTTGTTAACTGCACTTTGGGATTGGCATGTCAGGATTAAGCTTGTGTTAAAGATGTTGCAAGTTTTAAGAGTTGTAAGAGAAATGGACCTGTATCCATCAGTGAAACCATATATGTTTTGCTGAGATAAGTAGAATCAATCGACTAGATATGCAGTATTGTCTTAAAACAGGTAATAGCTGATTTGTAAAAGGTTGAGGAAACAGGATGGGAATACAACACATCTGGTAAATGCGAGAAGATGCCATCTACGAGGTTTGTGAATGCAAAGCTCGATTCTCTTCCTTGCATTGAGCAGGACGGCATGGTATGGATATGGCCTGGAAATGAAACCCCGTCTACAAATCTTCCTTGTTTGAATCCTCCATCGCATTATACTATTCATGCACAGGTGCGTTCAATGTGTGCAAGTATGCCTTCTTTATGATCTTAGCTTCTTGCTGGAAGTGCTCAATCAATAACCTCCTTAAAATAATCGAATTTCATTTGAAGAATGAAATCACGAAAACGAAATCTAACTAACCAAGAGATGCTGTACAGATTACGATGGAGTTGCCAGTGGAGCACGGATTGCTAGTAGAAAACTTATTGGATTTGGCTCATGCGCCTTTCACTCATACCACCACTTTTGCCAAGGGTTGGGATGTCCCTAAGTAAGTGTGATCGCATACGTATCTGTACTTCTGAGGTACTTGACATCCGTTGGTTTTCTGTTCCCCTTGTTCATTTCACAGAGATTAATTATACGCTTTACTCGGGTGTATGTGCTTTCAGCTTTGTGAAATTTAGGACTCCAATTGCAGCTCTGCAAGGTACTTGGGACCCGTACCCCATAGCTATGGAGTTTAAACCTCCATGCATGGTGCTCTCCACCATTGGGTTAGAGAAGCCTGGCAAGCTAAATGGTTCTGATGTGGAAGCTTGTCCTACACACCTCCACCAGCTCCACGTTTGCATGCCTTCATCAAAGGGCAAAACGCGTTTGTTGTATCGGATGGCCTTAGATTTCGCCCCGTACCTCAAGCATGTTCCGTTCATCAAGTACTTATGGCAACACCTTGCGAACAAGGTGTGCTTTCCAATATTCATATGAATGAGAACTTTAAACATTGACTTTAGGAAAGCCGTCAAGTTTGAGTAGTGTAGTCTTGACCTTTTGGAGTCTTTCTTTGTGGAAAGAAAATGAGGCAAATGTGTGGCATAGTGACCGAGATATTTAAGTTCGCTTCAGGTGTTGGGTGAAGACTTGAGACTCGTGGAAGGTCAGCAGGATCGGATGGAAAGAGGTGCGAACGTGTGGAACGTCCCTGTGGCATACGATAAACTTGGAGTCAGGTACCGAAGGTGGAGAATTGCAATAGAATCCGGAGATGAAAGAATTCCCTTCAGTTCCGATTAGGTGGAGGTTTGGAGGGGCTTTGCAGAGAAGCCCGAGTTATGCAACTGCACGCTGGAAGTTCCATTTGCAGGTTGAAGGCTGTCTTTTCCTCAAGGTAGCAGTTGTGCAGACTCTCAACTATCATTCAAGCGTACCCTATACTGTTATATTGTTGCATGGATTCCTGATGCACACTGCTTTGGAGATGGGTCCTTTTGCCACTGAGCAAGCAAGCAGCGGCGACAGGCCAGCAGTGTGCTTGTACAGTTGTATCATGTGTTGGAGTGCGAAGAAGAGACCCTTATGTTTTTTCATAAAAGAAATTATTTTCTCTTCTCATTCGGGATTGTAGCAGTACGCTGGCTTCACTAGGTGGTAACGGAAGCAGATAGTAGAATTATATGCCAGCAGTCCTCTGTTTGTTGGCTGCTGCGAGAATAGTGCTTAGAGATCTTCCATGCCTCTACTGAAGTATACGTAGTATTCTATCGGCATCTGTACTTGTTTCCTGGTGGAATGTCTCGGTTTCCATGTCAGATGCTTCTTTGATTGATACTCTGGTGTTCAGATGCTGCACGATACATGTTGATCTAACTGCGTCAGTTGTTTATAAGAACATGATACGAGGGTTATACTGCCCTGGTGTCGTAATGTCCTCAAAAGCCTTTGCACCTCTTCTGATGTGTGGAATTCCGCCACTGTTTTTGCAATTTTTGTGTTGGGATCAGTGTGTTGTGTGAGGCATCTCTCTCAGGTTCTGTTTCTGGATGAACGGTTGAAATTCTCAAACGTTAAATATTGAGGATTAAGGATGGAAATGTGACCCAGTCAAACTTGCAAAATTCTAGTTGATTTCTGCTGCCAGCAGTGCCATCGCTAACTATTATGCAAAAATCAACTGTAAATTACACCTCGCATTTCCAAATTTCCTGGACAGACACCGAATTGGCAACACGGTTTACTTAGTCTTCTTCTCATTTTTCTATCTAAAAATATTAAAAAATCTATAGCTATTTTTAAAATCATTATCATTTTGAAAAATAAATTACGTTTTGAGAAAATTAATGGTAATATTTTTCGTATTATATAAATAAATATTATTGAAAATTGAAGGATCATACCACCTTGCTATTTTTTATTTATTTTTTTTTTTTTCTATTTACTATCATTTGCATATAACTTCTTATTAAAAAATTACAAAGAAAATGATCTTGGCCTTTTATACTAATAAATGTACAGGTTGTATTTTCTAAATCTTTTTATTAGTAGTACAAGTTTCAATCACTACATCAAAATTTTGTTTGCTCTTCTAATGGTGTGGATATTATGTTACTGAATCTTTTTTACAAAATATATATATATATATATATATATATAATATTTTATTTTCACAATAGAAGATAAATTACTATAAATTTAATATAAATAGATAATAATTCAGCATAGTTTTTACAAATTACAAAAAATAATTACAAACTTTTTTTAACTTTTAAATTTGTTTTTATGATTATTTATTTTATATATATATATATATATATAGGGAGTTGTTAAAGGCACACCCTCCCTTGCCATCTCATGATTAATTCTGTCTCTATCCCTAACCTAGAACCTTCATACTCCCTCTCTCCCTCCTCTTTCTATTCACAAAACACCCAACCTACAAAATCTATTTGTGCACCTCAAGCATGGTACAAATATATATTGAACTCAAAAATAATACAGTCACAATTAAATAAGATGTAGTTGCTATTTACAAACGTCTCCTCAACCCCCACAAGACTATTTCCAATAATGTCAATAGTTGCTAGTAAGAAACTCTTGCACTTTTCTAGTTTGTTTCTGTAGATAACAATGTAAAGTGACTTTTTTTATGATTTTTTAAGATTTTTTTTTTCTTCTATCTCACCAAGTATTTATTATTAATTTTAATATTTGTCTTAAAATTCCTTTCATTTCTTACTTTTAATATTAGTTTGTTGATTGAGTATGCTTTACACTTCTATTTTTAAAATTCTACATGAAAAAATGTATTTGTTTAACTTGTTTTACAAATTATACATATTTGGAGTTAATAATATTGAGGTGATTTATGTCCAAGTACTTTAAGAAAAATCTTGACGATTTAGAAATCAATAATCCTATTTCAATTCTATTTTCATTTTACTTTTAAAAACTATTTTATTTATTGACTTCTAAATTAATAAAATAGATTATTACATAAAATCCTAACACTATTCTAAATTCTACTTGTACATTTAAGAAAAATGCACACAATAAAAATGATTACTAGTCATTACATCCTGAGGAAATATATGTTGCTAAAAAAAACCATAATAGCAATAATTAAATTAGTAGGAAA